>NC_134255.1:15077659-15729023 GCF_965152275.1 Natator depressus
CTGTATAAAAGACACAATTCCATTTCAAACACTGTCAGCAGTTACCAACAGAGGTGCCACTGCCGTTTTCCCCAGGATCTTTTCTTTTCTGGGCAAGAAGCTAATCAGCATGAGATTGTGCATGGTGTTCCATTTGAATTGCCATGTGTTTATAGCTGAGGGTTTGGAAGAAACATTTATTGGAGTTCTACACTGTACAAACCCCCACCAGGCTGGGGTCAGGCTACCACACATTTAATTGTAACAATGGGAAAAGAAGCCATCTCCAATGTGTTACTCAACTGAGATTCCCTAACACATTCATTTCTCTATGATCAAAACTATAGTAATTTGCAACCAAACTCTGAAGCTCTTGGGGAGAAGAACAACGAGAAAGCAGTTCCCTTGTATGACCTACACACGGTTCATCTTTCATGCTCTGGAAAAAGTCCCTCTGACGGATGGACAAAGAGGTCTCGGCTTCACACCACTGGTAGGTGACTATGTATACTCCAGTGAAGAATTATTCAACTCTGGAGAAACCATCTCCTATGCCTCTTTGATCTTGTGTCTTATATGCCTGTGCCTACAGAGGAGACTATTCGCTAAGTGGCGCATTTCTGGATTTTCCCAGGTGGCTGAATAGGGACATTAGAAGATTAATAGAATGGGGACCAACTCAGTGCACTTAGAAATAAGTTGACAACCCAGTTAAGGGCACTCTGAAGCTTCTAAACATATTTTAAACCCCACCCCCACCCCCATCCATACTGAATGTATGAATGAAGAGCAGCAAACGTGCTCCATGACAGTTTTTCAGGCAAGGAAGGCAGGGGCTACAATTCCTGTCTGCAGCTTCCAGAAAAGTGGAGGGTGGGGGGAGACAATGACACACCATCAGAGGCAGGGAAGTCACCCCACCTTGCCCTTCTGTTTTGGGAGAAGGAAGATCTTAACTGAGGTAGCACCCCTGCACCTCACCCCACCTTCCCCAATGGATCTCTTTCTTGGTTCAATGCATGTTTTCCACAGCTCCTTGGAGAAATGTGGAATTATTGTATGTTTAGTGAAAAAGGAAATAAAGCCCCGAGCTGTGCATGAGGCCAAGAGATCCCTGGATTGCAGCCAGCAGAGCTCAGTTGAAAACGAACCTTGGCCAGAAGCCAGAGGATCTGGGTTAAATTCCCCTGATAAGCCGTTTCTTTCTTTCTGGACAACTTCTCGGTTTAGATGCCAACAGATAGGCTAACAATGGTTGCAATACCGCAATACCACATTACACAGTCATGTAACATTCACTTTTTTAAAAAGGCATCGATTCTCCTCCTTGGGGAGGGGAGTGCAGAGTTCCATGGTAGGTTGCTCAGCTGAGTGTGCTCGGAGAGCAGCCAGCAATCTGGAATTCTGAGGGAAAGGAAGGCAATGTATACCCCTGAATGCACTGGGACCTGACACTGGTCTCCGAAGTAACACACTCTACCTCTGTACTTTGCTGTTGTGAACAGATGAGTTGGTCCAACCAGAGAAACAGAACAGCTAAAGTAAAGAGAGCCCTGAAGCTTGGGCAGTTTTCTTTCTTTCAACTAATCAGTGTGTGAGCCAGGATCCTGATTTTGCTATCCTGAGCCCATGGTAGTGCCCAGATATCACACACCCTATTCACCATTGCCCTGCACTTCTGTTGGTAAAGGTCATCAGTGCAAAATGGATATAAGACTCTGCCAAATTGCAATGTCCTACCTGTGCTCTGCGCAAGTGAAAATGATGACACAAGGAGCAGAGCAATGGTGTATCAGTCCCTGTGAGAACTGAGGCTCTATACTTTTCAGCGATAGATAGGACCCAGGTCAGGCCTCCCTCTGTGCTCTGATTTCCCCATTGTCCTGCCCCTTGTTCAGCCATTCTGATCCAATAGCATTTCACACTCACCGTCCACTGGTGTAAGGGACTGCACATGGCACAGAGCAGTGGGAGAATCAGGCCCTTTGGGCTTGCGAAACAAAATTAAGCAATATTTTTAAAACTAAAGAGCAGCTATTTTTCTTTTTTAATGCAAATAAGTGTTATCCCTGCACCCTGAATCAGCCTTTATGTTTCAGTCCCTCATCCCCCTCCTCACGCACCACCATGATTTCTTCCATTTCCTGCAATTTCGCTGAATTGCTGCTCTGGAAAAATACCCTCCAAGAATCTCCTCTTTCGAGTGTGATGGCTGCATCCCCAGCAAAATCTTCTTAAAAATATTCACTAGCAAGGAAAACTTCATGATCTTCATAAAAACTGTTTTCTAATAAAATACCTATCTGCTCAGGAAAGGAATTCACACACTTAATTGGTTCTGAGAAATAGTCTTCAGTGATCCCATTAGGACTTTGCCCTACTCTTTTTTTATTATCCTTTGCTTGCTTGATAAGACCTGGAGAATTTTCTGCACACGCTGGGAACTCTGTGCAATAGTATTTGTCTCTCTTTTGGATCAAATGGACAGCGCTTCAAAGGTGACCTATAGGTTATACACAGAGGTGTGTCTCCATGCCAAGAATTGACCACAACGAACTAACTCCCCAGCAACATGGGAAGAATGGAAGTGTGGTTACAGCAGAGGACTTTGAGACAGGATGCCTGAGTTCCATTTGCAGCTCTGCCACTGACCGGTTGTGAGATAATCATCGATTCCAAGATGAGAAAGGAACACAGGACATGGCATTTCTGCCAAACAATTCCTGTTTGAACTAAAGCTTTATTTAAAAAAAAAATCCAGTCAATTTAAATATCACAGACAGGTCGCAATATCTCCATTTCCACATCTGTTCAGAAGAGAGAATGCTGCGTGAAATTCACCTCCATGCAGAGGGCACAGGACAAACCCAGCTGAACCCCTCAGAATAGTCTTAGTGCTGTCCCTCTGCAAAGGGGTGAATTTCATCTACCAAGCCTCCCTCCCCAGGGTTTTGTGAGACTGCGGACTTGTCAGGACACAGACATTGCACAGTTTAACTAAAGGTGCAAGCAGTGCTTAAATTTGTAATGAAAGAGGTGCCGGGGTTCAAGCAATTTTTTACACTGATGCAGCAAGCCCAGAGGTGCCAGCGTTCAGCCTTGGCAAGCCCTGGCACAAATTAAGCACTGGGTGCAATGCTGTGCCAGTTTAATTAAATGAGTGGACACTGATGCCAATTTAACCTGTCTTACAGCAGTTTAGATTGAGCTTGTTCAATAAATTAAACTCATGTAAGTCAAGTTTAAATCTATGCCGTGTCCACACACAAAGTTGCACCTGTTTAAACCAGAGCACCATTACATTTTTAGTTAAACTGGTGCAATTTCAGAGATACACCAGGCCTCTGTTAGTCTTTGCAAAGTGCTTTGAGATCCTCCAGTATAAGACCCCCTAGAAACATTAAGCATTATACACATTGCACCACAGAATTTTTATTTTATTGAGGTTCATAATTGTATTTATTTATTTTGCAATATCTTATTCCTTGGCAGCTCAAAGAAATAAAAGGCTAAATTCCCCAAAGAGAATTAAAATTCAGAAAGCTGATAAAAGGAATGGACCTGCATTGTCAAAGGCAACTTTAAAAATGTTTCATTCTCCAGATGATGATATGGAAATTAAAACATCACTCATG
The DNA here is from genome assembly GCF_965152275.1 of Natator depressus. Classification (NCBI taxonomy): domain Eukaryota; kingdom Metazoa; phylum Chordata; order Testudines; family Cheloniidae; genus Natator; species Natator depressus. The sequence goes on from NC_134255.1 coordinate 15,081,274, forward strand.
CTCTTTTTTAACCAAACCAGTAATCAACACACAAGGCATGTAGCCCGCCACTCGCTTCTTATGTTTCCAAAGACGCTTCTGTAATAATTTGTTTAAAATTGTTTTTTGGCATTTGCATACATAAAGGTGCTTCACTTTATCTTCACATGTTTAATAAAATCCAGCTGCAGAGAATGTTACGTGGAATTTCAAGTAAAGTAATGTCAAAAGAGACTGGATTCCATACCCCCTGCCCCTGCTGAATAGTGCATGAAGTATGGAATCAGCTCAGTCATTTATTGTTATTATTTATTATTTGCATTGCAGCAGAACCCAGAGGTCCCAATTATGGACGAGGGTTTCATTGTGATTGGCGCTGTGCAAAGGAAAAGACAACAAGCAGAGGATAACTGGCTTATCAACCAGTGTCAGTTACATACCAACAAGTACAGACTTATCATCCTCATCAGTAGTAGTATGTATCTTATTTTATCATTATTTATTACTGAAATGCTTAGGACCCCGGTGTGGCAGGTGTTATACAAACACAGAGGCAGTCCCTGCGCTAGAGAGCTCACTAAGTAGATAAGTGGCAGCAGTGAGTTTATTCATGATTCTCCGTCCGCCAAGAGCCAAATGCAGGATGCAATGTTTGATGAAGACCAAAAAATGAGAGAGACAAAACATTACCCGTGCAGGAAACTTCACACAAACGCAGTAGCATGATTCTTCTCTTTCAGAGATAAGTAATTTTCAACAATAAAGGGTAGGGTGAAACACCAGGTTGGTGCAGAACGTAGGTAACTTTAGGCCCACGTTCTCAAAGATATTTAGTTGTCTAAATATCTTGATTTCAATGGGAGTTTGGCATCTAAATATCTTTGAGGATCTAGGTCTTTGGGACTAACATGAGTAATTTCCTTTGAAATACAGAACATTTGAGAGGTACACGACTATTATAGAGGATGAGTACTTCTCATCAGGAGTCCAGGATTGCAGAATCCAGCCCCTTGCATTTCTCTGCCAGTAAAAGTCTCCCTCTCCACCTTTGCTTTAAAATGTGTTATGTGATGTACATGCAAACTAGTGAATTTCACTTCAAAGTTTGGATGCATTTTATGAGATGGACCCTGGCACGGGTCTGCATTCTGCCAAATACTTTCCTTTTTAAAGAGTGCTTTGAAAACCAGCTGACAGTAATTTGCAAAAATTAAAATGGTGCTCAGAGAGGATCTGATAGAAGCAATTGTGTTTCTCAAATGACGGGCGGACAACTCAGGGCAGAGTGATTCTATTCACTAGCATGTCCCTGTCAAGGCAAAACAAAAATACCCCCTTGTTTTCTCAGATACTCTATGTTCCCTTTCAGAACTGGCAGGCGTTCAGCTCTCTCTTGTGGGTCCGGCGTAGGTTTTTCAGAGCAGCTGAGGGACCAAAAAGCTCCATATTCTCCATATTGGCAGAAAGTTGCCAAGCTGTTGTCCCTTTTTTTCTTCTTCACCAAAATAACTTCAAAGTGGAGCCAGGACTGAAAATTTATAACAAAGGCCTGAAACTGGTTTCTGCCTAGCTTCAGTTTTCATTTCAACTTGCATTCATTGGCAATTTCAACATTTGGGGCTTTTGTTCCAAATCATCACAAAACCAAACATCAAAATCCTCTACCTTTCTCTGCACCACTTTAGTAGATTGCTCATAACCACTTCTACTGATGTGCATGCAGCCATCTGTAACACACAGAATCATAGGATGGGAAGGAACCTTGAGAGGTCATCTAGTCCAGTCCCCTGCAGTCATGGCAGGACTAAGTATTATCTAGACTATCCCTGACAGGTGTTTGTCTAACCTGCTCTTTAAAATCTCCAATGATGGAGATTCCACCACCTCCCAATGCAATTTATTCCAGTGCTTAAGCACCCTTATGTCCAACCTAAACCTCCCTTGCTGCAATTTAAGCCCATTGCTTCTTGTCCTATCCTCAGAGGTTAATAAGAACAATTTTTCTCCCTCTTCCTTGTAACAACCTTTTATGTACTTGAAAACTGTTATGTCCCCTCTCAGTCTTCTCTTCTCCAGACTAAACAAACCCAATTTTTTCCAATCTTCCCTCATACGTCATGTTTTCTAGACTTTTAATCATTTTTGTTGCTCTTCTCTGGACTTTCTCCAGTTTGTCTTCATCTTTCCTGAAATGTGGCGCCCAGAACTGGGCACAATACTACAGCTGAGGCCTAATCAGCACGGAGGAGAGCGGAGGAATTACTTCTCGTGTCTTGCTCACAATAATCCTGCTAATACATCCCAGAATGATGTTCACTTTTTTTGCAACAGTCTTACAGTTACACGTGTGCAACTGATTGTTCCTTCCTAAGTGGAGTACTTTGCATTTGTCCTTATTGAATTTCATCCTATATACTTCAGACCATTTTTCCAGTTTGTACAGATCCTTTTGAAATTTTAATCCTACCCTCCAAGGCACTTGCAGCCCATCCCAGCTTGGTATTGTCCACAAACTTTATAAGTGTACTGTCTATGCCATTATCTAAATCATGGGCGGGCAAACTTTATAGCCTGAGAGCCGCACTGGGTTTCTGAATTTGTATGGAGGGCCGGTTAGGGGAGGCTGTGCCTCCCCAAAAAGCCAGGCATGGCCCAGACCCTGCCTGCTATCTGACCCGCCCTGCTTCTCACCCCCCGACAGCCCCCCCCCTCCGAAACTCCTGCCCCATCCAACCCCCCCCCCCGTTCCCTCACGGCCTCCCAGGGACCCCTGCCCCATCCACTCCCCCTGCTCTTGGTTCCCTGACTGCCCCTGAACCCCCCCACCCCTAACTGCCCCCCATTGCCCCATCCAACCCCCCCCATCTCCTTTCTGACTGCCCCCCCCCAGGAGCCCTGCCCCATGACCACCCCCGGGACCCATGCCCCTGACCGTCCCCCCCCTACCCCATCCAACCCCTCCTCTCCTTCCTGACTGCCCCCCGGGACCCTGCCCCCATTCAACCCCCCCATTCCCCACCCTCTGACCACCCCGACCCCTATCTACACCCCTGACCACCCCCCAAACTCTCCTGCCCTCTATCCAACCAGGACAGGCAGCCGCGCAGCACAGAGCATTGTGCCAGCGGCACGGCAAGGTAAGGCTGCAGGGGAGGGGCCAGGGGCAAGCCTCCTGGGCCAGGAGCTCAGGGGCCGGGTAGGACAGTCCCATGGGCCGGATGTGGCCCGCGGGCCATAGTTTGCCTACCTCTGATCTAAATCAAATGGCACCATGCAATGCTATTGACTGGACTATTCCCAGAACAGTGAAGCTCTCCTCCGTGAGCTTTGAAGAAGGTATATTGGCTAAGCCACGTTTGTTCCCACCGAACCCGGGGGCGGGGCGTTTGCTTCAGCAACAATTAGGTAGATTGCTCAGCTTTTGCAAATGAAAACTGCTGTTTGTTATCTGCTGAACCTAATGGCTCCATGCATTGGTTATGTAAGCAGCAGCCCAGAAGTCACAAATACTTTGGGAACTGGGCTTAAGTTGCATTGGTTTGTTCTCCAATAGCTAATTCTTTCCCCAGAAAAGGAGCAAATCCCTGAAGAAGAATGGCCTTCCCCCTTTTCCTGGCACCTTTTCTGTATCGCTTGCCTCTCTGTTGCTTTAATACCCTGGGTTTTAATTTCTAATTGTAGCTAATTATATTCTCATAGAGGTTAATTGCTCCAGTGAGTTGAAGGAGAGTCAGCAAAAACCCATGGGAGAGCAAGTGCTGAATACATGACTCTTTGGAGAGCTGCTCAGACATAGAGCTGAGAGCTCTCTACAGTGATGAGCACAAAGATCTTGCATCTGTGCTATCTCCACGACCCTGGGCCCACGCTTCTCTCTTCCCTAGAGTTCTTCTCTCTTTGCCCTCTCTGCTCCATGTTCTGCACACTCTCTTCTGCATTTGTTTCTCTCTGCTCCAATTTTCACTGGATTTTTCTCTGCCCCTGCTGCTCCTTTTCTCACCCTGTCCTGTTGGCAGCTCACAAACTCTCTCCAAGCTGGCCAGTCACTTGTCAAGCTTCCCATCACCCACACACCTCCATCCATTTGTCTGTCTCATATGCAGCTGCATTCATACATTCTACATAGCCCCTTATGCACGGACATAATTACCCTGGCGTAAATTAGCCAACTCAGTAGCAGCCTAGAGTACAATAACCAAATGCAAGAAGCCAGTTTCTTGACTCTATTATTTGTGTTATGGTAATGCACAGAGGCACCAACTGAGATCAGGGCCCCATTAGCTAGGTGCTTTAATACATTCAGGAAGAGATAGTCCCGGCCCCAAAGAGCTTCCAATCTGACTAGGCAAGAAAGACAGAGGGTGGGAGAGAAGAAGGATTGTGAACCCCGTTTTATAGCTAGGGAGCCGAGACACAGAGGGTATGTCTCCACTGCAGTTAAACACCCACAGCTGGCCTGTGTCAGCAGACTTGGGGCTGTAAAAGTGTGGTGTAGACATTCTGGTTCAGGCCTGAGCTTTCTGGACCCTCCAGGTGAGCTGCGGAGGTCCCACAGCTTAGGTTCTTGCCTGAGCCCGAACAGCTACAATGCGATTTTACAGCTCTCCAGCGCAAGTGCCAGTCAGCTGGTGCAGCCCAGCCACGGGTGTTTCATTGCAGTGCGACATACCCAGAGAGACTAAGTAACTCACCAAAGGGCACACAGGGCATCTGTGACAGCCAGGAATTGAACCCAGCCTTACCACACCTCATGGTATGCCTGGTCAACAAGACTAACCTCCCGCTAGACCAATGTTTATCACAAGGAGAACGTCACATAACTCAGGTGGAGAAACTGATCCCTCTTCCTATCCACTGGCATTTGCCCCATGACACATGAAGGAAAAGCTATGGTAAAAACAAGAGCATCTTTCTGAGACTTCTCAGTGATATGTACCTGATGGAGATGGAAGGCATCCGCTTTAAGTGTGTGAACAACCAAGATATGTACATGGAGCGCTGGTGTTTATTTTTAAAGTATTTATACTGAACTTTTAAAAATTACCTAAAAACATAGCTTTCAGCTGTGTGGGATGGGCAGTTAAAGACACCGCTATGAAGGAGAGAGAAAAAAAAAGAACTCCATAGTGGAAAATGCCAGCAAATGTCTCTAACATTTATTAGAATTACCAGCCTGATGTAAACCAGAGATTACTTTGAAAAGTTGTTAGATTTCCTCAGAATGTTTTAAAGAAATTTTCACAACAATTCCTTTAAAGATTGGAAATGAAATTGCCTGAACGTGGCAGGCTAAGGCGAGCCTTTGCTGCATCCATAGGCACTGAAGCCGGCCACCTGGACTCACTGAAAGGTGGGTGGGTGTGTTTTTGCCAAGCTGATCACAACAGCAATGGTGAGATCTCTGGAGACTGGGGTCCTCTCTTGCCCCTGAATCCTCTCTCCACAGAATGCCACAGCATGGACAGCAGCAGCCGAAACGTCACCAAACCCCGTCACCGTACATCAGACCAAACCAGGAGAGACCACCTCCCTGAGTCTGTTTCCTGTTCCCTTGGGGCCTGATCCACAGCCTACTGCAGCCCGAGGGAGTCTTTCCCATTGCCTAAGGCGGGCTTTGAATTCAGGCCCTTGGTATATACTACACCATTAAGGAAGCCAGTTTGTGACAGCTCTGATGGTTCCATTGAGCAGCCCTTATATAATTGCTGCCAAGATGGAGTCCCATCAGAGACCTAATGGAGAGTGGCTCGCTACCCTGGAGGTGTGCACAAATACCAATCCCTGGGTCTAAGCACTGCAGTGAGTATGGCCTGGAAAAATCACCAACTGCAAAGCCTATACATGACAGGATTAGTTAAAAACAGTGGGCCTGGTTCTGCTCCTATCCATACCAATGCCACACTGACGCTAGGGCCGTGTGAAAGCAGCATGAGGCACAAGAGACTCATGCCCAAGGATACATCCATAAATCCTGGATTTCTATAGGCATCGCCAGACTGGATCAGACCTGGGGTCCATCTCGCCCAGCATCCTGTCACCAACAGCAGCCAGCACCAGCTGCCTCAGAGAAAGGTGGAAGAAATGCTGCAGTTCTGGGATGTCCCCCAGGTGACGTTTCTTCCTGAACCCCAAAATTTAGAGGTTGGCTCATGCCCTGAAGCATCTCAGCTTCACAACCCACTTCTGTTGGTTTCAGCCAGATCCTTTAAAATGTTCTGGCTAATCCACTACTAAACAGCAGCTGAGGAGACAGGTCCCTCTAGTATGATTATTGAAGACTCTCAGTCAATAGTCAAGAGACAGACCTTATTACAAGGAATATCAAGGAAGAGTCCTGGAATGAGTATCATTTTAGCAGCCCAGTCCATTGTAATTCTTTACCTTGCTAGCCTTCTGACGTGCATTAGCAAGCCATACTTATTCCATTCTTCTCTTTGCTACTATAATAGCTCTTTCTTCCCAATTAAAAAATAATCAAGCCAAACACACAGCTCATCAGGGTAGCACATTTCAAAAGAAATGCATCCCAAGGAGTCATATTACATCAAAGGGAAGGCAGATTTCATTTGCAGATGGCCCTAGTCCCGATTCCACAAAGGAGAATTCAATGCCAGATATGTTTTAATAAGCTCTTAGGCACAATTAGCTAAAAGTTCCCACCAGTGGCAGAAGAATTAAATAAGTATGCAGGCTTCACTTCTCTCCTGCCACCTCGCCCCCGTCCTTTGAAAGACAAATCAATTCTTCTAGGCTCACCCCTTTTCCTGGCACTCCTGGAGAAGCCCAGCTGATGTTTTCCCAACATGTTCGTGCCTCAACAAAAGCATAAACGTAGTCCAGGTTCCCCAACCAACTGAAAAGCTGACTGGGGAATCAGCAGATGTAAACAAACACACACATAGAAATTGCAAGATAGCCCTAATGCCCAATGCCCGCTACATAGAAATGTATCATTGTGTGGTTGGCAACAAGCAGCAAGGAACGGTAAGTCACACTTGCGCAGTAAACGGACAGGATGCTCTCTAGTGATATGGGGCCAGGAGTAAGAATCCTGAATTCCATTCCCCGTTCTGCCACTGACTCACAGTGTGATCTTCGGCAAGTCACCTCTCCATGCTTCAGTTTCTCCATCTGGAAAAGCTCTTTGGAGCAGGGTGTGATGCTGGTAGACCAGGTGCCAGCTCTTGCCAAGGTTGTAGGTGTCAGCTGACCACTGACAAATTCAGAGCTGAAACCAAACAGGCTCACCTATTTGTTAGTATTGTTCACGGTAGGTGTTAGACTTGAAAGCCTATGTTTAGATTCTACAAAATGCTTGTAAATTGCTGCATGCATTCATCTTACTTGTAATGTCTATATCCCATGCTATAAGATAAAATGTAAGATTTGCTTTATAACTGTAAAAATGCCTGCTCTGAACTTGTGAACCCAGGCAGGAGGAATTGTTCCCCAGCCCTTCAAGAAGGACTATCAAAACTAAGTGGCCCATCATGAAACATCACGATATAAAGACTGGGTTGATAGTTCTACTACCCATGAAGGTGCAACATGCAAGAAAGCTCATCCCTTCAGCTTGAATTCTGGAAGAAAGAAATAAAGATCGTGGACAAGAAAATTCTTCATTTCTTTGCTGTTTGGGCTCTCACGGGGCTGGAGCTAGGAAACAAAAGCAGAGACGCCAGGGTCAAGGCATTCAGTGTGGACAGATTTCTACATCTTTGTCACCTTTTGGAACCATAGTCTGTAACTCATTTGCGTATATATGTTGCCTGCTTTAACCTGTAAAATAACTCATTTATTTTTCCTAGTTATAAATCCTCAGTTAGTTTATTACAGAACTGGCCACAAGTGTTGTTTCTGATGTGAGAGCTAAGGTTCAAATTGACCTGGGGTAAGTGAGAGGTCTCTTTGGACTGGGAGCAATGTGAATATTCTGTGATCTTTGGTGTAGGAGACATTTATCCCTAAATCGAGCTTGTCGGGATGGCAAGATAGACTAGAGTGCCCAAGGTGACTGACTGTGACTCTATGGTAAGATTGTTACAGTGCTTCAGGGGTTCACATTTGGTACTGGGTTGGTGAAATCTAATTATTGATCGTAACATCGGCCTGGAGTGTCTGCCCTGCTTTCTGATAGTCTGCCCTGAGGTTGGCAGTCATGGTCGTGAACCACTCTAGACAGCGTGTTCTGTGTTTGTTCAGCACATGGGGTCCTGGCCCATGACAAGGGCGCCGAGGCACCATGACAATACAAATAATAATGAGTCCTCCTCATCAGGTTTGTTATTAAGCTTAATTAATATGCATAAAGCACTTTGTGATCTTGGCATCAAAGGTGCTGTAAAAGTGCAAATTATTATATTTTTAAAGATGCACCTATTGAACGATGTCCCTAAATAAAAAGAGCCAGATTAAGCTAAGAATGGGACAGTTCCATACAGTCTACTCATACCTGGGCCTGGTTGCATCTGCAGTCAGAAGAAGAGGTGCAGACATGGAGGGATTATGTTTCATCGCCCCAGGAACGAACGCTCGGCATGCTCAAGATTCATCCATTGCAAAGTGCAAAGCAAAACCTGCTCACGATGATCCAAGGATCAATGGGAAAGATAACTTGGACCAGCTGCAACCCTCCCAGGCTTGGGTTGCTATGGTGAGCTAAACCCAGAGATCCTAGACACGTGTGATTTCGATCACAAACCTTGCGCTGAGCATTGCAATTATGATTGATTCATAACCTCCAGGGTTACAGCACTTCTTCTCACAGCAAGACTGCCTTTGTAAGCAGCCAACAGTGTGAGCTCCCATTTTTCCCCCCACACGATTTTTATCATGTATTTATTTCTTGGCGTCTAACAAGTCTCCAGTCTGACAGTGGGCCGTTATTCTGTTATTTCTATAGCGCCACAGGTTTGCTAATGTACTTTGAAAATAAATAAGAGGACTGGCTGTGAATTCTACAGCCCTTAGGAAACTCCAATTGGTACCGAGCGTCTCCTCAGCTACACAGGTACCAGCAGCATATTCCACCTGTCCTGTTCAAATCAAGTTCAAGGCACTCCATGGCCTGGCTCCATGGTATCTAAAAGACCACCTAAAGTGCCGAGATTTGGGGGATCGGTTACTGCATCATCAGCACTCCCTTTTAAAAAGAAAGCATTTGGGGAATAAATATTCTTCTGCCTCCCTCTCCCTCAAACTGACTTTTAGAAATCCCCGTGCTCCAGCCCCATACACAGAGAGCCCAAGACCAGATTGCTTTGTAGTTCCTGTGTCAGCCATATGATGCATTAGTCATCTTATGCCAAACAGGTGGAGAATTGCCAGGACTCCAGGGGGTGATTTGCCACAACTGAGTTTCCATATATACACTCTGTAGGCAAAGTTTCTTTACTCAAGGGCTTTTCCCATCCATTCTCCACAACTGGTGCAAATGTTCACTACAGCCCAGAGCTGCCAGAACAGACTAGCGATAAGAAAATGTTAGCCACCCACTGTCTTCTTTTTCTTAGTCCAAATCAACTAAAAGCTTCATAAACACAGAGGACATTTAAGGCATGTGTTAGGAGAGCCGTACACCAGCAGGATACCTTTGGAGCTGTAGGATAGAAGATCCATGCAACCCGGTACCTCATCTAGAGTGCACACACTGGAATACCTTTGGCAGTGACACCTGTTGAGTAGTGAAATGCAAGACAGCTGCTGGGACATGAAGACACAAAGGAAAAGTGACAAGGTGCATTCGAGCATCAGTTCTGATTTCAATCTAAGCTTGTGGAAGACCCTAGTAGTCAGCTTGCCTCACATCTTTCTGCTAGGTGAGAGAAGTTCATATCCCATCTGGAAGTTGCCTCTAAACCTCTTTTGTGCACTACGGAGGGGGTCAGAGCAAATGGACATGATGGTCCCTTATGGCCTTGAAATCCAGGAATCTTTTCCTTTTGGTTTCTCTAAGTTCTTCTTGTGGCCAAGTTTCTGTTGCATGGACTGTAGCAGGCTAAACTGGCACCTACTAAAGGAGAAAGCAAGAGCCTTCTGCAAAAGACCATAGGCCAGATTCTTGGCTGCATTACACTGGTTTTAAACCATTTTTACTCCACTGAAATCAATGGTGTAATGAGCCCAACAATCATCTCAAGGAAATACCCTTCACAGTTTGCCCAGTCACAGCCAGTGTAATTTTTACATTATTACTTAATGCTTATAATCAAACAAACACACACCATCCTGAAGTCCCAGTCATAATCCTACTACTGTCTTCCCAGGCTCTGATTCTTTAGTCTGAGCACCGGTGGCTTCCTTCTGGCAATAACTAAAGTACTTGTCTGTTAGCAGTAGCACTTTCATCTCCTCTGTAGATTCCTGCCACGTGAAGCAGTTTAACAAGGAAGCAAAGTTTGCAATATTTCCAGATGCAGGATTATAGGAGTAAAGTGCTGCTCTCCAGTCTCATGAGTGTTGAGAAAAAGAAAAGGAGGCCTTGTGGCACCTTAGAGACTAACCAATTTATTTGAGCATAAGCTTTCGTGAGCTACAGATGAAGTGAACTGTAGTTCACGAAAGCTTTATGCTCAAATAAATTGGTTAGTCTCTAAGGTGCCACAAGTACTCCTTTTCTTTTTGCGAATACAGACTAACACGGCTGCTACTCTGAAATGAGCGTTGGGGAATCAAATCAGGTTTGAATTCTCACACACGTTGCTCTGTAAATTCTCTTCATGAGCCATGTGCCTGGCATAGCGAAAGCCGTAGCGTACAGTCAGAAATCCACACAGAACACTCAGTCTCCCGCATCTCCTTTGTTGTTCCAATTTTGTGCTAGTGAAAGGTGCTGGATTAACAGCTCTCTACACTGAAGCCCTCTATTCATCCAGCAAAGGATAGCAATAGTGCAAGCTTCTCTTCCTGTCAGCCGACGTTTGTCAGTGCGCCTTGACCCTAACATATAACTAACACCTCTAGGGATACAGCTATTCAGTAGCTGGGTTATGTGTCAAGGGCACTGCCACACTCCCCGTTATTTCCAGCAGTGATGGTATTTTTGTTATGTGGACACCAGGAAACACCATAAACCACCAAATACACAACAGACAGTCACCACCGTTGCCCTGGGAAGAATTTGAACAGGCGATCTAATGGTGAAAAGATACCTCTCCCATTTCTATCCAGCTCACTTGTCCTTGACAGTGAGGAAACTCTTGCCACTTACCATGACCAGAGACACAACAGTGGATTATACTCCGTGGATTAGATCCTCAGCTGGTGTAGATCTCTGACTTCAAATGAGCTACAGTGATTGACACTAGGTGAGAATCTGGCCCAACTTCTCCACAAATATGAAGGCAGGCTCCTGATCTAGTAAAGTCTAGAAATAATATGTTAGGTACTGAAAACGTGTACACTACTGCACAGCAATCTGAAATATTTATATCGCCTCGAAATTCTCCTGTTCTGCACGGCAAGCTCCTCTGTGTTGCACAGTATAACAAAGTACATTTAGTATATCCTAACCTCCTTATTGTATACTATAAGCATGGATGTACTGTATGGTTCATGAACACCCCCCTTCCACACACACACCCCCCTTTACTGACATGCACGCAATATATTATTGTAGGGAATGAATCATCAGTCGCTTGTCACTTGAATTCCAGCACTTGAGCTGGATTGATCAGCCAGAAATGGGGGTGTTCAGTCTGAGCTCTCATCTTGAAACTTACCCTCCTAGTACACAGTCCTGTTCAAATTCTGCCTGTCTCCTGGGCCTTCCAGGAAAAGCAATTGCTAACACCAGCGCCGCGGTGTCTGTTGAGAACTTGACAATGCTGCAAAAAAAAAATTAAAGTTGAGTTTTCGTCTCAAAAATAAATTCTGTATAATCAAAATAATTTTTAAAACCATCAACTGACAGCTTAAAATGTTCTCTTTGCAGCCATCTATCAACATGAAGGTTTGTTATTCCAGAGGAAACAGCAGCAAAATGTGTGTAGCGTCGAATGTGTCTACTGCACACCCCAAGCCTTTGCCCCCAGTGAAAAAGGTGGGGGCAGGCAGAGGGGTTGTTGTTTTTTTCCATTTTGAAATGCTGTCATAGTTGAATGCCACTTTCTTAATATTACCCCATAATCGCAGTTGGGTCGACAATTTCTTTGGGATTTGCAGTCAGACTGGAAACAAAAAAACAGCCCTGCACTGTTTTGTATTTCCAGCTCTAACTGGAGAGCCCAGGTCTGCCCTTGGGAGTTGATGTTCCATTACAAAATGCGTCTGTTTGACTGCTTTATTTATACATTATAAAGATGCAAAGAAAATAGCCTAACAGAGCTCAACACCTGGGGTTGAGCTGACGTGACGTAAAAACAGCCCATTTTTAAAAAGGAGCTGGCAGTTTGGAAAGCAGATTTTGCTTATATTATGGACATTTATGAAATGCTCGAGGTCATTCAGCTTTTGACCTTATGCTTTAGGCTGGGCTATAATCCCTTAGTATATTCCGCCCTTCAAGCCTTATATGCCTACCTGAGGCTGGGCTGTGACTGCTCATCACTCCTAATTGCCATGCAGGTGTGAAATAATCCACACACAGAGATGGTCTGCAGGGTTTGAACCTGGGACCATCAGCTCAGATCTCAACCCCTTGTGCTTAAGGTGAAACTCCTATAACTGTTTGCAGTAGTAGGTTTTTATGCCACTACCTTTGGATACCACACTGGAAAGGTCTACCAGTGCAATGGCACTCAGGTGGCAATGGGTGGGATTTGCCACATGGCAAGGATCTACCTCTCTTGCTGTACCGTTCTCTCTCTCTCTCTCCAGTCTTTTGGCTCCTATTTAAATGATCTACTTGTTTGATTTGCAACCAAAGAGAGCATGCATTTTATGGCAAGATGAATCCTAGTGAAGTCCTGATTGCTGGGCTAGATTTTTCAGCACGAATGAAAAATCCTGCCTCTCTGAATGCTCTGCTGTCTTCAGCACCCAAATGAGACTCCTTGGGATGGGGGTGGATTTATCCTGGTGAATGCTGGGGTGTTTCCTTCTTTACATTTAATGTGTGTCTAACCATTACTGTAATAGCTGTTTCCACCCTCCACCCCTCCCCGCCCCACCTGAGTGCATTGCCCATGGCTGACTTCGAGATGTTTCACCAGTCGGCAGAAAGAGGTTGATAACGTCAGTGGGACTTCACAGTCAGGAAGTTTTCCCGAGTAAGTTTTCTGTCCCACCACTCCTGGCAACAGCATCAACACGGATCTCTAGTCACAAAGGCAGCAGTCCAACCCTAATGCATGTTTGGAAAGTGATGGGCAATGTTTGTGCAGTTCTTGTTATTCCCAAACCCAGCAGGAGACATGTATTTGGGCAAATCTATTGGTGAAGAAGAGGGTACAAAACCTGTGCTGAAATGACAGTTAGGGTTGCTGCGCTCAGAGGCAAGGAGACTGCAGGCATGGGAGCATATCCCTACACAGGCAGGGCCAGATTGAGGTTTACATGCTACAGGCCCATGTCTAGAGTCTGAGCTACTGGAGTCATGTGATTACATCAGAATGTAAGTTTTCATTTTTAGAAAAATAGGAAGTTTCTAACTTTCATGGTTGTGAAGAAAAGCTTTAAAATATGACTGCGGAGTAATAAATAAAATGATGCCTCTGCCAGTCTGCAGACAGCCTGGAAAAAAAAGAGCCCTGAGAGGTATGAACTGCCCCATTCACCTCAATGGGGTGTTAACTCCAATCCCACTGCTCCTGTGGGGGGAGGAGGCGTCTGCCACCACCACCCCAGCAGGAGGCTGTGCGCATTGTAGGAGGAGACAGTGCACCTGGCCCAGTTCATGCATCCAAATAGATACAGCTTGGCTTTCACCCCGGCCTCACCAGGGAAGAGGTGGCCCATGATGCTGCCTTTGCTTCTCTAAGGGGGGAGGGTTCCCCCCTGCCATCACCACTCTAAATGCAATGGGAGCCACAGAGGATCTCATGTCACAATGTGCCTGGAACATCACAGCACCTTAACCTAGCCTTGCATGTACAATCAAATCCAAAGCCCTTTAAAAGTCACTGGAAAGTATCCCACTGACTCCAGTGGATTTTGGATCAGGCCCACAGAGCACATTTGACTTAACTAAAGCTGTCCATCCACTTCTGCAATTCCTGTGGAATAAGGGAATGCACAGCACACCCCATTCAAAGCAGGACACTGTTGCTCTGTTTGGAGGATGTATAATGCTGTATGTGAGCCACTAAGTCACTGCTGTTGTTCCCTGGGCCCATTCCTGATGCAACCCTGTTGGTCCTGTGATGCCCATGGGAGAACATTACACTGTTTGCTGGGGGAGAGTAAATGAGCTAATTTACTTCAAGTGAGTTCTTAGATGAGGTAGCACCCATTTCATCTGCATTACAGCTACTGCCTCCTCCCCATTAAGAGGCCATGAATGGTCATATTTGAATCCTGGAGCTGAGACAGTTGCCAAGGGAGACTCAAAAATCCGAGACAGGAACTTGTTATTTCATTTGAAAAACTTGAAATTTCACTAGCACCTAAACTTAAATCTGACCCAAAAAGTGTGAAGGAGTGGGTGGAGATGTTAGGAAATGAAGTAGAAACAGATAAGGGTTTAGCACAAACTTTTAGAAAGACTTACAGCAGTTATGGCCATTTACAGAAGAGAGGGCCTAGAGGTTGACAGCTTAACATTTGGGTCCTTAGATTGTCAGCTTTTCAGGTCAAAGGACCCTATCTCCTTGTATAGCACCTAGCACAATGGGATGTGATTGGGGTCTCTGGACTTTACCATAATAGTGAGAAGCCATTATTTAAAAATATTGGAATAGGAATAAGGGAAACCTGGATGAATGATTTTAGGTCATTAGAGTTGGGCCAACGCTTTGAATTTTATGAAAAGTCTGTAATGTGAACTGTCAGTCATGCATATAGGGTTCACATTTGGTTTAAAATTAAAAAGAATAGGCAGTTTCATGGACAGTTGGAGAAATTAACAATTTTATATGAAGAGAAACAGATTACGCTTTTTAAACCACCCATATTTCCTCCCCCACACAAATGCAGACTCTTAGGCTTGGTCTACACTTAAAAGTTAGGTCTATATAGAACATAAGAATGGCCATACTGGGTCAGACCAAAGGTCCATCTAGCCCAGTATCCTGTCTTCCAACAGTGGCCAATGCCAGATGCTTCAGAGGGAATAAACAGAACAGGTAATCACCAAGTGTTCCATCCCCTGTCACCTATTCCTAGCTTCTGGCAAACAGGGGTTAGGTCACGTGGAATGATGGGATAAAGTGGAGGGGTGACTTCAGTGAGTACAAAAGTCCATATGCTCTGACTGCCTAATAATATCTACCAGTCAGTACATGGATTTGTATGTTGTGGTATTGAAAAATGGCGATAGCAGCTATGTAAAGACACACACACACACACCCTCACCGCCTTTGGTCAGTTAAATTGAAAAGAATAAAAGCTGGGAAACGTGTGGTCAAAAGCGGTAACACATCTGAGATCTGATTTGCTGAGAATTCTGTTTTAGCAATCATTAACCCCTCAGTTTAAAATCTGCCTAGAAAATCTTGCCCTTGATAGTAGAAGAGTGTGGTACTAGACCAGGTGCTGGCTGGACTGTGTTCCCTTATTAAATTGGAATCATTGATGCTGGTTACAATTTCAGTATCTCTTTAGAATAGCAAACTGTCACCCTACTGCAGAAGAAAAGCAAAATCATGTTGGGCCACATGAAAGAAATTAGTGATGGTGTCATGTTCTATTTTCTCAACATCCCTTAATACATATGATGTTCTAATATTAGTTTGGCCAGGAAAACGTGTGCACATGTTCTGTGTATGCTTTTGCAAGGGTAAGGAATTCCTGCTACAGAGAAGCAGCTTCTATGCTATGTCAATGGAAGAATGCTTCCATCAACAGAGACAACATTGTCCAGGGAGGTGGAAAAGCCCCTTCTGTCGGTGCAGGCTGCACGTACGCTTCGGGGTTATGCCCGCACAGCTACACCAACAGAGCTATGCCGATATAGCCTCCATAGCGTAGACACAACCTCAGATGCTTGGGGAGGGCGACTAAAAGCAATGAACAAAAATACCAGATTTCCAAGAGCGGGTGCGGATCAGGCATGATTGATGGTGCATTTGGATGAGGAGTCCGAAATAACAGAACTCCTGCCCACCGTGAGACATCTATGGAGAAAAGGGTGAAGCCCAAATGGATGGGAACATCAATCTATAGATTCCAAAATTCAAAAGGCCAGAAGGGACCATTATGCTCATCTAGTCTGACTCCTGAATAACATAGGCCATTGAACCTCCTCACAATAATTCCTAAAGCAGAGCTTTTAGAAAAACATCCAGTCTTGATTTAAAAATGCTCAGTGACGGAAAATCCACCACAGCCATTGGTAAATTGTTCCAATGATTAATTATTCTCATTGTTAGAAATTGATGCCTTACTTCCAGTCTGAATTTGTCTAGCTTCAACTCCCAGCCACTGGATCACGTTAGACCTTTCACTACTAGACTGAGGAGACCATTATTAAATATTTGTTCCCCATGTAGGTACCTATAGATTGTGATCAAGTCACCCCTTAACCTTTGCTTTGTTAAACTAGATTGATAGACTCACAGAGCTCCATCTCTCTAAAGCAGGTTTTCTAATCCTTTGATCATTCTTGGGGCTCTTTTCTGCCCCCCTTCCAATTTATCAACATCTTTCTTGAATTGTTGACACCAGAGCAAGACACAGTATTTCAGCAGCATTCACACCAGAGCTAAATATAGAGGTAAAAACCTCTCTTCTCCTGCTCGAAATTCTCTGGGTTGTTTATCCAAGGATTGCATTAGCCCTCTTGGCCACAGGATCAAGGTGAAAGGTCATATTTAGCTGATTATCCACCCCTACCCCCAAATCCTTTTCAGAATCACAGCTTCCCAGGATAGAGTGCCCCATCCCATAAGTGCAACCAGCATTCTGTGTTCCAAATGCATACATTTAGCTGTATTAAAACACACATTGTTTGTTTGTGCCCAGTTTACCAAGCAATCCAGATCGTTTTGTATCAGTGACCTGTCCTCTCCATTATTCACCACTCCCCCAATCTGTGTGTCATATGAAAACTTTATCAATGATGATTTTATGTTTTCTTCCAGGTCATTGACAAACATTTTACATAGCGTAGTGCCAAAAACCAATCCCTGCAGGACTAGAAACACACCCACTCAGTGATGATTCCTCACTGATAGTTTTTAATCCATTTAATGTGTTCCATGTTGATTTTATACTGTTCTAGATTTTTAATCAAAATGTCATTTGATACCCCATTTTACCGAAGTCCAAGTGTATTATATCAACACTATTACCTACATCAACCAGACTTGTAATCTCATTAGGGGAAATGTAGAGATCCAAAGGGAACGAGAAGGTTCTTAGGAGAAAGACCAAAGCTTATACATTCACTGCTCATGAGAGAGACAATTGCAAGGACTGGCTTGTGACTTTGATAACACACAGGGGAATGAGAACTCCCTGTATGACCCTTTGTGTGCTACCCAGACCTTGGAAGCAGGCATGTCGGAATGAGCCGGTGTTGTAGGACCACTTACCACATCCCCGGAATGCTCTGGTGAGGAATGGGTGGTGCCTGGGCTCTACCCCTTCTATTCACTCGCCAGTACAGGGCAGCCGGTGTGAGGAGTGTTGTGATTTGCTGCTGGTATAAGCCATTAGCTCTCCCCGGAGCAAGGAGGAAGCAGGAGAGGAATTTTACGTTAGGGTGGTGTCCGAGTCACAGCACTTCTGGAGTGATGCAATTATGCACTGCCTCTGGCTCTAAAGGCACAATCCAGCCCCAAATTCCAGGTATCTGTTTGCCTGACCCACGTCCCATTTCTCTTCCCAGTCGCCTGTGCTCTCTGCTTTCATGTGAGCTTTAAGGATGAGCAGCCCATGCGGAAGGGTCCAGGGTGAGACACTAAGATAAATGGACTTTCCTGATCACGATATGTTAGAACCTGGAGTCTGGAGGTTTTAAACCTTGCACCGAAGGCAACAAAATGACGAATGTACTGAAATATGTTCCGTTTTGTCCCATTTCCCCCATTTCCTCTGGCCATGAACACTCTGCTTCAGGAGTGTCGTTAATTACAGACTGCTTGGTTTGTAAAACCCGCCCAGGGCGTCTGCCAGCTGCCATGGTGCAAAAAAGTGTTGTCTCTGAAATAACAGGCCTACTCCTATCACGAGTGCTAAGCACAGGAAAGGGGATTGCCTCTCTTTCCTGTCAGGGGTGAAGTGGAGGGACTAAGTAACAGTGCCGTGAGCATGACATGGTTCTCTTTAGTCCACTTAGAGCGGCTCAGGGGGGCTCAGGTTGATCGACTGCCTCACATGGAGCTGCTAAATGGAATCAGCACAGCCTCGGTTAACTCCGTTTGCTCAGAGATGCTGACATAATGGGGTTAACAGGAAGGAGGGGCTAGACGGAGTCTGGGAAGCATCAGAACTTCCGTAGTGATCTCCTCCTGCCCACGCTGACACCCCCCTCACTGCCAGTCACCAGCCACTCAAGTGTGTGCCCAGTGTCCTGGGCAGGGTTGTAATGCTCCAGCTACCCTGCTATTGTTACTGGAGCTAGCTTAGATCTAGCTGGATCAGAGCTAGCTCGGGTCTGTCCACACAAGCTGCAATCACACCTCCAACTGCAGTGTAGAGAGACCCTTAGAAGGAGACGAGGCTCATTTCTGAGGGCTTGTCTACACTTCAAATGCTGCAGCGGCACAGCTGTGATGGTGTACCGCTTCCGTGTAGACGCTACCTATGCCACTGGGAGGTGTTCTCCTGTAGGCGTAGGTAATCCACCTCCACCCCAGACAGGCGGTAGCGAAGAATTCTTCCACTGACCTTGTGCCGTCCACATGGGGACTTAGGTCGGCTTAACAACGCTGCTCAGAGGGTGTGAATTTTTCACACTCCTGAGCAATGTAGTTATGCCAATCTAATTTTTTGGTGTAGACCACGCCCCAACCCATCAGTAACACCCCTGTGGCTCAGACAGCGCAGGTCATTCCCTTCACCCAGCTTTTTCCTCCCACTTTCCCAACTGCACAGATGCAAGGGGTCTTTCCCTGGCCACATTTTCACCTTTAGTCCATTCCTGCATCCACAACCATCCTAAGAAGCTGCATTTGTCTTTATTATTTTTGTTGTCTCTAAAGTTACTGGGGGGTTCCCCAGGGGTCCTGTGCACGCTAATGAAGTCATGGGGCCGTTAACAGAAAGTAAATGCTGGGGAGGGAAGATAGAGAGACTTTTGAATGATCTTCCCAGCCACCAGAGTTCCATGTCTCTGCTTCCTTGAAGGTTCCTCACTTTTATGTATGGTCAGGGCTGGCGAGATGGGGGCAAAGGAGAATGAGCTCAGGGCCCCCCAAAATATCTGAAATAGGGTGAAGTGGGAGGGGGTGGGGTCCCAGTGAACGTGACATAACAGGGCCCCAAATTTCTCTAGACAGGCCTGCACGAGAAGGCCCTTCTTGTATCTCCTAACCCATGAGTAACTCATTTGTCATCTAACACTGTCTGAAGAGAGCCATAACCCCCTCAGCTACTGAACACATCACATCTATTAACGGTTTGGCCTCACAAGCCTCCATGAGGTAGAGAAATATTTTACAGGTGGGAAGACTGAGGCACAGAGAAATTAAAGGCCTGATTTTTTTTTAAAGTTATTTTGGTGCCTCACAATGCAGATAGGCACCTAATGGAATTTAGAAGAGTGCTAGGCCAATGGGAGTGCCTACATATCTTTACAAATATGGCCCCAAACAACTTTCCCATAGTCACCTCAGAAATCTAGACCAGAGCCAAGAATTGAACATAGATCATCTGGATCCTAGTACAGTATCGTAACCACAAGACTCCTTCATCCCTGGTTTGCATGTGTCATGGTCTCTAGAGCTACAAGATTAAAGTGTAAACCTATATAGCACTCCAGACCGATCATGAGTGCTAAGTGAAGTTGAGCCGATTGTCTCAGTCTAGCCAAGTCTGCTGTGGGAACCATAGCGTAGGGAGGGGTTCCTTTCCATTCCTTCTTGCCAGCAGCCTGGTTTACAGAAACCCCACAATGTGCCCATGTAGAAAGCACAGCTTCTTCGTGGCTCATTGCTGCCTTTCATCCACAACAAAGCTTGTGTGAGATGTTTAGAGGGAGGCGCAAGGGGCCAGATCCTTAGTTGGTGTAAATTGATGTCGCTCCAGCAAAAGGAAGGAGCTCTGGCAATTCACAGCAGCTCAGAATCTGGCCTCAGTGTCTTCTGGAGATGTGCAGACATGGGATCACATTGTAAGTGCCTGCACCCTAGCTGCTATATAGCTGTAATTATTCTTTGTTAGTAGAAGTCTCCTGGCCCCCCGAGCTGCACTGATATGGATTTGGCTTTAAAACAAAGTATTAAAAAAAAACTAGAGGTGAAATAGCATCTCCTCTTCTGTAGCTGTATATAATGGTCCATTAAATACAAACTCACAGCTGGGTTAGTTTTAATCATGCCAACCTGTGCTAGACTAGAAGGGCTGAGGAACAAAACAGGACATCTGGTTTCTCTTTTACAAGGCTGCAAACACCCAGTTACTTGGCACGCATTGTCAAAAGCATTTTATGTGATATATAAATATTTGCAATATAAAACCACAGCTCGAGACCTTAATTTGCTTTATCACCAAAGCCAGGGGATTGACACGTTTAATAAAATCTACTTAAGCCCAATGACCTTTACGTGGCTAACAAGACATTCTCTATTAGGTGGTGCCTAACAGACAACTGGAGACCTTCATTTGTCCCCAGAACACATACAGCCTAGGACAGTAAGTCCCCAGACTGCCTGGGCCTATGACTATCACATCTTTTCTGGAAGAGCCCCCTCTAAGGGTTAGAAAGGGATTTGGTCCCCAGGCACATTCCCTTTTTGTTTTCCCTGCTGAGCCTACCAAAACATCAATCTAGGCCAGTTTTAATGATGGAGGACAAGGGCCTAGCAGGCAACCAGGCTAAGGGTCCAGCTCTTTTCATAGAGGCCACCGTTCAGTCACTAAATGCAACAGTTTCCACTTGCTGTTTTTCTAGATCAGCTTTGAACTAGTGTGACCTAGCAGGGAAAGGCTGCATCGCCCTGTCCCAATCCCCCAAACTACCCAGTCACCCACCCAGCTTTGATTTCTCAGATGCACTTCATGAGTTTCCTGCATACTCTTCAAGTGCCAGGTTATAGGAACGTTGCTGATGAGGCTAATCCTTCTTAATACCGTAGGCTGGATCCAGCCTCCCTCCCATTGCATAGCGCCTTACATCTCACATAGCCTCATTGACTTCAGAGTCTGGGCCTATGGATTTCCTGTAGAGTCTAAATTGATGAATTGCGCGGGACTGCAAGCTGATAGAAGGCTTCTCAATAGAAACTTAGGTGACAGGGATAAAAGAATTAAGAGAAATGGAGAGACTTGCTGACCATATCACATTGGCAGCGGAGCTGTCTGAGGAAAGATGGACCAAGTAGGATGAACTGATGAAAACCAATGGAAGTAAGGTTGATAACAATAGCTGTTATTGATGTTCAGTATTTGGATTGTGGTAGTGTAACGTTGACAGACCCCGGTCATCAGTGGGCGGGATCGAATCTGGGACCTCTGGAGCTTCGTGCATGAGACTATCTCATGAGCTAAAAGCCAGATGACCCTTAGCTAAGGCTGTAGAGCAGACTCATTAATCTCTGTCTTCTCTCTAAGTGGTCTCAGTGCCATTAGATGAGACAGAGGGCATCACACCCAGAAAGCGTGTGGGTTACAGTAGCACTTATGATTCCCCAGTCACAGACCAGGACCCCATTGTGCCAGACACTGTACAAACACAGAACACAGTCCCGACTGTTGGGTTCATTTTGATGGCATAAATGGGCCCAGATTGTCAAAGGGGTTAACATGTCCCGGTCACTGTACAACACTGAAAAGTCCAGCCTGGGATGGGGTATTGAGTACAGAGACCTCAGCCTGCTTAGGCCCATGGCAAAAACTAGAAAGTTCATGCAAAGTTTAAAAATGTATTCATTAAGTTAGGATACACAAGAGATAGAATCAACAGACATGAGACCTAAAACATTTCGAAATTATGTTAGTTCCACATAACTAGCTCATCAAAACTCATTGAAGTCCCATTAGTGCGCTGAGTGTTACAATGCTACAATACCTTGGACGCTCACAAATATAAGACAGGGTCTCCGGAGCAAATTAGAAGCCCCTCGACCTTTCCCCCAGGAATGTCACCAGAGTCCATTCCCCATCGGATTCCCTCCAAAGTCTCTTTTAAAAAGGCCTCAAAAGAGGGCGGGACATGCAGAATATTCCACCCTCATTATTTTTTCAACCAAGGACGCCCAGTTTCTGGTCTCATTCTCCTCTTGAAGCCAGAATTGATCAACAGACTGGATAAGTTCAAACACAAGTCTATCTCCCTTTTGCAGCTCTCCTCAGCAACATTTGTGACAGGTGATTGGAACAGGTCTAAACTTCCACCCACTTTCCAGCAGTTCAGCTCACAACTGAGGTAGGCCTGAATTATTCATATAACATTGCCCCAAGAAGCTTACAAATCTAAGACAAGAGACAATAGCTGAAGACAGACCTTCATCCAAAAGGGAGCCGAACTTTTTTTTTCCCCAAGTTTGAAAAAGTTTGGTGAAAGTAATTTTGAAATTGGTTTTTCATTGCTGCCCACCCGTACACTTCCAGAACCGGAAGCTCTGCACTCAATAAATGTCACATAGAAATAACTTATCATGATGATTTATACAGCGTATGTCACAGTTTCCTGTTAATTTTTAACACGAAAAATAGCAGAAAGCTAATTATTAACTATTAGTAGTATTCCTGTAGTGCGTAGGCATCTTTATCATAAACCAGGACACCACTGTGCTAAGGCCCCGCCCCCCCCCAAACATGCACACGGCCCCACACTCTTTTTAAAACCGTTATTGGCCTCTACAACAACCCATGGCAGGGAATTCCACAGGCCAACTGTATGTTGTCTGAGAAACTACATCCTAATATTGGGTTTCAGTCTGGTCCTTTCAAAACAGAGCACACATGTTAGAACTGGTCCAAGTTCTGAATTTTGGTCAGAACCAAGAGCTCGCCATTTGTGTATGAAGACACAGGAAGAGGTCTAATAAGGCAGAAATCTTTGAGGAAAAGGACATTAAGAGAAGGGTTCTGGAGAAGCAGACTGTAAAAAGAAAAGAAATCCCATTAAGTTTCAGTATTTTTAGTATTATAGCAATTTTAAAAAGCAATTGACCACTTGTAAGTTCAAAAACCATTAATCGATCATTTAAAGCAAGAAATACAGTCTAGGTAACATTGCCCCACACACCCTTGCGTTGGGCAGAAGGAGATTATTAATTTTCATGACACAAGACAGATAAGTAATAGTTCAAGTCATGTGTGATGAAATCTAATGCTGTGGTATACTTTTTTCCCCCATCGATTAGATCCCAGCTTATCGGGTGTGATTTATAGGAATAACTAGGAATGGGAACTTGATGCAGTACTGCAAGGGCCAGTTAAGTTTATGTGCCATACCGGTGTTCAGAGTTAATAGATTTTAAATTACAGTCTATATAGCACTTCTGCTAAGGCACGCTTTCCCTTGAGGCACTGAACAGAAGAGGAGGTACCAGAAGGTTAGTGAGCTCAGCTGGTAATCTTCTCCGGGCTTCCATTTGGATTGCTCAGAAATTACCAGCTGTGGGAAGGAAAAGGTAGTAGTTTCCTTTGAAAAAATAGAAAAAAAAAAAAAAAAAAAAAGACCAGACCCCCCTCTGGTGTAAACCCCTGTTGATTAGTTGAAAACAACGAAGCTATGCTGGTTTACTCCACTGGATGATCTGGCCCAACAATATGAAGTAGGAGAGGTTAATATTCTCTTTCCTTGCTGCAGAGATAAGATAGAGCACCATGTTCTCTGCCTGCCAGGACAACTGGAAAACCTGGGTTTGAAAATTCAAGACAAGCGTATTTTGTGGATCGCTTCATTCCCCTGGACTAGGGCTGCTGCTTCCTTCATGTCTTTCTACTGTGGTGGGTTTCGTCCGCAAAACACATTCAGGTCCCCTGTTCAGGAGATGGCCAGGGGAATCTGAGGTGTCCTTTCCCTCCCTCCAGTGTGCATGCTGCCCAAAGGAAACATTGACATGAGCTCTCTGCCTAGGAACATACATGGGGCTCTCTCAAATCCTGAGGGACTGAAGTCAGAAGGGGGCTGAGGGGACAACAAGCCACTCAAGAAAAGGGTTGCTATGATCAAACAATAGGGCGTTATATAGAATTCTTAGCCATGTCTCCACCTGGAGGAAGCAGGGTTCAGCGGTTAAAGCACAGAGCTAGGCAATAGCAGGGTCAAGGCTCTCTTCCTGGCTCTGCCACTGGCTTAGGTGAATCACTTGTCCGCTCTTTGCCTTAGTAGTTTCCCCATACATAAAACAGTAATAATCCTGACCTTCCCGTAGAGGGGAGACTGCATGTCAACCTATTTATGTCAGAAAAGCTGGGATCCTCAGACGGAAGGCACTAGATAAGGGGAAAGTATTCCTATTGCTATTAAGTGTGACCTAGAGGTGACCACCCTGTGAGTCAGCATATGACCTTTCGAGCAGATCATTGCAGTAAGGTCAGCCTGGCTTAGAAAAGCTTTGTTAATTTTAGTGATCCCATCTGGAGATCAGCAGAGTGGCCTTATATTCCACAGATTAAGCAAGCAGCCACATAGCTAACGTGTGGCTTCTTTGTAAGGAGTTAGAAGGGAGGATAGTACCTGGGCAGGATTTCTCTGTACTGTCAAGCAGCACGTTTAAGTCTCTAGTTCTTGGGGCGGGTGGATAAAAATGTACTAATGGGAACGCAGAGGAGGGAAGACCAAAGCCAATGCATCTTCCACCACTATCCTGTAAATGTCTTCCATACGTGTAGCACCTTTCACCCAGGAAGCTGTGCGCTGGGCATGCAGCATCTCTGAAACACAGCCACCTTTATTATTAATTACTGTTATGACGTAATATTTGTATGGCAGTTTGGTGGGTCTACGAGCTCCAGTCAATGCCCAGGACCCCACTGGGCTAGTGTTGCACCAGCACAGAACAAAAAGATGGTCCCTACCCCCAAAAGAGCTGATAAACCATATGGCAGAGGCCCTCAACCAGTTTCACTGAGTTGAAGGCCAGAAGAGATCATTAACTCGTCTAGTCTGACTTTGGAGCAGAGCATTCCACCCACTTACCCCTATACTGAGGGCTTGTCTACATTACCCGCTGGATCCACAAGCGGCGATTGATCCAGCGGGGGGGGGGGGGGAGGGGGATTTATCGCGTCTAGACTAGACGCGATAAATCAGCTGCCGAACATTCTCCTGTCAACTCTGGTACTCCACCAGGGTGAGTATGCACAGGCAGAGTTGACAGGTGAGTGTCAGCCGTCGACTTACCGCAGTGAAGACACCATGGTAAGTATGCTGAACGTAGCTGAAGTTGCATAACTTAGATCACCCCCCCCCCCCCCGCCCCCGAGTGTAGACCAGACCTGAGCCAAATAACTTGTACTTCACTAAATACATCTTCCAGAAAGGCATATTGTCTGATCTGAATACAGCAAGAGATAAAGAATCTACCACTTCCCTTGGGAATTTGTTCCAATGATTAATCACCCTTGCTGTTAAAAATCTGCACAGAATATTGGTAAAGCCCCCAGCAACCCGCCTCATCAAATAATGTTATTTTAGAAACAAACCTGCCCCTCTCTGTACTTTCTGCTCTCAGCACTACAATACTCAGATCCTAGGGTGAGGAGGGCCATAAGCACCTTCAGAAAGACGGCTATGCCCCAAAGGGATTAGAAGAGAAGGGAATCACTTTTCTGGGAATCATTGAAAAGTTACAGGTTCTGCACGCTGCATTTACAGTAAACTTTGAAATGACAGAGTCATGACAGAAGAGCCTGGTATAGGCAATTTGCATTTCCAGGGTAAGAAATATAGAGATGATACCCCAGGGACAATAGAGCACTTTCAGCTTGTTGGATTCATTATTTGAAATATTAGCTGCAGCATGATCTTTGGCTTTTATTTGACACGGAATGGAAAGATTTAGCAGCCTGTAATCATCTGCATTCTCTCCTGATGCGTTAGCACAAAGGCAGCAGTAATGCATTAAACAAACTGTGCTATATAGCACAGGCACAACTGTGCAATAAATAGGAATAACTCATTAGCCAGCACATTCGGGGCTCAGTGAAAGCAGATCTATAACTCATTATACAATATTTTTCAACTCATTGCATCTGAAATTAAATGCTGGCTGCACAGTATTTACCCATATACCCTGCCTTCTTTGGCCAGCCATTCAAAATATATAGAAATGAGAGACTAAAAGATTTTCTACTAAACTGGGGTGGGTTGATTTTGGGGGGAAAAGAGTGGAGGAGTGGTTTGTTGTTCAAAAAACTTGTTAAATTTAGAATAGAGAAAGGAGACCAGTAACTCTGCCACTGCCCTTCTGTGTGACCTTGGGCAAATCACTTCTGCTCTGTGCCTCTGTTTCTCCTCCTGCCCTTTGTCTGTCTTGTCTATTTAGACTGCAAGCTCTTCTGTCTTTTACTGTGTGTTTGTGCAGCACCTAGCACGATGGAGCTCTGATTTTGGCTGAGGCCTTCAGGTGCGACTGTAATACAAATAATTAACAACAACAACAGATAAATCTTAAGGGGGACACCCATACTAGCTTTTCACACTCACCTTGCCCTCATGTAAATGACTATACTCGGTGCAGGGCAAAGGTCAGCCAGGCTCTCTGGATCCAGCTGGCTTCTGCTCCTTGTTCATTCACCCATGCGTAAGTCTGCCCTGTCTTAGGCAAGAGGATGTGCTCCAAATGAGAGCTACCTTCAGTACCTTTGCTGCATTGTTTAGGCAATGCAAGAGGATTAGTCTGAGAGCTGGCAGGTGCTGTTGCCTCTTTGGGGGGGGGGGGGGTCCTTTCTGACAAAGCTCAGGGTCTAGCTCTTCTGCTGCTAGGCTGTCCTCCCTGCAGAACCAGGTCCAGACATAAGCCTTTGGGATAAGTATGCTCTTGCAACAGCTCTCATGCACGCACTAGAGCATGGAAAAATATGATCTTGTGGTTAGGGCACAGGAGTCAAGGCACTAAGGTTCAATCCATGGCTCTGAGACAGATTACCTGCAGGACTTTGGGCAAGTTACTTAAATCTCACTGGGTTCAGTTTCTCCATTTGTAAAATGGGGATCATACTCCTGCCTTTGTCTGCCTTGCATATTGGAGATTGTACGCTCTCCAGGTCGGGGCCTGGCTCTCCTGGCATCTCTGAAGAGCACCCAGCTCGGGTACTAATCTTTTAACAGCAACAACAAATGTATATGGTAGGTGTGAATTCTTGCCTACTACAGGTGCTGTTCCCAACCAAAAGGCTAACAGTATCATGGAGATAAATGTAACATCAGCTTTTGTTTATTCTTCCATTTTCTCTCCCTCATTTTCTCTTTGTCCCCATTTTTAGCACAGCTTTTATCTTGATATTTTCTTTGATGCCAGCGCCAGCATTTTCAATTACTTTTGCTTTCCCTCTGTTTTGCTACATGTAGCTATGGAAACAGACAATAAATGTCCATTCAGATACACAATGAAAACGATGTTTAGAAACAAAAGAGAATACTTTTTCATTAGCCCCCCGTCCTCTTTTCCTCTTGTACTTGTTTCTAGGCTCTACCTTTTGTACCTTGTACATATGAATAGATGATTTCTATGACTGCCAAGCTGGGGATCATGCCAAGAGGTCACTTGGGGACATGCAACAACAAGGACTTTTTTTATTATGATTATTATTTTTATTTTTGAGGCGGGATATTTTTCCTCCAGGGAAACACTGGAAGTGAAATTCACAGGCGCAGCCTAGAGCAGGCTTAACACTCTTGTGTTAAGTCCCAGAAAGGTCTGCAAACCAAGGCTATGAGAAAAGGAAACAGGACAGAAATATGAAAAGACCCCTTCATGAACAGTTTAGAAAGGAGTTAATAAATTGAATAATAGATACTTTAACAAATGGTTAATTGTCGTTCTAGAATCTGGTGATCTAGCCCATGACCTATAACTGGCTATAATAAGCGTCTGTAACATGCTTATAACAGTTATTCATCATTTATTCACCCTTTAAGAGCCACTTATTAACAGACCCTAAATAGAAAGTATGGCCAACCAGGGGTTCTGGCAAAAACATTATGTTCCAAAAATGGAAGTCCAGCTGCATATGACATGACTAAATGTCACAGGAGCGTCACCTTGCCAGGTGGAGGGAGAAGATAGGGCGTGGAGATCTGGTACACATCTATATGAAGAATTTCTGAGAAAGGGCCTCAGAAGTAGGGAGCTGCCTACATCAAGGTGCAGAGAGAGCCATCAGAGAGAATAAGGCCAGTAAAGCTAGAAGGCTTCTTTGCAGTGGTTGGTCTTACTCTCCACCAAAGGGAGCGATGGGGCAAGGGCCCCAGGTTGCTTCTGGCTTTACAGATAGTGAAGGCAAAGTGTTGTCAGAGACATGTCCTGAAAAAGCAGCAGTCATTTCATCTTCAATGAGAGGAGCAAAAGATTGACATAGCTGAGCTGCTAACATAACCCCTGCCCTCCCATCATGCTTTCTGCTGAAGGAATTTACATCACATCCATCCATCCATCCCCTATGAGGCACAGATTTACATATGCAGAGCTCAAATCAGACCTACACAGCCAGAAGCATCCCAGGAGGGGTAACCCATAGCGGAATCCTGGCTGACTTAGCGAGAATCCCTACTTGGGGACTCTTGCAAAGGCAGGGAAGGCCAAGGCCCTCACCGGATCATCCCCTGTCAGTAGCTAACATCTGCAGTGGTGCTAGCAGGAAATAGGGCCCACACTCTCCAGGAAATATACCCAGGCCCTGCTTTAGGAAACACATTGTGGGGGAAAAGGATCCTTGCACATGCCTACAGGGCAGGGCTCAGAATTTACTGTTAAAAGAAAAGCATCTCTTACAGGACCTGAAATATAGAGCCGAGTGAGGGGGTGCCACAAGGCAGATTCATAGGTGCATAAACAGATCATGTAATCGGACCTCCAGAGAACCCCACCCAGTAATTCTTGCACCATGCCCATAACTTCTGTTTGAGCTACAGCATCTCTTTTAACAACACCACCCAGTTTTGTCTTAGACACTCCAAGTGATGGGCAACCTACCACATCCATTGTTCTAACAGTTAATTACAGTCAAATAAAAAAAAAATTGTACCTTATCTCTAGTCTGAATTTGTGTTTCGTCAGCTTCAGACCATTGGATCTCCTTGTCTTTCTCCGCTAGACAAAAGAGCTATCTACTACTGGAAATCTTTTTACCCCTGTAGGTACTTTTGGACTGTGATTACGTCACCTCTTACCTTCCTCTTGGATAAACTAAATAGATTGAGTTTCTTAGCTCTAAGGCATGTTTTCTAGACCTCAAATCCTCCTTTTAGCCCTTCTCTGAACCCTCACCAATTTTTCAAAATCCTTTTCAAAACGTGGATATCAGTGGACAGAGTATTCCAGTAATGGTCTCACTAATGCCATAGAAAGAAGCAATACCACTTCCCTGCTCCTGCTTGATATCCCTTGGCTTATACAGCCAAGGATCACACTCACCCTGTTCGCTAAAGCACCACATTGGGAGCGCATGTTCAGTTGGTTATATACACCATACCTACTAAGTCCTTTTCAGTGCCCCTGCATTCCCAGGGGCAGTTCCCATCTTGTAAGCATGAATTGCATTTTTGGTTCCTAGATGTATAACCTTGCATTTGGCCACGTTAAAATGCATGTTGTCTAAATGAACCCGTCTCAGCAAGTGATCCAGGTTGCTCTATATAACTGACCTGACCCCACCGTTACTAACCACTCTATCAATTTCTGTGTCATCTGCACATTTTACCAGAATTTATATTTTCTTCCAGACCATTGATAAAGATATTGAATGGCGCTGGGCCAAGAACAGAGCCCTGTGGTTCAGATATAGGAGTCTTCTGGGCACTGGAGACGCATCTCAGTTGGTGATCTAGTAGTGATGTAGAATCAGCCTGGCAAGACTGATCCAAAGATACCCCCAGCTCAGTGTCCTTCCCAACGACAAGGCAGGGGGCCAGGAGTGAGTGCAACCACTAGAGTTCTCTGCTCCAAGGCAACTGGAAGTATCGGGTAGAGTATCCGTGAAGAACAAGTCCACCACCCACCCACCCAGTTTCAGCACCTCCAACACCAGCCTGGCCCTGTGGATGCAGCATGTGGACCTGGGTTGCCGTTTTTCACAAACCTTCCTCAGAACTCATGCTGCCACTGATTCCTGTGGCTGCCCATCCCGTTGGCTGTTCTGCTTCCCGACTGTTCAGAGCCTTGTCGGGCTGTGTGGCAAAGGAGTCACCACCTTAGAGGAGATGAGGGGTGTGGCTGGCACATCATCATGGTAACGTGGGCCTGCAATGAGCAGGAGAGTAATAAGGTCTTCCACTTGTGCCATAAACATCAAGCAACCAGCCAGCCAGCTTTGCCTAGCAAAGCCTATGAAGTTGTCTCTCTCAGGTACCTGTATGATCCACAATACTGTAGTAACTGAGTGCCTTATGATCTTTAATGTGTGCCAGGGCAGTACTATTACCCCTATTTAGCAATGGGGAACTGAGGCACAGAAAAACGAAGTGACTTGCCCATTGATACACAGGAAGTCTGTGCCGGAGCAGGGAATTGAACTTGAATCTCCCAAGTTGCAGGCCAGTACCACTGGATTATCCTTCCTCTCCCTGCGGTTTCTTGAAATCCATCCAGGGCATAACCAGCATGTTCACCCCCTCCTGAGCCCCTGTCGCAGGAAGAGGCTGTAATCACTTCTCATGGATGCGGAGCTGAAGCGGGTAACCCGCATGCCCACTGGAGAGTCCTGCACTGAAAACACAGTGACGATATGCACACTGTTTGTGATTCATCTCCGACACACAGTGCTTGACATCCCTTCACCTGGCAGGGTTCTCTCACTTCCTTTGGTGACCGCATGAGCCCCATGGTTAGCAGCCAAGTCTACGTCTGAAAGGTCTCTCTCTTCTGGGTACAGTGATGCTCTTGTTACCGCTCTCATCTGTAATACTCTATATTACTGCACAGAAGCAAGCCATTCCAGGCCAGTGCTGGCATTTTAATTCCTGCTCTCCCCAGTTGTCAGGTATAAACCTCCCACTCCCTTCCAGCTCTTTATCATCCAAATCCACTTCCTTGAGTCACTTTGTGCTGTTCCATACACAGCTGGGCTTTATGTAGCAGATGT
This sequence comes from Natator depressus, assembly GCF_965152275.1. Classification (NCBI taxonomy): domain Eukaryota; kingdom Metazoa; phylum Chordata; order Testudines; family Cheloniidae; genus Natator; species Natator depressus. The sequence goes on from NC_134255.1 coordinate 15,112,708, forward strand.
TTAATTTGCACACAAACATCTTTTATAATGATTTGTATTGGGGTAATGCCTAGGAGCGCCAGGCCTGGATCAAGATCCCGTTGTACTACGTGCTGTACAAACACAGAGAAACACCTCCTTCCCTCCCCCTCCTGCACACGCACTATTTATACACCCAACCCCTCCCTTCACATGTTGCCCCCCACACTCTCATTCCACAAACACACACCCACCCACCCCACCCCCCCCCTTGGGCCTGATACACAAGGTGCAAGGCAACAGAGAAACCATTTATACCAGTGCAGAGTGAGTATAAAATGCTCCTCAGTCAGAATAGTAGCATTCTACCCTCACTGTGCACTGGTAGAAATGCCTGGTCTAAAGGTGCAAAGCAATGGAGAATCAGGCCCCCAGGTGAAGACTGAGACAGGATAGCAACATCACCTGCATATTCAAATGTCCCTGTCTCAGCCCCCTGTTTACACTTTCATGCTCTGTCTCTGCAGTGCCTCTAATTTACATTTTGTTGAACATGCAATTCTGTCTGGGAGTGATCAGCAAAGTGAGGGATAAGCTACAGTCTACTCTGCTTCCTGTTTTCCTTTTGCCTTCAGCCTTTGTCTCCCCCTAGGTTTCTGCTAATCCCCCAGGCATGTCTATGAAGATCTGGCGATTCCCACATCCCAGCTCTCCGGTGTCAGCCTGCATAGTTCCAGCCCAGTAACCTCCATGCCAGCTTCCAGCTCTTTCTGTGTCACTGCAGCCACCTGTACTCATGGCCATCAATATTGCTTCACACTGTCCTGTTGTCCCTAAGCAGAGGTACGAGACATAATGGAGGGGCACGGTGGGCTTTTATCCCATTGTGCCGCTTTACTTGGACGGAGAACAACAAAGAGAAAGGGGCCCCTTTACCAATGGGAGTTAGGCCCCCAGTTGCTCTTTTTTGCCTCTGAAAATGCCAGCCTTGCTACATGGCCATATTTATGCATCATGCATCACGTTATTCCCACTTTACAGCTGGGGAAGCTAACACTTACCTATCCCACATACTCATCTGGAGACTTGAATCAGTTCATCTTTGTATCATGTTTTGCACGATACTAAGATTATCGGTTACTGGCAGCTCTGTGGGTGAGACGACGTGGCATTTCCAGGTTCTCATCGTATTTAAGCTTCTGAAAGTTACAGCTACTTCTTGGTACCAAAAGGTACCAAATCATCCATCACTCTGAGTTAAAATGAAGGGAGGCAGGACAGTCTGCAGCAAGCAAGTTTATTTCATCTCCTTCTGACAACTTCTATACATTAGGCAGCTGCCAGAAAGTTACGACAGGCGGCTTCATCAGGAGTTCCATTCTGAACGCATTGAAAATCCGTAGACAGCTGGAAGCTCCATGCTTAGGGATCGGCACAACCTGGCTTTGGTTCCAGGCTCCACTCCCTGGCAAGGGTGGCAGACTCAGTGGAGAAGAGACAACACCGCTAATGCAGGAACAAAACTTAATCTGCTCCCCGGACCGCTGGCAAGGATCCAAACACAAGGTGAACCCACTCCCCACTGAGCTTCCAACCTGTGAAAGGTGATAATGTCCAGTGGACACCTCCATCCCCCATTACAGTCAGGCCTTATGTCAGGGATGAAAGTAGGCCGGTATGGGCGAGTACGGCACAGGCCAGGCAGTGTGGATGGGCTGGCTGGGGGAGGCTGAGTGTATGGTGACAATTACACTCTTAGTGCAAAGCTAAGACCTTTCTGCTGCTCCACTTTAAGAACCGAGCACACATTTTTCTATCTACAGGATGAATGCCTAGCAGAGATCTGTGTTTATCCCCCTCAGTAGGTAGCATAGGAAATTCTTCTTCCACAGATACATATTGGTAGAGGCAACAGGAGCTCCCAGCAACCTTGACATCCATGATTAGAAATCAGGTCACACAACCTGGCTGCGTTGCCAGGTGAGAAAACTCTTTGGCATTAGAATATGAATCGTGACACTAAGAAAGTGCAGAAGTTTCTCTTGCTACTCATATTTCTGTGCCATCAAACTGCTAATCAGGCTGTGTTAACCCTGTCGGTCACAGCAGGGAAGGGAATATGCATAGGTGGGAGTGAAGCATCTTCTTTCAGCAGCACTGAGTAAAATGCCCCCTTGGAATTGCACACAAACAAGAAGTGATCTCCTAATTTCTTTTCGGATACTGGTCCTGATTCTTCCCTGTGGCTCCTTTATGTCACTACAGCAGCATGAAGAGGCCAGGACATGCCCCCTGGAGGAGACCTCCATTGTAAGGTGGTAAAACGGGATTGGCACAGCCTGCAGCATAGGTACCAGGAGGCACTGGCATGGCTGGAGTTCACTGAGCTGTTGTCAGCCAGCGCCATGATGCACAGAGTGTAGGCTCTACATTGCACCAGAATTGGGGAGACACAAAGGCACTTTTATACCACTCCTGCATCCAGCAAAGGGAAAGAGAATATGGCCCACCCACTCTATTGCTGGGTCATTCCAAAGAGAAATGACCAGCGCATGCTCCCAGGATCTCTGTGCTGGGTTTGGGGCCTGAGCCAAACCCCATTGTCTTCCACAGGCTTTGGATCAGGACCTTAGCAAGCAATAGATTCCTGGTGGTTTATAATCCAGCTGCATCTAAACAGATCCAAGCATGGTCATCTCACTACCTCGGACCTAGATCCCCTACGAGCAAAAGAAATTGCTTCAAATTTTACCTGGCCAAATTCCCTATGGGCTTGATCCAAATCCCTTTGAAAGGCTCTGTAACAGCCTCTCCCCAAACTCAGCATCAGACCTTGCCTCTGCCTCAGTTTCCCCACTCATGTAAGCCAGCAGGCCAAATCACTAGCCAGCACATTGGTGAAACTCCCCCTGCATTTCAATCTCTTTTCCCAGGGATGCATTCATTATTCAAACACAATTCAAAGCCAATCAAACCAGGTAACCTATGTCCTGCTGCCTGGCCCCTCCTACGGCCTCAGCCAGCTTCCTCTGCTACCACCTCCACAGTAGGCATCCCGAGTCAGGATTCTCACCCAGCTGATATGGCAAACCCCCTTCCAGGTCTGTCCCTTTCCACCTTACAGCTCTTTACATTAAGCTGCATATTGGCCTTTTATCTCACCATCAGGGAGGCAGCCGATTAGTCGGGGGGGATGGGCATGAACCCCAATGACAGCAATAGGAGTTAGGTACCTTGGTGGTTTTGAACATCCCACTAAGCACCTATCTGCATCTTTAGGCACCTAAATTCCTTTAAAAATCTGGTCCTAAATCCCCAACCCTCTGCAGGCTGGGTGAACCCATGGTACTAATTTATAAACCCTGTTTTCTTTCCTAACAATGGGATTATGGGAGGGCTTCTTGCAGATGTCTGGAGAAAAGTCAATTTCTATATTTTGATCTCCTAAATTTGGGGAGTAGACAAAAGAAATCCATCCAGTGAATAAAAAGAAAACTTTTTGTGTCAGGAAGCAAAATCAATATTAATTACCCTCTCGTGTCTAAAACAAACATGACAAAGGAATTCATACAATGAAGTAGCATTCAGTCGATATTGATTAGTCTGACATTCTGCAGATTGCAAAGCAATTTCAAGTGCTGTGTTTTTCTTTGCCCCAGTTTAATGGGAATTTTAGGTAACCTTGTTCCTGCTAGGATTGTCTCTCATCTCAAATGGCTACAACACCTGTTGGTGGCCTAATCCAATAAATCCAATAGCTGCCCGAAAACATTGTTTAATGCACCATTCGGCCAGGGCACACAGCTCCATTGAGAAACAATGTTCACCCGGGGGGGGGGGGGAAATCACATTGCAGCTTGCTAAGGAAGTTGCAGAACAGCTTGGGGAAAACTCTTTTAGAGAGATGTGCAGTAGGGTTGGCTTTTACATGAGGAAGCTGAAGTGATGGACTCAGATGAATGCTTACAAATCTAAGATACATCCAATGTACCAGCAGGACTGTCAGCAAAAGGGCTTCAGTATTTGCCTAGACGACAGCTTCTGGGGCTGGATGTAGTTTGGGGTGCAGCATTCCATAGCGCACCAGAGAGTCAGATCCAGGCAATGGCTGGCTGAGCTGCTAACAGAGCAATGAAATGCTACGTATGCTACATGCTCAGGACATCTTGTCTTTCTGCAGTGACCCCTGTGGCTGACTGACAGTAAGGATGGCACTGCCATGGGAGATTTAGGGTTCACTAAAACTGTTTGATCCCTGAGTAATCGGTTCTTCTGAGCCACCTCCAACTGAAAAGGAGAATGGAGTGACTGTTAACCCAGCTCCCTAGCGTTTGGGCCCCCTCCGTTCATTTTCTGCCCTTCTCAGCCCGAGGAAGGTCACGGTGACATGAGATCTTGGAGGAAACAAGTGCGTAAAGCAGGGAAAGGTGGGATAGGGGTCCCCCAGAACTAGAGGATGTCGATCCCAGGGAAACACCAACACTCATAGAGCCCCGACTGGTCTCTAGTGACCCATCTGGCACATACATTCCAATGTCTCCACCGTGAAACGAGACCATGTGGCCAGCACATGCTCACACGGATCTGGCACAGCAGGCTCTCAGATTAATGGACACTTCCCTTAACCATGTTTCTGACCACCACTGTTCGAAAGCTTCACAGATTAAGAAGGCAGCATGTCTCACCACTGGGTGCTAAGGGACAAGCAAGTCGCATTCCGGGGGGGGGGGGGGAAAGAGGTGGAGGAAGAGGGGAAGTTTGAAAATGGGTTGCATTTCAGCTTTGTGCAAGCGCACGCAGTGAAATATTCACAGTGTTCCTCTATCACAGCGTCACATGCAGCACCTTAGATTGGGCCATCGGCTACTTTAAGCAAAAAGGTGGGTTTTTTAAACAACTTTGCTCTGAAAAAAAAGAGGTATTTTACACAATGGAATTTTGAAAAAAAGCCTCTTCCCAGTCACTGGCACCTGGTTCCGAAAAGGGACCCGCGCACAGGTGGGATGTGCTTGTCAGACACAATATGCTGCCCGTACTGGAACACAGGTGCCTTCACAGACTCTCTCTCTCTCTCTCTCAGCCTGCCATAACCACATGAGGGTGTGTTGCTCGGGGAGGGGGAGGGGGGAAAGGAGGGCAGGGCAGGAAAGTCTCTTTCAACCAGCTCTTGAAAACAAATGAATAGTTTTCAATGGAACTTTTGTTCCATCTAAATCAGAGCAGGGGAAAATGTTTAAATGAATAGTGTCTTTCTTGTTTCAATAGTGTCAAAACATTAGGTTTTGATAAAGGTAAAAACATTGTGTTTCAACTCAAACTGTTCCATCATATTAAAAGATTAAGTTTAATGTTATAGTATATTTTATATTTATAGACTGTCAATATTTTACAATGTAATGTTCTGACATTACCTAAATGAATGTTTCAGTGGTCCCGAATCAAAAAAAAAAAAAAACCATTCAGAATTTTGGTTCTATTTTTTCCATTGCAATTTAGAACAAAAAATAATAATTAGAATCATAGATTATCAGGGTTGGAAGGGAGTTCAGGAGGTCATCTAGTCCAACCCCCTGCTCAAAGCAGGACCAATCCCCCAATTTTTGCCCCAGATCCCTAAATGGCCCCCTCAAGGATTGAACTCACAACCCTGGGTTTAGCAGGCCAATGCTCAAACCACTGAGTTATCCCTAGCCCCCAGTGTTGGACTTTCCCATGGAATAGAAATGCTTTTTTCCGGCTTGCTCTAGCCTTTTCCTATTTAAACAAAATAACTTTCTCATAACCACATCTCAGCAGAGAAGCGAACACCATTTGGCAAACAAACACATCAAGCTGCATTTTGCTGGAGATGTTCCTGCTTTTCCTCTGAAATATACATAGAGTGTATGTTAACATAGCACAGTTTAATATGAAGTGGAAAGAGGTGAAGACTATTTAGGGGAACGGGCTGTGGGGGTATCTTCCCCTAGAAAGTTTTTTTTTTTAAAATACTCAAAATCCAGGGCAATCTGGTCAATTCCAATGGCTAAATACGTTCCCATAGCAGTAATACACCTAGGGCCTGATTTTTATGGAACTGATTGGAGTCCAGCAGCTCCCATGGAGTTTAGTTGGAGTTGGTGATGCTAAGCCCTTCTGCAAACCAGTCCCGTAGATCAGATTCCTTTTGCACAATGAATGTGAATTGCACAGTCCTCTGTTCCCAACCCCAGCAGGTTACATCCTGTCAGCTGTGCATGTAACGATCATTAACATTCATGGCAGGTGCATGTGCACTGATGTGAGAACAACCCCTTCCCCTCCAACCTCATTGTGGCAGCGACCATATCATTGATGGCGGGTTTAGTCCTTACATTGATGCGGGGAGGGGGTGGAAGCAGTGCTTAATGGGGGAAGGCTTGCATGGTGCTTGGCAATTCAAATGTATTCTGCATACCGCAGCACATTCAACGCTGCTCCATCACTCTGGTGCCTCAGGGAGAACCAGAGAGCGAGAAAGCAGCAAAATTGTGCACAAGCCTCTCCGGGGTTTTTGACACCCCGCTCACTCTCCATGGCTGCTCCCACTGAAAAACAGCAAAACCGTGTCTTCGCTTCTCCCTGACATTTTGCTCACCTTGTTCCCTATTCAGACAAGGCACTGACACTTATCCAACATCTGTATCTTTGTCAGAGCTGTCATTAGGGAGTCCCCTGCCTCCCATAGGCCTGTGACATTTGGATGGCAAGCCGGTCATGTGTTACCTCCTAAGCGAGAGGGAACCTGAAATGAAAGTGCAGCTAATTATCAGAGACCTTAATGAAAGCTCTGCATTTTCAGCCCTTGCTTAGGGCAAGACATGCATCTGCTTCCACGTACCCCCTTTCAGGGTTGTAGGTGCAGATCTCTGTGCGTTTGAATATTTCTAAATTGCCATGTTTATAAAAGAACGACATGGGTCACCCCAGTGCACTTGGGAATGGATAAATCACAGGCACGGAACTGTCAGCCCCAACTGCACACCCAGCCATGCTGCCAGAGAGTCAGACACAATGTCAGACACAATATGCTGCCCGTACTGTAACACAGGTGCAGGCACTGGGACAGCTCCCTCATTCTTTAGCAGGGCGACACGTTTGCTGCTCACAGGCAAGTGGGAGACATTTTCCAGACTGCTCTAACACCCAAGTAAGGGTGATCCTATTACTTCCCTGAGCCAGGCCATGTTGCCTTCCTCCACCAGCTGCCACCCCATCAGCAACACAGACGCAGGAGCCAGCTTCAGCCTTGGAGGCAGGTGGAACGTGAGAAGAGGAAGTTGTCCAGTAGGCTTTTAGGGCATGTCTACATTTCCATTATCCTTCCCTTGTTTCCTTCTCAGACCTCCTTGTTGCCTTTCATCCCCCTGAAACAAAACTCTGTCCTGCCCGGATGTCTAGAGTCTGCAGACTCTTTGTGCTCGGGTCTATTGGAATAGGACATAGGTGGCAACACCTGTAGAACCAGCTCTGTTTAAGTGTAGCACACCTCTGTAAGCTGCATGCGGGCAGCCTGCTCACCTCACAACAGGTATATGAAGTACCGCCCCATGACGAGCTTTGCTTTCATTGTAAACCCTCGTCCTTGGGGACTTTTCTGTGGAGGAAATGTATAAAATGAATGCTATGGTTGTAGGCTGGCTGCAAATTGAATTAAACCTCCATCTGATCTGTGTAGGTGGTTAGCACCAGGATGTAAAATTGACTAACAAGCCACCCTAATAGTAGGCATTAGCTTTCCTAACAGGTTATTATTTGACCATGGGGTGCTGTGTGCGAACACCCACAGCTTTCTCAGGAATTAGGAGTGTTTTAGGGTCTACAGCTGCATCTCAGATAAAGGCTCCTTTTGCTTTAGAGCAGGGATAGTCAACTAACATCCCAGCTGAGAGATGCAAAGCTCCAGAGGAGAAATGGAGGCCTGTGCATTTGAATGGGAATTGTGTGTCCAAATCCCAAAGGCAGCTCGGATTATCTCAGCCCCCATGGGACACAAGTGGTTACAAAGTCATTGTCAGCAGCCCGTGCAGGGCTCTGCAATCAGCAAGCTGCTGCAGCAAACATCTACCCTCCTGCCTACAGGAGCCGACGACTACAGCAGTGCTGATCCCTAGAGCAGCCTTCTGCTTTTGGGCAGTCAGGGGCTCTGAGAAAAGAACCCAGATCTCCTGCGTCCTCGTCCCCCACCCAAAAGAAAAGATCATCCCCAGGACCGTGGTCCCCCTGCTGGCATGCTGTAGCTGCTTTTAGTTTCCCATCCTCACTGCATGGAGAACTGCAGGGATACTGTCTCTTCATGCTTCACGCTTTGCACCTCCAGGTCCTGGTACATACGATCGTCACAAGGAGTCTGGTATCTCACATGGGTCTCCATTTCAGAGGAATGGAGCAGGGAATCAAAAGATTAAGGCTGAGGTTTTTTTCAAAGGGTTTTAGGGGAGTTAGGTATCCCATGGGATTTGGGCACCTAACTCCCTTTGAGAATCCCAGCTCATCATTTTGTGTATGCAATGAAAGCCATTACTAGTGATGCTCCAAGGGACGGAGGGTGAGGGGAACGGTGAAATCACCTCGTTAGCTGTCGTGGCCTGTAACTCTGTATCTGGGCAGCACCAAGCAGAGCCACCTTTTAATGTTCTAACGAGCTGGAAAGTGTCTCGTTAGAGTCAACATAAGGAGTTGGACAAAACCCCGGCTTCTAAACATGATTTTTAAGACATAGGGCCAGATACTCAGCTGGTGCAAATCGGTGACCTGTCTGAAGTCTCAGTCTGGTTCTTGACAGACAAGTGTCCAGGGCACGAAAATCGCCACCAGCAGCCGCTCTGCTCCCTTGAGTGGCAGTGAGGACATGAATGGAGGCTGAGCTCCCACTCTTGCCCAAGAGGAGGCCTCTGTGTCTGGCTGATGCGGGCTGGCACTGAGAGAGGCTTGCACTGCCTCTGCTTGTGCTCTGGAGACAGGGCTCCAATTTCCAGGGCTGTTGCCTTTCACAGGCATCCAGTCCGCTATACAAGCCTTGCTCCTAATGCAACCTTCCCCCTGGCAGGAACTCCAGCTCAGCCCTCACTCCAGGGAGCCTCTATCCTTCCCGCTGTGGAGAGCGGATCAGGAATACACAGCAAGGAATTAAACCAGGTGCCAAGGAAGACAGGGCGGGCGAGGTGTGCAGAGCTCATAGCTTACTCTAAATGCCCTCACCGAATCCTGTATGCAGCCCAAGGAAGCTCCTGGGAGATGCAAGGTGGTGCAGTCCCAAAGGCGGAAGAGTACACTCACAAAATGTCTGTCAGGGTGGGCCCTGGAGAGGATGCTGCAGAGAAGCCATCTGTTCAGAGCGGCACTTGAACTTAGGGCATGCCAGTTTTACTGCCCGTCTCCTCTCTGATAGGAAACCACCTCGCAGCAGCTGCTGGTGACTGGGGGCAGGAGGTCAGAGAATCGCCTTCCCTGTCCAGTGTCAATGCGGAGTTATCAATGTCAGCTTCCTCCCACACCACTGTCACCCGCAGCAATTGTGTGCCTGGGGATGGTACACCTGGGAACAGACAACCTGCTTACATGGGGTCTTGGAGTTGGGATAACCCGGCACGCCAAGGACAGCAACAAACCAAGTTGCTTCTGAGTGGCTGGGAACGTATGCAGCGGGAGACACCGCGGGTGGGGACGCTGTGCTTGGAGACATAGGCCCAGAGGGTCAAAGCTGGGGCTGAAAAACATTAAGCGCCTATGTCTATATAGTTAGACTGAGCTGGCACACAGAGGCTGGGGAAGGAGAATTCTGGTTCTATCAGGACCCACAGATGAAACGCCACCTGCCAGCCTTTCCCAGCAGGTGCAAACATAGCATCATCACACCCTACTTCCATTGCTTAGTCATATCCTGAGGGCTGGACTCTGCCCTCAGCCATCAGTGGGAGCAGATGGCTTTTAAATATGGACCTGTTTGGCAGGGGGTCTCCCTCTGTTTTATGAGTATGTCCACTTTGGTGGGAGCAGAGAGGTTCTTTTGGTTCTAGGGGCTGTGTGTGAAATGAGGACAGCCTGTAACCATAGGCCAGAGACTCTTCCTTCTGTGGGTCATCTGCAATTGTTAGGCAGGCCCCCTGCAAAGAACCCTCAGACCTGGAACCTCCCTCCTCCAAAGCCCCTAGGTACTAAATAAACCCTGTAATATCTGATCCTCCCCTCGCTCACACTGGTGTAAACCAAAAATAGTTCCATTGATGTCAGTGGCGTCACCCTCGTGTAAAGCGGAATCACTCCCTGTGCACGGACCATCTAGCTCGGTCTTCTGGCCTGCACCCACACAGATCAGATGTCTAAGAGCCAAGATGTGAGCTGGGAATAGCGCTCTGGCTAATGATTGGCAAATGAGCAGCAGGCAGGATCCCACTTTGCTTTGGAATCCCGCTTTCCCGGCAGTGTCAGGAGGAGCAGCTTTGAACTGGTTCCAGGGTTTCACCTCAGCTAGATGGACAGGGTTCAGAACCAGTATCTCACCTTGACAGACCTCAGTAGCCTATGCTACATTCTCTACAATGAGCCAAGAGGGGGGCTCGTTCCCCCTTCCCTGTGATGAGAAATGCAGAGATCCCAGGGGAAAGCAGAATGCTAGTGCCCCTCCTGGCCCATTCTTTCTCAGCAATATGTGCTAACCCATGACCTTTTACACGGAAGACAAGAATACTGATTGCTTGGAAACACTACAGTAAATGGACACTAAGTGGACTAATGCTGAACAGCAATAGGAATTACAGAGCGGGCACCACCCGAATCCACCACGATTAATGCGATTACTGTGGCTACCAAAGGAATGAATAAATGATTTATCCTGTACTGTGAAGTTTTTGCCAGTTGCATCTGGGTCACGCTTTTCACCTCTGCTGCCTGCAGAGTGCACATTTTATAGGGCAAAGCAAGTGAAATCAGCTGGAGGGGGGTTTTGTCCCATCCCCCACACCCTCTGCCCTGGTTTACAATCATGAGTGAGCAAGGACAAGGGAGTTAGCAATGGCTTCACAAAGCATGATCCTAATTAATCAATCACCTGGATTCCGGGACCAGGGTAGCACCACTTCCCGTTCGGTCATCCCCGTAAATCACGGTCATGAAAGCTGCACTAGTGGATGCATCTCTAGTGCCGAGGCTATTCACCACTAATGAACGTGCGCAAAGTGCCATGGTTCTAAGGCCTGGACTCTGCTCTATGTCCTTTGCGAACATGTTCTCAGCCCACCGGTTCCTGACTTGTGAACAAAGACATGCCTCCCGCCAGAGTCACGGAATGCAGCACCACACAAGAGAACGAGCAGAGATGCTCCAAGTAACTGCTGTGTGGTAAAAAGAGAGCCTTGGGAGCAAAGCTGTGTCCGTGAGGGGTCCCTGCATTTGTAGGTTCCTGTTAGGCATTGAAACTATTGATTTTCTTCTAATTACTTTCTTTGTTAGATGATCTTGTGTATTACTAAAAACATTAAACAATTCAAGCTGCACGGAGAGTCATTAGGAAAAACAGCACTGAATCTGTCCAGTGCAAGAAGAAAAAGCGGGTCACACCTAGCCTGGCAAAAGCAAAGAAACACCTTCTCTCCCCAGCCCATGTATTTTCATGAATGATGCCCAGTCTCACTGCTATAACACAATGGATGGAAGGAGAATAGCCCTTTCTTTGACAAGACTCAGGACTCCTAATGCTGTGCATTGACATGAAGTAATTAATTGGCTTACATGGGCCATGCTACTAAGGTATTTTATTGGGCCTATTTCTCTGCTAGCAACAAAATCAGTAGAATTATACCAGCTGTGAATTTGGCTGAACATGTGGATTGTGTTAGAAGAGTGAGCTAAGGAGTTTGGTTTCTGAAAGGACTAGAGACAAATATGTTATTAGCAGTAAAAATATCCCCAGTCTGTTCATCCCAGACCAGTATTCCCAGGTGTGTGTCCCAAACACTATTCCCACACTGTACGTCTCCATGCAGTTGGATGCAGTAAAGCACCATGGTAAAGACAGAAATGTCAGCTGAAGGAAAGTACTGACTCTCAGGGGACATAGAATCATAGAATCATAGAATATCAGGGTTGGAAGGGACCCCAGAAGGTCATCTAGTCCAACCCCCTGCTCGAAGCAGGACCAATTCCCAGTTAAATCATCCCAGCCAGGGCTTTGTCAAGCCTGACCTTAAAAACCTCTAAGGAAGGAGATTCTACCACCTCCCTAGGTAACGCATTCCAGTGTTTCACCACCCTCTTAGTGAAAAAGTTTTTCCTAATATCCAATCTAAACCTCCCCCATTGCAACTTCAGACCATTACTCCTCGTTCTGTCATCTGCTACCATTGAGAACAGTCTAGAGCCATCCTCTTTGGAACCCCCTTTCAGGTAGTTGAAAGCAGCTATCAAATCCCCCCTCATTCTTCTCTTCTGCAGACTAAACAATCCCAGCTCCCTCAGCCTCTCTTCATAAGTCATGTGCTCTAGACCCCTAATCATTTTTGTTGCCCTTCGCTGGACTCTCTCCAATTTATCCACATCCTTCTTGTAGTGTGGGGCCCAAAACTGGACACAGTACTCCAGATGAGGCCTCACCAGTGTCGAATAGAGGGGAACGATCACATCCCTCGATCTGCTCGCTATGCCCCTACTTATACATCCCAAAATGCCATTGGCCTTCTTGGCAACAAGGGCACACTGTTGACTCATATCCAGCTTCTCGTCCACTGTCACCCCTAGGTCCTTCTCCGCAGAACTGCTGCCTAGCCATTCGGTCCCTAGTCTGTAGCGGTGCATTGGATTCTTCCATCCTAAGTGCAGGACCCTGCACTTATCCTTATTGAACCTCATCAGATTTCTTTTGGCCCAATCCTCCAATTTGTCTAGGTCCTTCTGTATCCTATCCCTCCCCTCCAGCGTATCTACCACTCCTCCCAGTTTAGTATCATCTGCAAATTTGCTGAGAGTGCAATCCACACCATCCTCCAGATCATTTATGAAGATATTGAACAAAACCGGCCCCAGGACCGACCCCTGGGGCACTCCACTTGACACCGGCTGCCAACTAGACATGAAGCCATTGATCACTACCCGTTGAGCCCAACAATCTAGCCAGCTTTCTACCCACCTTATAGTGCATTCATCTAGCCCATACTTCCTTAACTTGCTGACAAGAATACTGTGGGAGACCGTGTCAAAAGCTTTGCTAAAGTCAAGAAACAATACATCCACTGCTTTCCCTTCATCCACAGAACCAGTAATCTCATCATAAAAGGCGATTAGATTAGTCAGGCATGACCTTCCCTTGGTGAATCCATGCTGACTGTTCCTGATCACTTTCCTCTCATGTAAGTGCTTCAGGATTGATTCTTTGAGGACCTGCTCCATGATTTTTCCAGGGACTGAGGTGAGGCTGACTGGCCTGTAGTTCCCAGGATCCTCCTTCTTCCCTTTTTTAAAGATTGGCACTACATTAGCCTTTTTCCAGTCATCCGGGACTTCCCCCGTTCGCCACGAGTTTTCAAAGATAATGGCCAAGGGCTCTGCAATCACAGCCGCCAATTCCTTCAGCACTCTCGGATGTAACTCGGTCCGGCCCTGTTTACAAATAAATGTATTTGGAAACAGAATCCTTGAAAACACAACTTACCTTTCATCCTTGCCACTTTTTCTTATGCTCCTTGCACTGCCTTAAGTGCTCAGAAAGTCATCAGCTACAGCGGGGGGAAGGGGACAGAGCCCAGGACTGGGAACTGGGTAACAAGTCATGGAGAAAGAGTTTCATGAAGGACTAATCTATCTTCTCTTTCATTGCCTCCCCTGGGGTTGCATTTCTAATGTAACCGTGAGATGAACTTGGTGCATGATGCTTTGTGGGATAGAGAAAGGCTCTCTAGATCTCTCACTGGTTTGGGGTCTGAAGCACCCTTTCAAAATTCTCTGTAGAAATACTACAGATACAGATAGATAGATAGATAAGATTTGCTGTAAACAAGATGCACCTGTCCTCAGTAAGGACTAAGGGCTAAATAGTCAGCCTGAGCACTGCAGAGGGAATTAACCACACAGACAGGTCCCATTAATGCTAATGGACTCTGTGTGGCTAATTAGCAGCAGCTCACACTCAATATTTACCCCTATGTGATACAGAGTTTTCTTCCTGTCCCTTTGAAGCAATCTATTTTCTTTGCTAAAGCATAAAAGGGAAAAAAGCATCTAAAAGCAGAGAAGCAATAACCTTTCCAGCTGCACTTTTAACTCAGACAGGCACACTAGTGCACATGAAAGAGTGATTGAGGAGAAGGAAGGCCGGGATGGGCTCAGGGGGCTGCAAATGAAATATTGGGAGTCTTTCATCTCTAGGCTGCCAGCTGTAATCCAGCCCTGGTTGTGGGCAGGACTGGAGGTCCCAGGAGATAGGGAATGGGATATAAAACCTTCAGCTGTATGCAGCATGGTCAAACCGACCTTAGGCAGTAGCATCCTCATGCTGTAGTAATCTGATGGTTGCTTGTTAGTCAATGTGGAGTGACTTGGCAGGCCACAGTTCACTTCCTAGAGGCTGGATGACCAAGTGTATCCTTTTTTCAGAGTAACAGCCGTGTTAGTCTGTATTCGCAAAAAGAAAAGGAGTACTTGTGGCACCTTAGAGACTAACCAATTTATTTGAGCATGAGCTTTCATGAGCTACAGCCTTGCAATTATCACTCATGGGTCCTGCTGCTGGAAATTTCATTAAAGAAGCCAATGACTGAATGCACCATAGGACTGGACAGGCCTCTTACCACTAGATTTTGTCTCTATGGGTCAGGGCTGGTATATATTTGGTGAGGGGAGTTTGCCCTTGTCATAAATATAAAGGGAAAGATAACCACCTTTCTGTATACAGAACTATAAAATCCCTCCTGGCCAAAGGCAAAACCCTTTCACCTGTAAAGGGTTAAGAAGCTAAGATAACCTCGGTGGCACCTGACCAAAATGACCAATGAGGAGACAAGATACTTTCAAAGCAGGGGGGTGGGGGGAGATAAAGGGTCTGTCTGTGTGATGCTTTTGCTGGGAACAGATCAGGAATGCTCTACAGAACGTCTGTTAAGTTAGTAAGTAATCAAGCTAGAAATACCTTACATTTCCTTTTGTTAAATGGCTGGTAAATGTGCTGTGCTGAATGGAATGTATATTCCTGTTTTTGTGTCTTTTTGTAACTTAAGGTTTTGCCTAGAGGGATTCTCTATGTTTTAAATCTGATTACCCTGAAAGGTATTTATCATCCTGATTTTACAGAGGTGATTCTCTTACTTTTTCTTTAATTACAATTCTTCTTTTAAGAACGTGATTGCTTTTTCATTGTTCTTAAGATCCAAGGGTGTGGGTCTGTGTCTGTGTTCACCTATGCAAATTGGTGAGGATTTTTATCAAGCCTTCCCCAGGAAAGGGGGTGTAGGGTTTTGGGGGATATTTTGGGAGGGAAGTCTCCAAGTGGGCTCTTTCCCTGTTCTTTGTTTAACACGCTTAGTGGTGGCAGCATAGGGTTCAAGGACAAGGCAAAGTTTGTACCTTGAGGAAGTTTTTATCCTAAGCTGGTAAGAATAAGCTTAGGGGGTCTTTCATGCAGGTCCTACAGCTGTACCCTAGAGTTCAGAGTGGGGAAGGAACCTTGACAGCCCTGCTGCTACTTATGAAGTAACTCTTCATTATTAGCAAGACCATAAGCTCTCTGGTGCAGGGACCCTCTTTTTCTTCTGTAGCTGTACAGCACCTCACGTGCTGGGGTCCTGATCTCTGCCTGGGGCTCCTAAGCATTACAGAAATACTAATAATTATTAGGATGATGATACTCTGTCACCTTCCACCACTTTCAAATTCACTCTATTCCCCTTCTCAGCCCTGAAACAAACAAAACCCATGCCCAGCCAGACCAAGGGGCAAACCTTAACCCCTCTTGATAAAGGGGCTTTGAATGGAGACTCTGACAGGAGCAGACACAGCTGGGTCACAGGAGATTTTGCAATTTGAAAAAGTTTTAAACCTTCCAGTGGAAGGTGTCTGGGTCTAATTCCTGAGTCTCAATTAAGAAGTTGGTGTATAAAGAGTTCAGTGTTCATGGACTCACTTACACTGTCCACATGATAGCTGGAGAGTTGCTGGAGTTTTCTATCATCAGCAAATAAATCGTCAAGAAGAGCAACAAGTATCAATTGGAATTCATGACCTGGGACCTGAGGACCGAGAAGGGTCTTTCATAAAATCGCAGACTACCCAAAGAGGGGAAGGGCCAGAGTCTCAACTCTGGCGCCCTGACCCTGCCTAGCAAGAGAGAGGCAAATTCCCAGTCCTGGCACACTGAGGAAGTGTAATGGTCTCATGGTTAGGGTACTGGTTAGAATTTAAGAGAACTAAGTCCGTTTCCCAACTCTGCCACAGACTCACTGTATGACCTTGGGATAGACACTTCATCTTTCCATGCCTCAGGTTCTCCAGCCATCAAATGGGGATCGAATCCTTCCTTTCTTCCACCATTTGTCTGTGAGTGAGGGTGTGAACTTAAAGTGCACTAGCTACTCCACATTAACTCCCTGCATGGACACACTTACTGTGCACAAGAATGCCCTCCAGCAGCTTAGCTTAATGCACCTCTGTGACCAAATGCACCCTGTATTCACACCCTACACACCATTGTAATAATCTTTGTACACAATATGCCTTGTGAGGTAGCATTTGAAAACTAATAACCTGCTGGTCAGCAATATCATGGTGAAATGTGTGTAGCAACATTACAGGTAAGATTATGTACATAAAGTGAAATTATGACTGAAGTGTGTTTTCCAGACAAGTCTGAGCAAGGAGTGACCCTATTGCTCAGTGACAAAGGACAAGCTAAGGCCTCTAGCCAGGTGTCATCAAAGTTGATTGGCAGTCACCTGTCAAATGGCAGTTCTTTGGCAGTGATAGGGGGCAGGAACAGATCAATCTGCATTGCAACAAACAACAACATGGACCCTCTTTCACCACTATACTCCATGTCTCTGTCCTTACAGTGGGAAGGTAACCCTCAGGAAAATGCATGTCAAAGGGTGACTGGACTATAAAAGTGAGGGTCAAAACCACCCCAGGGATTCTATCTATCTTTCCCTTTCCCAAAGGAAAAAAAGGGGAACCAGTCTTTGGACTTGGGGTGGGGTTCTGACCTGAGAATTTGGCCAGCCCTGTTGCTGGGATCATGTGGTAAGGATTTTACCTTGAACTAAGTCTACTTTGTTAAGTGTTTGTTTTATCTTTATTTCTCTGGTACCCATTTCTGACTTTAATGCCTTATAATTGTACTCACTTACAATCTATCTCTTGTCATTAAAAAAACCCTTGTTTTATTCTTTAATGAAAACTAATCCAGGGTTGTGTTTAAACTGAATTGTTTGGTAACTCCAGTTAAGTAGCAGACAGATTTAGCTTCACCCATTACAGGGGCAACAGACCTATAATATCTGAACTGTCCAGAAGAGGGCTGGACAGTGCAGGACACACATTTTTGGGAAAATTCAGGACTGGGAGTGTTTTGGGGTTACCCTGCAAGTAGTAACTAAAGCTGCTGGAAGTCAGAGTCTGGCTGGTGTGCAACTGACAGGCTGCTGGGGTCAGAATTGCTGGACCAGGGCTGTGGCTCTAGACAGACACTCAGGGTCTGACTTGCGTGCTGGCAGGCTGACTGTGAGCGACCCAAGTTAGGAGCTACAACAGCAAAGCATTGTGAGGCACTCCAGGTTGCATGGCACATGGTGGCAAAACCCCTCACTGGTCTGGATTGCATACAGGAACAAGATAACTTCCAAACTGCCTTAAGCTAATACACACAAAGGGACTCAAACAGCGTCCACATGGAGAGTTAGTAAGGCATAGCCACTGCAGGCTAGTCTCCTTATAGACAAGCATATGTGCATGTCCAGTCATAGCACCACAGGGCCTCCAGATGCTACTGGGCTATATATAATAAGAATAAGTGCTCCTTGTTAAAGGATTTCTACGTCAAGCTCTAGCCCTTTTGAAAATGATGTTATTTTTGCACAAGAGAAAGTCAACATTGGAAAATGTTATTTATTTCCCAGAGTAAATGCAATAAATTAAAGCCAACAGCCTGTAAAGACGCCTGGATGTGAATTCATTGTCAATGCACTCGGTGATAAAATGGGATTTATTGGCTCTTCTTTGCATAAGAAAGCAGCATAAAGCCTGGAAACGAAGGCAGAGACGCTACAGTATAAACTCATCGGATTATTAGGTGAGAGCTATAGGCAAAACAGCAGATACATTTATCCTAAAGAGGTAGTGACACAAAAAAACACCTGCTGCTTTTTAGAACAATAAAATCAGAAAAAGGCAATTCCTCCCCCTTCAGAAAAAAGAAAGGGATTCACCAACATGCTAGCTGGAAACCACAGATCAATACATTGTAAGCGTTGGTTAGGGCAGTCCCCTGAAGGGGCAGCCTCATATCCTGCACAGAAATTGGCAGGGATGCTTAAATCTTGAGCATGCCAATGGAGCTACTGGAAAACACAGAGCAGATCTGAGAGGAGCATAAATGCCATTTAATCTTCCTTTGCACTGGAAAAGGCTGCTGGTGTGGAGAACAGGGGCCCTGTTACTCCGCACTCTGCATGTTGTTTGCTTGATTGAACTGGCAGAAACGTTAAAGTTCTAAACAGGCCCCCTAGTAGCTCAGTTCGCAGTACCTGGAAAGAAACATTTGTCTGGTCAAAGTAAACAGTATCTGATCAATTCCCACAGGGGAATCAGTGGGTGAAACACAACACAAAGGAGACTCTGAGTCCAGCAGGACTTGGCTGGTTTACTCTTCTGACCGCCTTTATATGTTCTGCACCATCTGCCCAGACAGCAGACAGCTTTGTAGCTTGCAAGTAAAAACAAAAGTGTGTGTGTGTGTGTGTGTGTGTATATATATATATATATATATATATATATATATATTTGCAAGTGAAATCAGTAGAAGAAATTAAAATCTGGGGCCTGATTCTCCTCTGACCCCAGATCTACACTGATATACGTCCACTGGCTTCAGTTGAGTTACTCCAGATTCACGCTGGTATTAGAGAGCTCAGATGGAGATGCCCTGAGCAAAATATTTCTGATCAATGGGCATTTGTGGAGGCAAGATTTGCAATACTGAGTGGTGTGGGGGAGGTCCATCTGAGGGCATCTTCTTGGAGGGGCATTTTAGTAACTTACACTAGTTTTATTTTTTAACTACTTAAATGTGTAGGAAGATCCCTCCATTCCATAGCGATGAGTGGGTGTTGTCGCCCAAAGACTCTGTAACTCAGTCCCAATTCCTTATCGACTTACTCCACTGCCCATGGGGAAAAGCATCATTACCTTAGCAACTACCACAGTGCTCATGGTTTCCTTGTAGATAAAAAATACCCCACTCTCTGTAATCTGAGTTCTGGTGTATTGTGCAGAGACTCAGAGGAGGAATATTATAAAGAATGGTACCCAGATGGTGAAAACCAGCCATCTGAGGTGAAACCAGGCTAGATGGATGTGACGGTGGTGGGAAAAGAGAAGCATTTTGAAGATTTTGTCTCCTGTGTAACATCCTCTTCTACTGAGGGAAACTATTACAGTTTTATTTTGAATTATTTGTATTAAAGCTGAGTTTAGAGGCAACAGCTGAGATCAAAGCCCCCTTGTGCTAGGTGCTGTACAAACACTTAGTGAAAGCTCATAATCTAAATAATGAAAGGCTGTGACAATATTTAGACAGCTGGTGGAACCCAGGAATCACCAGATTGGATCAGAACCAAGGTCCATCTAGTCCAGTATCCAGTGCCAGCACCAGATGCTTCAGAGGAAGGTGTAAGAACCCCGCAGTAGCAGATGTGCGATAAGTTTCCCTGATTTCTAGTAGTTAGAGGTTGGTTTAAGACCTGAAGCATGAGTTTCGCTATGGACACAGCTTATCCTAGTAACCCAAGCTGTCTCACTGTAACCTTGTGTTCCCCTGCCTGTTTGTTGCATCCACCTGTTGTCCCTTGTCTTCCACTTAGACTGTCAGCTCTTTGGGCAAGGTACCTTCTCTTCATTAGATGTTTTCACAACTGGAACTAGGGGTCCTTCTGGACTCCTCATGGCCCAGATAACCACAGCTGGATACGGAAACCGATTGCAGGGATAAAAGGGAAGGAGTAACGAGGCTGTGTGAGCCAGAGGGGAATCTTGATCTGAGATGAAATTGAGCTCAGAGCCATGTAGGAGTCAGCACAGAAATGGAGAGAGATTGGTCTAGTGTTTAGAGCTCTATCCTCCTAGGACCCAGGATACCTGGCCTTGCTATAGGATTCCTGGGTGACCTGGGACAAGTCCCTTAGCATGGTCAATCCAGGTGATTGCCTCCTAGGTTAGCCTAGCCCAGGGTGTGAGCATGCCCACGGCAAAGCCATATCCCCGTGAGCATGTCCTCGCTGTTTCTGCACTTGCCTGTGTGTGTCTGGCGGCATGTCCCGGTTCTTTGTGCTGAGACGCTCTAGGATTCTTTCCCTGTCAATGGTAGGAGAACTTGTTTGCCCTTCCCAACAGACGGAGCAAAGTTTTGAAGGATTTTGCTTGCGTCCTTGCTGAGAAGTGGGAGAGTTCCAGCCTCAGCAGAAGTGGAGCCTGGGCTCTCACCCACACCCAGCCAAGTAAGCTAGATGGCCTGAAAGCACCTCCAAACCCAGGTCAGAGATTTTCTGTGTGGATGGTAGGGGGCTTGGGCAAAAACCCAGGTAAGAGCCTAGTATAGTGATGAGTTATGCCTAGCCTTTGTGAAATGGGACTAAGCTGACTTCCCTACCTGACAAGAGTGTAGTGAGATTAAATACAGTAAAGATTGTGAGGGGTTCAGATGCCATGGTGATGGGGTGCCTAGAACAGACAGATTTATTCCGCTGGCCTGGAATCCTCCAGCACCCACTGTTACTCGCAAATGTTCTGGGTAAGCACTCTCTTATCCACCAAGGGGTATTCATATAACAAATGTCCTGGGTGCACAGTTCACATAGGGACTTAACAAGCCCAGCTGAGTGCAAGAGATAAAATCTGGCATCTCCTTCTCTACAAGCAACGCAGCTACTTTGCATTTATCTCTCATATCAGCTGACCTCTCACATATGCGCGTCTTCATTTAAATCAAGCTTTGAGATGGGGAGCTAGGCTTTTAAAGCCAATTATTTTCCTCTCCTGAAAAGTTTTTCATGATCTTGATTGGTCAGGATAAAAACAAATAAAAAAGGCAAACAATGTATCTGATTTACTTGGAGTCTGTTACTGTTACCAACGGTCTGGCGACCAAGGCAAACAGGCCTGTTTATTTTACAAATGTCTGTATACAGAATATTAAACTCAAATATTGATTCTGGAGAATGGACTCATAATGGGATAGCCATCCGCTTGATAAATAGCTGGATTTGCATGTGGATTCAGATCAGGTTCCATACAAATAAACCTAAGTCAATATTAGCATCGCTCACTTCCCACTTTGACGGCTTCTGTGGCACACCTTAAAATGAAACAAATCTGTGCATCATGCTGTCATCTTCACCTTGAGGGTTCATGTCCTTACGCAGGGGTGGGGACTGGAATAAAGGCTTTGTGCCGGTTTATGACTGCAGTGCATTTCTGGCCTGCATCAAGACGATGAATCAAAGTATAAAAATAGAAAAGAGAAGAGAGGGAAATAACCAGCCTGGCTGCTTCAGTGCCATTGAAATTCAGATAACCTCCAAACACCCTATTTACCCCCAGCACTGGGGTGACATCGCCTGTCCCTCACAACTCCTTCACAGGGAGTAAGTGGGATTTCAGTAGCACAACTGTCTTGTGCTTGCTCAATGCATGGGGCTGAATGTCACCCTGCCTGAGTCCAAGAGCCAGCAACATAACAATTGTATAATTGACTTAGCACAACAATTAATTAAAATGCTTAGAGCATCGGGTAGATGAAAACTTCATGGCTCAGAAGCCACCAGTCCTGGTTGTGAATGTCACTGCATTACTGGCTGTGGATTCAATAACCCACCCACTGGTGATCTGGATTGTACACCTGAGATTTGCAAAGGAGGGGAATTTTGC
The DNA here is from genome assembly GCF_965152275.1 of Natator depressus. Taxonomy (NCBI): domain Eukaryota; kingdom Metazoa; phylum Chordata; order Testudines; family Cheloniidae; genus Natator; species Natator depressus. The sequence goes on from NC_134255.1 coordinate 15,134,803, forward strand.
CAGGCATCTGCCCTTTAAAACTGAGGGAACATATAAGGCTACATCCCCTGCATTGCTTTGAAAATATCAATCATTGTCTTTTATCTCCCATTTCATGCATCTGCCACTGGAAAATGTGTATAAGGAGTGTCTTCAAGTGGCAGTGAAGAAATGTAATAATAATGGGATGACAAGAGAATATAAACTCAGAGGGGGGAGGAAATCCTACAGCACCTGAAAGAACTATACTGCCCATTAACAGCAAAAAGAAAACCATGGGTAAATTACAGTTTAAAAGAAAGTTCTAAGACTCAGCAGGGAATGCCAGGTTCCTTTTCCCATTGAATTTGTTCATAATTTATGCAGTTAAAACAATATATTGTTCCATGATATCTCGCATGAGCAGACCTATGTATTAACAGCACCCTGATGTATCTGTTGGAGGCTTTGCTTCCACTGTTTTTCTTTGCAAGAGGTTTAATAAAAGCTCAGTAGACATTAACGTCAAATGCTGTCAGCATCAATGGTTGCTGCAATAACCACAGACAATAACACACTGGGTGAAATCCTGGCCCCTTTGAAATCAATGAGGAGTTTTGCCATTCGCTTCAGCAGAACCCGGATTTCATCCAATAGCTGCATTCACTTCACACCTAGGGATGAAAGCTTCCATTATTAAATATTATCATTACAACTGGAGTAGTATCTGGAGTCTCCCACCAGGCTAAACTTCCTGTACAGATATTTAGAGCCTGATTTTCAGAGGTACTGAGTGCTCAGTACAGTGATTCAGGAAAGCACTTAAACACGCCCTCAACTTTAAGCACATGCTTCAATCCTATTGCTGTCAATGGGACTTAAACTCATGAGCTTACGTGCTTTCTGGCATCAAAGCCCCATTGATATCTGCAGCACCCTGGAAAGTCAGGCCCATAGGAAACGACAGGCCTTTCCCCAAAGAGTTTGCAGTCTAGCAGACAAAGGGGCTAACAAATGGATGGACTAAAGAGACACATTGGAGGGGAGTCAGGAAGGAAGTTGGAAAAACAGAAATAATAGGAAATTTTAGCATAGACTACCAGTGTACATGGTTCCCTTTGTCCGTCTTTCTGTTTAGATTGTAAGCCTCCTGGGACAGTGACTGCCTCTTGGCTGCGTACGGTGTCTTTGTGTTTGGGGATAACAGGGGAAGGACTGTTGAAGAGGTGACAGCAAGTCCCGAATTAAAGCTCCTAACAACCAGCTCTTCAGAAACGTCTGAGTGAAATAAATTAATAAATTGAGTTTTACCTTTCAAAGAAGGAAACCTGACCTGCTCTACTGTGAATAGAAACAGCTTTCCTTGCCTTCAGTACACTTCTGAGTAGGACCAGGAGGGTCCGATTTATTATTGGCCTTTCTTGACGTCGGGTCATTATGTAGCGGTGAGAAGCTGGGTCTGGCCAGGATTTTTATAGCGCGTACAAATTATTTGAATGCCTGAATGGAGCTGTTATCAGCTGGCATGAGGCAAGGCACAGTCCGGGCAGGAGGGCATTTTCCTGCCGTTTCCAGAATCAGAGCTATGAATAGCAGGTGTGGAATTTATGGGACAGTCTCAAATCATTGCCGAAATGTATTAGAAGAACAGCAGGAATTTCTCTCTTTTAGCTGCAACAAGATTAGCGACAGTAAGTGAGCGGGAGGCAGAGTCTTAAAATAATGACCCTGCTGCAGACTCACAAAGCGCCATTTATCCAAGGATCTCAGAACTCTTTACAAACATTAATTAAACCCTATGAGACCCCCTAGGAGGTAGGGATTATCCTCATTTTATGGACAGATGTGGAAATTGAGGCACTGAGCGGTTAAATGACTTGCTCAAGGTCCATAGAGCAAATGAGTGGGAGAGCTGGGAATAGAACGAAGGTTTTGTGACTCCCAGTCACCCAGACAGCCCTCGCTTCCTCATGCAGCATTATTCAGAGGCCTGCACTCCGTGCTGTTTTTATTCTAAGTGCTCAGGTTTACAATACATCCCCATACAGCATAAGCCACATATGTTGTATAAACAACATAACTCGGTTGAGCCCTGGTTCTTAGACATCAGTGAAGTGGCCAGCAGAATCCCTGGGGTTTGCATTTGAGTTAGGATGTCACTTACACAGAGAGAGCCTCAGGCCCTCACCTGCAAGCTGACATGGAGCAACAACTTGCAAGGCAAGAAGCAAAGAAGCAGCCACAAGTCTAACTCTCAGTTTCATTAGAGAGTTTATCTAAAGGAGAAAGCCAGTCTGGGACCAGTCACCCCATGGAAAAGGCAAAGAGCGAACTGTGGAGGCATATGCAAGAATTAGACTCTCGTTCAGGGTGAAATTCAACCCCATGCAGAGGGCCAACACCAGGAATATGGAGCACTCAGCTCCTACTTCAGCCCTACTTAAGTGATGCATAAAGCTTTGTCCACAGTGGTGAATTTCCTGCTAAGGGGCAAGGAGACAGGAGAAGCCAGTGGTCTTCCAGTGGAGGGAGTGAGCAGCATGGTTCAGTCATCCCCGATCATGATTTGGGGGCATAAGTAAGAGGGAACATCCCGTGCAAACATTTTCAGGTACTGCAACTTCATGTGAGGGTCTGGTTGAAATGAAAGGCCACTATCGTAATCACTGCATGGGCCTCAGAAGAAAGAAGAGCTAATCAGCAAAGTGCCAACTCAATCACAATGTCATCTTTGTACATGGGTTTTGTTAGTTTAAATTTCCAAAGGTTAATTCTATGGAAATTGAAACTTACTCCAGAGGAAATACCCTGCACTGTCAAATAATCACTCGCATTAGGCTGGGAGGGAGAACAGCTTTTCAAATGAGCCCTTTGATCTACAAAATGGACGTGACTCTGGAATGAGAGTTGAGGAAGGGGACCTGTCTTGACTTTAATTCCCTTTAATTTTTTGTTTTCAGGAGAGCTCTCTGAGCTGCTTTGATCAGTTTCTTTACTCACCAAGCCCATTTTCAAAGCCAAGTTCAAACTACTCATTCTGGCCGGAACTTTGCCCATGAAGGGTTTTCTGCACTGCAGCTGGGAATGAGTCTCCTAACCCAGACAGACGTGAACAAGCTCGGCTTGAGAGGAATACCCACGCTGCTTTTGTTAATATGCTAGCTCAAGCCCCACTAGCACCGTGGATGTGAATAGCTTCTCTAACAATGAACATAATTAACCGTTGGGACAAGTTACCTAGGGAGGCTGCAGATTCTCCATCCCTGGCAGTCTTTCTAAAAGAGATGCTATCACTCAAACAGAAGTTATCAGCTTGATGCAGGAAGTAGGGGTAAGGAACTTTGGTCTGTGTCATTCAGGATTCAGACTAGATCATCATAACGGTCCCTCTCCTGGCCTTAAAAATCTATTAATCTTGTAGTCTGCACAACCCTGGAAGCTTTTATTACCACTGCCAACTGGGTAATATTTCTTGATCTTTATCTAGTTGGCCATTGGATAACAGTCTGTAAGAGGGTTTATGATAGAAGAGATAAGAATAGTTATGCCACAATTAACCAATATAACGGCCAACTACTGAGATGCTTTCTCACACTGAGTAGCACTTTAGCCCATGCCTGACCCCACTGGTGTCAGTCGGATTTCTCGTGGTGGAAGGTGCTGTCACCACCAGGCTGTAAGCTTGTTCTCTCCATCCAGGAATTTACATGGCCCATTGTATCAGAGCTCTTCACAATCATTAATGGGTATTGATCCAAACAGCAGTCCCATGCAGTAGGGAAGTACCCTGTCCATTTTACAGAGGAGGAACCAATGCATGGGTCAGCCTGTTGCTGAGCCAGAAATTGAGTCCAAGGTTCACAAATCCCAATCCACTGCCCCATCCATTAGATCGTCCTTCTTACCCTTCCCATTCTGCACCTGCCTTTCCACACAGGAACAATATAAAGAAGCTTAATTTTTAAAAGTGCATCTTTAATGCAAACATTGCTAATTAACTAATGTTTGCTTAGAAAATACAAAGCTAAGCATTACTCCGAATTATCAGAGGGCCAGAGCCTTAGCTCGTGTAAATGTGCATAGTGTTGATTTCAGTAGAGCTGTGCTATTTTACATCACTTAAGGCTCTGGCCTGTAGAATCCAATTTAGAACCACTGCAGTCAATTGAAAGATTCTTCTTGGCTTCGCTGAGAGCTGGATTAGGCCCATCGCCATCACAAACACAGTTTGAAATCCAGATTCTTTTAGATGCTGGGATTGTAGCTCTGGTCAATTATCCTCTGCTGGAATATTTTTATACAACCTCCAGCCCAGCATAATAGAGAAGTGAAAGTCCTCTCCTCCTCCTCTCATTTATGCAGGGACCAATAATGCTAATTTTCAATTTTAATTTAACATATGTCTGAATGCCCCAGCCAAAACACATTTGGCAGCCCCTCTTTCTGGCATGGCTGAATTCAGAGTGGACTATCTATTCAGAACAAGCTATCAAACAGCAACACAGGCCAGTCTGGGGATCCCAGCTACTCCCCATCATGTGACTGCCTCTTTGATGCTTAATCACAGTGCAGATCAGCAGAGGTGGAGGAAGCAGACTCTTCTACATGCTCATTAGGAGATACGGAATTGCCCTCAGATGCCTGAGAATATGGAAGTGTTTAAAGACAGGATATGAACCCCTTAATTTTGAATGGTACAGTGAGGGGTGCATAGCGGCCTAAAAGGTAACATTTACTAGCTAATGTGCAGAGAATTTACAAAAGATCCAATCTTCGGTGAGGATGTAAATCTAACAAACCACAGAATGGCTGGACACTGCAAATACCGTGTATCCTTCCCAAAAAGAATCCTGCCAAGGCAGCCTGATTTGAACAGAGTACGTTACTGGACCGTGAAGTGGAAGCAGTCCTGTCTTGCTTTAAATGGAGATTTTGCCATTCTGGTCATACACAATGAAACCGAACATTAGCTAAACTTCCAAAGGACATTTAAAAATCAAGAGGGGGAAAGACATCAGACCAAGGCACAAATGGTACTCACTCCAAACAAGCATGAATGGCAACATGATGGCAGGTGCTGTTCTGCAAACACACTGGCTGACTTTGAACAACTGAGCAGGCAATCTGTGTCCAGAAATTACACAGTGGAGAAATTAACCTTAAAAAGAGTGAGAGGCAGGGGCCAAACTGAGCAGGGTCTGTCCCCCGGCCTGTAAGAAGTGCTCTCGCTGAAGGATCAGTTTTGAGAAGCTGCCGCACAGCTCTGGGAGTGGCTTGGCTTTGGCTCAGAGGGGTAGAAGAAATGCAGATGAGTTTCCTAAACACTTTCAAAGTGGTGGCCATGTCGTTTAGCAAGTCAGGCTTATCACTTAATTGCTTACGTGAAATAAAAGCAATCGAGGGGCCTCATCTCATTCGTTTTGCTGAATTCAGGTTCTGGAAATATCTATGATTGGGTGGTCTTTTCCCTCCTGCTCTGTCTCTAGGGCCTGTGTGTCTGTCCCCACCTAGGGTGACAGTCACTGCTGTGCAGAGGGCCAGCCCAAGCCTATGCATTACTTCTGTCCCCAGGAGTGACCATCACCCTAGAGCGTTTGTGTGGCACGAGCCCACTGATACAGAAAATGAAATCGCATGCTATGTGCTGCACAGAACAAAGCCAATAGCCAAGCGAGCCACTCTGATTGGGCTGTAAAGACACTGTCTTGCTCTCTAGCTATTTACATGTCCCCATTACGGTAGTATCTGAGCATTTCACAGCCTTTCTCCTCACAATGTACCTGTGAGTTAACTCCATGTCTTAGGTGGGGAATGGAGGCACAGAGTGATAAAGTAACTAACATAAAATGCAGAGCCGGAATTAAATGTTGGAGTCCCAAACCAGCACCATAAAACCTGGCCCATCCTTCCTCTCCACTGAGTACCTGATTCTGCCTTTCACCCACATCAGTGACTCCTGATTCACACTGGCATAGGTGAGAAGGATGATCTTTGTCACTACTTTAGCTTAAACCCAGCAGATCTCGACGAGTGGGGAAGAGACCTTGACAGTAGTGTCCTAGGGATCTCCCTGGCCTCATACCTATGACCTGGCAACCGAGCTTGGGAACTTCCTCATAAATAGTCTCGGAGATGCCATCTACCCACTGAAGTACATACTACCTTTACTGCATTATCCATACAAATTTGCCTTAGCTGGCAGAGTTGTGATGGCAGCTGAGGGCACACAGTTTGAGCATGTCCAGAAAGCCAATTATTTGGGGAAACTGGCTGCCTCTGGCACGGCTGGTGGCTTGCAAAAGATTCTTTTACTCTAGCTTTTTGTCACGGCGAATCACAGAGGGCAAACCTGTGTGGCCTACTCACGCTATTAAAAGCGCCTCTGCAATTCAAGGAGAGCTTCCCTTTTTGCAGAGCTGAGCATGGTGCATCTCTGCTCAGGACAGCTTTGGCTACGGTCCTATAGTTCAGTAATGTGTATGGAAAGGTGAAGAGGCATAAAAAAAGAACACAGATTTTTCTTCCATACTTAGGGCCAGATCCTCAGCTGGCATAAATCAGCATAGCTCCACTGATGTCAATGGAGCCATGCTGATTTACACCAGCTGAGGATCTGACTCTAAGTTCCTTCTGCACCTGAATGCACTATTTGAAATCAGCAAGTGAAACCCCATTTAAATAAGCATCTCATTCATATGAAAAGAGAACGTATGAGCCATTGAAAACTTGTTTTCTATGAAGTTCCAATCTCCTTTCTGTGGAAGGCACAAGAATGAGGTTGTGCGCACTGCACCATTTATTAAAACAATTGTTACTGACAAATGCAATTTGGTTTCAATGACAATAATGTTGGGAACAAGAAGTATTAGCAACTTGCAGGAGGACAGAATGCGCAGAGACAATGAGTTTGGGCCATCTCAATTTTTGTCAGAAGGAGCCTGCGTGGGTGTGTGCGCCATGTTCCCTCTAGTGGTTGACTGCTGGATGATAACAACCTACTACTCCTATCAGCTAATGGGTTTTTTCCGTTAATTCAGGTGGCAGAGGTTTGCGCTATGGTGCTGACAGTTCTGCGTTCAAACCCTGATGACAATCTGTGTAGATGGTTGTTACACACATACTATTTAGAGCTCATCAGGAACTTTCCAATAAAACATTTTAAATTAAAAAAATGCCAATTTTATCAAAACTGAAACTTGTGGGAAAGATGTGGTTTCGACAAATTTCTAGTTAGTAAAAATGCTTGCAACAAATGTTTTTAAAATGTTGAAATATCCTGTTTTGACATTTTCTAAACAAAACGTTTTAGTTTTTCCGGCTCAAAACAACTTTTCATCGAGAAATGTAAGCTAATTAGAGTACAAATTTTAAAAAAGTGGTCAAAACAAAATATTTAGAAATTATCCAAATGAAACATTTTAATTGATCTGAACCCCAAAAAATGTTCAAAATTTCAGTTCACAGAATATGGCAAAATTTCAACTTTTCACCCTGGTTCATGATGGGAAAAATGTCTGAAATCTTGAAAATGCTCCCATGATATAAACACCATTTCCTGCCCAGCTCTAATACTATTATTACCGAAAGAACTGCACAACTATCTGGTCACAGGCACCTGAGACACAAATGTTTTCCATACAGTGTTATATGTAGGACCACATCTCACAAGAATGACCGTAAACAGGTCTTTGCTTAGACAAAACAGAGGTAAGAATTTCACAAACAAAACCAAAGAATCCCGCTGATCATTTTTAACACTGCAGCTTTAGGGCCAAGTTTTGAAAAATAGATCCCTAAATTACTCTGCAAAATATGCGCATATGTTGTGCGAATAAGGCTCTCAGCATCTTTGCACATGCATATTTATTATTGTTTATGATTTATTATTTATATGGCACTAGGAATGTGCATGGCACTTTACAGACAAATAAGGGAAAATTCCCCTGCTGTGAAGAGCTTCCAACCTAAGTGCTTTGTGGAGCACTTTAAGCAGCTAATTTGGAAACCCAGCCTTCAGTGTCACTTTGTAAAGACAGGTTTCAGAGTAGCAGCCGTGTTAGTCTGCCTTTGCAAAAGGAAAAGGAGTACTTGTGGCACCTTAGAGACTAACAAATTTATTTGAGCATAAACTTTCGTGAGCTACAGCTCACTTCATCGGATGCATGGTTGGGGGGGCTGTCTGAGAGACAGGCCAGTCCTTGCTTACAGACAGCCCCCCAACCTGAAGCAAATACTCACCAGCAACCACACACCACACAACAGAACCACTAACCCAGGAACCTATCCTTGCAACAAAGCCCGTTGCCAACTGTGCCCACATATCTATTCAGGGGACACCATCATAGGGCCTAATCACATCAGCCACACTATCAGAGGCTCATTCACCTGCACATCTACCAATGTGATATATGCCATCATGTGCCAGCAATGCCCCTCTGCCATGTACATTGGCCAAACTGGACAGTCTCTACGTAAAAGAATAAATGGACACAAATCAGACGTCAAGAATTATAACATTCAAAAACCACTCGGAGAACACTTAATCTCTCTGGTCACTCGATTACATACCTAAAAGTGGCAATTCTTCAACAAAAAAACTTCAAAAGCAGACTCCAACAAGAGACTGCTGAATTGGAACTAATTTGCAAACTGGATACAATTAACTTAGGTTTCAATAAAGACTGGGAGTGGATGTGTCATTACACAAAGTAAAACTATTTTCCCATGTTTATTCCCCCCTCTCAGCCCCCACTGTTCCTCAGACATTCTTGTCAAGTGCTGGAAATGGCCCACCTTGATTATCACTACAAAAGGTCTTTCCCCCCCGCCCACCGCTCTCCTGCTGGTAATAGCTCACTTTACCTGATCACTCTCATTAGAGTGTGTATGGTAACACCCATTGTTTCATGTTCTCTGTGTATATAAATCTCCCCACTCTATTTTCCACTCCATGCATCCGATGAAGTGAGCTGTAGCTCACGAAAGCTTATGCTCAAATAAATTTGTTAGTCTCTAAGGCGCCACAAGTCCTCCTTTTCTTTTACTCTGAAACCTCCAAAAGTTGCACATAGTCTGACATGCCCACCTGCCTTGCGGGCTGCAGTGAGAGTGATACAGAAGCTGGCCATGTCATCTCCATGCCAGCTGGGCTATCCAGCGGGATCCCTAGTGGGAGAGGAGGGAACGGAACCAGGGCTCACAATATTTCAGACATGATGTGTATTTCTCCTACTGAGAGCATCATTTCCTGCAACATAGCTCTGGGGATGGGGCTTATTGGGCTACCAGACAAAATATATAGGGGTGTCCCATGGCAGGCAGGCAGGAGGACCCAGGATAAGATATTTACCCCCACCTGGATCTCTCATAAGCTGCTTGGCTCATCTCTTCTGGCCACAGTGGATATCACCCCCTTCCTAAGTGACAGCAGCGTAAACAGCTAATTTTCCATATTTTCCCTCGCCTGCACTTGGGCTCTGTGGAGAGTCTCATGCCGTGCCCCTGATAACTGTCCAGCCCATCAGACTGCCACTGAGCCTGACAGCACGCTCCATGCCTGCAGCCCACTGAGGCTGCCATCTTTCAGTGGATACTGACAAGATCCTCGTCTGTCATAGGTGTGAGGGCAGCAGACAAGCAACCAGGTTCTGCACGGCACCCTGACTCAGCAGAAGCGCATCGAGCTGACGTTGCCAGAGGTTGTTACTATTATCATCCACCCTCATGCAGGTTTGCAAGGAGTGCCTTTCACCGCATGTGTCCCAATGCGCTAAATAAAAGAGATCTCAGAGCTCAGACATATGGAAAGGAGACTGGAAGCTTTCCCAGGAGACAGTGAGATCAACTGGTTGAAAAAACCCTGCTCCCTCTACTCCCCAGCGGGTGCAATACAGCCCTGAGCAGAGGGACCAGCACAAGGCCCAGCTGCTACTTAATTCCCACTTAAATCCCCACAATAGGGCTTAAATAGGATTTTGGTAGTGCCTGGGTCTTGTGCTGGAATCGCTGCATAAGGTGGCATTCCAACCACTCTTTCTAGCCATATATCCCTACATAGCTCCTGCCTCTCTCTTGTTTTCATTCATTATCCTACTGCACATTTCCCTAAGTGTCTCGATATTAACCCCAATGCTGGAGAAATGCCAGCTCTGTTAATGGTACATTCTGCCTCCCTAAATGTCCCCCTTATAATTTCACACATACTGGCTATGGAATTATGCCTCATTTCCTGCTCGTAAGTGTCGTATGGTGTTGCTGTGCCACCATCCACCCCAGAAATGGCTGCATTATGGTAGGTAAAGATACCCCAGTGCCACTTGCCTATACAGAGATGCTGCAGGTCTTAATGAATTCATATTTGCAATAACTCTTTAAACTCTCCCTCCTTACTCTGCTTGCTGGAAATGAAGCCTAATAGTCCCTAAAATGTCTATATTTAGGAAGGAGCAGTAGATGGACAGAGATGCTTGCTTTGTAGAGTCTGAAGCACCAGCTGTGATGGAAACATCAGCCCACTGCAGCAACAATGACTCAGTGTGCTCTTGCTTTCACGAGAGAACCCTGCTATGCTCCAAAGGACCGTAGTGTAAGTCAGTGCACAGCCAATCAGTTTAGCCGACACCTGCTAGCCTCAAAGGGTGTTTGTCTGTTTTTACCCAATGCACCAGCAAATAAGAGAGAAAAGGCCTAGGGAGAATATCAGACCGGCTCTGAGTCATGAGCAACTTGTTAGCTGGGTTCAGGGGAAGGGAGTCCTTGCCCTGAACGTTCAGTCACTGGTGCCTCGGAAGGGGGTCCTGCATTGAACTCCTATTGGCGTCATCTGCACAGGATTTTAAGGCCCTCAGAATAATCAAATCATTAAAAAAATTGCTGTTTTTCCTGGCTGATCACTTTAGCACAGCTTGTCAAGCTCTCACTCATCTTCTGTGACTCTCCACTGATTCACTGTACAGGTATTACTTATGGCACCTTGTCTCGTAGTGATGAACTGACACCTGAATGTAGCAATAAGGAAAGGGTGAAGCTCTGATGTTACAGGAGACACTAAAACAAAGTACTGTCTTCTTCTCTGTGGGGACAGCCTAGGGAAAAATTAAAGATCCCACCAAGTGCAAAGAACCCCAGTGTCCAAGGCCATATTTGAAGAAAGAACTCATATAGAGATAGGCTTGTCATAGTTCAGGGCAACTGCGCTTGTATTCCTCCTGTATAGTCCAGCAAAAGCACTTGCTATTAGGCTTCCAGTCATCACCCTTTATTGCGTATCTCTCCTTCCTGACCGGGGCTTTTTCAGGCTGTACAGTTCCCTGCCTTCACTGTGATATCTCCAGCAGGCCAGACTGCCTCTGTGCTTTGCTTTCTCCTCTGAGGCTATCAACAGTTGGAATTGCCTATGGTTTTAAATTACCACACAACTCATTCTAAGCAAGCACCATTATTCTTAAGGTAAACGCATTACATAGAAAACATATTAACAATAATAAAAACCTTTGCTAGACAGCAAAGACCCCGCCCCACTCCATCTCCATAAAGGGCCTATTCAGTGTTAGTACTTCCAACCCTTCCCTAAGGAGTGGGGCTTTGCCCTTGGATAGAAGGTCCTGTCCATTTGCTGGATCAGAACAAAGGTCCTGAGTCAATTTACACGCAGGTTGTTCATCCAAAAACCCTTTATTTGTCTGTCAGTCCCTGGAGAATCCAGTTTGAACCTGTAGGTCTGAGCTTCTCCAGGTGTTGATAGCTCTCTAGAGGTATTATTTCTTGAATGAATTTGCCTACTCACCCGCCACTGTTCTCAATTTCTGGAGGGCTATGATCCCCCTCCGACATTGAATTACATACAATCCCTGGCCCACAATTCTACATCTCCACAGCCCCAAGGAAGCAGAGTGAAATGGAGGGCCAATCAGCCATGAAAGACCACGACAAAAACACCAAGGCCACCTGGTGCAACACCATCAACTGTGGTAGCTCTGGCTGGTGCAACTGTTCTCAGTAGACATGGTTTTGATGACGATGCCTGGCCTGACCCCCAATGATACATAAAATGAAGTTCATCTTAATTCAGCAAGGTTTGGCCAGGATATTGCAGGAATTGCCATCTCTATCCCTGGGCTTTTCAAAGCTGAAGGGGTTGCTCAAGGTGGAAGACCCGCAAATAGTGACCCTCAGCACAGCATTCAGGGGATGTTCACTCCCTACAGGCCACCGGGATCCCGGTTTGTCACAGCAAGAGGCCCAGCGTGCTGGGCGCATTCTGCACTTTTACTGTGCCTAAAGTCTGCTCTTGTGTAACTGCCATTGGCAGCCCCACAAACTGGTGGGTCCGTGAGACTCCAGCGCATTGTGCTGTGCGAGTTATTGTGAAGGCGTCTGGTTTCCTATCTGGACAGCGCTGCCAATTCAGGATCCTTGGCATTTGGCATCTGTGGGATGGCTCTGCTGCTTTAACACAGCTCACCCTTATGTTTCTCTGCAAAGGTGTGGGTGGGTGGGGAAAGGAGGCGGGAAGTGGTAAAAAGAGCCCTTTTAAGTTATGCTTCTCCCTCTGGCATGCCAGGATCAAACTCTGGGAATTCAGACTAGCTGCTGGGCCCTTTGGAGCTATCCCTATCACCATGAGCAAATCCCCTGTTGCAAAGTTCACTTTTCAGAATTTAAAGCTAATGGTGCAATCAAAACCAGAGAGAGATCTCCTTGGGAGATTGCGCTATTTACTGTGACAGGATTCAGTCAAGGAGGAGAATGGGGATGAACTGGCAGGAGTCTGTTGCTTTGAGACCTGACCCTGCTCGCTACTAAAAGGCTGGTCTGGAGTCATCCATGGTCAGCAACACTGCTTTGGACTTTGCTGATCTTCAGGAGAAAGAGGAGGGTAGGTGAGTGTCTTTTCTTTTCCCCTTCACACTCACGATGCAGGAGACACCGTCTGCCTTTATGTGACTTTTCTGAGCAGACACAAAAATTATGCCCTTTAATGAATTCAATAATATTAAGACACGTCTCCGTGTCCCACCCAGGAGGAGCAACAGGGCGCCCAGTGAAGAAGGCCGAGTTAAAGAGCTTGTAAAGGGAAGGGGAAAGAAGAATAAAATGACATTGTCTGAGATTTAATTTAAACAGTAGATCACAAGCTATTGGCTAGAACAAGACACCCCTGTGTGTGACCAGACATTGCAGTGTCTGAGATCTGAGAAAGCATCTGAGAAAGCACCCTGCATACTGTGTTTCTCCTCCTAAATAATCAGAGAAGAGTTCCTAACTGGGAACAGTTTATCCCACCACTGCTCACTGCAGGGATTTCCCCCCAAAGTGGCTGGGACAGGCCACTCTCAGAGCCTAATTTCTGGACTGGTTTGTGGACTGGCAGCTGCACCTCAGGGGCACACGCAGTCTGTAAAAGTTAGGTCTCTCTTTGCCAGTAAAGTTGCTGCAGGATGTTTTAGATGGACAAAGTAGAGCTGGTTGACAATTTGGGGGGGGGGGGGAATGAAAGAAAAAAATCTGTTTTTTTTTTTTTTACTCTCCTGTGAAACGTTTTTTGTGTTCGAAAATGATTTCTGGTGAATATTTTCAATGTTTGGTAAAACATCTTTGGCGGGGAAAGTCATTTTTCAATGAAAAAGTGTTTTGACGAAAAATGTTATGCAAACTATGTCCTGTATTTCCAGTGGGCGAAACAAAGGTCAATTCTCATGGAAGTTGTTGGATTGACAGTCCTGAAGACCAACATCCTCCATCCCAGACCAGGTACAGAACCTGAAGTAGCAACATCTGGTTCCCCACGCACCTCCCTTTTCCAATATACCTGGCATGACCATTGCTGTATTAGGCAGAAGGATGTACTGGGCCATTGCTGCTCTAAATACACTACCTATCTCCAACTCACCACTGAAATCACTAACTGGAATAACACTGCAGTGAACCCACTATACACTGATATCACTGGGTCAGTAACTGAAAGATGAAGGACCATGGACAATTCTGCATCCACAATAAAAAACAACAACTTCCTGCCCTGGGAGAGCTGGGCCCTTGGAATCCCACAGGAAGCGAGGCCCACATGCACCTGTTTCTGACATAGGTTTATTATTATTTATTTGTCCTGCGGTAGCACCTAGCAGCCACAGTCAGAGATCAGGGCTCCATTGTGCTATGCACTGTATACACACAAAAAAGGCAGCTCTTGGCCCAAGCACCTTTCAGTATAAGTATGTCTGATGGGTTCTTTACCCTAGTGCTACTTGTGTGACCCCCAGGGATGATCCTGCACCTCTGGAATAATCTTAAACATTCATCAGTGGACTACAAACAAGAGCAGTGTGATTCACAGACTAAATGGGGAAAGAACAGCCCCGTGCACAGGTCTCCTAAAGGGTCTATCAGGGACTTTCAGCCACAAGATTCCCAGGAGAATAACTTTCATAAATCACACGACCAGACAACGTGCAAAGGGTGGAACCACTTCAAAGAGTCTTCTCTCCCAAGCACCTCTTGAGAACCCTGGCTGGACACCAAACAGACAGAGGGCCTGCAAAGCAGCACATTCAGTCCCTAGCTCCAACTGTGCCCTAGAGAGTGGTGTCAGCACAGGGAGGGAGAGAGCTCTGATGCAGCACGGGCCTGGGAAGCTGTCACCATTGGGAGAAAGAGGAGAAATAGTCCCCCTAGTGTACCGTCGCTGTAGGAGACAAAGGGAGAGCTAGCTGGTGCAATTCCTTTAGCAGCATTGCTGGAGGAGTTACAATGCAGTGTTCCCAAGGAAGTTCCAGAAACTCCGCTAGCCACGACAACAAAAGGAGTGGAACTTCCAATACCTTTATCAAAGCGCCAGCGGTTCCCATGTTGAGGCAAGAGAAACAATAGCAGATGCTGAGCCAAGGAAGCTAATCTGTAGCCAGAGCATCTGATTAAATACAAAGGACTGGATTCTCCTCTCCCTGGCTTTACACCAACCTACCACCATTGACATCAATGCATTTACTCCTGGTTTATAGTGGGCTAAGTGTGGGGAGAATCAGGCTCAATGCTTTCAATAGATCAGCACAGTCTAACCAATTCTCATTAACTTGGTTTAGCATCTCCAGTGAGCGCACACAGCTGCTGGTTTAGGAAGAAGGTACTGAGCCAAATTCTACCCATACTTTGCCTTTGAGAGCAGGGTTTGGTGCTGTACCTTTCATGAGAGGGCGAGCAGAAGACAAAGGATCCCCGACCTCACAGAATAACAGTTTCTCCCAGAACCTGACCTTTGCATCTGGTTAACGAATAAATGCTGTGATCATTCTGGATTCTTGCTATGTATTGGCAACAGATGGACAGTCCCAGCCTGTCACAGTCAGGGCTGGTTGGAGGATGGGAAGGATATTCTGCCAAGCAATTGGAAAGAAATGAACAAATCGCATCTTTTTCAAAAATTTCATGGAAAATCTCCAGTTTTTCAGTGAAAAAACCCCATGAGATATAATGGGACAGGGGAGTCATTTTTCATCTAAAAGCCTGGAAATTTTTGAAAGCAGCAAAAATGGTCATACCAAAACAAAGTCCATTTTCCTCCTGAAAAAAATTTAAACATGAAAAATTGCTCTAATTGCAATCCAATATTTATGAGTATGTCAGTTCCAAAATGCAAAGGCTCCAGTCTTGTAAAGGGAAGTGTTAATTTGTTATCTGCTTTCGAAGTGGGAGGGGTTGGAGTTTGGCAACATTCAGTTCCTCACCCAGAAAAGGAAGATTTCCCACCCCCACCTACAGCTCTTTCCGAGTCTGGGAATCAGTCTGAAATGTCCCTGCTTTTGAAAGAGACAAACAGGGAGTACCATGTTTCTAGTGATTCAGATTGAAAGGCAATGGTGAAGTAATTTCTCAGGCATATCTTACACAGTTCCCCTCCCTCCGTCTCCACCTGCAGGGCAGGGGTTTAAACTGGGATCACTTGGCACCAATATCTCAGCTGCTATGGCCACATATGCTGCACAATCCAGCCCTGCAGTGGGACCACTAGGGGTTACGAGGTGCTCAGCATCCTACCACCCCTCCTGAAGTCAACGAGAGCTGCAGGTGGGATGGTAAGATCTAACAGGGACGACTGAGAGCTAGTGTCTCTCCTCTGAGACGGGAGGCTAACAGTGGAAAGTCACTCTGCTAAAGGTCTCCTCTGTGGCCTGTAGGTACGAGCAGCTACCTTCAGTCAGACTCAGAGATTCCAGCCGGTCTCTTCCCCTCGTCTCGTTTCTATAGCAATGCTGGGGCCTGACAGCTCTGGGCTGCACGCCGACTCTGACAGAGAATGGAGACAGAGCCCCATGCAAACACGCAGCATCACAGCTCCTGCCATCCCCCTTCTTGGCGAGGGAGGAAGTGAAAGGGCCTAGGGAAGCCTAGTGTGCTCTGTGCTAGTGCTTCCCGCAGTGGGCAGTACGGAGTCCAAACATGCTGTCCATATCCCCTCCAGCTGCCCTCTGGAAACACCCTGCCACAGAACTGTATCGGGAGGAAACCAGCAGGGCTCTGTAGTAACTAAGTATATCCCTACATAGAATTTGATAGGTTTTTAGCCCTATAGCAAGCGTCTCATTCTTTATCGTTAAATTCTATAGGCTTTCAAAAGCCTCTTCTAAGGATAGTCCAAATAAACCTATAGAAAAATCACCATTTTCTCTTATATTCTACAGGAAGGGCTGCCTCTCTCTCTCGCTTGCTCTTTTTTGCATTGTATACTGGCACCAAGCTGCCATTCAGGAGACTCAACTGAGCTGAAGTAGCGTTAAAAGAAACTATGGATGGTTTGCCCCCTTTCCCAGAGACATGTCCATGTCAGACATTCAGACAGGTGAAATTATTTCAGCTCCTAGGGACCTAGCTGAGAACAAGGCCCATTTGCGCAGGGCACTGTACCTACATGCAGTAAGTGAAGGTCCCTGCCCCAAACAACGTCCAATCCGAGACATACAGAAGTTAGGCAAAAGGAGGTGCTATTATCCCCATAACACAGATGAGGAACTGAAACAGAAAGATTAAGTGACTCGCCCAAGGTCACGTGGGGAGCCTATGACAGTGGCAGGAACTGAATGCAGATCTCCTGAGTCCCAGACCAGTGACTAGCCCACAACAAGGCTACCCTTCCTCCCATAAATCCTGCCTGTTTGCAAGATGACATGTGGGGCACGTTCTGAATAACCCTCCCCAAAGTGAAAGGAGTTGCCAAGTGACAGACTAAGCACCAGATTAGCCAAAAGGCCCTTAAGGACTGAGTGAAGGCTAAGCAGGCTCAGTGACCAGGCATTGCACAGCATTGAGATGTGCTGTCATTGCATGAGCTGGCTGGTGCATTCTTGTAAAGAGAACTACATGGAGCTAAGGAGCCCCCTGGCCCTCTAGAGCCGAGATGCCCAAAGTGCAGCCCATGAAGCCTGGGAATCCAGCCTGTGGCTGCCAGTATAGTCAGTCCTGTCTCGTCTCCATGTCCCAGCATGCACAGACAGACTGCTTGGCTCAAGGCAGCACATTATACCTGGGACCTGTACTGTCCATGCGCAGTACCGCTTTATAAAAAGTGGATGGCAGCTGCAATCCACACCTTTAAACCTGGGCAAAGTCTGAGCCCCCAGAAACAGAGTCAGATCCTGCGCCCAGGTGCCTCTGTTGTGCACCCCTAGACCAAAAACTGCACTAGAGGGGGCACTGAGGATTCCTCTTCACCAAGGTTGCAGCCAGCACAGCCAGCTCTTGACCACCCCACTCCTTGCCCAGATATTCTGGGGCAG
Organism: Natator depressus; assembly: GCF_965152275.1. Lineage (NCBI taxonomy): Eukaryota > Metazoa > Chordata > Testudines > Cheloniidae > Natator > Natator depressus. The sequence continues at coordinate 15,152,529 of NC_134255.1, forward strand.
GATTGGAATGGGCTGTACTCCATCAGTCCTGAGCCAATGGACTGGTCTCTAGGGGCCGGTGCCAGCTGATGTCAGAACAGCCCTGTGGCTGCACTAACTGACGCCAGGAGCCGTGAGAAAGACGGCTTCTTTAGCAATACACCAGCCAAGTGAAACTTCAGAGCCACCTGCTAAAACTGCACCAACTGTGAGCTCCCTGCGACCCACAGAGTTTACTTGGTGCACACACAGGGAGCTTTATTCATGCATCTCTTCTCCCTCCAGCCACCCAGCCCTGCCCTTTATTTTCCGTTGACTATAGAACCTGCTACTGTTTTCCTAGCTTGAAAATACCGCAAACTCCATTCCCCCTTGGATGTTTTCATCTGCCTTATTAAGGTTTATCCTGAGGAGTTTCTGCAGCTCCTGATATTTCAGCAGATTAAGTAAAACCTGCAGTGATTGTGTCACTAGTTCTGACAGATGAGTGAGACTAAAGGCGGACACTTTCCTCCCTCCCGACGGCTCAGGCGCGTTGCAGCTAAGAGCAGAAGCCTTCTGTTTTCAGGGACTTGCTGTAGATAAAAGGGGAAGCGTTAGATGTAGCTGATGTGGTTTTAAGTTATATGTTCTGCCCCAGAACTGCTGTGGAGAACATACTGGGGCCAGCTATACAAGCCACACGGATCCAATGGAAAGTACATATCAGCCTGACACATTGGCAACAATTCTGCTTTCTCTGTAGTATGCGCTTTCTGGTACTCAGCTGAGTTTTGGAAGAGCCAAAGTTAAGGCTCTCAGCTCCTGCCAAATGTCTTAGGTTGGGTGCGCCCTGCATGAGTTTAGATCTCCAGCTGTTGAGAGTCACAGGTAAAATGTATCTGCCGAGCAGCCACATTCCCTAGGTATAATGAGCCCAGAAGAACGTCTCAGGTGTGACGCTGAACATACACAGAGCATCGTATGTGCTGGGGACATCGCACCTGCGTCCCTGGCTTTGTCTGCCTGACGGAAGCTGCCCAGGGATGGCCAGCAGTGCAAGGATTAATTAACATGTCTAACCAGTCAGGTAGCTGGTAAGACGGTGCCATGTGCAATTCCTCCAGCTGTTACCGAGCAACTATTTTATTCACAGAAAGCGTTAATGATGCTGACCTTCATTTCATATGCAACAAAAATCCCACTCTCTAGTACGGGTGACACTGGACCTTTGCAATAAAAAGATGCCGCATTGCCATGCAATTGACAAATATTGCTGTATAACAGAGGGGATGCAGTCAAGGTTATGTCTAGGCCAAAAAAAAAATCCCTGAGGTACATGTAACACTGGGGAGAGGAGGGAGGACTAGGAGGATTAGGCAGACCCAGAAAAACTTGCATAGGAAGCTGAATAGGACTCTACTGCAACAAGATTCAAACCATCCCTGACAGTCACTTTTCCTGGTGACTCACCGGGGGCAGGTTCACCTTTCTGCACAGAGCTCTTGCTAACTTCAGTTGCCCTGCGCTTCCTTCAGTTGAGGCTTTACTGATCTCCAGCAGTGTAGCCAATAAAGCAGGAAGTCAGACTTTGCAAAACCTAAGAGTCCTCTCAGCAGCCTAGAGGAGCAGCGTCTCGGAGCTTTTGCACCCAAGCTTTTCTCCATGCTGCTGCTTGAAGCATCCTTCAGGGCACCAGCATTCCACTTGAATGCCAATACTTTGATGCCCATGGCAGACAGGGCAGTGTTGGAGGGCCGCAGTGGTACTGCAGGCAAGAGACAGCAGTCAAAGACTGAACAATGACGGCCATGGTCGGAGCCTTCTTTCATATTTTAACTGGTAAAACACTAAGTAGAGTGACTTGGCAGAAATTCTCACTACCCCAGAGATCTGTCTGTCCAGCAGATGACATAGAAATATGGTCTCGATTTTCTTTCCTTCCTTCTTTCTCCTGGCAGGTGCAGTTTCATTATGTTTTACAGCTTCTCAGCATTGCAGGGAAAACTAGTCTTCAAACTAAAACCCATTTAGAGCAGCTTTTTAAAGGTGCTGAAAGGCACTCATCATTGCCATCGAAGTCAATGGGACAGCTCCTCTGCAAATCTGGATATCATACAATTTTTTCTCAACAATTAGATCGATGTTTCCAGTTCTAAACTAGTTGCTGCTGGAATTCCCATCTCCCTGGGGCCACATATTAAATAAGCATCTGCAATTAAGATAATTCTATATGAGACTGACATGTCCAGTTCCAAACTAACCATGGCTGCAATTCCCAGCTCGCACCTCCCTGACTGCTGCAGTCACTCACTGGAATCAGAAGAGATTCTTAGAGAGAGGCCTTAACTGCTGATGCTTGTTAATTCTGTGGCCCCTATTAAGCCCTTCAGGCTTGAAATAAACATTTTTTTTCAGTGCCTAACAAAGCTAAACACAGTATTAAGCCTCTGTTCCCAACTGATTCCCATTTTAATTTCCCCTCCAACATTGCTTTTTTGTTTAGTTTGCTTGCAAATACCAGGCACTTTATTTGATTGCATGAGGGAAGTGTGCTGATTCTGGAAGAACCGGTCTTCCTTCTGGCTTCATTTCCCCAGTGGTCACAAGCATCATTTCAAGGCACTTGCCAGCCAGGCTGGCGAATACAGGCTACAGGGCTTTATGCTAGAGATTTGTAACAGCTGTGAAAGGCAAAGGCAAGTTATACACAGTCTGCTTCTTTGGAGTCACATTGGCGAATGCTTCCAGTAGAGCTTGTGACAATGCAGGCAATTTCCACGCAGGTGAGAACAACAAACCCTGCTGGGCGGCATGGAAACTAGCTTCTGTTCCTCACCTCCATTGAGAGCTTCCAAGCCTGACACTGGCCACTGGATGAATAGTTTTCTGTTCCCTGAATGACCAGAGCAGGGGCTGCCCTAGAGCAATCAGGAACCTGCTAGAACCAATTAAGACAGGCAAGCTAATTAAGACACCTGGAGCCAATTAAGAACTTACTAGAATCAATTATGGCAGGCAGGCTAATCAGGACACCTGGTTTAAAAAGGACCTCCCATCAGTTAGTGGAAGGTATGCAAGGAGTGAGAAGGGTATACTGCTGAAGGACTGAAGAATACAAGGTTTCAGAGTAACAGCCGTGTTAGTCTGTATTCGCAAAAAGAAAAGGAGGACTTGTAGCACCTTAGAGACTAACCAATTTATTTGAGCATCTGATGAAGTGACCTGTAGCTCACAAAAGCTTATGAAGAATACAAGTGTGATCAGGCTTCAGGAGGAAGATCCTGCTGTGAGGATAAAGAAGGTGCTGGGGGAAGACCATGGGGAAGTAGCCCAGGGAGTTGTAGCTGTCATGCAGCTGATACAGGGGACATTGTAGACAGTTGCTATCCACAGGGCCATGGGCTGGAACCTGGTGTAGAGGGTGGGCCTGGGTTTCCCCCACCCCATCCCCTGCAAATCCTGCTTGGACACAGGAGGAGTTGACCTGGCCTGTGAGCAACACCAAAAGGGAAGGCCTAATTTGGAAAGGGATCTGAACTAGGTGGGACACAGAGACTGGGGATTGTTCTTCGTTTCCCCCATGCTGGCCAGTGATGAGGTTAGCTGAGTGAATGGCAGGTTTGAGCCTCTAGCAGAAGCGGCCAAACTGAGGGCTGCCGTGAACCTCTGAGCGAGCAAATCTGCCAAAGAGCACAGGACCCACCAAGGCAGAGGAGGAACTTTGTCACAGTCCCACTGTCTCCAAGTGACTGGCCTGGGTTAGCTGTTGTGCACTGATGACTGCAGATGTCGCTGTATCTGCCAGCAGCTTCAGCTAATTAAGATGCCATTGTGACTCTGGTTTCACTGTGGGTATTTATTTAATGATATGTTCCACTGTCCAGAAATTTATGTTGAATTTTAATTTAGGAAAACAACCAAACCCACAAGGCATTCACTTGGGGCAAAACTTGAAAAAAAAACTTCTTCCTCTGACATTCTTCCCAGCTCAGCCACAGACTTCTTGTACATGTCACAATCTCTCACTCTGCCTGAGATCCCCATGTGTAAAATGGGGCTAATGGAGTGTTCTGAGGATAAAATCCATTAATGAATGCAAGGCTCAGATACTATGGTGAGGAAGCCATACGCTGTACCAAAATAATATGGCTGGGAGTTTCAAATGAGCCTACAGGAGTTTGGGGACCCAAATGTAATTGATTTTTCAGTGGGCATTGTTAAGGGCCCTATTTTCCCATCCTTCCTCACGTTGCATAGGACATTGCTTTGGAAATACGATAGCACCATTGATTTCAAGACTGGGTGTGGATACAATCCAGTCAGTAAATACAAACCATTCTTGAGGGAGGAGAATTCACATAACAGACATTTGCACAGGGAAGGGAGGTAATAAAGGAGGTAGGTCTTTATCAGGTCCCCAGCACAGCCTGCTGGTGGCACTCATTTTATACACACCCCTGGCTCCACTCTCTGCCTAAATTTCTTCATCACTAATTCCCAACAATATATTTGTCATATAAGAAAGTATATTGGAAGCTAAAATCTAATGCTGTGCAGAAGCTACCCACCCATACAGCTCCCGCTTGTTTTTTAATTAACAAGGAGGAAGGATGGTCTTGTTGTTCAGACACTAGGCTAGAAGTCAGGACATCTGAGGTCAAGTCCCATATCTGCCACAGACTCCCTGAGTGACCTTGGGCTAGTCACTTGAGCTGAGTACCTCTCGAGCCTGTTGCATGCAGTGGGATTTGTGCATGCTCAGTGATGCTGAAAATCAGGTCATTCATCTCTTTGTGCCTCAGTTCCCCATCTGTGAAATGGAGATGCTAATTCTTCCCTACCCCATGCAGGAGAAATTCATTAATGTTTGGGTCATGCTTATCTACTATAATGATGAGGTCAATATAAAAGGGACTATTTTGATCATGTCAACCCACTTCCTGCATAGCACAGGCCACGGAAGCTCCCCAAGTAATCCCCGCCTCAAGCCCAGAACGTCTGTTTGAGCTGTTTTAGAAAGCTATCCCGTTCTTATCTTCTGCAGGCCTGACTCTTGCCCTTTCAGAACCATGCTCCAGTAGGCTGCAGTTGTTTGCTCACTGCCTATGTTAGACCTTCTGTCCTCATGTCTGAGATATTTCCCTGCCTGTGTTTTTAACTTCTCAATTATTCCATCTTTCATCCATCTTAACCCTCCAGCATATTAAAAAATTAGCCCTCCAGCGTATTAGCTACAATACCGGTTACTCTAATCTAGGCAGGATTCCTATTAATCCTCTCTCCGTACCATTAACCCACAGCCCAAGCCCTCAAACTCCCTAATAGCGTGTTACCATAGTTGATCAAGACAGACCAGGCTAATGCTGCTTCTTTTTAAGATCAGGAAAGGTTTGCATGTGGAGGGGACGAAATAATATTCTTCAGGTCCAGTCCCATTCTACCTTCTTCTCCCTTAAAACAGACAGCAAAGATAGCTAAGAAAGTGGAGGTCTGAGGTTTGGGGTTTGTTTTGGTGGTGGTGGGTTGTGTATCTTTTTGTAAATACACAACCTAGTCGTGATTAGGAGACAATCTAATTAGATAAGATCAGCTATCAGAGCTAATAAACCGATACAAAAATGAGCTCTCACCAGCCGTCGACAAAGCCAGATGAGGAGGCAGCTTCCATCCAGTTAATTAGTTTAAGTGAATGTGCATCTGTGCATCCCTAGTGTGAAATCAAAAGCGGGCAGCCCCTCCCCAAGCCAGGTGTCACTCTGACAATCCCCCCAAAGCCCCCCCAGCTGTGCAGCCATTGGCTAAATGCAGCCGCATCTGCCCCGCTGACTACCCCGTCGCTCAACCCCGTCTGGGCAGCTCCTGCAGGGCTCTTTGTTCTACTAGTAAGCAGTTTTTATTTATGGCGGGTGCTAAAGCGGTATTCAGTCCCTGCAGAGGCCCATCTCCAGCTCGGGGAAGGAGTGATACAGACAGAGTCTCTCGAGAGGGAGAGAGAAAGAGACTCTCCCATCTGCCACCAACGGATGCACTCGAGATGGACAAAAACAAGTGTGGCCTTTGCAAAACCACATCATCTGGAGTTTGGTTTTGCAAAATAAACCTAGGGATGAGTCTATTTCAAACCACCAAAGTTTGGGCTAGGAGGGAGAGATGGTAGAAAAACACTTCTGCTTTTGACCTGTGTTTTCTCTTTGTTTAACATCCCTGTAGCATTTTACAAATATCCATCTGTCGGGGTTTTAATAAGGTCACCCACCACCATCCTGGCATCTGAGCATGTTCCACTCGGGGGGCGGGCACAAAAAGATCTCTCCCAGCTGCTGGAAAGAACAAACAAAGTTAGTGTTGGGATTTTGATGACAATGAGGAGTTTATTTTGAAAATCTATACAGAAAGTGTGAGGATGTTTGGGAAGGTTATTGCAGAAAAACTAAATTGAAGAGATGGGCTTTACAGTTTGTTCTGAATACAGCAAGGCTGTTAGTCATAGCTGTGAACTAGCTGACCCTCCCAACACTCCTGTAGGGATGGTACAGCGGATGCCCTTCGGAAAATAGACCTCTACCCCCACCCGATATCTAGCTTTACTCCTCAACAGCGTTCCTGGCAATCCCTCTGTTTAGAATGGAAAATACCACACGCATAGCTGTAACTGTAAATGCCCAGTTTCATTGCTGCCCAGTGTGAACACTATTAACCTCAGCCTCCCCAGCTATAAAATGGAAATGGACTTGCCCAAAGCTAAAGTCATGCTTTAGCCATGACTATCATTATTATTTACATTATGATAGCACAAAGGGGCATCAATCGAGGACCCGTTGTGCAAAACCCTGGACAAACAAAGAAGACCAAGGCAATCCCTGCCCCAGATGGTTCACAATCTGGGATTAGGCTAAAATGCAGCAAGTGTATAAAAAAATTAAACAGAAGCAGGTCAGGAGAAAACAGTAAAGATAGGTGCATTGGCATAAATTAGTAGTCTCAAGGTGTAGTACTCACAACCAGTTCTGAATGGCATTGATTAGTAGGTAACACAGCAGAGGTAGGTTTTTACCAAAACTCAAGAGTCCTCTGCTCAAACAAACAGAAGTGAGCATGGTCTTGAGTGCTCTGGATGGAACTAATAGGTTATGGAAATAATCAGGACACATTACTGGGTGCTTATTTCAACGGGGCACTCTTAAGCCATTTGTGTGACTCAACTGACTGTGCAGCCCTGACTGTAGGTAGCTGATTTTCCTGGAGCTCTCAGAGATAAGGATCAGTTTGTCATGAGCTCCGTGACCAAACAGGTCTTTTCTGCCTCTATATATGCCTGAAATTTAAAAGTTTGTTCCCCGTTGTACATTTTGTCTGTTTAGTTTAAAGGATCCCAAGAAATGAGACTTTCAGCCTTCCCCTAAGACAGATGCTCCCATAGCTTAATAGATCGCGCCATCAGGAAACTTTGCTTAACATTCGTCTTATGTTTTCGTCTCCTGAAATTCACCCCACTGCTCTTTGTCCCACTCGAAGTCACTTCTCTTTGTCATTAGAGTTGACAGTCCGATATTTGAAGAATGGAGTCAAGATTTCCCCCTTTCCTTAGTCAAGGGTTACATATTTAGCTCTGCTTAATTCTTCTTCATACACTCTCATTACTGTTCTGATCATTGCTGGTTCTCTTCTTTGAGTCCCCTGGAGCTTGCCAATATCCTGTCAACATAGTGTCCAAGAAGAAATGCAACGGTTCAGGTGCACTTCCTCCAGGTGAGCTATCACCTGTCCACCCTGGGACATGATCCCCCTGTGGGTGTAACCCAAAGGTGCACTGGGCAGTCACATTATATCCTAAGGTTCAATTTATATGTGGTTTATAAAGAGTTAATAAATAGATGGTATAAGCAGGTCACAGAGATCTGTTAGAGATGGTTAGAAGACATCAGTAGATGATTTTAACCCATAGTTATAAGCAAGCTGTTGGGCTCTCTTACAATTGATTAACCATTGATTAAAATATCTATTAATTTATTAACCCTTTATATCTTATTTATAAATGGAACCTTAATACAAAGTGGAACCTGCTGGCTGGAATGGAGGGTGGGCATCTCCTCTCTGTCTCTGCAAATGGCATCAAAGGTTGAAAGGTGACCTAGACAAAGAACCCAAAAATAAGACCTAGGAGCACATGTTTTCCTCCCAATTTCCTTCAGCAACTTGCGTAAAGCAGATTCAAAGTGACCGCTTGTGAGTGCCATAAAAACTGGCACAAACTCAGCCTGTTGGTTCTCTCTCTCTCTCTCTCTCTGCTTTGTTTTGATTGAAAATGTCATCAGGGAGACTTGTCCTGTCCTGAATTCCTCTCTCAACAAGATAGAAGGGAAGACAGCCAAATCAAAGCCCAAGAAAACTGCCCACCCACACAAAGTTGCTATTTGGTTAGAACAGGTCTCCAATACTCCAGCATGAAGCTACAGTTCTTACATTTCCTGCTACTTCTCCCAGAGCTTCTGTTTAATCTATTGACAGTGAATATTCCTCACGAGCCCAAAAGTCTCTCCTTGGCATCCATGGACATGTATGTCAGTTGTGGTAGGCCCCATTCCTTCTCTCATACCCTATCCAGTAGCCCTGCCTGTCACCTGTCCTACATGCCAGAGGTGGTTGTCTTACTATTGTGGATCAATGGGGAAATGTTCCCCACACACACACAGTCCAATTTAATGGTTGCAATTTTTCAAGATGTAGGTGCTGTCCATGTGATTGACTTTTTCTGAATGATGGGCAAGCCCCTTGCCCATTGCCGGGTCTTAGGTAATGCTCGCCCAGAGTAAGGACCACGGCTAAAACCAAACACAAAGCAGAGAATCTAGAAAACATTTGTGAACAGAATGTTCAACTATCAAGGTTTGTTAAATAAGATCATTTAATGGTGAGCAGTTCATGAGCCAATGCAAAAGCCACATGGGATCATAATGTTCACCAGAGGCAAGAGAATGGAAACTGGGTACTATTGAAAAATGTCTAGTGATTTCTTGACCTCTAAATCGCTTTCTGAGGTTGCTTCCGTGCCATCCATACTTAATACATTTTAGTTTTAAATGCTGGGGTTAGGCTGAAAGGACTGAGGTGAGATGGGAAGATGCGTTCAAGCAGATTTAATGCGATGTTTGACTTTGTAAAACAGAAGATGAGGAGTGAGTCCTAAAAGGTGTGTCAAAATCTCCTCCGCTTTCATTTAAAGTGTTTTTGAGACTTCAGATAATCTCCCAACCCTGCTCTCTCCTTGCGTGCAGTTTGAGGGTAAGGTCTTTTAGTGCAGGAACTGTCTATTTACTGTGTGTGTGCTTTTCCCTACACAATGGGGGCCCCTAACTGGAATCTCTAGGCACTACGGTAATTAATTATTTAATAATAATTATAACAGCCACCGACCTGACAATGGCGAACTAGGTGGCAAGTTGCAATCGCTACTCCTGATTAGCTAAGAATTGCATACCTTCTATTTCTTGTCTTCCCTGCCCCTCGCCCTGGTCTGTCACTTGTCTCCTCCATCTGTCATGTCTTTTGGACTGTAAGTTCTTTGGGACGGGGGTGTCACTGTCTCTACGTTGGTCTATGAGGCCCCAGTTGGGTTGGCCTCTTGGAACTAATGCAATATAAATGTTCAACAACATTGCTTCCCCCCGCCCCCGGTATCTCCTATTTCTCTATCCAAAACAGAACCCAGCTTTCTGCAAGGTTTAGAAATCTAGAACCTCATGACGTTCCAGTGGGTTCTAAATCATGGGTTCCAGACACTCCTACTTCTGGTCTAATTGTTCAGGTGTATGTCGAACCCTTCTGATGGCAGTTCTCACATTGAGAAGGGTGAGGAAGTCTTTGGTCTGGGAGCACCTGTGACAATGATTTGATGCGCCGTACTGTTCATGGAATGTTGTCCTTTATCTAATTGACATATTAGGTTGTGAAAATATCAGTTAGGGCCACGCAGGGCCACAGAAGCTAGAGGGCTGGTTTTTCAAACATGCATAATGGATTTAGGAGTACAAGTCCCACAGAAGGTCAGTGCCGTTTCTGCTCTTGAGTGCCTTAGGCCTCCAAAAGCTCCTACTGGATCTCTCCCATCTCTGTTAGATCACCACATCCATTCCCCAGTAAGGGCTGGGTATCGTCACGCAGTGGAGGATGCATCAGATATTAAACTACAGCACACCTGATCCCTTGGACTGACTCTGCCCTGTGGCAGAATTTCTTTTTCCTACCTTCTGGCTGTCACATTCAGTGATGCCAGTGTCAGATGCTCTCCTCAGGAACCATTTGGGACTGACTGAAAATCACCAGGAGTGTGACAGGTAGTCGTAATGCAGTCATGGGTGATCCCAGTGTAAACACTAGTGACTGTCATTAGTCCTTGGAAATAAAGTCTTTCAGTTTAATGAGACCTGGCATCTCTAAAGCAGAGGAGTGAAAATAAAATAATGCTGGATTTTAAGCTATCACTGGAGATCTAGAGTGGTGCACCTACCACCAACTCTACTGGCTAATGGCCTCAAGGACCACGGCACAACTCCATGCTGGTCTCCTGAGCCTTGACAATAACAAGTGTCTTGGCTTCCTATCGATTCAGAAAACCAGGCTCCACCAGTTTATCCTAGATCCACCACCAGGCAGCGTCAGCAACAATTTCACTTGTGTCTTTGTTATCCTTCAGCCTCGTGCTGAGATTTAAAAATCTCAGCTTCAGAAACACCCACATGCAGCCACTGAGGCTAGTTCAGAAGTTGTTCTGGGCACCGCCTCCTGCAGTCGGCACTGGGTGTGTTGGGGCAATGCCAAGGAATACGCATGCACACACTGCTAGCCCAGAGGAACTGGAAATGTTAAGCATTGGCATTAAATAATTAAGCCAAAGTGTTAGTTTCATATAAGCACTGCAAAAAGAAAATATTGACCCCATCACATCCCCACTCTCAAAGGATATTTTCCAGTAAACTTCCCTTCCACTGAATCTGCCAATATCATTCTGAGTACTGGCCAGTCATGCAAGCAGGGGGGTCATTGGGTGCTACATAAGGCGTTCCCCTCCCTATGGGCTGAGCACACAGCCTGAGCAGCCAATGACTTCTTTATCCTCTTGCCCGCGAGACATGCTGCAGCAGCCCTGCTGTGACTCCAGATTGCTGCTGTCAGGATGCTTCTTTTGCAGAGCAAGTGAAGGAATTAAATAGGCAGGGAGTACACAGGCTGCAGCTTGCAATGGGTCTGTCTTGCAAGCAGCACTGTTTTCACCTGTGCTGTCCAGTCTGACAAGGAAGACAGGGACGGTGAGTGCAAGCACTGAAGACCCAGAACCTCACTGTCATCTCCAGTCTGAGACTCACATCCAACCACTGAGCATCTCTAAACAATGTGGAAGTGTCTAGGAATCATTCCAGGGAGCTTTACAGCCATGAAGTGAGTTTCAAGGAGGGATTTGGCGGTGGACGGAAAGCCACTTGCACCACCAACTAATCTCAGCTTTTGGCCTGAGATGCAGGTTGTTGTCGGATTTCTCAGGCTTTCAGTCCTGCCTCCAAAACCTTGGATCTCTCAAAGCTGACACTGTGAAAGAGACACTGAGCAGAACAGAGCAGGAATGGAGTTGAGGAGTCCTGCTTAGGCAGGCTGGGAGAAAGACCACTCTTGGGTTCCTGTGACTCACTCATGTCTGTAGTCATTTAAACTGAGGAGCCAAATTAAAAATAAAAACCTATACAAAGGACCAGAGTTTCAGCTCTGAACCAATGCAGCACTATCAAATTTGATGGAGCTCACGTTGATTTACACCAGCTGAGACTCTGGCTTACTGCCCAGTAAAAAGGTCAAGCATATAAGAAATGCCAGGGGCAAAGGTATAGGGAGGAACCAAGAGGATAACCTCAGGCTCTGCAATTGCCCCCTTTGGCACTCAGTTCATGAGAAAGGGGAGGCCGTACTGTTGCTAAGGGACACCACAAAAGAGAGTGTGAGGATATTGGATATGTCCACCTCTTCTTGGGAAGACTACTCCACAGTAGAATAGAGCTCACTGCCAGGAAGCTCTGACCTGATATTTAGCCGGCATTTGCCTTTCCTTCATTTCATCCTGGTATTTCCAGTAGGAGTAATGGCAGCTCCCGAGGCCAATGCTCACAGGGTTTTGATCATGCACAACACCCAGGAGAGTCAACCGCAGGGCCGTCTCTATGTTAGAAACAGCTTTGTTTTAAAAGGCTTACTGTACCTTGAGAGGCTGTTCCACTGTGAACTGCAAAGCCAAAATGAAAGCCCAGAAATTCCTACTACATGTCCCCAACAAAAGACTCTGCAGGGGCATTCGGTACAGAAATCACATTGTAGCTAAACTTTCTAAAATTATGCCCCCCTCACACATACACACCCCTTTTGGATAATAAATACAAAAATCAATAATAATCATTAGAGCTGGTCGACAAACACACACCAAATTTTTTCCAAACTATCACCAACATTTTTCTCAAGTTTGTGTTTTAATCAAAAATAGAAAATTTCATGGAAAAAAATATCAAATTTCAGAAAACATCATCCCCTTTTAATAACAAGACTCCTTCCAAGTTAGCAGAACACATCCCAGAAGGCACCATTCCAAATGCTATGCAAGGGTTGGTATGTCACAGAATGAACTGGGAAATAAATAACAGAGTGGGAGGAAAAGAACAATTTCAAATCACCTCTGTAAAACTTATTTGTGGTCTGAGTCTTCTTAACAGCTGGTTTGTGGAAGAGTTCATATGTTCCTGGTCATTACTTAGGCATTAGCTACATGGGGCATGACTGGAATAGCTGTAGCAGAATAAGCTATTCTTGAATTGCTTCCATTTTATTCTGGAATAGTGTGTCTATATAGGGAGCTACCCCAGAATAGTTTATTCCATTATATCTATTCCAGTCAATTTCTCCACATAGACAAGACCTCTGTTTTCATTTTTTCTTTGCACTTCACCTTTAGCTGGATACTTAACATCTCATATTTCCAGGTGTTATTATCAGCAGCATCACGTATCACCTTATCTGGAGCAGATAATACCATTGAACAAGCTCGCAGTGCCTTTCTGTCCCCAGGCTTCTGTCAAGGTTATTCTCCCTGGCTTAGCTTCTTTTCTGTGGATATAAATATGCAAATCTGCCACTTTTAAAATACCTGCTCTTAACAAATGCATGAAGCTCTGTGACCACAGGTACTTGACCTGCTTGTAAGAAGCAGTGATTGTGAGCTACTGAGTGTTTAGCATTTGCATTGTAAGTAAAAGAATGCCAGCCTAATATCTGCAATCATCTCGCCGTCTAGTGGTTAGCCTCAGCAGCTATATCACCACCTACTTTCTTATTAGTAAAAGATGAAAGGGGGATTATTAGCTCACATGGTTAGAGGCCTGTAAGGTGGTGCTGACGGTCCAAGGTTCAATCCCAGTGACAGCTGTGGGGTCAGAACTAGTAGCTATTATTTGTCTTGCAATGGCACCTAGAACCACCAGTTATGGACCAGGACTTCCTAGTGCTAGGCGCTGTACAGACACAGAAGAAAAAGACAGTCCCTTTCTAAAGTGTTCACCGTGCATGTGGCCACAATTTGTTGGCCCTATATCCCAATGACACATCTAACACCGGGGTCATATACTCAAGACTAGCCAGGACATTGCCCTCATGGGCTTAAAGGGCAGTGAGGATGTGCAGTGTGACACGAAACAAGCGTCCGTGACGAACACGAGCAAGGAGTTCTGTGTTGGCAGCAGGGAGGTGAGAAAGGGGAACAGGGCATGGGACTGGTATCAGGTCTCCAAGGCTTTTGCTCCTGGCTGTGCCCCAGCCTGCCTGTGAAAATTCGGGTAAAATTTTCAAATCCACCTAAATGACTTAGGTGCCTAAGTCCCATTTTTGAAAGTGACATGGACACTTAGGCCCAGATTTTTAAAGCTATTTGGCCATTGCTTCACTCAGCACTGAATTTTCTATTCACTCCTCAGTCAGTTAGGAGCCTAAATCTCATTTTCAAAAGGGATTTAGACACTTAGGAGTCTAAATCTCATCAACTCTCAATGGAATTTAGATTCTTAAGTGCCTAAATCCCTCCTGAAAATGTGAGGTAAGCACCTCAATCTGTTAGACACAGTGATGCTGAGTACAGCAACGCCTAAGGTTCTAAGCACCTAAGTCCCATTGACTTCCTCTGAGATGTGGGCTCCAAAGGCCCATCTTGTTAAAGGTATTTAGGTGCCAAAAGATTCAGTGAGCAACTAGGAGGATTTTGGGTCCGTCGCTCACATGTTAAATTTCCCAACCTTTGTGCTTTCTCTTGTGCTGACCCTCATGCTTGGGAGACGCTTCCCAAAACCATCTGCAAAGTTCCCTCAAATCCCTCCTTAGATTTGGCTTGCCATGAGCCCTACCGAAACCTGCACAATGGTCAGACTGTTGGTGGGCTGAGATCACTGCCCATCTTGTTGACTTGTGGTGTTTCCTTGTGGCACAAGGAGGTCCTGGTCTGGGGCTTTTAGATGCTACCCTAATACAAATAATAAATAGTAAGACTGATGATAATAGGCTTTGGAAAAGGGAGCTAAACTCATTCTTCCCTCTGTACTTATGTCAGGATTATTCTCTCTCGTCTTCTCTGGTGGAATCTGAGCTCATAATCATTTGGGAAACTTCTCCATAGAAACGTGCCATTGCTTGGCTTTGCCTCCTGTACTCCAGCCATGGGACGGGACATATGCAGCTTGGGTTTCCCTCCACAGAGCAGAATGGAATAGGAGAAGAATTAGGAGCTGCCACATAAAACCCACCACAGAAATGAAAGAGAGACTTCCTAAGGGGGGAAGTAATGGGAACCAGAGCAGAATCTCTTCGTATCTTCCATGGCTCCACTCATAGCCATGGAGAGAGCTGAGCAGCCCAGATTCACATTCTCCCTGAGCAGGGAGGCACTGAGGGTGGAAGGAAGATAAGCAGCAGCTGGGAAATGGAAATCTCCCAAACCCATCACCAGGAAGGCTGTGATTCTGGCCCAACAGCATCAGCCATAAAACCAGAAACCTCTCTGTGCTTGTGAGGGAATCTCAGATACGCACCAGAAAGGGGCTGCCCTGGGGAATAGGAAGTCTGCCCAACTCACAGAGCCAGGCATTCTGAAGTCCAGTTGTAGGTGACAGAAGAAGAGAGCATCCAGCTGTTTTTCCTTCCTGTTAGCAAAACCCAATGGCTCAGTCCTTACATATTTAACAATGCTTACGGTTATCATATCACTTGATCTCATTGGTACCAGTGCGAATCCCAAAGTATTTCTCTTGTTTTGCTTAGAAATGAGTCAAAGGGCAGCTTTACCCTGAGTTCTGTCTCCTATGCTAGCTGCCTTCTGTCTCAGAGAAGAACAGTAGGCATCGTGAGAACTCTCTGCAATCCAGCCTGCTCCAAACTATGGAGAGATGAACTCTAAAAGACTGAGTTTGGGTTCAGCTCAGATAAGCAGCAGAAAGTAGAGATGCTCAACTGAGCCTCTAAAATCAGCAATACCAGAGAGAGAGCCTCATAAGACAACAGGTCATTTCATAAAATGTCTGTCATTTCCAAACCCAGCTGGAAGAATTCAAGAACAGCTTCCCACTTGGAATCTCAGTGCTGTGGATACCGGGTGTAAAAATATCCCATATTAAACTACCAGCTTGATTGTTGTTGAAAAGGATCAGAACAGGTGAGGGCCATCTCAAAAGGAAATGCAGCTCCCCTGTCTTTTCTGTGTGAATGCTACCATTTCACAAGCAGCTGTTTTGACACAATGCAGATACGTCCGGGGCTGGTAAACAAGGGCCACCGCTAAAACATTTCAACTGAAAGAAAAATGTCATTATCAAGTTGCTGTTCTTCAGACACAGGCAGGGGAAATTGACTGACTATGTTGATTCATTTAGCTCGGGCACATTCAGGTCAAAAATCAATCTTGTCAAAAATACATTCAATAAGAGGGGTTTTTACGTTATTTTTTACTTGTAAAGGGATACAGAATAAAGGAGAATAAAGCATGGCAATCCGGGGCTTTTCTGGAAGCAAATCTATCATTTGCTTTGAAGGGGTAAATATGTTGTTCACTTTCCACATTTCCTCAATATTTAACAGCCCACTTGGCAAAGCACTAAGTTTGGCTTCAAAAACGCCCCATCCCGAGGTCACAGGAGAGCAACGAGGAGCAAGCAGCGATGGGAAAACAGCAAGATCAAAATGTGCCCTTGTCAGATGCATTTTTAACACCCCCTGGAAAGCCCTCAAGATAACCACTGGGACTGGCAAGATATAAGAACCTAAAGAGAAGACTGCAGCCACATAGAATAGTCACTTTTGTATTTAAAAGTAAGGACTCCATGTTTCCATTTAGTTAGTAAGGCCCAAATCCTACAAACAGACAGCCCCCTGCACCCAGGCAAAGCCCATTGTCTTCAGTGGGTGCAAAAGTTTATCTGCATGGATGAGTTTGCAGGATTGGAACCTAAAATTCTATTGAAGGCAAAGCGCCTGATTCACCACTTTCTTATTCCAGTGTGACAGAGGTGCAATGCCTTTCAACCAGCTGGGGGAACACTATTGAGACTCGGTCCCAAACACACCTAACGAAACAACAAGATTATTTCCTTACAAAACCACTACAATGAGGTGACGGGTATAAAAGATGAGGGAACGCTGCAGAGGTGAGGAGGTATAGGTCTGGAGTTACAGTCAGTGTGCAAGTTGGGACACATCCTCGGCCAGTGTAAACTGGCATCATTCCATTGACTTTGATAGAGCTGTGCCAATTTATACCAGCTGAAGATCTGTGCCACTGTCATACAGTATTGTCACACCCACATATTCACAAATCATGATCCAGGCCATCAAAAATGATGAGACTGTCAAATAATAAATTTGAGAGGGTTTATATTTGCCTTCTGGTAGGTGAGTCTTTCGGATGCACTCTGCTCACATTTTCAAGCTTTTCTCCACAATCCTGAGGTTGTAGAAACTTGCATACCTCTAAAAATGAGATTGTCCCCTAATTACTTGACTCCAGGAGCTGGGGGCTTTAAGTAAAACAAATATCATACCACTTGTGACTATTGGAAACACTGGTTATATCAATGACAACTTTAATCTGTATATCCCATTTGGCCTGCCTTTCCTCTAACAGCTCAGCTGATAACCTGATGAAACTGGCATCCAGCAAAGCACTTAAATATGTGCTTAACTTTAAGCATCTGTGTAATGATACTTATTTCTTAAACAGCACTTTTCATCCACAGATCTCAAAGCACTTTACAAAGGACATCAACATTATCCCTATTTTTACTAATGGGGAAACTGAGGCACGGGGAGGCCAAGTGACTTGCCCAAGATCACCCAGCAGGTCAGTAACAGAGCTGGGACTAGAACGTAAGTCCTTCTTACTCCTAGTTCAGTGCACTATCCATTAGACCACACTACCTGCCTAATAACCCACTGATGTTCTCCCATGAAAGCAATGACAGGGTGTGTGTCTAACAATTATATTATTTTTCATTGATACATTATAAAATATAGCAACTGGAGGCTGCAGTAAGTGGCTGCCTGCCCACTGTCTGTTCCGCGCAGACCTTGTCAGGCAAAACCCTGCCTTCCAAGATGGAGGATGACCTTTGGTTAATCATAGAAACATAGAGGGACAGCTCAACGTAGGGAGGGATAGCTCAATGGTTTGAACATTGGCCTGCTAAACCCAGGGTTGTGAATTCAATCTTTGAGGGGGCTATTTAGGGATCTGGGGAAAAAATTGGGGATTGGCCCTGCTTTGAGCAGGGGGTTGGACAAGATGATCTCCTAAGGTTCCTTCCAACCCTGATATTCTATGGTCTCTGCAACCACATCCAGAATCTTACAACACAATGCCTTTATTGCTTACAAGTTAAGCATATGCTTGAGTGTTTTGCTGGATCTAGGCCTGTGTTGTTTCAGTTCTCTAAATTCATTAATTCAGGTCAACCACATTTCTACAGATTGGGTTTGGTTTCGCAACTATGGGGATGCAATATAATGGTCTGAATAATGTAGGTCCCTAGTGTGCCAAATCCTCTTCTCTTTATTTTTCAGAGTCATCCCATTGACTTCAAGGGGATTATTCACACGGAGGAGGCTAGCAGGGTTTGGCACTATATTTTCAATTTTTAGTAGACTTAAAATCTTTTTGCAATGAACTCCCATGGAGAAAAGTCTGTCTTGAAACCAAGAGCAAAGAGAAATGGTACCAGAATTTCCATTATGCAAATCCGAGCATGTGCAAGAATATCACTGAAACAACAGGAACTGCATCTCTGGGGTTTAGCTTTGGCAAGGTATTGTTTTAAACAAATACATTGCAGAGAAAATGTCAGTGCACACAGGGGCTCAGAAATAGCTTATTATTCTTCACCAGACATCATATTGCATGTCACTGAGATGTTGATTCAATATTCCAGCTCAGCTGCCACATTGGCCCTCCAGAAAAAGGCATCAGAAATCTCCATGAAAATAAGGTGACTTGCTGGTTTATGGCTGGGGAGCAGATTTTCATCAACTCAGAGAAACTCCAGCAGCAGAAATGCTGGGAGAGTGCTGGTGTCTGAGAGAGGAAGCAGCTCAGCAGTCTCACAGCCATGCACATCTGGTGACCAAAGGACTCAAAGAGGCTCCTAAAAGGTGGATAAGGCACCCTCGCCGTGGAGGTAAGGGGCAAGAACAAAGCTGATCCACTGCAGGCAATTAGTGCTGCAGTTTCTGTTCATCTCTCAAGGAAGACCCAAACACTAGCACATCTAAGGAGTGGACCTAGTTAGGTCTTGATCCTGGATGAGCACAGCATGGACAGATATTTTCACCCACCACATTAGCTCGTTGCAGGACTGAGGCCAAAGTTTTGAATGATAAGTGTACCCACCAATCAGGAGTAGCCTTCAGGCTGCTGCCAGAGTGGCCCTCAGCATCACCAAGGTGGGGATCCCATGAATATTTAAACCTATGTTCTTTATAAAGAGCTTTATTGCATCCGTGCTGTGGACAGATGGGCGAGATCCCCCTGCATTAGCAAATTAACTCAGTGCATAGAGAGCACTTTAAGGTCCTCCAGCAACAGGCCCAATAGAAGTGCAGAGTATAATTATAATGTCCCTTCACACCATTCCTTAGACTTGAGATTTGACCTCAAGTATTAGCATATTTCCAGAGGCCAGCATCAGAGGCTAGCTCTGCCCCTTGGGCAGGAAGGGTTTGCCATGTAGGATGGGGAATAAGTAGTGACACGTTATTAAGTTGGACTGATGCTCTGTATCCTTCCTAGGAGACAACTGGATGCTACTCAGACACCAGGACCCAGTTCTTGGATCTGCTCCAGCAACAGAACGTAGCCAGAAAGCCGGCTTAACCAGCTTCTCAGCTCTGTCCTGGATGGATGGGACATCCCGGAGAGAACGGGGACATAGGCAGGGTGTCCCTATGCTCCAGCAATCCCCAGCTGCTAGAATGGTCCTGCAGGGCCATGTGGAGGCAGAACTTATATCACCCCCAAAATCCGGGAGGCATAAAGGTGCGTGTCGTTGTTCTTTAAAAGTGCTTTGACATGCTGAAATGGAAGGTCTTAAAGAAGCGCACCCACGAGTGACGCCCCAACACAGTGGCGTGGCTAGGAGTGTAAATGTGGATGGGCCCTGACTTTCGGGTGGCCGGGCAGTGCCAGACTGTGCTCAGCTTTGCCAAGCCCGCTTCCCAGCCCAGGTGCCCCCAGGCACCGGGCTGCACCTGCCGAGCGGGCACGCGCATGCCTCACCTGGGGCAATCGCCGCCAGCTGCTCCTTCTCCGCCGGGCGCAGCTCCCCTCTCCTGGGGGGCGCCCTGGCCCCTCCTCCACGCCCGCAGGGGCCGGACGCGGCGCTGCGCGCTCTGGAACTCGCAGGGACCCGGCGCGGCCCCCCCGCCGCCCCCCTCAGAGCAGCTGCAGGGCGGAGCCCAACCATTTCCCCTTCAGCCGCGGGGGGAGATAACGCAGCGGCCACCCTTCACCGCGCGCAGGGTGGATTTCCCAGCACAAACGGCCCATGCTGCGTTCTGCGTGGGGGGAGGGCCCAGGCCCCGCGCTCCGTCTGAGGGGGGTGGTTCCCGTCGCCTCCTTTCCAATCCTTCCGCCCCACCCCCGTGTTAGCAACCTGATGGTACGGCCGGGCGGAGCGGCAGCCCAGCCCAGCGCTCATGTGTCTCTGCAGCACGGTCCTTCGCCGCCGCGTTGTGTGTGGCGGCTGCTCTCCCCCGCTCAGATTTGGGTGCGACAGGATGCTAAGGGGGTGGGCTGCGGCCTACCCAGGCCCCAACACCACCTCGATGAGTGTGCCCTCCTGGATCCCCATTTTACAGAGGTGGAAAACCGAGGCACAGCACCGTCACAGTCCTACTCCGCTTCCTGGCCTGCTCCTGCGCCACGACCGGGAAGTGCTACCTCTTACACAGGGCCATGGCAGAGTCGTGACCATCTGATTAACTCTGGCTCTCATGGCCGGAGGCCTCCCACGCTTTATATCAACTCACTGTCCCCACCTATCGAAGGTGCTTATACACAACACCTCTGTGAGGTAGGGAAGAGCTACGATCCCCATCTATCAAATGGGAATTGAGGCACAGAGATACTAAGTGACTTGGCCAAGGTCACCCAGGGAGAGTGTGTCAGAGAAAGGACTTGAAACCAGGTCTCTGGCTAGCACCCTAACCCCTGGACCAGCCTTCCACCATGCTGGTGGCTTGCCATTCTGAGTGCCAGTAGACACCTTTTGTTCTTGATCAGCAACATCTTCCTGAGCTGGGATTGGAGCCATAGCCCAGGGCCTGCAAGTGATGATGAGTGGAAAAACTCCCACCCAGTCATCACGAGGAGCGTCCTATCTGTGAAAAGAAGGCTGCACTTTGTGTGTTCGCCTGGGGATTTGTGATTTACAGTTGTATTCCTGTGAAGTTTTTCTACCTCTGTGCATGAGGCTAAGACACTTTGATCTCCCAAAGATTGCTGACGTTTATCTCCCAGCTGCCCAATATTTTGGGGGTGGTTTTTTGTTTAAGTAAAATCTCTTCCCTTCATCACAGAATAATTTTGGATCTTCTGGTACATTCATCTCACTCCCCAGTGCAGCATCAAATTCCCTCCTTGTCTCAAACAGGCACTTATTCGTTTTATTTTGGTATCGCCTGGGTACTTGGGCGGCCTGGCCTTTGTTCAGAGGGCCATCAAAGTGCAAATTGCCCGCAGTTCAAACATCTCTCTTTAATCTGAAGGATGCGTGGGGTTGAAGTGCTCTCACTTACCCAGCCACAACTGCAGCACTGTGAAGTGTGTGAGGTGGTGGAGAAGGAGGAAGGGGGAGTTACATCTGTAGCTGTGTTAGCAAGGTGGAGAATAGCTACAGTGAAGTGGCAAGAGACAATGCTAAAATCTTGGCTTCAGGTTCGAGATCAGACAGAGGTAGAGCTCTCCGCTAGCCAGTTCTGGCCGTTAGTGTCTGGCAATGGAAGGCGTCTAGTCTGACCTGCAGAACCCAGGTTGAAGAATTTCACCCCGGTAGCACTAACCCCACCTGACACAGTAGGAAACTGAGGCATCATGAGGGGAAAGCAACTTGTTTAAGGTCACACAGTGAGTCAGCAGCAGAACCCAGGGCTCCTGACTCTCTCACCCGGGACCCTACCCACCGGGCCATGCTGCCTTCCCAGTTGGAGATGTGACAAATGGCTAGCTGGTGAGAAGTGTCCTCATAGCTGTGTCGGCCCCAGGGTATTAGAGAGGCAAGGTAGGTGAGGTAATATCTTTTACTGGACCTTGTCTCTCTGAAGGGTGAGGACTGTGCGGATGACAGACACTGATTCCCTTACCACGCAGAAAACTTCTCCTGGAGAACCGATGCACCAGCCGTCAGGGTGACGCCAGTAAGGGATAACCAGCAAGGTAACTGCATTTGTGCAGGAGAGAGGTGGCGGTGGGGCGCAGGTGATCGGGGTAAGGGGAGAACAGGCATAGCTTCTGCATCACCAGTGGATTCAGATCAGCCCTTTGCTTCTCCATATGTCAGAACCCAGGCCAGCTGTGAGCCCTGGAGGGAGGTAGAGGGGAGGACGCTGTTAGACAGAAGGCTGGAAGTCCCAGCAACCAGTCTGTGTCAACCGTTAATTTCCACTCAGTCTCTGAAGTCAGGAGGAGATGAAGGTGTCCTGCCCTTTGGGCCTGGTCCTGCGGGGGTTCAGAGACATTCTGGAGAAAAGTCTTTTAAGCTCCTCTGCTCCTGCCCTTTTCCTCTCAGGCTGCACAGCCTTCAGCCTTGGGCAACAAACCGTAGGGCCAGGGGTGCCAGTCAGCAACAGAACATCAAAAAGGCAGCTTGGCTACGCAGTGCGGAGGGGGAGGAATAGGGAACTTTACTGACACGTGGCTACATTCTGGTCACCAGCTGAGACTCGGTGCTGCCTCCCGCTTCCTTACCATGCTGTCAACCCTTTGCTTGAATGTCCCCCTCTAGTGGTTGGTTCAAATACACGGTTAATAAGTCCACTAGAACTGCTAATTGTGGAACTCAGCCCTTTAGCTCAAGTAGCAGAGGTTCACGTATTTAGTCTGAGAGCTCCCAATACCTGCTGATGACTCATAGCAGGTGCTTGTCCCACCAGCCCTTGTATCTCTTCTCCCGTGTTCCATTTTAGGGTGAAATATTCCACTGTTTACTTTTGTCCTGGGCCTGTCTCCTTCCTCCACTAGTGCCAGTGACTATGTGGCCCAAACCCATCTATTATACATGAGCTTCAGTGCAACAGAGGCAAAGATACCAAGGGATAAACCAGGTTGTATGTGGTCTGCACATCTTGTCATGTTTTGTCCACCTCTGTATCATACCAAGCCCATTAACACCTAGAACTGGTAAATTGGAGCATGAAACCTTCTGTGGTGGAGGAAACAGTAATGCTGCCCGATTGGCAGTTAAAACAGAGTCTTTACTTCAAGACCAGCTAGTTATTTTATCAAGAGTATTTGGAACCAGGGTGCCACCTAGACAGTGCTGAGCAGTCTCCTGCAAGGGTTATATTTTAGCGCAGCATCTCACTAAAGCAAAGAGCTATAACCTGATTCATGCATGTGAGCCTAATTGTCCGGTAGGGACTTAAGGATGGATTCAATCAATGGACTCTGGGAAGGAGCGTTCCACAGCTCAGCACTCCCCTTAGCCAGGGAAGAGTGAGACCGCTCCAATGAGAATGCCGCTAATGGTCTCAATTTCACAGCTGGCCGGGTGAGTGTTGCACTGGGAGAGAATATTTCTGGGGCACAATTTTTCTGAAAGAACTTGTCCTTTTTCTATCTAGTTCATCTGCAGTGAGATTATGTTCTTATGAGGTGCTTGGAATGAAGCATGTAAGCAATTGCAGATGACTCTGTCTTTTTAACTAACTCTCTGCGAGGATTCTTTTCTCTCCTATCTACGGGCTGTTTCCTTGGCAGTTCACCATGGCCAGTTTCTGCATTCTGTTGGGTTTTTCTCCACTTCATATAAAACTAAATCACCGCAGGGCCTCAGCAGGCACAGGCAAATTGTTGGATCAACAAAGAGTGACTCCCAGAGGAGAACCGCTCAGTACAGATCCTGCTGGCCGAGTTATTCTGGACTCTGTTTTTATCTAATAGAGCTGGTCGGCAGGGCCGCCCAAAGTGCAGGGCAAGTGGGGCAATTTGCCCTGAGCCCTGCAGAGGCTCCCATGAGAGTTTTCAGGGGCCCCCATGAGAGTGTTTTCGGCAGCACTTCAGCGGCAGGTCCTTCAGTGCTACCGAACACACCCGGAGTGAAGGACCCCCCGCCGAAGACCCGCCACCGCTTCTTCCGCTCCGGGTCTTCGGTGGCAAAGTGCCCCAAAGACCCAGAGCGGAAGGACCCCTGCCACCAAAGACCCCCTGAATCCTCTGGGCGGCCCTGCTGGTCGGGAAGTGAATTTTTTTCCCATAAATTCACTGCAAATACTTTTGGTTTTGCTGTTTTATTCAAAATGTTTCTTTGACCTTATTTTTCTGTTTTTGTTTAAAAACCAAAAGCCCCAATTTTTTTAAAATGGCAGTTTTTGCACAAAAAAACTGTTTTCAAAAAAGGCCATTTTCCACTGAAATATTTTTTCCCCTGAATGGAAATTTTTTAACTGGCCAACAACTCTTCACAACTGGGATTTAACCCTCTTTTTGCCTGGCCCACACAGACCTGGCAAGGCGTCTTAACCCTGTGTCTGGATGAACCTTTTACATAAACATGCCCATCTTGCACAACATAGATGGGGCTAAAGTTCTTGCTCCCTCAAGGTGCTCATGGCTGATACACTGATTCCAAGAAGCACAAGCATTGCAACCAGGCAATAAACTTACAGCTGCTTCCATCTTAGTGGAAACTTTCAGGAAAGAGATGAGTTATTCAGCTCAATGTTGCATATAAGAACAAATAAGAGAGGAACCAAAAGTGATTTCCTGAGGAGTTAATCTTGCCAACAACCTGACAAGGAGTTGACTTTTGGTGCTATAATTGATCCGACAGAACTGCACAAGTATGCAGGAGAAACAGCCCCGCCAATGTGCTACCTTCATGTCCCCCTCAGAGGCATGGTGGGATTGGTGACATTTGTGGGAATTTTCCCTACTTCTAATTCACAGAAGAGAATTGACTCGTCTCTTTGTTTCGCAGTAATTGCTCGTGAATCAGCTGATGTTTCTGGCAATGAGTGGCCGAGCTGGCAAAGATGCTTCATCTCAAGATAAAGGGGAGTTTTGTTGTGTGAGAGCAATTCCTGGGTTTCACCAAGTTAGCAAGTCAGGCCAGCAGAAACAAATGCACAAGCGATTGGCAATGCACTAATTCAGATGGGCCTGGATAGAATCGAGCTCACGGAAAAGGAGGTGGTAGTGACAAATTCCCAGTGGTCTAAGGTTATGTAGGTGCAGCAAGCACCCCCAAGTCCTATTTGGGATGCACTTGGTGTTGAACTTTTGACTGAGGGCCTGATCCAAAGTCCATGGAATTGACTCCCATTGACATCAGTGAGTTTGGCACAGGCCCTGAATGAGCAAAGATTCATAATGTTACATTTGTGGTTATAATGATCCCATTCTCCGCGTAAGTTTGCAAAGGAAAGAGTTAAGGGACACAGGGCATTTTGGACTTGATTTGGACATCGTCAGTAACATGGCATAGCGAGAAGAGTTGAGGAGAAAAGTCTGCTACCCTCCAAAACACCAACAATCCCTGACAATTGCTTTCTTTGATGGAAGGATAATTGACTGGCACATTTGAGTTGTGAGCTGGGCTAGCAATGCACAACACTGGCAGAGAAACCCTGCATTGTTAGGATTCCACACAAACCACTGAAAGCTGCAGCCAGTACAAGATCACCTCCAAAGAAAGTAAAACTACTCAGCTCATCCTTTGTGCAGACCTCAAGCTGTGAACCAGAGAGCCCAGAGCTCCAAACAACTTTTGTCCATTGTTGACAGATGCCTGCACTCGAGCAACAGAGCTGGCATCTGTGATGAACTGACCATTATCATCGGGGAATTCAACAGTGTAGACACTAGGTGTAGGTGTAAACATTAGGATATCATTTCCAGACAAAGCAAAAACTGAAACTGATGGACCAGAAAAAAGTGATGATTTCAGGATGTTCAACTCTGGGATGGAGTTTATCCCAGACATTAAAAAATATATATATCTATTGCTTTGGGGGCATGAAAGAGAGATCAAGAAGATACAGTATAAGCAGTAAGTGGTTTGGTGTACCAGCTATCAAAGGACCAGTAGCATAGGTTACTTAGGCCCAGTGAATGTAAACTGAGCTAATGTGCTATAAATACCATGGTGAGTGTACCTTCCAGTCAGGGTCAGAGGAACAGCCTTTGAATGGACAATCATGGGGAGTTAGGCCCTGCCTGGTTCTACTCTGGGGGTCTTTCATTGCAGGGTTTTCTGTCTGGACTGTAGAGTTTCCAATGAAGCAATGAGAACTCTGGATACAGGTCTTGCTGGTACTCCATAAATATAGCCATGTGGCCTTTAGCAGGAGGTAGAAAGATGCAAGGAAACTGTAATGTTGTGCTGGAAAAGCAGGAATGGGTGGGAAGATGAGAGGTGATGAGGTGAAAAATCTCAGTCTTTGTGTGACTTTTACCACCTGTTAATCCTCAGCCCTTCACTTTCATAAATGCTGGTGATACGTGGAATGATCATGACAGCCATAACCAGGGATCAGGACCCCATTGTGCTGAAAGCTATACAAACATAATGAAAAGATGGTCCCTGCCCAAAGCGTGGTTCTTCCTTCTCCATCCCTTTACGCTTTTGTGGTTACAGATTTGATGTAGGGAGGCTATTTCTGTGACCCTGGGAATATGACCCAGGCTCTCTCCACATGGTACAGAATCTGCCTTTGGTTTTCAAAAGAGATTGAAAAAAAATTTGTGCCTCTATTGAACCTGCGTAGGCAAGGTTTTTCACTCTCTTTAGTGGTGGGGAGAATTTATTGGACTCCTCACCCCCAGACCCATCTCTGCGTTCCCATCCCTCTTCATCTTTCTCCCTCCAGAAAACCAGCTCTCAATTTGTCTCTCTCGCTCTGCTGCCAGCCAGGCTTGTTACGGCCGGCAGCCCCAACTGACAAAGATGGAATGTCTTTACTTGAACAATTGGTCTTGCTGCATAACAACATCGCTCGCCACCAATCCCTCAGACATCCTTGGGTGCTGCATTCCCATGTAGCAGCAAAAGCCCCTTTCCCTCCACAAATAGCAGGCAGCGCTAACATAGGCAGCTGCCTCGTTGGAATTAGATGTCATGATATTTGCCTTTGGCAATGCCGTTTTGTGGCATTTCAGAAATGTTTCAGATTTCCACGTGTGCTGGTCTGGTATGCCCTGGCTATGCTCATTTACACCACATGGGGATCTGGCTGTTATATTTCTCAAGACAAGTTTTACACTCCCTAGAACTTTAGGCCCTCAGGAACGCCATTCTAACTCCATGTGGAAGGAGCCTACCCTAAATACTCTACAGCTGCCATAAAACAAGATCTTCTCTTTCCTTTAGCCAGTTGGTTTAATAAACACAACTGATAAAAGACAAGTATTTAATAAAATGCTTCGCCATTTGAGGATAGTAAAATTGTCTGTTTAAAACAAAGCCTTTTAAAACAGTCATAAATTTGGAGGCTGTTTGAGAAGCACATGCACTGTCTAACTATAGAGAGTTCTTCCTTAATGTCTTTGCCTAGGAAAGCAAGGGTGGAGATGGGGTCAGAGCTGGAAAGTTTTCTGCATCTAATGATGGCTGAGAATGCAGCATACTTTTGCATCTTGCAGGGAGGATGACAGGCTTGTTTCCCTCAGGGCATTTGATGATTTCCATTAGCAATGGAAACGGGTGGCCTGAACTGGCTTTTACCAGCCAGGAGA
Source organism: Natator depressus (assembly GCF_965152275.1). Taxonomy (NCBI): domain Eukaryota; kingdom Metazoa; phylum Chordata; order Testudines; family Cheloniidae; genus Natator; species Natator depressus. Next base: position 15,179,998 of record NC_134255.1, read on the forward strand.
GGCAGGGACCTGATTTGCTAAGAATGGGGTTTGATCACTCTCTATTATCCAAACCAATCAGGAAGAATTCATTTTCCAGGGGGTGGGCTGCCCAAGTTATTTACACAAATGGCTGCACTGAAGCAATCTTGCATCCCTGGAACTGTTGTCACACAAAGTTTTAACTTTAAGTAACTGCCACGCCGGTGAGCATCTGATCCCAGGAGAAGAATGGCAAAGTCTCACCAATGATTAGCACTAGATAGCTCTTAAAATCCAAAGACACAGTTGCAGAAATTGTCACCTGGTGCAAACACCTGATCCCCACTGGGAGAAAATATCCCCTGTGGTTTGCAAGAATCCACAAGTCCCTTTAATCTTATTGGACAAGGCTTTGGAGAATAGTGTTGCTGTAAAGGCTGCTGGTTACCAGGGTTAGCCTTTTAAGTGACAGGGCTTGTAATGACATACAGACATTTCCTGGCACAGACTTTAGGCCACAGTCCTGAGCTGAAAGATTGAATTTCAGAGTAAGGATGAAATAAGCAAGGGGCTTCACTGATAGGAAAAAATGACCACCAGTGCCCTGGGATTCCCAATGCCCCCAGAGGGCATCTGAGATGCAAGCAGGCAGTCTTGGAATTCTATTAGGGATGGGGTGGGGGTTCAAGTGTGATATGCGGGATCTGAGTGTGATGAACACTTTCGACTCAAGATCCATGCAGTTCAGTGCCCGATTCAAAAAAAGTCTCCTAAATGCAGGAGCGTTTGTAGCTCATATATCAGCCTGGGCACGTCTTTCCTTTCAGCATTAAATGGAAATGCGTTTCCCTCCCCGATCAATTGGGCAGATTGATTTTTCCACATATGCACTGCTTCTTTGCACAGATACACAGCCATCTTCCTCATGCAAACATTTGGAGAAACCCCCCATAGGCAAATCCTTGCCCCTAATAGACACAGGTTCAGGATTATTTCTTTCCTGTGACTGGTTTATGTCATCAACTTGACTGAACAAAGTTTTAATATCATCCCCAATCAAAAGATCCTTAGGCAATAACTTCCTTACACCAGCTATAACTTGGCTGTGGCTCACGAAAGCTTATGCTCAAATAAATTGGTTAGTCTCTAAGGTGCCACAAGTCCTCCTTTTCTTTTTGCGAATACAGACTAACACGGCTGTTACTCTGAAACTTCATATTTAACACCATTCCATTCAAGATGGATTCTGGCTAAAGCCACACTTACAGTAAACTCATAGAGGATTACAATATTCACACTCTGATGTGGTAAATAATATTCCTCTTTGACAAAATCTGTTTCAAACTGGATAGATTCCATCCCCATCTTTGTTGTTGAGAGGAACTGTTTTTTCAGGATGATACAGTTCCTGTTGTTCCTTTATTCTCTTGAGTTGGAGCATAAGTCTGTCCACTTTTGCCTTAGCTTCTAGTTCCTGCAATCGAATATATGCCATTCTTTGTTCATGTTCAAAACACAGGCGTTCTCTTTCAGCAGCTTCTCCTTCCATAACTGCTATTTTTTTGCTTTTGTTCAAGTTCTAGCTGTTGGTTTCTCACTGGAAGCATTTTCTCTGGGTCTGCTCCCTTATCACTGGCGATTAACAGATTTTTCAGTTCCTGCTCTGGGGCCTTTTGTTTAAAATACAACCCTCTCTGTAAGCCCAATTCTTCAGGCTTTTTCTGTCAGGATCTTGATCATGGGTCACTCACTGTAACTGATTTTTAACCCTTAAAGTCTCCAATATCAAAATTAAATATTGACAAGCGTGTGGTTCTGATCCAAAACCCCAATTAGCCTGTGGCAATGTGTATCCAAGAACGACTACACCACTCTGACCAGGATCCTAGTGGGAGCCATCTGTGGTCACTCAATTAGGGCAAACTGCAAAGAATAGGACGGCCAAACCCCCAAAAGCTGGTGGATATTCCAATACTTAGATTCCCCAAGCCAGCATAAAACAGCTTCTTATTTACCTTACTGGTTACTCAAAAGTCCAAACAACAAAGTTCCCTTAAAGTGATCCAGCCTCAGGCCTCCATCCAGGTATGCACGTCAAATATGATGAACATTTTTGTGAATCTTATTTCATCATATAAAAGAAAAGGTTCTACCAATCCCAAAGGATCGGACACGTTACCTCCCAGGTGAACAAATGTTTCAGATCTTACCCAAATACATGCTACAGCCAATTCTTATTAACTAAATTAAAATTTATTAAAAAACAAAAGAGAGAGAGAGAGTATGGTTAAAAGATCAATATTCATATAGACATGAGCTCAATTCATTGAGGTTCAGATTCACAGCAGAGATGGGGAGCTTTGTAGTTGCAAAGAGTTCCTCTAGAATTCAGTTCATAGGTCATAGTTCAATGTCCAAATCTCATATTCAGGGCTACCAGCATACCTGAGATCTCAGTCTTGCAACTCAAACTTCCCCTGATGAAGTCTAAGCAGATCTGAGATTACAAAATCAGGATCCAAGGATCTTTTATACAATTTATGTCTTTTGACAAGTTGGGATTCCCTCAGGGAACAAAAAATAATTAGGATGACTTTAAAGGAGGTCCATCACTGGTACTTAGCTATACGAATTAACATAAGGCCATTTGCTTGTTCCTCCACTATTCACAGGACATTTCAAAGATAGATGAATACCGAGATATCCTGTGTTTACAATTCATTTAAATGATATCAGAATACAGCATAGACAGGGACTGTTGATTACATTGTGGACCCAACTCATACATATGTAAATACACAGAAACACAAACATTATCTCCCCACATGTCTTTCGAGGGTTATTTATTTTGTAGGATGTTTAACCCTTTCTAGCCATGCGTCACAAGAGAACACTGCAAAGTCCTCACAGTATCTAAGCCTGTTGGGTGGTCAATGGAGTGATACCAGGTCTGCCTGACACCTCACTAGTCATCAGTGAGGAATAGAGGATCCCTCATCTTTTCTGAGCTCCTGCTCGGCTCACATAGGTTGACTAAACCTAGTTTGTCTCGTGCTTCCCAGCAGAATCCAACCATCTGTACAGTATGAGAGAGCCACTGCACTTTTTCAAGCAGTCACAAGCATAAAATAACAGACCCACTAATGCAATCAAATAGGCTAATTATGAGGCATTAATTATTGCATTATTGAGCTGCTGCTGCATAAAAAATACATCTGTTGTGAGGGAGGCCCTCATCTTAATCAGCAATTTGCATTGCTGATGATAGCTTCACTCTGCAGAAAGAGAAACATCATAAAACCAGCTGTGCAAATGACAGCAATCTCCACTGGTGGAATCAATTCACTGATCTTGGGAATTAAATCACTATTAGTGTCTGATCTGTGCAAACTCTGGGAACAAGAGGTAACCACATGGGCAGAACAAGTACGAGGTAGGGGTCTGAAGTGAAGTGATATCATTGCGATGGAAGTGAAACAAAACAGGAGGTGACTTAAAGCTCCATGTCAGAGAACTAGCCCAGGTTGATTTAAAATGTGTGGGGAGTTCTCTTCATTCTGAACTGAAGGGTCCATGTGTGTGCCAGAAATTTTCACAGCTGCCAAAACCAACCCATAAATATGATATTTTTCTTGTGGTTTAACAAAAACCATGAAACACTGTTTTCACTTAATTTTGAATTATCACCAGCTTTAGGGAAACCTGATGAAGGGTTCTGCAGAGGGGAAGCTGCCATTTTGTCACTACATACCTCCAGTAAATGGAGGGAAAATGCCAACCTGCAGCAAAATGTATTGTTTTACCCTTTGCTGACTTTTGTCACCTTCCCAGGACAAAGGTGCATAAACAATTTGCTGGTTGTTACAGTGATGGGCGCATTAAAAATGCGTAAGCGTAGCCCTTCTCCCCGAGCAGAGCTGTGCTGGGCACAGGATAAGGATCAGAAGGGGGTCGACAGTATCTTTAAAAGTCACCATCATGACACCAGGATTAGGGAAGCAAATGGGAAACAACTTGGGACCTGGGGAAAGTTAGAGCAGTCTCAAGGCTTTACTAGGTTCTGCCCAGGAGCACCCAGCACCAAGGGTCCATGTCTGCCCCTTGAAGGTGAAGATGTAGGGATGTCCTGGCCAGGTCCCTCATTTTTTCCAGGTGTGCCCCAGGGGCTGGGATGCAAGGAACTGTAAGAGATGATGTGCTGGGCAGGTAAGGAAGCTTTAGAATGGAGCAATCATCAGGGTCTGGTTCCTGGTTTAGGTGAGATTACTCATGCAATCAAAATCTACAAATGCCCAGTCAAACTCAGAGGTTTCCCTCATGATGTTAGGTTTCAGAGTAGCAGCCGTGTTAGTCTGTATCCGCAAAAAGAAAAGGAGGACTTGTGGCACCTTAGAGACTAACAGATTTATTTGAGCATAAGCTGAATCCAGCTGTTGTTCCTTCAAGTGGCTCCTGGCTGCTTGGAAATAGGCACACAGCCAGAGTAAATATTATTCAGCTGGGTTTCTATGTTGTGACATTCTCGGGGTATCTGGGACTGAAACACCTTGTTACCTTTGTGCCACCAGTGAGAGGAAGGCTTGCTTGTGCTGAACTAGATGTCAGCTTCTTTGTGCCACTAGCCTGACAGCCACCCAAATAATTACCTCTGGGCTAGATCCGCCCTTCCTTGGCCTTGCAGAGTAACAATAGGTGCACCCCAGTCCCTGAGCCCCTTTGAAGCGTTCCCTTGTAGTGCCCAGCTCCTTACCCACTAATACAGAAATGCCAGATCTGCTGTCCCTAAGGGAACAGCGTATACACCAGCTTGTTTGATTCAACTCAGGGTCAGCACCTAGCTTAATACTGCAGCACTGAAATAGAATTATAGTGAAAACAATCATACGTTTCTTATCAAAGATTCAGGATTGTCTGACCAAAACGCTGTTTGTCAACTCTACTCCTGACATATGATCTGTACATACAGTTCACAATGATATTAATGACCAGTGTGACCCCAGCTTTCATTTAACACCTCACCTGACATTCTTAGGTGAATCAGAACATACATACCAGAATCAGGACATTCTTTTAACCCCCTTGCCTGTTGGCACTGAGGGGTTCATGAGTCAAACCTCCCCTATTGCAATGGGCAGTAGGGTCAACCACTGGCTGATTTGTAGACAGTGGACCATGACCTCTTTCCTGTCTGCCACTACATTTTCTCTTCTCTTAACATGCGGTTCCCATGTCATAGCCTTGGACAGTGATGCTCCAACATAGCAGTTTGGAAAGGGTACCTTTGTTCTGATGTACCCACGCCAATGGAGAATGGTCTGTCAGGACGCTAAATTTTCAGTTAAATTGGACCTTAACTGCTTGATTGCCTACGCAACAGCATAACACTCTTTTCCCATGACAGGATAATTCTGTTCCGTGGGTGTTAGGGTTTTTTACTTATGAAAGCAATGGGACGCTTCTTGTTACTTTCCCCTGTTTGCATCAGCACAGTGGGCTTTACTAATCCTGCTCTGCCAGCACCAGCAACCCTTAGAGAAACCCAGTGCTGTTTCTTGCTACCGACCTCGGGATGATGTATCATTAGATTAGGAAAAAGAAAAGGAGTACTTGTGGCACTTTAGAGACTAACAAATTTATTTGAGCATAAGTTTTCGTGAGCTACAGCTCACTTCATCGGATGCATGAATTTGTTAGTCTCTAAGGTGCCACAAGTACTCCTTTTCTTTTTGTGAATACAGACTAACATGGCTGCTACTCTGAAACCTGTCATTAGATTAGGAAAGCTGATTCTTAAACGGGGAAAGCAATCTCAAAGTGAGTCACACACTGACCCTTTTACTTAGTGGGTCAAACATTTCTTTCCCACCGTAGCTTCCAGTGAGTTTTCTGAGCCAGTAGTTCAGAAAGAAAATTCAGTCATGCATTTCAAAAACAGCACATGTCACTCATATTAAAATGTATACCTCACACTTCTGAACCGAGAAGTTTTGTATAATAGAGCAAGATGTTTCTACTGGAGCTTTGAGTGTTATTTATTGCTTGATAAGTGACCATAACTGGCTGTACAGTCACACTCAAGCAGTCAGGCCCTATCCTGCACGCCTTCCACTCCAGGAGACAGACACACAGGAGATGGGGTGCAGGAAAAGATGCTAAGATTGTTTGAAATGTTGGGGAGAGCAAGAAGGAGACAGCAAGAAGAAGAACCAGTGAACTATCTTAGTACCTTCCCTTAGAGACATCCCTTCAAACCACCATCCTCACTGAGCTCCTCTGTTACCCAGCGGGATGGGCTAGATCAGCCCATTGCCAGGCACAGAATGAGCAGTCACAGCTCCACTCCCAGGCACTCCCTCCCCTTTCCCACCCACCTGGTAACAGGGGATGATAATGTCCTCTCCCCACTGCCCACAGAGCTCGCTTTGTGTCTCCACTCCGTGCCTTCACTTGGGATCTGGCAGGACGTAAGTAGCTATGTTCTTCTGCCCCATTCCATCCTCCCCCACATGGCCCCTGAGAACTAGGTTACAATCTCTCAGACTGTGAGCTCTTTGAGGCAGGGACTGTGCTACACTGCCAACATTTGTGATTTTATTGCAAGTCTTGCAACATTTGGTGTTTTTTCTATAAGCCCCAGCTCCTGGAGTCAGGTGAATAACTGAGAATCTCAGCTTTCGTTCTTTTTAAAAAGTGTCTAGCCCTCGTGGTTGCAGAGAAAAGCTTGAAAACATGAATCCTAAAGGCTCCAACAGCAGAAGGCAAATAAAAGGCCCCAACATTTATTATTTTATAAAATCTCATGCTTTTTAAGCCAATCTCGTGGTTTTGGGGGGCATGCCATGATGTTTGAACACTTGGGGCTAGAAATAGAGCATGTGTTTGTACAGTATCCAGACCCTCTGAGTTCTATTGTCCCCTGAACATGACAGGAGCCGTCTGTTTCATGGAGTACCGCAGTTCTGAAACTGGGCACATCATTTCCAAGGTAAAGACAGAACACTGGAGCTGCGTGACAGGATCAGAGCCTCCTTTCACAAGCAGCCACATGCAAAGGATGATCTGTGCATGAACGCTGGTGAATCTGCCCATGGAAAGAGCCTGGATGCTTTGGCAAATGCAGCTTCTCTCTCTTCCCCCCCCCCCCCCCATCAATTTTTTTCCAGGATTTTTTTCCCTGGGGAAAGTCTCAATTTTTACGAATATTTTCTCTCTTTTTTTTCCAACAAAAAATTAAGAGGCAAATGTTTGGGTTTTGTTCAAATATGCATTTCCTTACCACCACAAGGGAGAATTTTAGGACCTGAGTCAAAGCCCAGTGAAGTCAATGGAAAGATTCACAATGCACTTTGGATCCAGTCCCTAATGAATATCTTAAAACAGCTGCTTACAGGACTTATGCGTGTCGAGAGGGCATTTAACCCACTGGGTGAGGTGGCTTGTAAAGTGAATCAGCCAGCTCCAGTGCCCCAGACAGAAAGTAAACTAGCCCAGCTCAGAACACTGAGTAGATGTCGAAGTGCTTTATAAAGGAGGTGAGTATGATTATCCCATTTTACAGATGGGGAAACTGAGGTACGGGGTGAGGCTGCAACTGGCCCAAGTGAAAGCCCAGCATGGGCTGGGCTTCTGAGTGCGCCCAGTGCATGTGGCGTGTCAGCAGAAAGCTGATCGTGTCTATTTACAGTAGATAAGTCTTGTGTTTATACATGAGGCAGCAGAGTTAAAACAACAGAAACAATGTGCCTTAATTTGGGCATAAATTAAGCTGCTGATTTCCACAGCTTGAATTTATTAACAGTAATTAGCCACAGGTAGTGTTGACACAGAATGCTGATAATTCACCCCGTCTCAGCTAGTGCATCATACTCACCGGCTCCCGCTCGTGATTCCCATACTGAGACATGACAAGCCAGCTCAGAGTGACAGTGGGTGCTTTTTAAGGGTCTTCCTCTATTCCCCTCACCTTCCCCTGGCACTGCCCCCATTCTGAGATTCTGCCTCACGACAACCCTCTATCCCTGCCCCACCTCCGACCAGAGAGCGTTGCACTGGGCATGACTCCTTCCAGCTCTGTAGCCTTCTGATGCCGGTCCTTCAGCTGGACACAGCAAGTTCTTCCCGCTCCTTAGGGCTCAGCATGCTACATGCACAGAACTCTCACTCTCTGGTTGCTCAGGGACTCCAGGACAATGAGTCTAACATCTGTCATGAGATCCATCACTCGCCTGTCCTACCAGCCCACTGCTGCGTCAGAGGAGGGCACATTATTCTGTTTTGCTTTAAACCGCAGAACGTCACTCTGGGAAATAGATTTAAGTAACGGCCTTCTGCTTACAGCCCAGGCTGTAATTTGCTGAATGTTACTGTAGCTGGGTTGGAAGTTTCGGGTTTACTCCTGAGGACAGTGTTAGTTTAAAAATTATATCAAACTGAAGGGACAGCGTATACAGATTCAGCTCAGTGTGCTGGGCTTTATGCCATTTGCCTCCCACTCGGGTAAATGGGAGCTGCCCGGCTGAGTCGCTGCAGAGACCCCATGTGCTCAGCCTTTGAGTCTGTAAAATGAAACCTGACATTCCTCCCTGCCGGAGACTCACTGTTTTATCGTACTGACCGGGAGGGTGTAGAGCACTGAGGTAGTGACCGGACATGTTTCACGGGAGCTAGCTTTACAGTGGCAAATTCCATTTCATCTTGACCGCCGGCAATTTTACAAGACCTGATTTCAGCCCTTGCTTACACCAGTCCAAACTAAGAGCTATTCTGCTAACATCACGAGAGATGAGCTGGGGTAAGCACTAAAAGAATCAGGCCCTAAATCTGCAAACCTGTAGGCCAGAAAGAGATTTGATAATGTCCTTTAGAATTTTCCATTTCATCAGCATACAGTTCTTCTTACTGATCTGGGACACTGCAGGGCTTCCAGTTTCCTCCTGATACTTTTATTCTCTGTGTCTGAGCGGCATCCATCTCTTGTGGCTGACAGGGCCTGAAGGGAGAGACACACTGCAGTCACCATCAAGACACGGGCCCTCATGACAGAACTGTTATCCTTTTGATTTCCCCTGGGAGCTCGAAATGGACAATCCATTGTAGATTTTTCACAGAACTGTATTGAATGATTATGGGGGTGGCTGAACTGAATGTACTAAAAGGGATAGCCCCACGTTGCACTTCTGTAGCAACTTTCATCTGAGGATTTCAAAGCATTGCACAGAACTTTAATAAGAGGCATCTAGGAATGGAGCCACCCACCCCGAAAGGCAGCAAGTCACAGCAGCAGCGCTACAGAAAGTGAAGGAAAGTATGGACCCAACTAAAACCACAGGAGGAATTTCAGGAAGTGGAAAGTAATTTCCCAAGTTAGAATTTGCACAAGACAACAGTGCTCATGCCCAGACTCCCCCCAAAAGGCTGCTGTAGCATCTTTAATGTCCACAGGTATTTTGGACTTCGTTTTTGCATGTCATCTGAAAAGTGGTGCCTCCAACAGCACAGCATCATCTAGCACCAGGCTGGGGCCTTCGGTTTGATAGCAATTCAGAGGAAAGGATGCCACCCACCCGGCGTTACCAGTACGACCCCTAGCTGGTGAACAGCCTCCTCACAAAGCAGAGGGACTAAGCTGCGTGAATGTAACCCACAGGGTTATAAAGAGTCAACCTTACAAACCAGGGGTTCTCAAACTCTCCTAGAGTGTGGGCCATGGAGATTGTGTATTAGAGGCCTCTGCTCCCATTTGTAACAACTTGACTCCATCTCCCTTTCCACTCATGGTCACCTGTCCTCACCTCCCTTCCCATTCACCATCTTGCAACATCCTTGTGGCAGCCAATGCAGTTACCTCAAGGGGAAGGTAACATTATAGAAGTATTTAGTGTTCTTTCAATGCAGTCTAGCAGCCGAAGGAGGAGGCAGATCCACCAGTGCTCTGCAGACCGCAATTTGGGAACTTCTCACTTCAGACTCCTTCTATGCAACCACAAGACCACATTATGGTTGTGCTTAAGGTAGTAGGTGCCAAACTAGTGAGCTAGCGAAGAGAAATAGAAGGCAGAGCTGTGTACGCGTCGCAAAGTATTAACATAGGCTCCTCCAAGCATTTAGGGAAACATTTCTGAGAATGAAATGATACTGGTGTATCAGTTGTAAGTTAAGATAATAGGGGAAAATGGAAGCCTGCTGCACTGCAAGCATAAATGTAATAGAAGCCAGTTTGTGGTGGCCCCACAGCTGAGGGTTCAGGAAAATCTGACCTTGGAGGAGAAAAGAAAGGCATCCCTGGAGACAAAACCAACATGCACATTTCCTTAGAGTTTCCAGGAAAAATCCTGCCCTTTAACCACATGCCTTGGGGAGAGGCCAATCATCTCTCAGTGTCTTAAATTGTGGCTTGGGCAAACAACACAAGATCTATCACACAGGCATCGCTGTGAATGCCATGCTATCAAGCGGGTTCTGATCATCAAAACTTAACCGTGCAAATATTTAAAAAGAGCTCAAATACCTGCATGGTTGAAACACATATCCACAGAGGCCGGGGCATGGAAATCCTAAGGCAGCTAATACAATCCATTGCCAATTGACGGAGCACAAGAGCCAGTAGCATAGAGGGTATGTCATGCCATCACCTCCTAAGCAGATCTTCCCACTGGCTTCCAAGGAAGAGTTCTTTAGTATTATTATTTATTTGAATTACAGTAGCATCTTGTGCATCCAGCTGAAATCGCCCCATTGTGCTAGGGGCTGTACAAACTCAACGTAAGAGACAATTCCCTGCTCCCAAGAGCTTACAATCTCTAACCTAGACACAGAATGGGATATTTCCTTTGAACACCACAGCCTTTAAATAGCTAAGGAACCTTTTGAGCTAAGGAACCTTTTGAGGCTGCGACTGATTCCTCATGCCTCACCTCTGTCCAAATTCCCAATTAAGCTGCAACTTGTCTCATAAGTTTTAGCCTGACATGCTCTGAAATGGCAGTGATGTTGAACAGCAAACACATGGCAGAAAAGACCAAGCAGCCTTCTCTCTAGTGGTGCTGCTGGCGCCATTCTAATGGTCCACACACACAGGTGTATTATCCACTTCGTCTCCAGGGGCTTCTTTAGTTTTCAGTTTCCTTTCAAGAAAGCCCATGCTGTGGGAAGTGAAGTGTCCTAACTGTTTTGATGACATTGTTTGTCTGATGCAACCTACTTTGCTACCCATCTCTCCCTTCTCCAGGGACCAATTTGTTTGGCTCCAGCTTCAATGAGCTGCTTCATTTACAAAGGCAAGGGCATTAATTAGCAGAGTGACTCACCTGAACCACTTATAGCTGAATCAAAGGCAGTTATAGGCAAGGCCATCACAAGGTTCCTGAGCCGCTGGGGAGTAGCAGCTGGATTATAGTTGCACTCTAACACTGCTTTGGAAATGTTCAGTCCTTCAGAGAAAGGCAAAGGGAATAAGGCGCTAGGGATCCCGGCTTTATCTGATACCTCCCTACACCCTCTTGCTGCAATCTCCCCTCGATGATCAAGTTACAAACACTTTCACCAATATGCAACCCATAGCACCATTTGCATCAGCTCCACATTGCTGATGGGGAGGAGTGGTCAGGGAGGAGGAAAAGGAATCTGAGCTCTTTGTGTCAAGTTTGCTTATCACAATACAATCTTGCTCCTCTATAGTGCCTTTCATTTCAGGATCTCAGACCAATTTCCCTACATTAATGAATTAAGCATCCCAGCCTCCTTACAGAGTAGGTGTCATTCTCCCTGGTTGACACAGGGGTAACCTGTTGTACATGGAGGTCTAGTGACTTGCCAAAGGTCACACACAACCAAGAATAAAACCCAGCATGCTGGTCCCCAGTTTTAATCACTAGGCCCTCCCTCCTTTACAGCTCAATGTACCATAGACTGCCAGTGTCTGTTACTAAGTATCCGTAACTTTAAAGATGGGTCCAGTCTGCTGTTTCAGACTGAGGGGTCTTGCTAGCATCTTTCATGAGTGTCTACCTTTAATTATTATTGTTACAATACAGCCAGGGAACAGGGCCCCATTGTGCTAGACACTGTCCACACATAACAAAAAGATGGTCCCTTTCTCCTTCTGCTTCCAAACCCTATCCACTTGAAAGTCAGGAGAGACTTCTTCTTCCACTAACCCCTGCTCAGGCAGACATGTGGTCAGCTTGTATCCACGCACCTTTGACGTTCCAATGGGCCATGGCATAACCCTTAATGGTTTATGAGCCTCATTTGAAGCTGGTCCTTTACCATAGTTAAGGCTTGAACTCCGGGCACTAGCTACACTTGTTCACACTGGGCCCCAAATACCTTTTAATCTTACTGAAGCGGCTCTTAAATGAGCCCAGTTGGCTGACTGAGTTTGTAAGTGGAGCGTGTCTGGAGGCCTCAAGCAAACTGGAATGGAATAAGAAATAGGAACCAGTGTCCCTAAAGGTTTCAGAGTAGCAGCCATGTTAGTCTGTATTCGCAAAAAGAAAAGGAGTACTTGTGGCACCTTAGAGACTAACCAATTTATTTGAGCATAAGCTTTTGTGAGCTACAGCTCACTTCATCAGATGCATCCGATGAAGTGAGCTGTAGCTCATGAAAGCTTATGCTCAAATAAATTGGTTAGTCTCTAAGGTGCCACTAGTACTCCTTTTCTTTTAGTGTTCCTAAACACACACACACACACACACACACACTTATCAGCTCAGATCATTCCCCTGTGTGAAGTATCCTGGCCAAGTACAGCATCCACATCCCCCACAGAGAGCTCTTTCCTCTGCACCACAGGGAAACGCTGCACCACACAAGTGCACAAAAAAGTTACATCATGTGTAGTAACCTTGTTATCAGACACCAGGTAATTAACCTATTGCCAGAGTCCCCTGACTCACTGGGACAGGGAATGTGGAGCTAAGCAAAGCAGTATGCTGTCTGACAGGTCTTTGCCTTGGGACATGTGGGTTCAGCTTCTACAAGCCAAGCAAGTAAAAAGGAATTTGGTGGGAGTCACTCAGGTCCCTACTGATCGTTTGCCCCCATGGAAAATTCACCGCATCAATTGGCATGATCAGCAGCCTCTGCTTCAGAGAGGATGTGGTCACAGGAATGATACAGGTCAGGTTGGTGGGGAATTGTCAGAGTGTGGGGAACCCAAGACCAGGGTATGCTGCAGGTCAGGACCGAGAAGAGTACCTGAACCTAGCAGGGGAATAGCAGAAACGGCTACAAGTCTGGGTTGAGATGCATTGACAGAGCTATATGAGGAAATTGCACATCATTTGCTTGCACTTCAAAGACATCCAAATGCCACAATAAAACAGGGACCATAACAATTGCCGGATTAGTGCAATCTGCACGTGCCATGGTAACAATAGGTGCATTCTCCCAGGGAAAAGAAAGAGTTCTCTTGGCCCTGAAAGCAGTAACCTGGGCTTCAAGACACAGTCACTGCCACCCTGCTAGTCAGAGGACACAAAACAGAGAGCTGGTGAGAGTATCAGAGGATTGGAAAAAGCAGCCTTACAGCATATCCCACAGATGACTCTTCGTTTCTTGCAAATGCACACTGGTAACTGCTTTTTTTCACATCCATATGAGATTGCATTACTGTATAGCCCAATTCCGAGGCCAGAACCCTAGAGTCTTGAGAAAGAGACATTAGGCAAATATCTACAAGGTCGTAGAGTGTGTGCCACGTGAGGTATTGTTTTCCAGCCCCCAAGGGTTAGTAAACAAAATGGTTGGATTGTCTGGCTCTCTGCGCTGCTGTAACAGGCCCGGTGGGTAAGGCATAAGTTGATGCTGCTTTTTGGTATCTGCCAACTGGCAGGCAAACAACACTGCCTTCAAGGCACTGACAGGCTCCTTCGTCCTGCACCCAGCTTGCTGTGTATCCCTCCTGACTCGAACCAGGCCAGAGGTACAAGGGGAGCACAAAAGGGAGCCTCTTCTCCCTGTCTGAGCAGGGAGGAGTCCTGCCAAGCTGGACCTGAGGGGTGTCATCTCCCTTTATCTGAGCTGGCATAAACCCTGCTGAGCTGGTCTCAGAAAGTAGCTTTTTACCCATGGTTGAGCTAGCATGAACTGTGCTGAGCTTCTGCTCTCAGGTGGGAGCTATTGCAGATCTGAGAGACTGGTTAAAGTCAGTGGAAGAATTAAAAAGAAAGGAAACGAAAGCCACAGCCATTGAGCCGGGGCCCATACAGTGATATACATTGTAGTGTGTGTGTAGAGATGTCTATAGATTGTAAGGTCTGGGGTAGGGACTGTCTTTTGATCTGTGTTTGTACAATGCCTAGCACAATGAGATTCTGGTCCATGACTACGGCCCTTAGATCCTATAGTAATACAAATAAATAATAATAACAATAAAATATGTCTACACACATCTCTCTCTCTCCTCTCTATATACACACACACACAACATATGCACAGATGCAGATACATGTTTTGATTTTACAAATCACCTCCAGGATCTAGGCACCAGCTCATCCGACAGACTCTGGCTGCATTTCCATTTGAATGCCGTAAGATTCATTTTAGTATCAAGGCTGTGTTTGGAACAGAAGCATAAACGGCCAGGGCTAGTTTTCATCTCCTTTCCGTACTGGAGGGTAATATCAGCACTTTGAGAAACAGCCCTAAATAATCCCCACTAATCAACCCGATCAGAGATTTTCAAACATGGAAGTGCTGCTGCTGAAGCAACCCAAAAGGTGAATGAACACTTGGACTAAAAGACTCTTGAACTGCAGAGAGTGAAGCCTGGATTCCCACTGGCAGGACTTAGGTTGGAAGTAGCAGCCCCAACAACAGGCACCAGCTTCAAAGACTGAAAGTAAGTGGCAAGTGGGCAGGTCCTTGCAACATGTTATCCCATGGCTGAATGGAGGATTGGAGCAATCAGATGCCTCTCACTGAACAACCGACGCCAGAGTGACTGACACGCGAAAGGCACATGCTTAAGGAATCGTATTCCATAGAGATATAGGGTCCAGTCCTCTGCAGGTAGAAATGGGCACAGATCCACTGACTTGAGCGGCGCTATGCCATTTTACACACGTCTGGCTCATGTGATCGATGTCGTTTTGTGTCACAGCGATGGAATTTGAAAAGACAGAATTTAATGAACGAGTTCGAGAGACAATCACACACAGAGACAAAGGGACAGGTGCAATTTCAACAAGTCTGTGGCCCCTTGCAGAATCATTCAGTTGTTGCCCACAGTTCTGCATACAACCTTTCCCTAATATCTGCTTGTCCTCCGTGAAGGAATGGTGCCTTCGCTTCCCTTTTAACAGTGACAGTCAAAATGAGACCTTTCCTGTCCAATTCACTAAAGCAGATCAGATCTTTGATTGGGGAAAGTCAGCATAGCCCATTGACTTCAATGGAGCTTGGCTGATTTATACCAGCAGGGGCTCTGGCCTGATATATCCAGTGCAATATTATTGTTTTTCCTATTGTTTGTGGCATTTACTATGAGATTAGGGCTCAGAAAATTATTTTCTAGCGGGAGAAACCTCCTGCTGCTTCCTGATTCACTCTCTATCTTGTGTTCTTATTCATGTGTTTATCATTCAGCTGCCGCTGAGAGATTATCAGCTCATTTTAGATTGTTTAACAAATTCACTTAAATTAAATGGGTGCCAAGAAGATTGGTGTCTGAGTGCCAGAGTAGTGGAAACGTCTGCTCTTCTTGCCTCTGGTGTATGGCTGTTCGGGAGAAGATTCATTTTCTCTTTACTTGCCCTGAGACTTAAAACTGCACAACAAAACAATTGGCCTTGCTGCAGTTAACAGCACCATGAAGGACCCACAGGAGCAATTCACACGCTTCATGTGTGCACGTGAAACGGATCTGAATTGGTATTTGGTCCCGTGAAGGAGGCAGTTCAAACTTTCAGCTCTCCGGCTTCCGTCTTAGGGGAGCCTCCAGCACGGTGCAT
Source organism: Natator depressus (assembly GCF_965152275.1). Classification (NCBI taxonomy): domain Eukaryota; kingdom Metazoa; phylum Chordata; order Testudines; family Cheloniidae; genus Natator; species Natator depressus. Next base: position 15,195,915 of record NC_134255.1, read on the forward strand.
TTACACAAGGCTGTTTTACTCTCAAGACGTGCTGAAAAAGAGCCTCCTTATCTGCCAAGACCCAAGTCCAGGGTTTAATTTCCCCCCATGGCTTTAGATCACACGCCAACATTTCCAGGCCTTCTCTCCTTTATTCTGCTGTACGTGTTAGCAACATCAACGGCCGTTGCAGGAAAAGCACAGAACTGTCATTTCAGATCCGAAGAGAGTGAACAGCATCCATCCATTCTCCATGGCCCATTCGTACCTTGGCCAAGGGAAGAGTTCAGCCTGCTTGGTCAACGTTGCTCAGATGGCCAACAAGGTGCTGATTTGTGTCAACGGTACTGGGGAATTTTGTGACGGGGACACCTACGTTTTTCAGGCCAGGACCAGCCAATAGTTTCATTTCACAGGCCACCAACCAGCTGTCAGATGACAGTGACTGTTGGTTGCTCCCACCTGGCAGCATATTCCAGCTGATGACATTGTTGTGACATCACATTCCCAGGCTCCCTGTTTATGCAGTGACCGAGCATTGTCATAGTGTTTAATTCCCTTCTGGTCTTGGCAATAACTTTAGGGCCCCAGTTCTTCAGAGATCGGTTTCTGATCTAGTTCCTGGCTTCCCTCTCTCTCACACGCAGCTCATTTACAACCTGCAGTAAAGCCTGTCTCATCTCTAAGCCTGAAATAACCATACAAGTGCAGACTTTGTCTTTATTTTGTACATTCCTTCTTCCTTTGCTTTCCTTTTATGTAGTCATTTTGATCATTATAGAAATGGGAGAAATGAACAGATATTGGCACCTCCCTGGGATACTGGTTCTAGACAGGAGATGAGTCCCCATTCTCCATAAACTATTAGCCTTTACAAGAGCAAGAGACTCCTTGAAAAGGAGCCTACTTTTGCCACATTTCCAAAGCAGATCCCAAACTGGCCTTCCTCAGTTGTGAGGAGAACCGGCCTCTAAGACTCAAGATAAAGAGGCAACAAAAAGCAGCTAATCCCAGGCTTTGCCAACTTCCTTCACCAAGGAAAAGGGCAAGCCTTCCCCCGCCCCCACTTTTTAAAATGACTCTGCCACAGTCGAATACTGGGGATTTCTAACAGCTGCAGGATCCTCTCTGCCTTGTGTTTTCTGGTAATGAATACTAACGATGCTTCACTTTTATTCTAATTGTCCGCCTATCAAGCTTTGTTACTCTTCCCCATTTTCCTCAATCTGTTATCAGATGTCACTTTTTTTTGTTCCTTCTGTGTTGACAAGGCATTTAAAACATTTCACCAAATAAAAAAAGAAGAAAAAACCCTTCTCTCTGCATCTGGAATGTGCATTTCTCACATGAGAAAATAAGTGGTTGAGGTATGTAATTAAAACTAATAGGTTAATTAGAGAATATTTAGACCCCCATCCCTCCAAACCAGCCGTCATTAACTGCTTCACAGTCAGACAGCATTTATAATCCATATAATACTTACAGCTAAAACAGAGTTCTGACTGGAAAATACAAGGAATATGGTGAGGTGCCCCAGAATTTACCCTGGGCACAAACAGTATCATGAGGTATGTGCCCGGTTTTTAGTAGCAGGAAGTCAGAGCTGCTGCTGTGGTGAATGTTGCCTGCTTTCTCACTGCTCCTTAAACCTCTGCTCTGTCTCTCTGCAGCTGCTAGGAAGCTGAACACTTTACGGGTGCCAAGTAATCAGTCTTTGACAGCGAGATCTCGGGGCGTGTCTCCAACTTCTGGCAGCCCTGCTACAGGGCTACTCTGTCTGGCAAAAATGAGGATGCTAACCTTGAGAGGAGGAGCAGGGTGGAAACACAAATTAATTCATCCCAGCTAAGCTCATGAAGATGCATGCGAGTGACTGAGGAAGAGTAATAAGGAGGAGTGGCTCCAATAGAACTGTTAAATAAATCCCAGGATTCGTGCAATGTGAGAGCCAAGGGCACCTTGCGATGGGCCTAAGTTGAAACAGGGGCAATGTGGTTATAATTTTTAATCAGCCAAAATGTGTACAGTATAGTATTTGTCCTGTGACTGCAGCTAAAGCAGTTAGAGGTAGCGCACTAAGGCAGACAATGCAATCTGCCAGGAGGAGAGCCTACTGCAGAGGATTTGTATGGAGATGGGCTATCGGTTTTTAAACAGAACTTGGTGGCAAGGTATAGCCCCCAGAATTTAAGTCACCGAAATCAGTGCTGGAAAAGACCTCCTGGGCCACATCTAGTCCATCTTCCCAGCCAATCCTGGATTGTTCTTTAGAATACATTTTCCAAGTGAGTTTTAAATGACAAGTGACAGGGCTTCCACCAATTCCCTGGGAGACAGTTCCACAGTCTGAGACTATCAACCAGTTTCTCTTGATAATTCAGCTTAAATTTCCTTAGCTCATACAACTCACCTTGCAAATCTCCTCTCCAGGCTTTAGCTCATACGGAAATGCTGTGGGATAACTCCCTGTGCAAACAGACCTCCATTTTTCCACGACAATCTACAAGACCTGATCTTGTCTATTCCTGTCCCTTCTAATGGTAAATCCCCATGACTAGATCTCTTCCACATGGCTCTTGGTCACCTACTCCTTGAGATTCTGCTTTTCAGGGATGCTGAGTTTATGCCCCTCCCACTGACTCCAGTACGTGTTGTGTGTGTGTACTCAGCAGCTCTGCAACTCAAGCCCTGAGTGTTTTGCTTTCTTTTGGGACCTCTGCTAGGAGTGCAACACCTCATTCCCTCCCCAGAATGCTCCAGGAGTGGATTTCCAGCAGTGCTGAGCGCTGGCAGCTCCCCTCCATTCCAAAACCCCAAGCCTTCATCTTCAATTCACTAACCATAATCATCGGGATTTTCATATCGGTGCAATAGACTTAACCGCTAATTTTAAAAAGAAGAGGGCCTGGCTAAACTTTGTGCCCTGCTTTGAAAATTTTAATCACTGGATCCACCACAACTTTTTTCATGTACCTGTGGCCCTGGCAATGGGTGGTAGGGCTCAGTCTGGAGAGAGGGGGCTTTCCATGGTTGATTTGCTATCCCATGTGTATACTCTTGGGTTTATCGTGTAGCCAAAGAGGTGGTCAACTTTTACACAAACTTAGTAAAGAATAAACAACTAGAGAAAAAGCCCATGATGCTGAATTAGCCTGGATGTTTTCATGTCATTATTATTGCGTTTCTCCCCACTTAGAAGGGAGGTGGAGAAAGTCACATTTATATAAGACCTTGCTCTTGGCCTTGAGCATATTTTCCCATAAGCAGTTTTATCAATGAGATGTTTTCCATTGCCCTGCTGAGGCTTTAGCTCATTGTTTACAAGAACACATTTAAACTGTGAAAATGCATTTCTTTCAGGGGTGCTTCTGGTGTGTTTTGTGCTGCCCTGACATCAACAGCAACAAACAAGACAAGGAGAGAGAGAAAGAAACACTCTGGTTAAGAAAGAAAAACAGCGTTATGATAACTGCTGCTCTCTAATTGCAGAAAATTGTTTGCAGTGTATACTTTTTGTGATCCCATTGTTCCAGAAGCAAACATGTCCTCCTCCTTTCACGACCTTTCATGACATCTTTAACTATTGAGCCATGGGGATCGTTTAACAAGTTTGTGTCACTTGCATTTGCTTTGACCGAGGAAGCTATCAGCTGTAGCAAAAGCTGTGCCAAGCTTGGGGGAGGCTTGCATCACCTCCTTAGAGCCCCAAAGATTCCCCCCTCCTTTTTACAAAGCCACCTGCTTACTGATCGCAGATTTTTAAAAGCCCTAAACTTCCACATGGAGCCAGGGTGGAACTGACAGGCTGTTCCAAGCAAGCTAGAGATGCGGAACTGGTTATTGTGGGCTGGATTGCAAGGGACTTGAGGCTCACAATTTCAATTGCTCAGCCCCTGTAATTAGGGCCCGACTTTCAAAGAGCTCAGTTCCTATTTAGTCACCTAATTGACAGAGGGATATTCAAAAGTGCTCAGCACCCAATGTGCACACGACAGGCTGAGTTCTTTGGAAAAATCTGGCCACTGAGAGTGATTGAGTTTGCTCCCCATGAAAAGTGCAATGTGCCTGCCCAGGTCCAAATCCTGTCTGTTCATATCAGCTTGTTGCAAAGCCAGTCACAAGAGCGATAGCAAGTGGATGAGTGGCCCTGGGAGCTTTGTATCTCGAAAGCAATTATAACGTCCCACACCCTTGAGATCTCATTGTAACATGGCACCTTCCTCCAGTCACCAAAGGAGACATGGTTAGCCAGCTGAAGACATGCCCTATCCATCTCCGCAAGGGCTATGGCCCTTCCACTGAAACCAGGACTAGGCAAAGAAGGCCTGATTCTTCGCCCACACCAGTGTAAATTGGGGGTAACTGTACTGAAAACTAAGGAGTTACTAGTATAAGTGACAGGCTATTCAGTGCCTGAACCTGAGGCTCCCACATGGCTATGCAGAGCTATCACCACTGATCTCTCAGGCTGGGGAGATATGGGATAATCTACCACTCATACAGGTCTCAGTCTCCTCCTAATCCTTAAAAACTAGAGATTGGTTTAAATCCTGAAGCATTAGGGTTAATATCCCTTCCAAAATGTTCACATTAACTATCATACCTGTCCAATCCCTCTTGATATCCATATAATTGTCCAATCCTTCTTTGAAGCTTTCCAAGTTTCTAACCTCAACAATATCCTGAGGCAATGAGTTCCACAGTCTAATCACACATTGGGTGAAAGAGCTTTTCCTTCTATGGGCTCTGCATTTGAATTTCTTTGCTGCACTCTCTGAAAGGAAACCTCCCTGAACTCCTGATTCTGCTTTGAAATACAAAGCAACAGATTGATTCCCAGCTGTACAGAAACCACTGTTACATTTACAAAATAAAGGCCAGAGCTAACAGACACCCACAGGGTCTGAAGGTACAAACCCCATCTTCCCCCTTGCAGAGAGCTGCCAGTACACCTTTGAGGGGAAGCAGCAGGTAGTGATGGGCTGTGAAACCTCCCTGTATGCTACCATTCTCCAATAAAGGCCTGGAAAGCAAAGCACAGCCTTCCTCCCCACCTCCCTCTGCCTCCATGCTTGCAGGTTAGTTTGCTACAGCAGCCATTGCAACTAATGAATCAAATTTCAGTTGGAACTGAACGACTTGCCTTGCTGAGCCACCGAGTCAATTGCTGTTTCACTGTTTACGTTATGCTCAGAGATATGTTGCATCAACAATCAATCTCTGTCAATGTCATGTACACACACACACACGGCACACGTGCTCTTACACACACATACACTCTCTCACACACACACATCCACACACTTTGCTTTCCACTGTTTGTGAAATGTTGGCAACTTTTCCCTGACAAATAATTGAGGAGGGGAGAGAGCTCTGTTCTGCAGAGGAATTGGGTCAGGTCAGCAGGCTCTGCACTGGCAGTGGCTGGGAGGATGGTGGATGGGCACAGTGAGTAATCATGGGCCAATGCTGTGAAGCGCTCCCCTAGGAAGAATTCACACAATGCTATTTGCAGCAATTCCAGGGAAAGCTGTTCTCTCCCTTCTCTGTGTTGGAGGCAGAGACATGCAGCAGCTGGGTGGGGGAGCTTGGTGAAAAAGGAAGAGAGAAATACCGGATATACAAATCCCTCAGTCAGTCTTTTCGGCTGAGATATTCAAAGAAGCGAAAAGGAATTAGATACCGAAATTGAACCGAATGCACCGAACTCCTTATTGCACTCCAAGCTGAATTCAAGGGGATTTGGGCACATGAACTCCCTTAGGCTCCGAAAATCATATCATCTTAGTTTAGTCTGAGTTGATATTGATAAAGCACTGACCACCTCTGTGGGGTGGTGCCGCTGTGCCAAGGAGTCCACAGTATAAAGCATGAACTACAAAGGAAAATAAAATGGAAACTCTGGGCCCCTCTGGTCTGCATCGAAAAGGCCCAGAGGGAGTCCTGCTTGATTATGCAAATCTCATCTACCCTGAAAGATGAGAAGGCCCAGTCAAATAGTAGGGACATTTTCTAAAAAATTCACACTGGCATTAGCAACATTGGGATCCCTAGTGTAGACAGGTGTCAGTCACATTCAGCAACTTGGTGATTAGGCCTGCCTTGAGCAGAGTTAGAAGACATGGTGGTGGGAATATCAGCTTCTACTCTAGCGCACTTGCCATTGCTACTCCTGGTGGGAGTTCAATGGTGCGAGATTGATTTATTTACAAAAATGCTAGTGTAGACAGAGCCACAGGGGGGTGAGGGGAGAATCAGGGGAAGAGTGAAGAGAGTTGGAGCAGGTGCAAGAGTAGGCAAGGACAACAATGGCAGAGTTAAGATCAGCTTTGAGTAGAGCCTTCAGCTTGGAATGCAATATGCTGGTGACTATGGTCCAGATACTCAGTGTCAATTGACACAACCCTTCAGCTGCTGTAAATCATCATAGCCCCAGGTGGCCCAAAAGAATGAAACTAAATTAATAATCTGTGAAAACCTGCATTTTTAACAAGTTCATAAATGATAAAGATCTGGGAGGAGGGAAGGCTGTGTAATTTATTTAAAGTTAACATAAGAACATAAGAATGGCCATAATGGATCAGACCAATGGTCCATCTAGTCCAGCATCCTGTCTTCCAGCAGTGGCCAGCGCCAGATGTTTCAGAGGGAATGAACAGAACAGGGCAATTTCAAGTGATTCATACGTAGTCATCCAGTCCGAGCTTCTGGCAGTTAGAGGTTTAGGGATGCACAGAACATAGTGTTGCATCCCTGACCATCTTGGCTAATAGCTATTGATGGACCTATCCTCCACAAACTTATTTGATTCTTTTTCAACCCACTTATACTTTTGGCCTTCACAAAATCCTGTGGCAATGAGTTCCATGGGTTGACAGTGCACTGTGTGAAGAAGTATTTCCTTATGTTAGTTTTAAACCTGCTGCCTATTAATTTGACTGGGTGACCCTGAGTTCTTGTGTTATGAGAAGGAGTAAATAACACTTGCTTATTTACTTTCTCCTCACCATTCATAATTTTATAAACTTCTTTCATATCCCCCCTTAGTCATCTTTTTTCTAAGCTGAACAGTCCCAGTCTTTTTAAATCTCTCCTCGTATGGAAGCTGTTGCATACCTCTAGTCATTTTTGTTGCCCTTCTTTGTACCCTTTCCAATTCTAATAGATCTTTTTTGAGAAGGGGCACCCAGAACTACACAACATATCCAAGGCATGGGCATACCACAGATTTATTCAGTGGCATTATGATATTTTCTGTCTTATTATCTTTCCCTTTCCCTATCTTTCCCTTTCCTAACATTCAGAGAGCTTTTTTTGACTGTCACTGCACATTGAGTGGATGTTTTCAGAGAGCTATCCCTGATGACTCCAAGATCTCTTTCTTGAGTGGTAACAACTAATTTAGACCTCATCATTTTATATCTATGTTTTCCAGTGGGCATTGCATTGCACTGTTCAACACTGAATTTCATCTGCCATTTTGTTGCCCAGTCACCCAGTTTTGTGACATCCCTTTGTGACTCTTCGCAGACAGCTTTGGACTTAATTATCTTGAGTAATTGTGTATCATCTGCAAACTTTTCCAGCTCACTGTTTACCCTTTTTCCAGATCATTTATGAATAGGTTGAACAGCACGTGTCCTAGTACAGATCCTTGGAGGACCCTGCTATTTACCTCTTTCCACTGTGAAAACTAACCATTTATTCCTATCCTTTATTTCCTATCTTTTAACCAGTTACTGATCCATGAGAGGACCTTCCCTCTTAACCCATGACAGCTTACTTTGCTTAAGAGCCTTTGATGTGGGACCTTATCAGAGGCTTTCTGAAAGTCCAAGCACACTATATAAATTTGTCCACATGTTTGTTGGCATCCTCAGTGAAATCTAATAGATTGGTGAGGCATGATTTCCCTTTACAAAAGCCATGTTGACTCTTCCAGAACAAATCGTGTTCATATATGTGGCTGCTAATTCTGTTCTTTACTACAGTTTCAGTCAATTTGCCTGGTACTGAAATTAAACTCATCAGCCTATAATTGCCAGGATCACCTCTGGAGCCTTTTTTAAAAAAATAACATTAAACTTGCTATCTTCCAGTCATCTGGTACAGAGGCTGATTTAAGTGCTAGGTTACATACCACAGTTAGTAATTCTGAACTTTCATATTTGAGTTACTTCAGAACTCTTGGGTGAATACCATCTGGTCCTTGTGACTTACCGCTGTTTAACTTATCAAATTGTTCCAAAACCTCCTCTATTTACACCCCAGTTAGGGACAGTTCCTTGATTTGTCACCTAAAAAAACCGGCTCAAGTGGGGAAATCTCCCTCATATCCTCTGCACTGAAGACCGATGCAAAAAGTTCATTTAGCTTCTCCACAACGGCCTTATCTTCCTTTAGTGCTCCTTTAGCATCACGACTTTAGCATCAGTGGCCCCACTAATTGTCTGGCAGGCTTCCTGCTTCTGATGTACTTAAAAAATGTTCAGGAGTACTTGGGTTTGCTGTTAGTTTTTGTGCCTTTTGCTAGTTTCTCTTCAAATTCTCTTTTGGCCTGCCTAATTATACTTTTACACTTGACTTGCCAGAGTTTATGTGCCTTTCTATTTTCCTCAGTAGGATTTGACTTCCAGTTTTTAAAGGAGGTTTTTTGCCTCTAACTGCCTCTTTTACTCTGCTATTAAGTCATGGTGGCATTTTTTGAGATTTGCTCTACATAACCATCTCTCTTCCTAACCTGCTAGGCTGAATTTCTTGTCTGCACCAGTCCTCCTATTAAATAACTGTGAATACAAAAATCCAACACAAAACATTAGCAAAACTGTTGCATTGTCCCGTGGATAATGAATGGTGACAGGTGGGAGGTTGTCGGAGGTTGTAAAGGCAGGAAGAACTTTGTGCTGTACGAATTGTCCTCAGGTCTGAAAAACACAGAGATGAGTTCATCTGTCGAAGCCCAGACAAACACAATACTTTCTGAGAAAATGACCTGTCTCGGAGCTGTCAGCAGATGTGACACTGTCCAAGAGAAACTCGTTAGATTTCAAAAGAAGGGGAAAGAGAATTTGCTTTGCCTTTAATGCTCTCCCTGCAATACATGGAGTGTGTTAATAGAAGAGGAGTAGCAAGGGAAAGCAAAATAGAAGATACAAAGTAAGCTTGAAAAGCAAGAGACTTGAGTGAAGGTACAGTAACGAGTATCTGTAGCCCTGGTTCAACATGCTTCTTTAGCATTTATCCTGCATTTGAACCAGACTGCAATGACTGCTGACTGGATTTAAGCCCAGTTCCTCCCCTGTACTATGAAGCCATGTCAGAATCACTACAGGCAGGCCTCCCAACATGGAGATACCAACCCTTCCCTTAATACCTGCATAAGGCAGGGAAGAGTACATACAATTTCATCAGATAATCTATGTAGAAAATATAGGACTCGGTCCAGTCCTCAGGGAATAACCAACAAAACAGTGGCTTTGCATCTTTTCAAACGGTCAGGAGCTTTGCATTATCTGTGAATTTTATTCCCTGGTCCCCCAGTAAAAGAAATCAGGAGAAATACACTAGGAAGCCAGGAAGATAATTACTGGATAGGCAAATGGTTTATCACCTGGGACTCGATTATCAACTGATTCCTAACCCGGAATTGTGATTCTCCCTGCTGTTTGAGCCCTGGGCACCTCCTGACCATGAAGACAAATTCTCCCAGGTTTTGTGCTATGAGCCTCATCCAGTTCATTTTCAGTTGTTGTTTGCATTTATTTATTGTATTTCTGATCTTCCACTCCCTGATGGAAAGTTTCAGCAATTTATAGCCACTTGGCCTATACTCACCATGTTTCACCAGATTGCCATAGAAATGGTACTAAGGACTTACCTGCCATAGAATTTAGTAGGCTGTAATAAACTTCTCTGGCTCAGGTAGGCTTCTGGGTGTGCACTAATTGAGATAGATGTTTATTGCACTAAAACCAGTGGTGGCAAACCTTGATTTCCACAGCGTTGGGAAAGAACATTCTGTCTTCCATGTGCTCCTAGGACCACAGGCCATGACTAAGCAAAGCATTTAAGCACACGCTTATCTTGAAGCGCAAGCTTAAGTCTCATTGACTTCAGTGGGCTTTGGCTCAGATCTTTTATCAGCTTGCAGAGCATGGGATTTGGGAAGACAAACAGTGGTTTGGTTTGGTTTTTTAAAATATCCCGCATAATATTTGAAAGTGTTTTTTTATCTCAGACCTTCCATCATAGATAACCACCAGACCGTCCCCAGCCAGATGATGGGGCTAGCTGTATCTCACTGAGATAGGCATCACCTGGAGATACCTGAAGTAGTTCAATAACTATAATTGCTCAGTGGTTACTAATCTATAAGCACAGCCATTCTTCCAAATGTGTCCTCCTAAAAGCCAAGACAATATAATATGCAACAGACTAAGGAGCATTGGTTCCTGATGCATATGCTGGTAGAAATTCATTATGGTTAGTATGAATTATATAGTTATATTTATTATACATTATAGTTAGTCATTCTGCTTTTAGAAAATTGGACAACGCCCAAAGTGTGATTATAGTAACATTCAAAATCTCAGCCCCACCCTGATATTTCTGCCCTGGACAGGTTGCTAAAATCTTTTTATCTTTGCTGGCTATAAAAATTAAAACAAACATTTGTGGAGCAGTAATTGTTGTTTTGTTTTATTTTATTGCATTTTAATGGAGAAGGGCCCTCAAATAAAAAGAAATGTAAAGCCAGTTCATATAAAACCTAACTTGTGGGTCTCCATGGTGCACATGCTGATAAATGAGAAAAAGTTGATGGTTCTATATCAAGTAACCCTGTCCAAAAAAACTTTATCTAATCATCTAAAAGGGAAAACATATGATATACTGTACACATGCATGCTTTCCTATTTTCAGTCTAGTATGAGAGCCAAGACCCTGCCTAGAGATAAGATAAGGATCATGAGGCCACTTCCAATACAATTTTAGAATCCGACGGCATGTCTCAAAGGTTTTCTCTATTTCAAGGCTGACTCTGCTATTTCTGTTTAGCCGAAATGCATAAAACAAATGCTTTTTAAAAAAGCGCGCACACAGTCTAAAAAAAATGTATATAACACAAAGCAATTACCTAATAATATACAGAACTCTATGAGAATGAATTTACATGCATTGGCAACTCTTCCACTGATTTCAATAGCTGCAGGATCAAGCCCAATGGCTATATTGTCCCATAAGCAAACACCGGGACAATTCCTGCTGCAAGTGATGGATGTAATATGATCATACTGGGCCCATTTCTCCCTACCCTTGTGAGGCTTGACAGAATTCCATTTTTCTTTTTTTTATAATTATGACAAATAATATCTGTTTATTTTTAAAGATATTTTTATCAATTTAAATTGTCACAGTTACACAAAATTATGGGTTTTAAGCATTGTTTTCAATTTTTATCTATTTAACTTTTCACAGTAGTGGGAAGTTATAGGGGACGTCACATAATTATTTAATGACAGTAGATGTTGATTTTCAAAAAGTTAAAAGCTTTATAACCATTAAAACACAAATTGTCAATATCATAGGTCAACATAGACAGAGTAAATATCTGTAAATCAGACGCTAATAAGTTCTCAAGCAGCATTTTTTCTTACTTTGCCGATCCGTAAATTTTGATGATCGTTGATGGAAATTTTTGTTGTTGTTGTTGTTTGGATATACAATGCAATCAACATTTACTGACATTTACCAATAAACATCTAATCCTTCCAAGCCTACTCATGTTAATTAGAGCACCAGGCCCTAATCCAGCAGACCACTTAATAACCACATATGCTTAATTTCAAGCATATGAGCAGTCTCATCAGTGTCCATTATACAGTGACTCACATTTATGTTCTCCAAGGGTCTCAAAGCTTAGAGGTTTCCCCCCCCAGGTATGTGTTTAATATCCTTTGTCCGCACTGTATTTAGCTAACTTCACGTCCCCACAAGCAGTAGTTTTACACCACAGTGATAATAAGCATCGTTTACTCTTATTCATTACATAAAAATGGCCATACTGGATCAGACCAATGGACCATCTACCCCAGTATTCTGCCTTCTGACAGCAGCCAATGCAACGTGCTTCAGAGGGAATGAACATAACAAGGCAATTTCAAGGGATCCATCCCCTGTCAACCAGTGCCAGCTTCTGGCAGTTGGAGGTTTAGGGACACTAGGAGCATGTAGTCACATCCCGGACCATCTTGGCTAATAGCCATTGATGAGCCTATCCTCTATGAATTTTTTCTAATACTTTTTGAGCTCAGTTACACTTTTGGCCTTCACAACGTCTCCTGGCAACAAGTTTCACAGGTTGACTGAGTGTTGTGTGAAGAAGTACTTTCTTATGTTTTTTTAAACCTGACGCCTATTAATTTCGTTGGGTGACCCTGTCTCTTTCTGGGGTGCCATGCAGGCGAGTTCTTGTGTTATGTGAAGGAATAAATAACACTTCCCTATTCACTTTCTCCATACCATTCTTGATTTTATAGACCTATATCATAATTCTCCCTTTAGTCATTTCTTTTCCAAGATGAACAGTTCATCTTTTTAATCTATCCTCACATAGAAGCTGTTCCCTACCCCTAAATTTTTTTTTAAATGGGGTGACCAGAGCTGCATACAGGACTCAAGGTGTGATGTGGATTTATATAGTGGTATTATGATATTTTCTGTTTTACTATCAACACCTTTCCTAATGGCTCCTAACATCCTGTTAGCTTTTTTGACTGCTGTTGCACATTGAGAAGATGTTTTCAGAGAACTATCCACAATGACTCCAAGATCTTTTTCTTGACTTGTAACAGCTAATTTAGATCCCATCATTTTGTATGTATGCTTGGATTCTATTTTCCAGTGTGCATTACTTTGTATTTATCAATACCAAATTTCACCTGCCATTTTATTGCCCAGTCACCCAGTTTTGTGAGATCTCTTTGAAACTTTTTGCAGTCCATTTTGGACTTAACTATCTTTAGTAATTTTATATCATCTGCACATTTTGCCACCTCACTGTTTACCCCTCTTTCGAAATAATTTACGAATAGATTGAACAGTACTGGTCCCAGTACAGCTCCTTAGGGGACACTGCTGTTTACCTCTCTCCACTGTGAAAACTGATCATTTATTCCAACCCTTTGTTTCCTATAATTTCCCTGATCCATTCATTCCCTCTGATGCATCTGGCATTGGCCACTGTTGGAAGACAAGACACTGGAACAGATGGACCATTGGTCTGACCCAGCATGGACATTTAAAATATTAGTGACACTTAAGAGTGATTCTCAGGTTGAACATGAAAGTCAACTCTCAGGCATAAAAGGGTCATACAAAGGGCCAGCTCTTTTGCTGGTGTGAATCAGCACTGCTCCATCAGTTTCACTGGAGTTTACACCAGCTGAGGCTCTAACCCTAAACTTTGTCTTGGGTTACAATGAGATGAGTCCCATATGCCCCAGCAAACAAACTACAGAACCTGATTGCCGCTGTTGGGAGGAAGAACAGTTTAAAAGCTCTGGTTTGGGACACCGGACTCCGAGTCCAATTCCCATCTCTGCCTTAGACTCCGTATGCGACCTTGGCCAAGTCTCTGAATCCCTGTGCATCTCAGTTCCCCCATCTACAAAATGGGGCTAATGATTCTGTTTCTTCCAGGATGTCAGACTAGATGATCACAATGGTCCCTTCTGACCTTAAAGTCTATGAGTGTTATAAGGATGAGTCCATAAATATTTGGGAGATGCTCAGCTGCTACAGTGAATCTACCTCGTAAGTAGGTAGATTTGTTCTGAAAAGGAAGGGATACTGATCAAAGCTGCCATCCCTAGTTAAACCTCCCCTGCTATTGTCACCACTACCTTCCTGTATCAGGCTCTTTCTTCAGACTGTTGACTGTGTTTAGGCAATAAAACATGAAGATTTATAATTGCAACCGTAACGTACAGCAATTAAATTGCATCCGCCTCTTGTTAAGAACCGCGATGACACACATTAGGCAAAATGCCAATCTGTTCCCCTTTTGTTTGAGTTGTCCTTGTATGTCTCTGATGAGCTCTTTCTTTCTCAGTGCCATGCCCATGTTAGACATGGAACACCACTTTCCAGAAACGTGATGAATTCCATACTGCTGTTCTGCCCGCTGCCTAAGCAGGCCTTAGAGAAATGTGATGTTGTCTAGTGGATAGATCACTGGAGTAAGGCTTAGGCGAGCTGGGTTCTATTCCTAGCACTGGTCTGGTGGCTGACCTGGGGCAAGTCACTTCTCTCTGTGCCTCAGTTTCCCTAACCTGTAAAATAGGGATAATGAGACTGACCTCCTTTGTAAGTGTGCTCTGAAATATATTGATAAGAAGTATTACGTATGCATTATAGGGTGCATCACCTCCCTGCCTCCTACAGCCACCAAAAGTAAAGCAATTAACCATGTGTCTGGCATGGTTTTAGTTGATTAAGATGTCATTAACTCCTTCCAACCTGCCTCTGATGTGCTGCCTGCAAATCCCTGCTGTCCAGCACTGATTAGATAACGAGGTGAGCTGAAATTTCTTGTGTTTCTGCTAAGCCCTTTTTGTTTTATTGTTACCTCATCCCCTCCAAAGCCTACCCCCAGCAGTCTGTCTTGTCATCCTGTCTGATGCCTACACTGCAAGCTCTTTGGGACTGTCTTCTCTGCTGCTTCTCTGTGCTGCGCCTCGCATGGTGGAACCTTGAACTATGATTGGGGCAACTATGATGTTACCAGAATAGTAACAGCAACATTTCAGAGGGCACATCATCCTCAATTTAGGGCTTAGCAGGTAGGTAAAGAAGGGACCTGAATTTCAAATACACTTATTCTCATTCTCAGATTAATTCCTATAGCCTAACACTGATCGGGGCTTTTTCCTTGTAAGAACAAGAAAGGAAAAGAGATAAAGACAAAGAAAGAGCGCGAGAAGGAAACCTCCCAACCCTTGCTTTTTCTATGTAGCAGCAGTAAAGCCAGGCACCAGCCTGCATTACAATCTCATTGCTATTCGCTTCAGTTCTTAGGTGCTGCACATGAGGAAGAGTGTGATGTGCTTGTGAAAAGAGAAAGAGACACTAATCCAGTCTTGGCTGGCCATTGTCAGGCACCAGAAGGAAAGCACTGTAGGATTGCTCTGCTGGGGATGGGAGAGGTACCTGCCTTACGTACACTCATCTCATAGAATATCAGGGTGAGAATGGACCTCAGGAAGTCATCTAGTCCAACCCCCTGCTCAAATGAGGACCAATCCCCCATTTTTTCCCCCCACATGCCTAAATGGCCCCCTCAAGGATTGAACTCACAACCCTGGGTTTAACAGGCCAATGCTTAAATCACTGAACTATCCCTTCCGCTCATTCACTTCTATCCCATAGAAATCATAAGGCTGGAAAATCAGCTGACCACTGCAGGAGTCAGGAAGGAAATCCCCTCCTTTCAATTAGTCCGGCAGCATAATGGGCGTTTTCACCCAGCATTTGAAGAATCACATATTGCCTTTCTGGATCAAGCCATTGGTCAGTCTAATCCAGCCATCTCTTATCTGGGAAGTGTCTCTGTTTACCAGCAGCGGTAGATCACAGGAGAGTAGCACACAGCACATTCAGCCATCTCAGTGCTCATTTGCTGTTTGGCTAGACAGGTATTTTGGTGGAACAGGAAAGCAGACAGCAGCCACAGAACTTGTGAATTGCAGGTAAGTTTCCTACCAGCCAGGTCATAGCTAAAACTTATGAAGGCCAGAAACAACCCATGGAATACTAACTGGTTTGAAGCTGGCAGAGAACTTTCATTATGAGTTGGGACCCTGAACCAGGGAGCCAGCATTTCAGTGGAGAGCCATGAAAAACATTGTGAGTCCGATTAACCACTCCATGACTCCAGTTTTCCACCAATGTAACTCTGCTGCAGTTCCAGCTGAGAGAAGCATGGAGAATACCCTGTTTTATGGTGCAAGGGGAATATACTGCTCTAAGGGCAGTTAGAACAGGAGCAGCACCAAAGCCAGTTTGCACCACCTTTGACATGGGATTGGAACTTCCTGGATCACAGAGTTTTGCAAGTACCACACAGCATCTCCTCAGTGGAGACCTGCCTTCATCATTTACAGTGTGTTCTCATGTTTCAAAACACTTAAATGACTGGCAACATCCATTGTGTGAAGGTAGTATAGGCATTTGCTTCCCCTGGTGCTTCTGCAGAAATCTCTGTGTTCTCCCAACCTTTCCCTTTTCATTCTCAGCCTGGTTTTAATTATGAATCTCCGCCTCCTCCCAAACCGTGGCACATCTTTGCCAGGTTCATTGTTAAATGCAGCACGTATCAGTGGAACTATTGTACGCCCCAATTCACTATGTGTGGTGGGTTTTTTTTTTTAATTTTCCACTTGAAAAATGAACTGCTTCCACCCCATTCTTTCCAATAGCTTAGGCAGGCCTAATATGAGCATGGGGGAAAGATTTTAACCAATAGCCTAATCTGCTCCCATTGACATTTTAATGGGATTTTAATGGGAACTGAATGAGACCCTAAGTTCTACCTGGTCCTGCCTCAGAGGAGGGGGATGGTTTACAAGACCTCTTGAGGTCCCTTCCAGCCTTACATTTCTATCATTCACCGGCACAGTGCAGAGAAACCAGCCAGGTGCTGGGTGCATAGCACTCACAGAAGCCTACTTCTCTGTGAATGCTGGGCCCATATGTACTGTTGGCTACGTACCATTCTCTGCTCCCTCGACAGTTTGGAAGAGGGGTGGGCATTCCCTCGACAGCTATTGGAAATCAGCATGTTATACAGGTAGGACCCCAACTAGACACTGCTGTCCGGTTGGAAGAGTATTCATCCAGCCAACATCCTCCAAGGTGCAGCATTGCAGATCTGACATTGCCCCAATGGGTTACTTCTCCTGCTCTCAATAGAGTGCATTAGATATGTCACTTGGACTTAACATAACATCCCTTTTCACATCCATAACTGTATCCTAATTGCAGCCTTTGAAATCCTCAGTAAAGTGTCCCGCCGTGTATCTTCCTAGCCAGTGTTTTCAAGGCTTGATGTGTTTGTGTCAAGGATTCAGACTGTGGGTATATTCAGTGTTACCCCCAGGAGAGACTGGCTTGAGGTCACTGGAGCTGCTCTCCAGGCCTTCGTCTATGAAGCAAGCTGACCTAGTTAAAACGATCCTCTGGTCTCACACATTGTGATTAAAAGTTTGCAGTTCATTTCCTTGCACTGTACATGTTCCAGTCACTTGGCAGTACTGCAGGTTCATCTCCACTCCAGCACATGCAAAATACCACATTCCTGCGTAACGTTCGGGTCATTAATATCCAATTTTTAAGGCCAGACTTGTCCTGAACCTAATGTTCTCACACAGGGAGATAAGGGGCAGCAAGAATTACATCACTTTACCTGGCACCCTCACATCTTGTGCAGTGGGGGAGGGAGCAGGGACTATGCATCCTGTTCTGACCTTCCCAAGCGTGTGGATAGGGAGTGACCAGAGTCTTGGATCAATTTTCCATCTTACAAGCCAGCAGAGCTGCACCTGCATGATGGCACACGGAGCATGCTGCGCCTTGTAAAGCGCTGTAGCAAATCATTACCCGACCCCGAGAGCAAGACAGGAGCAAGGGAGGCATTATGACACCTCCCAGGATTTGGGCCTTTCCTGTAGGGGTGCTGCAACATGGCACCCCTTGCACAGAGAAATGAACAACGGACTCAATCCAGTGCTAGAGCATAGTCAGTGTGGCTGAAAATAATGGTGACATCTCAGTGTTGCTAACTCTCGTCATATCCAGTCTCAAGATATTTGAATTTTTCTCAAAGCCCCAGCTCCTGGATTCACATGATTTCACAAGAATCTCAGCTTGGATTTTTTTTTAAATGTAAGTTTCTAGCCCTCACGGTTGTAGGGAAAAACTTTAAAATGTGCCCCAGGGCACCCTAAAAGCTCGGAAACCAGAAAACAAATAAAATGAGCCTCAAATCTATAATTTTTTTTTTAAATCTCGTGATTTTATGAGGCCCAACTCTTGATGGTTAAATGCTTGAGGATGGCAATACTGAAGTCACACCGTATACCACAAATAAAAGCTGAATCCAAAAAAAGAACATTTGGAGGGTGGGGGTGAGGTGGATCTTTCCCTTCTCTGTCTGAGGTATATCCAGCAAATGCCCCAGTGATCTTGCATTATGATTTTAAACAAAGCAGAATATTGGAGTATTAACATGGACCACAATTTTAAAGACTGCCATGTGACATGCGTTAAAGATGCTGCATCTCTGCAACAAAGCAACTTAGGGGATCATTCCCTTTAGACACGGAGTCGTTGGCAACATGGAATTCATTTTAGGCATGGCTGTCATTACATCTGATAGAAAAACAGAGCTCTCAGGGTCTCTTCATGCCCCAGTTAGATTTAAATATGCAGAGTGTCATTGAATCCATTACCACTACTGGTACCTTGAGGTTAAAACTCTCACACAAATTTCAGTGGCCTAAAAAAGATGGCAGCGATGCTTAGCCCCGAAAGGCAGAGAGTCACTTTTCAGTTTTGCAAATACCTTCACAACAGCTGAATGTTGGGAAAGGTCCTGTGACAGTTTGATATCCCCACTGCTAATATGGTCCACTTGCTAGTTTCAGCTTCAGCTCCAAAAGTTCTCCATCAGATAAATTACTTAGTGCCACAATTAAATATCTACCCGCCCCACTGGGGCCTGCATTACAGCCAC
This sequence comes from Natator depressus, assembly GCF_965152275.1. Classification (NCBI taxonomy): domain Eukaryota; kingdom Metazoa; phylum Chordata; order Testudines; family Cheloniidae; genus Natator; species Natator depressus. The sequence goes on from NC_134255.1 coordinate 15,214,684, forward strand.
TTTAGAGAGAAGGAAGGTTACTCTCAACTCTTCTTTAAAAGCTAAATTACATTGGGAAATAGTTGCAAATGATTATTATTATTTATTACTTGCATAGCACCACGGACGGGCATGATCTGAATTCACTCAGGTCTTAAATGCACTGCAATATTGTTTCATGCAGGCCGGTTTATATGATGCATCACAGGAGGCCTATGAGAGTTAGAAGGCATTAGAAAAATATTATCTCTTTTGGCCAGTCACTTTTTAAAGAAGATTCTTTGGAGTGTACGTTTCTCATACGTCTGTAGAGACAATTGCACCAATTAAAAACACAGATAGAAAGTATTAGGACATAGGCAAGTAAAACACATTGAACATAAGGCAAGGACAGTGTTTGCCTTATGTCTACATGCTGGGGAGCAAATGGACATAAAGGTCACTGTATTTCCCTGCCTGCACTATGCACCATGGCTTGAATCACAGCATAGGTGGGGAAGGGCAGCCACTGAAGCAGGTGGGTGAGAGTGAAGCAGAGAGTGAAGAGGACAAGGGCTTCCCCCCGTCAGCCCCCATGGACAGAAAAGTCATCTACTGTTAGTAAGGACCAGTAATAAAGTGAGGGCCGGTGAGAAGGAACAGTCCTCAGTGGACTGTGAGTGTTTGATGATGATGATGATGATGATGATGATGATGGGGGTGAAGGAAATGAATGGCAATGAAATACTCGGGTCCCCATTACCTACACAATGTCATGGCCAATCAAACATTTTCCAAGCTGCCTTATTTTAGGTTTTAAAACACCGAGAATGGAGCCAGCTGAAATCTTTCAAATCGTTAATTATTATGGGCTCGATTGTGACTAGAGAAGTACAACCATTCAGCTGAAACACACCATTCAGAGGAAGGGGCTGTGCACAGTGGTGCTGCCCTGAAATGGACCAAGCAATGAACTGTGACAGGGTCAGAATCCATTTTCTCCCTCCCCCAATGATGAAGACAGTTTTGGGGGCCAGGAGCCCACTGAGGACAATGGAAAGCCTCCCAAAAACTTCAGAGGGACCAAGCCCATGTTAATTAACAGTAGAGCTTTGAAAATCTCCAGTATAACATCAGCACCTTAACTTCCCATTTTATTGGTGGGGTGGGAGAAGGTGATTCCCCATCCCCCAGGCACTATATGGAAGAATGGTGTGTATTTAATCTTTAAAATCATGGCAAGTTTCTTGGCCCAGTGACCTAGAAGCAACACATGTTCCCATGGGGGGTATCTGAGTTTCAGACTCAAGCTTGTAAAAAGCCAGGCTCATTTCTGATACCTTACACAGCTCACTGTTCTCAGGCTCCCAAACTCTGGTGCCAGTGGCTTTTAAACTGCGCTTCTGATGGATTTATTCCCCTGTAATATCGTTATACCTTAATTTCTCCTTGATAGATTCCTTTTGCCTTGCCCTACGTAAGAGCCCAGCAACAAACCCCAGGAGCCGGGGGGCTGCCAGTCAGCGCCTCTCAACTAGATTTTGCCACTGTAGCTAGTAGCAATTGCTCAGGCAATCAATACTAAATATCATACTACATTCCTCTGGTATTTACCGCTCCCTCCCCCTGCCTTTCTCCAATGCCAGACTGCATTGCTGATGGGACTGTTGTTCATTTCATCCCTTTTTGGAGCAATCAAGATTCTGCTGTTTGATTGCTTTAATGCAACACATTGCACCAGCCAGGCAGAGACCATCCCAGCCGGACCGCTCACGCTTACTAACTCGGCAGATTTTATTCCACTTGAAAAATCTCTCATCAGCTGAATGACAAGAACCATGTGACAGTTCCAAAGAGTGGCATGTGAGTTAGCCCCACAACTGCAGTGACAGGTAGGGTGACCAGATAGCAAGTGTGAAAAATCGGGACGGGGCTGGGGGGTAATAGGTGCCTATATAAGGGGGAAAAAAAATGGGACTGTCCCTATAAAATCGGGACATCTGGTCACCCTAGTGACAGGGCAAGATTGTAAAGTGGACTACATGCCTGCTTCAGAGAATAATAAATCCCCCTCTGCAGCACCTGCGTTCTCCCCAGCCTAGAGCAGGTGGGCAGGGACTGGGTGAAAGGTGGGTGGAATCTTCGCCCCTTCCGTGCTACTCAATGGGCTGCACAGTTGAGCCAGCATCGAAGGTGGTGGTATGGCCAAGAGCAAATTACTGCCCACCAGAGCAAAGGGAAGAATTGCGACTTAACGGTGCACTGGAGGCTGGGATAGCGCAGCTTATTTGCCACCCCAGAGCTGGGCCTAAAGGCAGAAGCTAGCCCCATGGACACTGGGAGTGGTGTTGCTAAACTCCATGGAAGTCTTTACCAAGTGACGGGGATACTGTGAGCAGTAACCGAGCCGTCTCTTCACACATGTCCACTGCCAAACACTTCACAGAGTAGCATCGTTAAGGCTCTACGGTGGGATGTTGCAGAACTGTAGGTTCAACCCACCCGGTGATCTAGTCTGCTGTTGATCTCCTCACCCAATGGGAGTTTATGCACATATTAAAGGGGAGAAAAGACCTCTGAGCAGTGATTTGTGACATTCCTGGACTGGGGGACATTCAAAAGATCCCACACCTGACATTTGAGGTGAAGAGCATTTCCTAATATAATTAGTAAACAATTCAAACCACCGCAATACAGAGATAGTACACCCCTGAGATGGGACGCTATGGCAATGTTACAGCCAAGAGACAAATGACGGGGTCTCGGAATAGGATTTTCCAGTACAAATAAATCCTGGGCCTCAAAATGAAGTCTCATCACTCACTCAGTCATGGGAAAGAGCTTATGAAACCCCATAAGAAATGCAAGCTCAACACGGTATTATTTGCATTACAATAGCCCATTGAGGCCTCAGCTGAGATTAGGGCCCCATTGTGCTAGGTACTACTGAACCTACAAATAAAAAGAGAGTCCCTGTCCCAAAAGGCTTACAGTCTAAACAAATAAAGGATAAGAGAGGGGGAAGAAGGCAAGTGACTTAGCCAGTGTCACACAGGAGAGCCAGGAATAGAATGCAGGTCTCCCAGGTCCCACTCCAGAGCCCTGTCAGTGGGCCACTGCAGCAATTCCAACCCAATACTTGCTACCCTCCACCTCTTTGTCCATGAGGAACAATCTATGTTTGTGTATGAACGCTATGTGAATGGCATCAATGTCACACATTGAGTAAATTAGATCATGTGCTAATTTTATGAATAAACTAATATGAAGAGATTCCCCTTCATATAATCCACACGCATAGTTAATATATTAAGAGGCAATTATTTGTGGAGATCACATGCACACACACACCCCTGTGGGGAATCCTGCTCCAGCACATATTTTCAGCACAGAATAGACAGCAGGAGAAATAACAACCATTCCCAATAATATACAAGGGAATATTTGGGAGTAAAGCTCCTCATTCACTGCCCCCCATCCAGAAACCTCATGCTGTGAGATTTTATTTGTTCATCTTAGAAACAATAGGGCATGCCACAAAATAACTAAAGAAACCACAATAAGACATCAGCCCAGAGTCCCCTCCTGCTCTCGATTTATATTATAGAGATAAATGAATGCAGCGTGGGGTCCACTTTGTCTGCCTATAGCATGTGTGCAGCATATATAAAGAGATATAGGGCTGCAAATGACTTGTGTAGCTGCATTCGCTTCATGAATCTACGCTAGAAGCTGGATTACGGAAGATTTCTAATTGCACAAGCCACCGAGAGACACGGGCACTTCACTGTGTAGGTAAATGCCCCCCCCCCCACCCCCCGGCTTACATTCTGAGAGCTGTTTGGTTGCCATGACCGTAATTCCCAGATGCCACTGGGTAAAGGGCCCTATTGTGTCTAGTTAGAGCAGTGTCATCCACTCTATTATTTTCCTCTGAGTAACAAGCCATCTCATGTTTAATTTTTCTTCCAAAGACACTTCCAGGTAACGAGTGAAGCAGAGTTACCTGACATCAGGGCAATCTCCATCTGACCTTACTGCTCCAAAGACCAAGCTGCAGAATTGCTGCCTATCCCAGCCTGGCGTGGGGCTGGTTTGTCTGTTCATGTGCGTTTAGCTGCTGTTGCTTTTCCATGCTCTGGAAGAGCACAGGGGGCGGGGGGGAGAGTGGGGGCTGATACGACAGAGAATCACAGCCCAGGCGGCAGTGAGGTGAGATACCTTCACCGTCCCCAAACACCAGGCTTCATCTCTGCCCTGGAGGGTCAGAAGGTGGGCAGGGCGATCAGTCCCTGTGACCTCTTTGCTGAGATTACTAACAAAGTGGGCAAATCAGCATCAGAGGCAGTGGTTTCTCTGGACACACGGGTCCGTGTGGAGCTAGGCTGAGTACCACCAAACACGCTAGACACAAATCGCTATATTTTATTGGAGCACAACAGCTTGTACCAGCTTGATTCCTAACCTGGTGTTACTCATTTATATGTGTTCAACATGCATTCCTATTACAACGGGCTTTGGAGAGGTGTCGCGCAGTCCCTGTAATGCATGCTTCATTTACTAAGCAATGATTACTATATATATTTGCTCAGGGAATCAGCATGGACCATACGATACAGGGCAGAAAAAGAAATGGCTTCTGCCCTTCTGGTCAGGATGATCCAAGTTATTTTGCCTTATTCTGAGTCCTTTGGGACACCTTAGCACTGAAATATCGACTTGGTTGCTAATGTGTCTGTATTCAGAGTGGGAGAGACTAAGGACAGAGTGAGAGACAACTTCTCAGCCCAGGATAGAAAAGGGCCATCTGCCTAAAAAATACTGGACTCCTAGATCAGCTCCTCTCAAGCAGGTTGCAGCTCACTCCGACAACTCTTTGTGCCAGTCCAAAGGTAGCAAGTCGAGGTTCGATTTTCCCACATCATCAGACAAAATAATTCAGGGCTCAGCTCTGCAGCTTTCCCATCTACAGAGGTGAGTGCCATGCACAGAGGACTCAGGGGATCAGTCCCACTCTCTACCTTATTTATTTCGTATAATGAAAAAATGGGTCATTGACACAAGATCAGCGTCTCCCATCTCTCAACTTTGCCTGTTGATTTTTCTCCCCTTTGGTCACAGGGTTCGCTCGTTGCTGGTAGCACCTCCTTTTAGCTGCCCTGGGGATTAGCTCTGGCCAGGCACTGGGGTCTCCCTCCTGTTTTCCTCTCGCCCTGTGGACCCCTCTCACTCCAGGAACCACAGCCTCCTCTTGATGACTCAGGCCCTCCGGTTGGGTCACCATATGTGTTCCCCCCTTCTGGGGTATCAATGTTCTTCTTGACTAATGGACTCAGGCAGTCTTCCTACTCACTGCCCCACTGGTACCACTTCTTCAACAGCTGGTAAAGGGACCGTTGGCCCGCCCTTTACTCTGGGTCCGGGCTCAGGGGCCCTATCATTGGCAGCCAAGTTTTGACATACCCCATGCCTTGCTGCTTTTCCTCTGAGCCTTGCCTACCTCTCTGACTCTCCCCCTTCTCTGGATTTGTCAGCCCAGGGACTAGTCATAGGCTACTTGCCACTAGCCCCAGATGCACCTCCTTTCTCCCAGGAAGTGACTGAAAACCCCTTCCCTCCAACCCCCTTGGCTTCCTGGCTTATACAGACCCCCCCTGTTCCTGCCCAGCTGAACCTCTTCTAATTAAATCCCTGCTCCCGGTCTCCTTTCCCAGGTGTAGCCTGGGTGGTTAATTGGCCCACTTAGCCATGTTAACCCTTCCAGGCCTTGTGTGGGGTGGCCTGCCCATCCCACCTTCCCATATGTATTTCTCATGAAGGTGGATACCAACAAGGATCCTCTCAGTTTCTTAGTACGCACACCTGCATCCACAGCCCCAGCAATACTGTCTGAGAAGTAATTAATTGATGAAGCATTAAAGGGATGCACATTTTGGTAGGTCCTACATAAACCCCGTGAGTGTTGCTAATACTTTTTGTTTACTCCGGGACAAACTGTTGGGGTTTTTGTTTCCCTGAGGTGATGTACACATTCTAACAACATTCAGACATGTTTGGAGCCTAAAGTCTCCAACAGCCTCCCTCTCACCGCTGTAAAACTCCCAGACATCTCACCACCCAGCAGCTGTTACAGATCTTGGAATGGCATTTGGGCTCTGCCTCAGGCAGGACCACATGCCAGAGGATTTTGGCAGAGGGACTAATCCCTGCAGTAGCCACAGTTCAGAAGCCATTGTTTGGCATGGCAATGAGGAACTGAGCCCCAGGCCAGAGCAGGGAATGACCCTCCACCCCAAGACGGGACAGGAGGGTAGGCTGTACTGACAGCATATCCGCAGATACAGTGATGACCTGCTGGAACAGCTCACCAGATGCCAATGCCAGGCTGCGTTACTTTACTCATACGCTGTCATTTCTGTTGCTCCAAATGGACGATTCATGCTACTTCCTCCTTCTGTTTGTCAATGTTTAGTTTAAAAAAAAAACATCCAGGCCTCCTCGCTGCCGTGGCTGCATCGCTTTACAAGGCAGCTGGCTGCCTCTGATCCCCTGTCAGTGACAACGGCCCTGCGCTGAGAGACAGAGACACTTTCATACAAGCTGACGCTTTCCCGATAGCAGCTCCAGATGTCTGGCTCCAAAGAGAGGCTTTGACAAGCCTGTCATGTGCGTGTGCATTGCCGTGAAAGCCTCTTGAAACGGGGGGGTGGGGTGGGGGAAATAGGGGCAGCCTCGTACGAAGAGGAGCGGTGTCTCACACGCCTTCACGCTAAGATCAAGTCATTCGATTTGTTCTGTCAGGTGATGATGGTTCCATTCCCCATCTCTGCCACAGACTCCCTGTTTGACCTTTGGCAAGTCACTTAATTTCCCTGGGCCTCGGTTCTCCATCTATTAAATGTGGGGGAGTGCTCTTTTCTTTGTCTAGATAATCTAATTACACCGCAAACTCTTCAGGGCAAGGGCTGCCTGTCTGCCACTTACTATGTGCAGCACCTAGCAAGGAGTTGGACCTGCTCTCAGCTAGGACCACTACGCACTACTATGATGAACAAAGAATTGTGCCCTCATCCAGCTCCTTCCACCCCAGGTCCCCCCAAGGGCATTACAAATGCTAATGACAAGCATCCCAATACTGCCTGGGAAGTAGGTACATCCTATCATCCTCATGTAACAGATTAAAAAACAAACCCAGGGGCACAAAGAGGGAATATGACTTGTCTAAGGTCACAGAACAGATCATTGGCCAGGAATAAAACCCAGGCCTCTCTTCTCTTAAACCGCTAGTCCGTGTTTGCTCAAATTGTTCTGCATTTCTCCCCCCTCGATACAGGCTCTGCTGTGTCTGAGAGTTCAACTGGAGAGGTTTATGGATATCAAGAAGAGGCTCTCTTAGTCCTTGAGCCATTTCCAAGTTAGGAATTCTTCTTGTCTCTGGTTCTGTGCAATTCTTGGTTTTTCTAAACAGTCTGACTCCTTGTCTCAATAATGCCCCCTCGCCCGTAGGGAAAGGAAACATGCAGAGTGCTTTAAACCTGATCTAGAAGACAGGAAATTCACTGACGTAGCTGATGAAGACTCAGAATGATAAGGAGTAGAAACATCCAGAACACTGAAGGGGGAAAAAACCCTCCTTACAGGATGAACATGCCTCTATATTTCACGCTAATTCATCAGGATGCATGCTGGAAAGGCCCCAGTGCGGTCCCTTGGCTGTCCCATATTTGAACTCTAATGAAAAATTAGTTGACAACCTCCCGGCAACTCTTGCTGGGCTCTGAATACCACTTTTTATGTGGAAATATACCACTACATACAACAGGCATTCCTTTACTTTTAGAGTGAGGGGATCATGTATTATTTTGACACAGCAGCATGGGGTGCCAAAAGGCGGGAGAGCAGAGACTATCAAAAACAACGGTTGCAACCAAAAAGAAAAAAAAAGATTAAAGAAAAGAAGAAAAAGCACAGGGTTTGCAGGGAGCTCTGCTTTGAGCCATAAGGGAACAATGGCAGTAACAGCAGCATGGTCCCCAACATGAGAGGTACTGCAGCTTTCGTTCATAGGAAGGATGCACACAAAATAGAACTGGTACAGGTAGCAGATTGCAATGCTCTCCTGGAAAGAGTAGAGAGGACAAACTGGCCAATACTACCCCGGAAACAATGGTGCTATAATACAGTATTGCCAGCCCCAAGCATTCAAAAAATCAAACCATGACTGAGGCCCCCAAAATAATCATGATAGTTTTACAAAAATAAATGCTGGGCCCTTTTTCTTTGCCCTTTGGATTTTGAGCCTTTAGGGTGCAACTTGTTTCACATTTTCAGGTTTTCTCTGCAACCTTTTTGTGTTTTGTAAATGAACGCTGAGTTTCTCATGCACCCTTGTGATTCCAGAGGTTGGAGATTTAAGAAAAACTCCAAACACTGTGAGACTCGCAAGCGGACGATGAGAGCTGGCCCCACGGAATAGAACTATCGTGCCTTTGTTGTCCTCCATCAGCAACAACCCCACCCGTATCATTGCAGGGCTCCCAAACTGGGGTCATTTCCGCCCAGTGTATTTGTAAGGGGGCACTTAGCTGAAGAAAAGCTCATGAAGTCTGCAATTGCTCCCTGAGCAGCATTTCCTAAGACCTGTAAGGCCATGTCTACACTAGTGCATTTCCAGCGGCGCCGCTGTACCGATGCAGCTGAGTTGCTGTAAGATCTCTCACGTAGCCGCTCTATTCCAACGGGAGAGAGCGCTCCCATTGACATAATTAAACCGCTGCCAACCAGCAGCAGTAGCTATGTCAGCGGGAAAAGCTCTCCCACTGGCATAGTGCTGTGCACATTACCACTTATGCCAGCAAAATGTATGCCGCTCGGGGGGGGGGGGGGGTTTCACACTGCTCGACGACATAAGTTTTGCCGACATAAGTGGTAGCATAGAGGTGGCCTAACCCCCCCTCTTTTTCTCCTATGACTGCAGACATGTAAACAGGCCACTCTACCTCAAATGGTCCCTTAATGCTAACAAGTTGCAACTTATGCTAAACAACCTGTTCCTCCTTGCATTTAGCTGTGAACTTGGGGTACCTTTACTAGACCTGAAGAAGAGATCTGTGTGGCTCGAAAGCTCGTCTCTCTCACCAACAGAAGTTGGTCCAGTAAAAGATATTACCTCACCCACCTTGTCACTGCACCATAATGGATTAGGCAGTGTTTCTGTCTGACTTGGGAAGGAAGGTCCCTACCCATATGGGGGAAAAGCCAGACTGTGTGACTAAAGCAGTCTGGCCATATTGGTGTGGGAGGGTTACAGCAGGACTCCCTTGTCCATGCAAAGAGTGTAGTTCTAATGAAAAATTACTACTAGAGGTGGGATTTGACAGGCTAGAAATGCTAGGGAGCACTGCAAGAGGCCCACCAAGGGAAACTAGGACATGAGTAATGTATTAGGATTGCCCAATCTTGAGACTAGAATATGGCACGTACAGCCATCCACACTAGCACTGGTGCAGTAGTTCTGCGTTTTCCCAGGAGAAGGGAAGACAAATGCAAGTGGGCAGCCGATGAACGCCAAGGACAGGCACACAGCTCAGGAGGGAGCCGAACCATTTGAATAATGAATGTGTCAGTTCATACAGGCACCTTCAAATGGATCCAGGAATGTGGAATTCAGCTCCTTCTCAGTACTGCGTGCAGTTATGGTATCTGCCAGCTTGTCAGGGAGCAAGAGAGCCCTGCCTTGGGTGAGCGTCCATGGAGCCATTAGAGGAAGCTCCCTGACATGATGAGTGTGAACACGTCCGTTAGAGAGAGTGCCACCTATGGAAACAAAGAAATGAGGAGACAGGGAACAGCAGAAGCTTGAAATGCCCCAATCATCTACTCATGTGCTGGTCGTCCTTGTCTCCGAGAGGCGTTATAGCCACTTCACTCCCTTTTTAGGTTTATTCTGCTTTGCAGGAAACCTTCTCCATACTGAAGTCAGTGGGAGCTGCTGGGTGCTCGGCACTCCTGAAAATTGGCTATTCATCTCACAACAGATTTAGGAGCTTAGCTTTGGCCTCGGGCTTTGGGAACTCTCTCTTCCTCCTCGCTTGCATGATTTCTTGCTGCACTGCTACAGTAAGTATATTCCACGTTCTGCTCTCCCCACGTACACATTTTACATCTGCCCTTCAGATGTTTTGGGCCAGTTCCCACAGAGTTAAGCCAGTACCTGGCTACAGATGACAAAGAGCCTGGTTTAGCTCCAGCATTAGTGTGTGGGGAGAGGAATAGTTCCTATGCCTTCAGAGATCCCCAGAGCCACTCCCCACCTTGGGCTCACACGCATCCTGACACATCAAATGAGCATCAGACCTTTTAGGGCATGCATGAGCTACTGATATACCGGCAGGGGTTTGCTCAGCAGAGCCTGGCTTCCACACAGCTATCTGAAGCAGCTGATGGCAAGAGGACAAAGTGTCCAATAATTTAAGCCGGGGAGTGGATGTCAGGAAGTCCTGAATTCAAGTCCTGGCTCTGCTACTGACATTGTACGTCCTTGGCCCAGTTACTTCGGCCATACTGTCTATCTCTCAGTTTCTCCATCTGTAAAATTGAGATAGTTATGCTGACTACCTACCCACCTACAGAGAGTCAAAGGGGAGGGTAAATGGCTGGGATTTCAAAGGAGCATAGTGTAGTAGTTAGGTCAGTATTTCAATGGATTCGGCTCCACCTCCCATTTGTAGGTAGGCTGATATTTCAATGGATTTGGTTTTTGAAGATCTCAGCATATATCTGTGAAGTGCTTTGAGGATGTCATATGTTTTTCTATTATTTATTATTTAACACAAAGCACAGGCTTTCCTTGGGTGCCGCTGGGAGTGAAGTGCAACTCACAGAGACCACTGCCCAGTGAAACCCAGCACTGGGCAAGACGTATGAGCCAGGCTAACTCACTCCACTTGAGCTGTCTACACTCTCCAAAGAGAGGCATATCGCAGCAAACGTTTACTAAAGCATCAGTCTCGCATGCAAATACAATTCAGCAACAGAACAGGGAGAGAATTGGTGTGGCAGTGAGAAATGCTGGCTGGGCTCATGTGCTGCCTTAACTGAGTGTTTCAATTTGTTAGTCTCCAAGGTGCTGCAAGTCCTCCTTTTCATTTTGCAGATACAGACTAACACGGCTGCGACTCTGAAACCAGTAATAGCCATATGTATGAAAAGAGAAGAATACACAACTGAATTGGTAGAACTGGTGGAGACCCAGGTAAGAGGCTCCTTACAAACAGCAAAGATTAAGTATCAGGACGTAGCTGTGTTAGTCTGTATCCACAAAAACAACAAGGAGTCCGGTGGCACCTTAAATAATAAATCTGTGAGTCTTTAAGGTGCCACTGGACTCCTTGCTGTTTTAGCTAAGATTAAAAAGATCAGTGTGATAAACTACACACTAAATGTTTCCGTCATTCCAGAGAGAGAAGGGATCCAAACATAATTGCTGATGCCTACATAAAATGGACGGGTGGGTTGCATTCCAGTTACTCCTGGACAAGGGTCCATCTGACTCAAACAGCCACCATGAGTGGAATTAACTGGCCTTCTTGGTAGCCACCTCTATAGAGAAACCAAAGACTAAAGGGACTGCAGACTGAGCTCCCCCACTTTCATCCCTAGGCTGCTCTCTGTACTACAAGGATAAGGCACCTTTTGCCATGGTGAGGGGGAGGGAAGAGGAAAGTGGGGGCACTGCTGCTGCCCTATTTTGGAGATAAACAGAGAGCTTCCATTTCCAGAGCTGTCAAACCAACACTTTTCATCTGAGCCAAAATTCACTTAAAAACAGACGGGGATTTTTTTTTAATGTTATTCTGATAAAGATGCCCTGTCAACCTGCAAAGCAAGGAGAACCACAGTCAGGCCCCAGCAGCATGGTACTGTGGTGTACTGAGGACTGGCTGGAATTGAAAGCTGTCACTGTAAGCGGGGATGGTTCTGATCCTACGTGCAGGCAGACAGCAGTTGTGCCTCTCTGCCTTAGGGAGCAGCCTGCTTTCTCTCTCTCTGGCTTTGGGTTCTCATATGTTATCATTCTGAATTCTAAGCAATAAAGTCATGTTACATTGTGCCCTTCCAACAATAGTATTTATACTTTTATCTGACTCCTGCGTGTGCATGCTGTGAATATAACTGGTACCACTAAGGGAATCCAAACTAGCCATGACCCGTTCCTGATGCACATGCAATAGGGAGCAGCCTGCTAAAGAGACACCCCCTCCATGTGCATTTCCACCCTCCAACTCTGCATTCACCCAATGACCCCCTTTTCACATTGGATTTCATCCATATGCTGCATGGCAAGTTTTCAATTTTCCTTTACAAACACCTCTTGTAACATACACTGCAACTCATTTCAAAGGTCTGATGGGAACCAAAACTCATGTTATCCTTGGGTAAGCGCTTTGCTCATGAACTGAAACATATGGTAATCAGGGTTAGCAGGAACTGAAGCTCACATTCACTTTGGCTGGGGTTCAAATTCACCAGCGATGAGTTCATAAAGGTGAGATTCCTTGTTCCAGCAGCCAGCACTTCCACTTAATTACACTGAACCAAAACTAACAGAAGAGGAATATTTCACACCACTCACTTTTTAAATTGCTTCATTGGCTGATCTGAACTTGGTTTTGTCAGTCGGAAGGCTGCTCCTGTACAGCCTTTTAATAACTCATAGGCAATAGTTACAGCTTTCTTGTGCTTTGTCTGCAAGCAGCACGCAAATGATTATAACATCAAACCTAAGTGTGCTAGATTTGTTTCCTGGATGTTAGTGCCAGCAACTCGCTGAAGTAATTGCAAGGTGAGTGTTACTTGCAGACAGTAAAAGGTGAAATATCGCTATTACAGAGAGCTCTGATGTAGGCCAATGTGTAAATATTTATGCTTTTTCCATGGAGGAATGTTTTGTAATCAGACAACACACACAAAGGCAAACAAATTAGTCAAAAGAAACCACATCTGAAATGTTAACACATGCACAAATTCAGACACGAAAGCTTCCTTTACTAGCAAAATCCAAGTTCCAATTAATGTCTGGAGGTTTGCCGTGCAGAAGAATCAGTTTCCATTTTGCAGATGCTTCTGGATTATTAACGAGGAGGGAAATCTAATCCTCCCTATCATGAATCTCAGCAACTTCATTTTCAGGCAAGTACAATATATTGTCATGCAAGAACAAGAAAAAAAAAGATCCTTACTTGAATGGTTGTTACAAAGAAGTCCAAGGATTCTGATCCCACTAGCCATCCACCATTAAACATGTAAATATTTAACGGTCATCGTTTATAGGACTTAAAGCTATTCTCACCCAAATGAGTTGTCTGGGGGCTGGAAGGTTAATGTCTTGTTACCTAAACATTCAGGAGAGGTTGCCACTTTGCCATCTGGTTCCTTTATGCTTGTCTCTTTCTTTAGCAATATCAAATATTCCCAGCATCAAAACAACACTAAAATCTTGCAATAAGTGCAGCATCGCTACCAGAAAACATAATTACATCAGTTTATCTTGTAATGCTGCATTTTAATGGGTTTTCTATTATCCATACCATATACACACTGTGCCATGGATATACTCATAGTTGGCAATTTAACTGTTGCATCTGTCAGTGCACTATAGATCCAATCATCAATCCACTAAAATCCTTGTTAAAATCCCATTGGCTTAAAAAGCGCAGGATTGGGCCCAGTCCAAGCAGTGAAATCTCGCTCCCTTTTTAATTGCACCCTAAAAAGGAAATACAGTTAGACAACAATGATGTGTGTGTGTCTCGGAGTTTTCCATAGCACCTCTCACCTTAGTATCTATGGCCATTTTATTCACAAGGAATTTGCACCCATAACTAAAGCCAGGACTTTAAAAAGTGCTCACAGCACCCGGCAGATGCCACTGAACAACCAGGTTTCAGAGTAGCAGCCGTGTTAGTCTGTATTCGCAAAAAGAAAAGGAGGACTTGTGGCACCTTAGAGACTAACAAATTTATTTGACCATAAGCTTTCGTGAGCTACATGCATCCGATGAAGTGAGCTGTAGCTCACGAAAGCTTATGCTCAAATAAATTTGTTAGTCTCTAAGGTGCCACAAGTCCTCCTTTTCTTTTTACTGAACAACCAGTCACTTCATTCAGGTGGGTGACTAAAGTGAAACTGACCACTGCCAAAAAGCATGTGCTTATCCCATGGCATGACGACTGGTTAGTCATTTTGCCATAAGGATCTTTTCTCATGTGTTACTAACAGTGGGAGGGGAAGGTGCCTATTTAAGGGTGCTCAGAATGGGTGTGAGGATATGTCAGGCATTCCTGGGTGAGAGACAATGTTCCTGTGGACAAAGGGAAACAGGAGCGTGTGCCGACGTCAGGATAGAGCATTCACAAAGCAGGTCTATCCTTGAGCTTCTTACTTAGACAAAAGCTCCTGTTGACATCACATTAATACATATACACTTAGAGATTGTGCTGGGGAGCATTTGTCCGCACAAAACCAAAATGGGTTGTAGATATTTTTCAGCACCTCTGCAATCTACCAAGCAGTCCTGGGCCTAATTTCTTTCTGCCCTGCCCCATGCTTATTTTGGAGAGGCTGGAAGAAATATGGCAGGGGCAGGAAAGGGGAGGAGGTTGCTGTGTTTTATTTCTCAGTACAAAACAAAGCTTTGCTAGTAACTCAGGATGTGGGTGGGTATTTTTGGTTGGGTGGATTTTTGTTTTGTTTGTTTTCTTTCCCCAGAAATCTCTCTGAAACTCCGACAACTGTTTAGATGGACTCCAGTGGGACTTTGGCTGTTTGCAGAGGGTGAAATTCACCCTATGTCAATGCAATGGGCACCATTTAACTCCCAGCTTCCAAGGATAGTGGTAGTTGTCTGCATGTAGGGTGAATTTCACCCTGAGGGAACAGAGAATACAATAGGCAAGAGATCCTCAGGTTTTAGCCCTTTGTGATCCTAGAAGGTGCAGGGTCTCTTTCAAAACGTGACTGGCCTGTTTTCTTGTGTGCATGTGTTTATTTGCACCACACACTCTGGCTAAACTAACAAACATGGAGCCAGTTCTGCATTCCCAAAACAGCATAAGCTCTGGATAGCAACTCGGGATCCTAGTCATGGTTTAAACCCACAGTGATTTGATAGAGAGAAACTGCTCAACACACACACATGCATGCAAGCACACAGACTTACTAGCAAATGTTGCTTCAAGAAAAAGGAAAAATCTTGCAGTTTCTCCAAAATAAGAAAATCTGCTTCCCCCATGAGTCCCTGTCACTTATTAATACCACAAGCAAGGCAAGAGAGAGGGGGTGGATAACAGTTGGGTAAAGGCAGAGCAGAACCAGAGCTGTGGACTGCTTTCTACCCTGCAGAGATACAGACAGACACCCACTCCCTCTGCTTTTTGTGCAGCCAACGCTCCCAGCCACAAGTCTAAGTATACATAAATGTGACACCAGTACACACGTGATAACAATGGGGATGGGCTGCCTGCCAAGCAAAGCATTACCCAGTGAGCTTGCTCGATGGCTGCAACAGAACCCATCACTCCTAGTGATCAATATCCTGCAGGTCAGTGGAACTGACCCATAGTACTCAGTGCAGAAGTTCACCTCATGGTATTTGGTTTGGCAGAACTCCATACCATAGAAACCTAATGAATAGAAGGCGATATTAACCACTGAAAGCCGCTGAGATAGAGCTGACCAGGCAGCATAGATATCTATGCCTATGCTGTTGGTTTGCTATGGTATCAGGAAACAAGCTTGCCAACCTCCTGCATCCTTCAACTGAGGCTCTCACCGTACTTTACAAGGCTTGAGCCTCACAACACTCCGGGAAGTAGGTAACTATCATAACTTTTCTTTCAAAAGGAGGCAAACTGAGGCATAGCTCAGACAGATTTTCAAGGGGAGCCCTGAATATTAAGTGTTTCCATTTTTTTTAAGGTGCTTATCTCTTTTGGCCTGATTTTCTGTGGTGCTGAAAACTCACTGGGACACAGAGAACTTTTGCAACCTTTTAGCTCCAATGTGTCTCCACTCAGGAAGCCAAAATTACTGGTCGTATTAGAAAGCCTTTGGCTTAAGTGACTCATCCATGGTTGTACACGTCAGTGGCAGAGACAAAGTAAAACCCAAGAGCCCTCACTCCTCTTTGCTTTGTTCTTGCTACTCCACTGATATTGTCTTGGACTGTTAGGCAAGGCCTCTGAGAATCTATGCCAGACCTGGGGGATTTTTACTTGTATGTAATGCAGGCGACCCAGGGTTGGAGTAACGAGAGAGGGAATTCATTGCAGACTCAGCTTTAAACACTAATCTCTCTCCCAAGGTTATTGCAGGAGATCTGGTTTAACCAAAATGATACAGTTCTGCGAGGTCTGTAGCTACCTCACTCCCACAGTGCGGCTTAGGAAGCTGCTAAACTACCAAAACAAAATAAATAGGCTACTGCTATCAGACAGTTCCCTAGAGCTTCATGGTGTGGCTTCTACTCAGTGTAAACTGCCCCCACCCCCTGTCAGAGCAAATTCAGCCCCCTTTTAAGGGGCTGGTCCTAAATAGGTTCAGCTGCACCTAATTAGCTCCCAGCTGGGCCTACCTCCCTAAATTTCGACAGAAACCTGCCTCGGAATTAACCCTCTATCTGTTTTCTCTCCCATCTGTAGAAAGCATTTTGTAGACACACACATGTAAATATAAATAACTAGGTAAGTTCCTATTTATCAGACACAGGTGGGAGACAAAGGCTGAATTCCTGGGAGAATTATTAGGGGAACACAGGGTTGGGTGAGCAGAGCTGATGGTTTTCGCACAGAGAGGATTTGGAGTCATGGGATAAAAGGGTTCAGGCAGCATGGCAAGAAGCAGCAAGGAGCGGTGACAAGTAAAAAATGGTGCTGAAACTCCCAAGGAAGCAATCAGTCCTTCAAAAATCGCAAAATCACAAAGAAGCATTTGCATATTTGGCAGCATTAAAACAAAAATGTCACAGTCTTGCCAAATAGTAGAAGAGAGGCATGATGTGTGATTAAAATAATTAGCTTTGGACAACATGAAATGGGTCGTTGACACAATCTGGGAAGGAAGCAAATGCTGATCCACCATCAAAAGCCCCTAATGTTGTCTATCACTAAAGGAAGGCTGCCGATTCTCAGTATTCAGTGTTTAAGAAATTCCATGGCTGTCACATGCACCCCACAGACACGAACAAGGCAAAGACCCCAGAGACTAAAAGGGGTCAAGGAACTATGTGTAGTCATTGGAATGACCTAAAAATAGAGGTAAATCCACTAACTGGCTGAAGAAGAGACTTTGCGATACGTGAACCTGTCTGTCTGTATCCACCTCAAGATACATGTCGTAACAGGCAACAAATGAGGCAGGCAGTCACCGGCTGCACTAAAACAACCCAGAGCGTCTGCAAGAAAGCCTGAGATACCTGGTGCACAGACAAGTGTAATAACCTCTCTCGTGGGCAGCGGGCAGGGAGGAAGCACAAGAGGAAATGGCAAAGGAAGCCCAGCAAGAAGATGTGACTGCAATATGCAGGGTGCATCTCAGCAGTGCCATAGCTAACAAGCACAGCTGACCAAAGAAAAGGCCAGAATCCAAGTCTCCTGAGAGAAGTTCCGGTCTAACGCCAGCTTTCTGCATGTTTCAGGAATAGACAACAGAACGGAGTAGAAGATGGCAACTTGGCTGGGTGCAAAGGCCAAAAGCTGGTTACATCTCAGCATTCTCAGCAGTGGCCTCTTCCTGCAGTGATTGTGGACTGGAATAACTAACGCTTCAATCAGGAGGGTCCCTCAACCTACTCAGTGCTTGTGGCTAAAGGCTACTGTCAGGCCTCTTTCTGTTGACTTTCAAAACACTGTGGAAAGGACTTTAGCATTGACTTTCCTGGGAGTTGCATCTTAAATTGTGTGTGCTGAGACAACCCCCCCCCATCCCCCACCTCCTTTGCCCCAGTGCCCATGGCTATTCCATGTCATGCGCAGGATCACTGAGAGGGAATGAATCATGTTTTCAGTTCTGGGAAGTAAGAGATGTGGGGGCGGAGGGGATACCAGTGAAGGTACAGACAGCAGGCAAATGGAGAACTGAAATGGAACATAATGGTCACAGGAGAAGGTGAAGGCCTTCCAGCAATAATGATCCACCATCCAAACAGATCGCACTAAAAACCAACAGCAAAATCCATGCCACTATTATGTTTGACCCTGTGTCTGTACTTTATTATGTATTTTGTCAAAAATAAGCCCCCTACTCCTGCAAACTCACCCCCTTGGACAAACCCCTGCTGAGACCCACTGACTTCCATGGAACCCCACACAGGACATGGGGTCTGTCCACATGGATGGGCCTGCAGGCTCAAAGCATTTAACTGCAAGTCAGTTTGGGCAGAGACTTCATCTCTTCTGTGTGTTGCACAGTGAATAGCATGCTGCTGGCACTTAGTAACAGCTGGCAGAGGCAGAAGTTGGTGATACTCAGGTGGAATAGGCTGTCACGAGATGCCCTGACCAATCCACTGCCAAGACTAAGAGTAATTGTATATTTATAGAGCCATTCATTCCAAAGGATTTCAAAATATTTTACACTACATAATATACAGGCATCACTTCAGACCCCACACTGAAATTCAGCTGCCTCAGGAGTAGAAGATGGAAGCTGTACAAGAGCGCATAGAAATGCCGGGCTGAAGTTTAGGAGAGGCAGTAAAACAAATGCAGAATGTAACTACCCAGAGAGGAATTGGACCAGAATATAAAGCATAGACAGATGTCCAAATTCCTCCGAAACAAAATGCGTCACAAACAAAATGCCTCACAAACATTAGGCATTAAATGAAATGAACTTAAAACAAATGCCAAGATTCATCAGAGAGTTCAACAGTACCCTGTCTCCAGAGTCATCCGGAAAAGGAGATGGAACTATCTGAGACATAAGTTAAGAATGAAGCCAGAGCATCTGCCATGGCAGGCATGGCATTGGGCAGCTGGAGGAAAGCATAAAAAGACCGCTCTCCCTGGAGAGAATCCTCCCATTGAACGGTACTCAGAGAGGGAAGAGTAACGGGACTTAAGAATGCTGAGGACTTGCACAGAGCAGTCCAGAATAGACAGGGATGGTGGAACATCGTTCATACCCTGTGCAACGTTCGATGGTGTGGGAAGGTTCCAGATTTAGAATTTCCCCCTACTCTTTCGCAACATAACTTGGGAATTTTAGAGCCTGACACAAAGCCCACTGAAGTCAAAGGGAGACTTTACATTCACTTCAGGGGGCTTTGGAACAGCCCCTTACTGGCCAGGACCTCAGTGTCATGTCTTCTCCTGAAGCTGGGTGTGTACATGGATTCAATTGTCAGTGGCCAGCAAAGCTCATGGGCTCACACAATGTTACACTGTAATGGCAAAAAAGCCAAAGTCAGCCAGCTCCAGTAACCCTTTGTAGTCCATAGTCAATTTACTGCACACTATGCTCAGAAGCTCCCCAAGATTAACCTAGCAGCCTCTCACTCAGGCAGAAATAGTGTAGAAATGTAACTGGAAGTAGTGTGGGAGTGCAGTTTCCTGGGATGCCAGGGTGCAATTTGGCCTGCAATAAATGATTAACTTTTCCAGGTGGGTCTGTTCCACTTTCTGCAGAGAAAGCGGGGAGAAAATAGCTCACGAAAGCTTATGCTCAAATAAATTTGTTAGTCTCTAAGGTGCCACAAGTCCTCCTTTTCTTTTTCTAAAACTGGATTGTTCTTTCCATTGTGGGATTGGTCATGGCCAAGCTGGCTCTCCCCGATCATCTTTAGAGGCACTGTCTTAAGTGTAATTTTATTTTCATTTCTCTGGTGTTTTTACTGGATTTTATTTACTTTTCTGAAAGGTCCACCCACTTAGTCAAGATATATCTTAATGAAATGCAAAAGACTACCTTCAGGTTTACAAGAGGCTCAAGTAATGAAAATAAGACACCATTATCTTTTCTAAAGACAGCAAATTTGTTGTCTGAATTAAGAGCTGATTTCGGTGATATATTCTATAATGGAATACATCACTAATGAAGTGCTCAATTACTAGAAACATTCCTGTTATTTATTAAACACTTTGGCTAATTAGAAGGGGAAAAAATTCACAAGTAGAAGCACACTGATGCAGTGCATTGGAGATCAGGGCAGAAGAATTCAGCAGATGTGTTAGTCAGCACAAGAGCTCAGCAAGTCAGCTCAGCTCAGGTGGAAGGAGCATGTTGCCTGATACCTCCTGGAGAAGAGGAGCTGCAGGGTCCTAATGCTTTCTTGTTACTTCTATCAGCTTAAAATAAAATAATAATAATAATAATGAATAATTTGTATTCCGATAGTACCCAGGAGCCCCGGGCATGGATCAGGGTCCCATTGTGCTAGGTGCTGTACACAGAGAGAATAAAAAGTACTCTGGAAATGCATCTGGAGAATTTTAAACTTCAGGAGTGCAGATAGGAAACCCAGGCCTGATTATCCCTGTATCTTGCACCTTATGTGATCATTTACATCTTTGCAAAGTGGATATAAAATGCTACATTTCTGGTTTAGCTGCATATGGTCTTCACTTTTCACAGGCATAAATGATTACACAAGGCTCAGAGCAACAGCAAATCAGACCCCTAGTTTGCAGGGTTTGGGTGTATTCTGTCCCTTGTGCCATTTAGGCCTTGCTTACCCTTTCAATTTGCCACAATTTCAACCATCAGTGGCCACCAGTGCAAACTACTGGAGTAGAAAGAGTGATGTGCACTAATGCCATTTACCCTGGTTTCATGCAGACATAAGCTCCACAGGGGGCAAATAGCAGCTTTGCCTGCTTACACTAGGAATAGCACTTTGCAGGTACTCCAATTGCAGGCCACCGAAGGCTGTATCTGGGGCACATCTACGGCGTAGACAAGGCCTTCAGCAGTTTCATTGTTTAAAAAAAAAAAGCGTACAAAATCATTCTGCTTTTCAAAACATTGCCCTGAATGCAGGGAATGTTTCTAGTCTGTTAATCCATTGAAAAGATCCTAACTTCTCTTTCAGAATAAGTTCCCTTGGCGAGCTTTATTGAATGCTATGAGCAATATGTTGAAGAGGCCTTGTGGTGACAGAAGTGCACTGCTGGCAGTCTCATGCCCCAGAATGTGCTTTGCAGAGGTCGGAGGTGCCCCTCATGCTGCAACGACAGGGCTGGCTTCATTACGTTCCCCACCCTACAGTCACGTGGACTTCAGGTGCTTTCGTTCTGAAGGAACAAAGAAGCTTTCCCGCCCCCCAATGGCACGTATATTAAGATCCATGCTCTGTGAGCTCGGAATGTGTGCTCTGCAGAACAGAACATCCAGTACTACTTGCTTCAAGGGCCCACATTGCTATTCATGGTGCATTCGGTTTGATTTAACTTCATATAATAGACTGAATGCAGGAAACGAATGCCACAGCTAGACCACTGGAAGGGCTCAGTCTTCTCCCAACCTGAATGCCATAGGTTCAAAGAGGAATTTACATGGTTCAGCCACTGAAGCACTAAATGCTACTGGCAACATCCTAGGTGAGCTGTGAGACAAGCAAGCAGCCCGCACAGCAATCTCCTTCCTTCAGCAAACTGGGAATGGATGATATTTTAATCAGCTTTGAAGTCAAGCTACATTTCATGTGAGCAGCATGATCTAACTACTCTGTTGTCCAAAGTGAACCTTCCTGCGCTGTAATCCTGTCAAATCTCACAAACTAAGTAGGGGCCAGGTGAAACCAGTATTTGAATGGGAGAGCTCCAAGGCAGAACTGAGGCAAGGCAGGCTATTAGCTATCCAGGAAATGACACATTTGGCCTTGGAGTGTGTACTGAATCAGTGCCCCAGTGTGGTGCTAGGAGGTGCTGTCGTTGGGATGAGATACAAAACATGGGTGCTGACTATAATGAACAGGTGATGATTAAAGGTCCCATAATATTTGTAACAAGAGATAGGGTATTCATTCAGTATCCTGGCCAGATTCCAAGCCAGGTAATTACATTCTACCTCCCTAACTTCCCTCTGGAGAAACTGTCAGTTGGATGCAGTACTCTCCACTTCCTGTCTTAAACTGCAGCGTAGCATTGCTATGAGCTGTCACCCAGGTGCTGCATTGCATTCCGCCCCAGAGAGGAACAGTGGGATCCCATAGATCTTTACTATTTCTTCTCTTTCTTTGTTTATGAAAAGATATTTGTTTTACAGTTAGCATTTAATATATTTATGGACTGTTCGTTCCACCTCTTTCTGGGATTAAAAATAATAGAAATAAAGTTACATTTTCATGAGGGGTGGGTCATACCCTCGGGGTTAAATCTGAAGGTGTTCAAATTCAAATCCCCAGAGCCAGAGTTGCCCTCATAGTTTTGTTTCCGAGTCAAACCCAAAAGTGGAAGGGACATATTTTCCAGTTCTTATTTGGATGCTGATCTTTTACCATTCCAGATTATGGAAACCACATGAGAACAGTTTATGAGATTTCAGCATCTTTGAATCCAAACCTGAACTCCAAACTCCAGCCTTTAACTACTCCTCATCTAGATCTGAATGCTGTGGGCCAGACTCTCCGTTCCCCTACACCTTTTGCTATTATTTACACCATAGGGTAGCTGCTCCCTGGGAGTAGACCAGGCCTCTCACCCTTGTGTTAGAGCGGTTGAACCATTAAAGGGGGTAGGGCTACACCTGAGGTTATAAAGACCTCTCAGTGGGCAGGAAGGGGAAGAGTGATTGGGGCAAGCTGTGTCTGTGCAGAGCAGAGGTAACTTCTGTGGTGGGGGCTAAGTGCCTAGGAAAGTCATCCTGGACTTGCTGTTCCTGAAAACTAAGTGAGGTAGCAGTGAACAGAACTGGTTAAATGAGAACTGGCTGAGAAGGGTGAGCTGAGGAACTGCTTGTGTTTGCTTTGCTTATGTTTGGTCAATAAACCTATTTAAAGGTGGGGTAGTGCGTGTGGGTAAGCTGGGGAGAAGCCCTGCCCGGGGGACAGGGTGTTAAATACTTCCTGAGCCAGAATGAGGACTTTTTACAGGCACTTTGTAGTGGAATAAATGTCTTCATAAAGGACAGGGCAATAGTGGCTCAGGCTGTGTCTCTTTAGCCTGTCTCTATCTCTTGTTGCTTATGTAGTCTGGTATTATTGGGGGAAATTTTGGGAAGAAATGGCCTATGATTTTGATCAATACCTGGTATCACAACAGCTGAGGAGTTCCCTTTGTAACTTTATAAATAGATGAGGAGGCAAAGAGGGGTCTGTATTTACATATAATAACCAGTTTGGGGGGATTATTGCTCAAATATCACCTTTCATGAGTATGAAAATCTCAGCCAGTCCTGAGTCTTCTTATAAACTTGAGCCTCAGCCCAGTTTCACCGAAGACTGCATTTAAATAGACCTGAGGCCGAGGCTTATGGTGGTGTCTCAGAAAACCTATGAAATTAAAGATCTAGCCTAGTTTTCATGTGAAACTCATTTCAAGTCAGGGGCAAACCCCACATGAATTGTCAAATGAAGAAAACTTTCCTGTGAACCCCTGAAAAAGGAAATGGCTGAGTTCCTCACAGGCTGATTTATTAAACACCTGTAAAAACATGACCAGGGTTGATGATTGTCATACAAACCCTAGCTCACAAGGAAGATGGGGTTTCTTATTTTGGAGTATTTAAATCCCAATTTGTATTAAACCCCTTCCTTACCCCCCAAAAATATATTTGGAAGATGGGAAAAATCTCCTGTTCAAGTGATCTAACTAGCAACTCTGTCACCTGGCTAATTGTAAATTTGGTGACTCTCCAAATCTTTAAACAACATTCAAATACCAAGTTATGTTCAGTTCACCAAATTTAAATATTTGGGTTCACGTCAAGACTTCTTAATGCTAAATTAATCTTAAATATTATTATTGCAGTGAGGTGGTATCTAGAAGTTCTAATCAGGGCTTGATTGTGCTAGACACTGTACAAACATACAACCAACAGCTGGTCCCAACCCCAAAGAGTTTATAGTCTAAGTATATGACAAGAACAGGTGAATCCTACAAAGGAAGCACAATGTAACAATGACATGATTGAGTAGCATAATTGTGGTCACAGCACACCAGCTACCTAACTATTAACTTTTGATTGCCTAGTAAACATTGCTTTATATCATACCCTTAATATTGCTTAACAGAGTTTATTGTAGCTTAATACTCTCAGGGAAGACATGGGGAACGGAGAAGCAGAACGTAAATAGCTGAAGACTTAGGTACTCTATCAATCTTTTTAGCAACATCTTTCCAAAAATAATGTTTAGAGGACATCTTAACTTTGAGGTGGAAATATTTTTATCTTCTATGAATTACTATTTACTAAGGTTTTAATAAATGTTCATCGCACAGGCTAGATGAGCCCTTGCACAGACAGAAAGTAAAGCTTATCTTGAAGCAAAAGTCTGTTTATCTCGGGCTGTTCATCCTCAATAGATTTGTTGAAAATACTGAGTAAGAATTTCTGCATGATCAACTTTAATTTCATCATAGGAGTTAACTTGGAAAGCTAATGTCACTTGTGATGAGGATTGTAGCACAATGGTCACCTGTAAATAGAATCCAAGGAGTTTTTGGTGTGAAATACACAAATAGCAAGAGCTGGGCGACTTTGCAAAGGATTCATTTGCTAGGCTAGCAGTGTGGCCTTAGTCTTGTTTGTGGGTTGAAGAGCTGTGAGCTGGAAACAGACCACTGGGATGCAGAAATGAGTGAGACTCTTCTGATTGCTTGTTTCTTTTATTTGCTCAATTTGTCTTGTGGTTCATGTGGGAAGTGTAACTAGGGAGACTTTGTTCCAGTTATAAGACCGTTCTTTGTCTCTTTTGCATTGCAATGCATTATATTGTATCTTTTCGTGTTATTTGATTGTCAATTCTTTGGGACAGGGAGCCCATTATTTGATTCAATTTACTTATGGTATTTATTAATAATCTTTGAATTTACATAGCACTTGGCTTTCAAAAATCTTAAAGCTTTATAAAAAAGTTAGGTGTCAGGACAGGTTACATGTTACAGGTGTAGAATGACTATGCTAACACCTAGTTTAGTGGTAAGCCTCTGTGTGTGCCCAACGTGAACTATGGGTATGATTCCCCTAGCTGATAGTGTAGGCAGCCATAGATAACCAATGTAGCTGGAAAGAGGGTGTGATTACTTGGACACTTTTCTCTAATATCAGGCCACTTACAGCTCCTTTACCACAATACAGCTAAGCCCAAGCAAGAAAACAAGCCCCAACCCTCTGCATGCATCCATGATAAGAAACACAAAGTCAGAGCACTCATAGCAGGAGGAGGTTAGTTATCAAAATAATCTGAAAAATAGAATCTCTGTGCTCTCTTCACTCTAAAAACCTGCTTGGTTATTTGAAAGGCGAAGTTGATAAGACTCTGCAGATTAAAATGTGACAAAACCTTTGTGCATATATTGTTAAAAACCTAATGTACATGTTGTCAGAGGAAGCAGCATTTGGTGCTTGTAGCTCGAGCACACCAATGGGATTCAGGAGACCTGGGTTCTGTTTCTGCTGTTGATTCACTGTGATTTGGCAAAGGTCACGTCACCTTTTTCTTCCTCAGTATTTCCATCTGTAAATCAGTAAAGGCCGATTCTGCGCCCTTTTAGTCGATGGAAAGGCCCCCATTGACTTGTGGGGATTGGATCAGAGTCATAATAGTGTTCTGGCTGGAGCTACCAGATGGTGCTGTTACACATAGTCTTAAAAATTTTTCCTGGGGTTTGAGTCTTTGAAGAAATGCTCTATTGTTCGATAATTCTGATGTAATGACATTAGGGGAAGCTGTGTCAAGCAGCAAGAGAGGTTACTCTCTGCCTTCGTCAATCTAGCTAGAGAGAATTCTTGAGGCAGAATTAATTTCAGGAACCAGAGCAGACTTGGACTGAGTTGGATGACAGTGAAGTTAATAAAATTGCTATGCTTTTTCTCTTAATAAACCTGCCTCCGAAGTGCTTGACCAACTCCTATAGCAAGTAGGCATTGTCACCTCTCTGTTGAGTGGTAGCAGAATTTTGGAGCCTTACAGGTTGACTTTCCATTGGAGGAGAAATCAGTGACATGGAGTTGGAGTCTGGGTATCCTCTTAATGACAATTGTTTTTGTTTACACTCTACATACCAGACCTTGAACAGAGATGGTCACAAACAGTACATAGGTAACTTCAGACATCTTAGCCTATATTCCAGTAGCACACACAGGCTTTTATGGCAATATTCCCCATTGTGCTAGGTGGTGCACGAATGCACAGTAAGACAGTACCTGTCCCAGTGAGCATATAGTGTAAATCAACTAATCAGGAAGGAGTACTGTTGTGATCTCCATCTGTAAAATGGGGAAACTGAGGCACAGATATGCCATTACTTCCCTAAGGTCACACAGGGAGTTTGGCAAAGCCAGGATCTAAAGCTGGCTCTTCTTCTAGATTAGGACTCTTCTGAGTCCTAATCTAGAACATGAACCAGAATCTAGCTACTGAGAAAGCATCCAGTTTCTCTAAATGCCTCTTCCTTTGATTGGGGGTGGGGGAGCATCAAATGAGAAGGCTGCTTGGAAAAAAAATCCAGGGAATGCTGAGTCTCTGGGTAACAAATCAAAATTAATTCAGGGACTTTCTTTGTGGGGGAATCCCACCCTATGCCTTTTAACTACAACATCAGCTTGACAAAAGCAAAGTCATACTTTGCACCTTGGTTTGTTAGGTGACTTTTTTAATGGGCGGGGAAACATCTGTTTGTTTGTCTCTAAAGTTTCCTTTTCTCCCCTCAGGTTAGTAGTGGCTGCTAATGAGAAGCCTTTGAGAAGCAGTCTGATTGCCTCAGTCCAGTTCCACCATCTTGACATCTGGGCTGTCGTTGCTGATCTCCCCAGCAGGACCACCGATGGAATGGGTCATTGACAGGAAACAAAATGAATGTCTAAAGATGGTGCCCACCCAGACAAAAGTGGGGCACGTCTGTGAGACGTGATTCCGAAGGTGAGCTGCAGCCCACGCTGTACGTTCCTCTGTGGATAATCATAGAGGACTTCAGTCTCTTGGGCTTTCACTCCAGCCCCTTGCGGGGCTCGGGACACACAGACTTTCCTTCTGCCTCAGAATATGAGCAGTGTAAAAATGTCAGTGAAAAGTAATACAGCCCAGGCAGTAACATTGTCCCAGTGCAACTGCACTGGCCCTCTGAGCCATAGACTGATGATGTATTTTCCTGCAGCCCCAAAAGAAGGAACCACCTGTAGGTCCAGTGATATAGTGGTCTGTTACTCCTTCCCTTCTCAGCAACAGCTTGTGGACTAGCAGTAAGTGCTTCTATGTAAGCCATGCAGGATTTTAAATCCATTTTGCATCTGAATCTTCCAGGATCGTTGGCTACAGCTAAGGCCAAAAGATGTTACACTCCTTGGCTTCGGCTGTTAAACTGATGTAGGTTACACGTTTCTTAGTAACAACTTCTGGAGGCACCATCCGAATCTCTGATCTGTTTATTGTCAACTACATTAAATTAACGAGCAACTCTAGTGGGAAGATAGAATGGAGAGGCAGACTGGGATAAGAATCAGCAGGGCCCTCTCCAGCTCTGTAGGGCACGTGCAGAAACTATGGCAAGAGCCTGACTACCGCTTGATAACAAGTGTGGTACCTCAGAGGCTGTAGTCTTGAAAAGCAGCTGATGCCAAGGAATACAACATATCATGTTACACCAGAGCTCTACACAAAGTCGAAAGAGACATTGGCTGATTGAAGTTTTTCTCCTGATGAGTAAGGCTACAGCATCCTGGAGCTCGGCTGCCAATCAAAAAAGATGTATGGGCTATAGTGTGACAAAAGCTAGTTGATCTGGAATCCATGAGGGCTGGGGTGGAAGGGGAAGTTTGCCTCTTTTTTTGTTCTGCTTATTGATGGGTTTTGTCTCTCTGGATTTTCTCTTGAGGTCAGCATGGCCAGAATAATGCTGTGAACTATTCCAAATGTACTTTCAACATGGGGGAGGGGGAGAAGTCCAATATGGAAGACATATAGCTTAAATAAGCAACACATGTTCCTGTGGAATAGGCATGTTTCATATAGAATGCTATAAATAAAACCATTCTGTTTCCCCTGCTGAATGCTCTGACTCTTACTTCGCAGCAAAAACAGGAGCTGCTGCTTGAAACAGACCCGCCATGTTGCTTAGCAATGCACATGGGGAAGGGTCAGCTTTTCACCTTCACATTGCTTTTCAGCCCAGAACGGTAAATTGAAGCCCTTTGTGCTCTTGTCTAATGTCTCAGGAAATAAGGAAGGCCCATTTGGGTTGTAAGTTGTCTTTTGCTTGTATTCAAAGCAAAAGGATCATGGCAGAAACAGAGAAGTATGTGTGAGCATGAGGGGCTGTAAGTGAAATCCGGGTCCAATTAAAGTCAGTGAGAGTTGCCCCATTGATTTGAATGGGGCAAAGTTGTCGTCCCATAGGTACATCCATGATGTATGAAGTCTGCCCCAGGCCCTCTCCTGAAGTGTGGAACAGAGGCAGCTTGGCTTTTTCCTTTGGGTGAGGCATTTTGTCCTGCAGCTATTCAGCAAATTTCCACATCTGGTAATATTTGGATAGCTATGACATGTTGGCAAGCCAAAGACAGCCAAAAAAGTAGAGACCCTAACAGTGAGCAAAGCCTGAGACAAAACTGAAGTAGCTTGGACAGTACTGGCCATCACAGTAAGCCTATCAGAGAGTAATTTGGTTCCTGATTCCCTTCCAGGCTGGAGTCATCTGTTACATACTGGTGGGATATCTCATCGTACATTGAAATCTACAAGAGGAGTTTGTGTCTGACCAACCTGATACAAGGTACCCAGCTTTTGAAAAGTTCTCTGCAGAATGATTGCTACATACTATGCTGGATGGACTGTAGTACCTACTGTGGGTGCAATCTAGAAAGGGTTAGCAAGAAGATGCATTTAGTTTTGAACTACCTTATTTTTCTTGGACTAAGCCAGTGATTCCTAACCTTTTTGGGCAACTGCATAAGTTTAAGGTACAGACTTGAAACTCCGATGCATGCATTGCTTTACATATGCAAATACCCAAGTTTGGATATCCATTGTTTGCATGCACATGGATGGTTTGCATGCCTAATTTAAGGAAAGGCAATTACAAACACCTATGTTTAAAAATTTGTACCTAGCAGACTCAGCTGTATCAGTGCTCTCCCATTTCTTTGTGTAGGTTGTAACCTGCCAGGCAGATAGGCTGTTGTCACAGACAGAAGACTGGGGCCTGGGCAGTTTGAGTTCCTTGCCAAGTGAAAGGATTTTTATAACCTTTCTACTGGGTTTACAAAGTAAATGACAAACTCGAGTACTTGGCGCACCCAGCCATATTTAATTACTAATTCTGTGGACATATCTGAATCTCATCATAATTCTTTGAAAGAAATGCATTGCAGATATTGATTGCTAACTTAATTATGAGCCACTTCCTCCTGTGAGATGACACTTGCAACCTGTGAAATTCAGGATGTCCTAGTTGCAGATTAAAGAAGAGAAATAGAGAAGTGATGTGCTTCGCAGGATGGGCGTGGTGGTTTCATTTGGAGAATGTTGCCTTATTCCATAGTCTAGCACTGGCTTTCTCTGCAAGGAGAGAGTCTCCACTTTCTAGTATGGAAGTGAAGTACTAGAGGGATGGAGAATCCAAAAAGCCCACAGACAAGATCAAGATGCCATTATTTAAACACTTTTTAACACTCTCTCGTAGAGTTGAACAAACTGTATTTAGCTTTGGCATGAAGTCTTACATTTAATACATTTTTAATACCTAGGACTGGCAAGACGGAAACTTCATTATGTGCTTGCTTTATATTCAGGACGTTATTTCTGCAGATAAATATGTAATGTAGTTCATATTACACATACAGTGTTTCACACATCTGTTTTATGTTTCACTAATGGCACAACAAGTGAAACCATCATCTATCCTGCTTCTCTATATTAATTCAACATGTAAGAAAAAAGGGGATGATTGTTTTCCATCTCACAGATCACTGTCAGGGAAATCGACTCCTTTTTTATAGTTCATGCAAACGATGCCAAAAACACAAATCATAGAACTTGAAAATGGCGATCCAAGGCACAATGTAATTTAAGAGCAAATACCACTCTTTAATCCACAGAGGAGCAGTTCAGAACACATTATGCACTAGCTTAACTTAATCCCTGCTGCAAAAAGTCACCATGGCGAGCCAACAGGGATAGGAAAATTATAATGGGAGTGAGAAACTGCCAAGTTGATATTCATTCATGAGATCGTGAGGCTGCATGAGTTGCTTTCATCCTCTGCATCCAGGGCTACTGTACTAAAGCCATGTTATAAAATAGATTTTAAAGTTTACTTTCAAAAAAGAGAAGTTCTCTAGAATAGAATGATAGGTTGGCCTTACAGTTAAGGCACTAGAGACTGGGACACAGGAGATCAGTCTTCAATTCCCAGGTCTGCCATAACCATCCTGTGTGGAAGCACAAGATAAGAAGTCACTAAATCTCAGTTCCTGACAGCTAAAATGGAGTTAACAGTACTTTGTCTGACTTGTTTAGTTACATTGTAAACTCTTCTAGGCAGGCACTGTCTCTTATGATGTAATTGTAAGTTTCTTAGCATGAGCCCCCTACCATAGCACAAAAAGGACTTTGGGATATCCTCTGTTTCCATGCATTATTATTATTCTTAACTATAATCACTGAAATGACATGCAATCAAAAGTAAAATTTCAATCACTTGTCCACCAACAGCATTTATGTAGTGTAGTGAAATCTCCTACACAAAGATGTTGTATTACTTCAACTGTAAGGAAATTGTAAGGACATTTTTATCCCCTTAATGAGACTTATCAAAATACCTTACGTGTCCCCTGATGTCTGAACAATATTAACAGAGCATACCAGGTTCTGATTTGGGAACACGCATTTTTATCTTAAAACAAAGCACACAAAACAAACCCTGTAATTATAACTTGATGAGGCCCCTAGACAAACAGCACACTTGTTGCATTCCACATATAGATCATAGCTGGGTTTAGACAGCAGGTCAGCTTGCAATCAGGTCCATGTCACTTGGATGGTCTATTTTAAATAGATATGGCTTGATGCAAGGGTGGAGTTTAGCAAGGAAAGAATATATATCCTGTGACATTTCCATGAGTGAGTGATCCTATGAGCATTTCCTTATCCTCTTTTTGAATGGGTGAGTCATAAAGTGGCACTTCTATTCCAGTTGTAGGAAAAGTACAACTTTTGTTTAATGACTTCAGAAAAGTCTCAACAAAATAAGTCTGCCTCCTTTGTCATGAGAACAAAATTACTTTAACTTTCTATTGTGCCCTTTCATACAAATATTGAAAAGTACTTAACGTCAGTTAATTAAGATTTACAGGCACTGTAAGTCTTAGCATTTCCATTTGACATCTGGGGACACTGAGGCACAGAGGTTAAGTGATGTGGTGAATCAGTGGTAGAGTAGGGATAAAACTAAACAATCGTCATACTCAATCCTCTGCTCCTTTAGGTCAATCTCGGCTGTTTGTAAAAGGTTACAGTATAAGTTGCCCCAGAAATGTTAAGAGGCGAATAAGATTTCCATAATGGCTCAAAAGTTTTTTTTTGTTTTTTGTTTTTTGTTTTTTTTAAAGTCAGTTTTAAAATAGCCATTTCCCCTGTGCCCAGCACCTTAGGCTGAATTGAAGTTTTTCGTGTTAAAATAATAATTTGCTGCTGAGCTCAGGCTTTGGGCCCCAAGTTTCAGCTGTGAGCAAATGTTTGCAGCCAAGTTACAAAGCCCTGAAAACAAAAGGCTTGAGCGGAAAGGAGGATTGTATTGACTATAACTGAACTCGTCTTTCCTGATCACCCTTCTGAAGCCAGCTCTGCACAGGCAAGCAGCACTCTGCCAAGTGCAATATTTCTCCAGTTGTGCTACCTGACCAGAATCATGAAGTCTTTTAAGAGTACACTGAGCATTATTGACTCTTCCATCTGTTCCTTTCCACAATGGACCCCACTTCTCTTCAGAAGGAGCTACTGCTGTGCAGATGGTACACATCTGCAAAAGAATTACATCATATGACATCATCTGGTATTGCACATGCTATTACTACAGGCAGTGAGCTATCTGTTTCTTAACAACCTCATTAAGGTGAAAATCACTCCGTGCAGACAGACAGCACAAGTCCAAGGCACGACTTAAGCCTTATTTTGAGTCCCATCTTGCCCCGCACCCTCTGCCCACTGATGATTATTAAAGAAGTCCTCTGTTTCTAGAAGGGTGATGGATGCCTGCTACCTGTCTCTAGATTTCTATTGTAGCTAATAGTAGTATTTAGTTCCCTTTTAGGCGAAAAGTGTTTCAAGTATATTAAAACCTATATAGTGTTAAACAGTTGCTATGTTTCACTCCACAAATGGCTGCACTTCTTTAGCGGGTAATATAATCCTTGTCTATAGTTTCTATGATAGCACAGTGTTTATAGTTTATAGTTTCTATGATAGCACAGGCAGAAATAAAACAAATCAAAGGGAATGTTGAGGGCTTCCCTAGAGAAGCTAAAGACGCTCTCTCTCCCTGGAAGGATGGAGGGGCTTTTGAGAATGAAGCCTCTTAGTGCTAAGTCATGTAAGGAAAAATCCTCACTAATCAGGGGTTCTTTGAGGTTACAGTACAGAGGGGCAGCTAGTTAGATGGAACTCCTCCAAAGACTAAAATACTCTCTCAATGACACACTCCTGTAGCAATGTGAATATTATCTGCAAGGCGGATGCTGTCTTTTTAATGTGATGTTCAGCGGTCCCTTCCCACCACCACATTTCCATAATTTTTCTTATTCGCTTGTACTTTCATTTTCCTCATCTAATGAATGCTGAGGTCCTTGCTCTTTATTTATTAGCACGCGCCCCTACCTTCGCTACCTACATTGTTCTCTTATTTGGATCATTATGCCTACCTGCTTGTGTGTACCTTCCCCTCCTCCCCCCATAAATGTGCAGGTTGACCTTTGCTACAGTGGATTGGAGGATGTGGGGAACTCTTATCTAGTAGGAGGTTTAGTAGTAATTGTGTGGGAGGGGGAGCCCTAATTGGGAGACTCGTGAAATTGGTTGGAAACGTCACCTGCCTTGTCTAACTCATTATAAACTCCTGCACTGCCTTCAATGACTTTTATTTAGCAACAAAACACAACACAGTTCTTGGCCTTCATTTTTTAACAATAAATCAGAAAGCACTGTTTCTTCATGCTGTTTCAGCCCCTGGCTTTATTTGCTCTGCTCAAAAACCTCTGATCCTTACTTCTAAGTAACACGTGAAATCATTAAGCACCTCCCAAATCAAAGGTTTCCAGAGCATGTCAAGGAAAAATAAAATCTTTTCTCATTTATACCTGCAGTGCATTGGCAAAGCTGCCACAGAACCAGCTGGGCCAATTGTCTCCCTCTAATAGCATCTACACTAAATAATTCTGTATTAGGAGGATTAAAAAATGTTTTCTGAAAATTATAGTGTAACCAAGCCAGCTGCCTCCTTTGCTCCCCTTGTAGCCAAGGGTCATGCTATAGGCATCCTGCCTCAGTTTCCCCTCTTGAGCTGGTCAAATAAACCTCACGTCAGAATTTTCTTGGTCAGAAAAATACCACTCCTTGTGGACTGGGTTTATAAATATATTTTTAAAAAAATCAAAACAAAGTCCATTTATAAGTTCTCACAGCCCAAGGCTTCTCTTCCTTCACGGGGCGTTTGCAGTCCCTCCCCTGCTTGGCTAGGATCTCTCCCTGCTTCAGGCAACTCCACTAGTCTCAGGGTCTTCCCTACAGGAGCCTTTCCTCACTCTCTAGAATCTGCCACAGCTTCCTGATCCTTCAATCACCCGATTCCTCTCAGGTGAATCTCGTCCTGTAACTGAGCCCACCCTAGGCCCCCCAGCCCTTAAGAGGGAGCCAACCTATTATATAAAGGAATAGATTTCTCTGTCTTTGCACTCCAAGGTTCC
Source organism: Natator depressus (assembly GCF_965152275.1). NCBI lineage: Eukaryota > Metazoa > Chordata > Testudines > Cheloniidae > Natator > Natator depressus. The sequence continues at coordinate 15,248,755 of NC_134255.1, forward strand.
ATTTGCATGAAGAGAGCTGAAAGAGACCAGGCTAACTACAATAGTCTAGGGATACAATTTGAGCGCCCTCCAGATAGTTACAACTAGACAGAAAAAAGCACTTTGGATTCTAAATGTCGGTGGGAGGAGGGAGGAAGTTTCTGCTGCAGCCAAGGTTTTCTGTTTTCAAAGTAGCAACTATTTACAGCTCATCTGTACTCCTGAGAGTGCTACAGAAATCAGGTTAAAAGAAGCTCTTGGATAAATTGTTACATTTTTCCAGTGTGAAGGAAATCTAACTGCCAGTGCAGAAGGATTGAGTGTAATAACATCAGTAAGGATAACTTTTCCAAAGTAGACCTGAGAGTCTAGGTGGGTAGCTCAGGTGAGAAGGCAGCTCAGGTGAGCAAGCTAATGCTGGTACAGAAACAACCAACCGACCTCGGGCACATTTTGGGGGGCATTTCCAGATGAAGTGAGAGATGATAGTTCATGCAGAAGAGAGCTGTATGCCATATTGTGTATGCCAAACATTTGTGTCAGAAGGTTTCCATGATCCTAGGCCTTCAGCCATGGGTGGTCTAATAATGAGAGATGGAGATCGGGAGCCAGAATTCTGAGGGTCTATTCCCAGCTCTGCCACTCATTCAATATGTGACATTGGGCAAGTCACTTAACTTCTCTTTGCCTCTCTTCGTCCTTGTGTAAAATAAGTATTAGTAATAATCACTGTTTGTAAAGTGCTTGGAGGCCTGTAGAAGAAGGTGGTATATAAGTGCAAAGTATTATCATTTGCTCTGAGAACAGTCCTGAACCATTATGACATTATCTCATGCTATGAAGTAGATGTAGAAATCAGGAAAGATCAGACGGTGGCAGCCCTTGTTAGAAATAGTAGAAAGCACTGAAGTTTCTTTTTAATAATAATAATAATAATAAATACAAGGCTAATCAAGTAGGAAAGTCCTTTAACTTAGCACAAAATATTCCTTTATCTCATAGAGGGAGGGAATGAATGACTCCTCATTCTTGGTCTCATTAGGGAGAGAAGGAACTTTCTCAAATCTGAATGATTTAAAGGAAATTTCTGCTTGGTTCTCAGGTTGTAACACCTTAAATATTTACAGTTTTATGTTGCCTCTTAGAAAAATTTTATTAACCTTTTAAAATTCCCATTAAGATGGCCCCAAGTAGAACCCTCCAATCATTTATGTTTAAGAACTACGTCTGTTTACCCTAAGTGTAAATGTACCATAGAATTCCATGCTGATAGGATTTCTCATAACTTTTATATGTATTTGAACACTCATGTCAGGCATATTTATAAATTCTTAACTAAAAGCAGGTGGATAGGTGGATTTGCAAGTTAAGAGAACCATTTCATGCTCACTATCAAATGCTTAGCAATAGTGAACTTACTTTCACATAACCATCATCCTACTCTAATTTGCAGTGGTTTCATATGTGTAACTCCACTGAGTACAATGGAGTTTCTTCTAATTAACACCCAGTGTAATTAATAGCAGAACTAGGACCATTGTCCTCCTAAATGCCTGGATACTACTGTGATGGATGTTCTATAATCGACGTATAGATACTTCAGTGATAAGCATGCTGAAAATATATTTACTCATTTAAAAAAAAAATTATGGTCCGATACCAACACAATGCATATGGTAGAAGAACGTGATTAGAGTAGGAAACATTTGAATGGTTTATTTTTTTGCTGCATCATGCTCATGTTCTCTGATTCTGCTCAGCTCAGAGTCTGATTTTCGGCTTGCTTAACTTCACCAACAGAGTTGGTTAGATGGGATTAAAAAAAATGGAAAATGATCTTGAGATCATTTTACAAAGTAAAGGATTTATCCTTGCTGCTTCTGTAAGCATGAAGGCTGTATCTACTGCTGTATAAGATTTTCAGTGCAAAGCCAGGAAACTTTTTTCCCCCCCAACCCCTTACAAAACCAAATGAAAAATACCTGTAAAAGTTTCCAATAATGTCATTATATTGCTATTGGCAACTCCACCATGATTCAGAATGACCCCCGTCCTTAAGAAGTTTGTCTCCCTCCTTATTTCAGTATCTGATTTATTGCATGTTTGTGGGGTTTTGCAGCTGTGTGCATGAATTAATGCATCAGTATCCACTTGCATGAATGTGCTCAGCAGTATCCCAAAGCAGAGCAAGAGTCAAAATCAAATTTGGAGTTTGTCTCAGGGCATTATGTAAAATTAAAAACGGCCAGCTTTTGAATTTATGCTCTGTAATATTATATCAGCCTAATTCTGTAAGAGTCTGTACTAACATTTTGCTCCCGCTCATGTAACTCGCACACTACACTGACTTTATAGTTCCACCTCCACGAGAGGCATAGAGTCAATGTCGATGTAGTTAGGTCGACGCAGCGTCGGTAGGCACTGCATTGCTTACATCAACTGTTGCTGCCTTTTACAAGCTGTCCCACAATCCCCCCCCATGGATAGTTGAGTTGGTGCAAGCACTCCTTGTGAGGACGTGCACTGACGACGAGTGTAGTGTGGACATGCAAAAGCAATTCAATTACTGCGGTGGCTGTACATCACCGTAACTTAGGTCAAGATAATTTTGTAGTGTAGACATACCCTGAGATTCTGGTGACTGTTTTCATTCTTGTGGGCTATGACATCTCCAGAACACCTTCAAAGAGTTACTACCCTGTAATTTACAATTGCCTGTTATTTACTTCATATATAATCTACTGGTAAGGATGATTTCAGAAAAATTGCTTTAATAGTAGAAGAGTTTTGTAGAGAATATTCCCAAATGACACTGTATGTCTAGAATTAAGCATTGTTTTGACAAACATTTTACATAGCTTTGTGACCCAATATACAATAAATATATATTCAGAATAGTATATGCACTGACCAGGGAACTGACTGAAGGTTTTGCTTATGTACCGTTTGAACGTAGGTAATAAACTAGTCCACAAATAAGTAATGAATCTACTTTTTGTGGTTTGTAACGTCTGCATTTAATTGTTCTCATGGAAAAAACACAAGTGCTTCTAATTCATTCTGAATTCTTCAAATTCTCTCTCTCATTAGTGGTCCCAGCATAATGTATGTCATGACAAATGGATTATAATTTCCACTACTTTGCAGTGATCATCTGCACAACACATCTGCAAGATAGCAACTATTATTCCTGTCCTGTTGCATCAGGTTTGCAGTCATGGGATCTGACCTCTGTAGCAATTTTAGAATGTGAGGTTTTCTCTGCCACCTAGAGAAAGATGGAATGCAAATTCACAGCACATGTCCTTATTTCTTTCTGATGTTTGATAATTGATGCCCCCCCCCCCGCCCCGTAATGCTCTCATGCTATTGTTACAGACAGAGAATTTGCAGTGTATCCCATAATCTCATATTGGACTCCAATTACTAAACAGTTGTTCTGAGAAAAAGGTGATGCCAATTAAAGATCTGGCTGCTTTGCAATAGTTTTTATAATTGTGCAGCTCCATCCACACTGTACAACATCTGTCTATTTAGTGCATCATCTTGCTGGTTCTCAGGTTCCCCAGCTTAGAAGTAGCATTTCTTTGACATACAACATCCCAATTTTTGTTAACCTTAAGTCTAAATTTAATTGGACCAAATCTTACAGGTTTTCATCTTGAATCAAGCCAAACTACCCATTAAGGTTGATGGTAGGGGCTTGCCTGAGTGATTTGTCCTTTAATATTTTATAAATGAGTAAAAAACCTCCACAGGCATAGTCCAGACTCCTATCTGCAGCAGAAAATGATCCTGTGAAATGAATCGGGTATTTACACAGAGCATGTTGTTCAGACTTTGATAGATTATAGGGCCAGAAGGGACCACTGTGATAATCTAGTCTGATCTCCTATATAACAAAGGTCATAGGACCACTGGATTAATTTCAGTTTGAATAAGAGCATATCTTTAGAAATAAAAACAATCCAATCTTGATTTAAAAATTGCCAGTGACTGAGAATCTCTCACAATCCATGGTAAATTGTTCCAGTGGTGGTTAACCCTCTCTGTTTAAAACTTTTGCATCTCATTTCTAATGTGAATTAGTTTAGCTACAACTTCCAGCCAGTGATTGAAGAGCCTGTTATCAAATATTCCCCCCCATGCAGGTACTCTTAGACTGATCAAGTCTCACCACCTTAACCTTGTCTTGGTTAAGATAAATCAGTTTGAGCGTCTAGAGTCGATAAGGCATGTTTTCTAATCTTTTAATCATTCTCATGCTCTTCTCTGGACCCTCTCCAATTTATCAACATCCGACTTCAATTGTGGACACCAGAAATGGGCACAAAATTCCAGTAGTGGTCACACTAGTACCGGGGTGAAAGTAACTTAAAAGACTTAGCAGTATGCCAGAGTCCTGAGCAGGGGGCATGGCCTCAACCAGAAGAGGCGGGGCCTTTAAATCAAGATTTAAAGGGCCCAGGGCTCTGGCTGTGGTAGCGGCAGCTGGGAGTCCCAGGCCCTTTAAATCACCCCTGGAGCTACCAGCTGCGGAGGCGGCTGGGAGCCCCAGGACTCAGGGGCGATTTAAAGGGCCCAGGGCTCTGGCCGTCGCTACCGCAGCAGAGTCCCGGCCCTTTAAATTGCCGACAGAGACCCAGGGGCTCCCGGCTGCTGCTGCTACTCCGGGGCTCAGGTGGAGATTTAAAAGGCCTGCTGCGATAGTGGTGGCCAGGAGCCCCTAGCCCTTTAAATCACCGCTGGAGCCCTGCCGCTGCTACCCCAGGGCTCTGGCAGCGGGCCTCGGGCAGTGATTTAATGGGCCTGGGGCTCCCCACAGTGGCCGGAGCCCTGGGCCCTTTAAATCGCTGCCTGAGCCCTGCTGCTGGAGCCCCTGGGGTAATGGTGGCGGCCTGGGGCTCCAGCGGTGATTTAAAGGGCCAGGGGCTCCCAGCTGTCGCTACCACAGCAGCGCCCCAGGCCCTTTAAATCGCTGGTCTGGGGAAGCTGGTCCAGTCTGGCACGGCCTACCGGCTATTGCCGGTACATCGGACTGGACCAGACCAGACTGGCTTACTTTCACCTCTGAACTAGTACCAAATACAGAGGCAATAGTACCTCCCTCCCCTATTCAAGATTACCCTGTTTATACATGCAAGGCTCTTGATAATGACCCTACAAGCATCTAGGGCTTTTACCTATCAGACTCTCTCCATAATACTGGCTTCTAATTTTCTAGAGGCTTAAAAACTACCCCGAGAAGCTGAGTTATCTTGGGTCTCTGTTCTCTCAATATTTTTAAAGGAAAATACAAGGAGTTGTTCACATTTTCGGTAGTCCCCTACAGGTGAAAGAGTGTCCCTCACTTATTCCTTGACCCCTTGCAAGGCAGAGATAGGCAAGTGGGGGAGAGTTAATGGCTTTTTTCACTGCTCACTTCCATTGCTGTGCTTTCTGCTCCTCCCCTGTTACATCGCAAGGTGTCTGGGGGGCTACTTGTGGAGTTAAGTACTGCTCAGTGGGAATGAAGTTAGCATGATTTATATCTCAGCCTTTAACTATCAGAAGTTATATGAACCACCTGCTGTATAAAATTGGGTCCCATTATCTTTATTAAATCATAGAATCCTAAGACTGAGCGGGGACATAAGTTTTCAAGTATGTAAAAGGTTGTTACAAGGAGGAGGAAGGAAAATTGTTTTTCTTGATCTCTGAGGATAGGACAAAAAGCAATGGGCTTTAATTGCAGCAAAGGAAGTTTAGGTTGGACATTAGGAAAAACTTCCTAACTGTCAGGGTGGTTAAGCATGGGAATAAATTGCCTAGGGAGGTTGTGGAATCTCCATCATTGGAGATTTTTAAGAGCAGGTTAGACAAACACCTGTTAGGGATGGTCTAGATAATACTTAGTCCTGCCATGAATGCAGGGGACTAGATGACCTGTAATTCTTGCTCTTCTCTCTTTTTTTTTTATGTCTGTGTTCTATTTTTGTATAATGTTTTGGCAAATGGACCTTTTTAAATCTTTCAAGCTCTATGCAGAACTATGGGCACGATGTCATTGTATAATGGAAACATAATTGTGATTATACTGATAGCTCCTTCTCTTGCACAGCAGTTTCATGGAAAAATTTCACCCTTGCTCCTATAGTTGCCCAAACAGTGCTTTCTTCTTAGTGGTACAATGAGTTGAGTTCTTTGGGGACTGTCTCCTATGGTGTGCAATGTACAGCTCCTAGCACCATATGACTTTCATCTTGTGTAAGGCTTCTAGGTACTACTGTAACATTAATTATAATAATAATAGAACATGACAATTCAACTTCTTCTTTGTTTAGTGGTAGAGACTAACGTTAAGACATTGTTCTTGTCAGATGTAAGTGGTGGATAAATAGGTATCTAACTCCCTCAAGTGTAGCTGCAGATTCAGAGATGCAGCTGAAATCCTCCAAGTACCAAGCATCCAGCAGCAGAAGAGGCATCAAGGTAAGTCAACACCTGGTGAAATAAATGTTATCCTCTCAGGACACTCTTGACAGGGCAAACTCATTGAGGAGGTTGACGTTGTGGCCCTAGAGGGCAAGTAGAGTGCCTGGCATTATATCTTCCATATTTGTCAACTAGTGGTTGAAAGGAGGGTGAACACAGGGTAAGAACCTTGCAAGATGTTCTGTTCTGATGGATGATAGATGAAAATTCTGCCTGTCTCTATTGCAGCTACTCGCTGGCTTAATCTGCTAGAATTATACTATTCTTGAGGGCAACTCGGAGCACACTTCTTGACAAAAATGAATACACAAATTGGCCTACTCTGTGTAACAATAGATTGTGCCATCGTTTCTTAGGGGTTGGTTCCCTAAATTATGCACACTCAGAAAACAGTTGGCTTTTAATTGAATAGTAGCTAGCTGAGGGTGCCTGAAACTTTCAGATTTTACAGGGGTACCTCGCAGATTAAGGAACCTGAAGCAATTCCATTAGCAGGGAAACACCTAAAGAATGCAGTGTTGGGGGTGGGTGTATGTACACACAGTGAATTGGAGGAGGGGGAAGAATAATAGAATATGGAATGGCTGAGCAAGGTTGCTCTCTGGAGATAATCATTTCAATATGGGACCAAAGGGCTATGAGGGACAAAGAGGTGATGAAGGAATGTTTTCAATCACACTGCAATAAGTAATGTTGTCATTCCTTTTAGGGAAGCATTTTTAATAAAATGGGGAGAGGATTCCATCTGCTACAAAAGGAAAAAAATCAGTAAATATGAAATAATATATTCTGGCATGGCATGGCATATTAGGGCAGCATTGGCAAAGTTCTGGAATTTATAGTTTATACTAATGTTGCCTAAACATCTTTGGATCAAAATTTGTTTAAAATGTGAAAGTCCCCGTGCATTCCACACCTACTGTAGCTGCCTTTATCTTTTTAAAAAATATGTATTCTGCATGAATTGACTTACACTTGTCAGAGCTCTATCAATACAATATCTCGGTCATTAGGAGTCTTTATGTATTCACAGAACTGTCATATTTATTTTAAATCTCACTTTTTATATAGAAACCATAATTAATCACATAAGCCAAGTTCTTTTGCATGTGCAACAATGGGCTATTTAAGATTAAGTTATTTCCTGTAACATTTATGAAATGAGAGCAAAGAATGAAGACTTTACCTGAAAGAAACAATCACCTTTTTTCCTTTGCAATTAATTCATCCTCTCAAAAGCTCTCCCCTCTTCCCCCTTAAGCAGATTTTCCTAGACCTTTGGGATACATACCGTCCATTGCGTGATCTAAAATTTCATTCCTAAAAGCTCCTGTATTTTGCAAAGGATATCACTAAGGCTATCAAGCTGTGACAATCTGAACATGGGAGATTTAAAAAAACAAACCCCAAACACCCCCACTATGAATCTGGTTTTAAAGGCCAGTTTCCCAGCACTGACCTCTGTTTTTGCAGACATAGTATTGTGCTTACAAATCTAGTTCTTGCAACCCATGCTTTTTCTGCCTGCAGTTCACTTTGGGGCTACAATATTGTTATTATTTATTTGATTAGAGTAGTGCCTACTACATGCTAATCACTTCCTACGACAGTCTCTGCTTAGAGAAGACAACAGTTTAAGGACAGACAGAAAAGCAGACAGAAGAGTTTAAGGAAACTGAACAACAAACAGATTTGTCATACAAATCAACAAGATTCACTGTTAACGGCTTGCTAGAAGTGGGGTTTAATAGTAGTTTATACAGGGGCTTTTGTGGATGAGCTTAGGGAGATTGAACCATGAGTAGGGGGCTACACAGAAGGAGGCTTGGAGGCATTTGTATGAGAGATTGACACATGGGTGGATTAACTGTAGATGTCTAAGGAATCACATTTGCATCCCTAATTCATCATAAGTCTAAGTATCTGGGCACAATTTTTTTCCTGTTTCAAAATTGTTTGCAAAAAATCTATGGAACTGCTGAGACCCTGCTAAATTCTGGCTGTACATTTCTGACTGAAATACACTGCATGAAGCCTTCATCAGAAGATGAAGAACGATGCTTTAAAACCTGCCTTCAGGTAAACACAGAGTGAGGTATTCTCTTTCCAAATGAGTGAGGCCATTTCTTTTTTTTTTTTTTAGTCCAAAACTCTAACTTAAGCCCACAACAAACTTTGGCAGTTCGGATAAAATAGGATTCTGATCCAACCCACCCCAGTTTTGCAAAATTTTCCTGCTCCCAAGGTTTTGAAAACAAAATGGACCAAAACCAGAACCATTTCTCAAATCCACACCACACTTTGGATTTTGGATAAAATGGAACCTTAGATAACTTTCGCTTTTGTAAAAGAAACTTCCCTCCAAAAAACAGCTCCATCTTTGCCCATCAGTGACTTTAAAAAAACCCAAAAACGCCTGCATGCCTGAAGTGCTCATATATATAAGTCTGGAGACACATCTCTACCTTTCTTCTTTAGCAAAACTCTTATCAGCACGGAAATGTGTACAGAACGTGAGTGACTCCAGATCCTAGGAAAACCGTGCCATATTTTGCAGGCGACTGGAACTGCTTCTTTCTACAGTACCTCCTTGCTTGATGCCTATTGCACTGTACTATTTGTGGCCAGCATGGGTGGAAGAACACAGTGAGGTGCAAGGCCTCCTCCCTTTCCAACCTCACCAAACCAAATCCAGGACGGCGCAGGGATCTGTGTTGTGTGTGTGTGCTGAGGCTAGGACTGTCACTCATTCTCTGATCAGCTTCTGAAAGCAGCTAGAGAGCAGCTGGCAAAAAACAATTCTGAAAAAAAAAATTACATTGCATCTAAATCTCTCTCTAATCCACCCAAGCTCCAATTGAAGGAAAAATATATTTGCAAGAAACTTCCACCCCAACAGCAGATTACAATGCTGCATACTAAGGATCTCATCTGGACTCTCTTTTTCCTTGGAGCTGCAGGTACATGAATATATGTAATTTTTTTTTTTTGGAGGTTGGGAACAAATTTGATTTCTGACCACTTCTGAATACTGTGCTGTGATGCAATTTTAGACTCATCTGGAGGAACAGGGGAATAGTGTTTTTGTTTCCTAGAATGCAGTGTTTTTACAGTGATGATTTGTTTCCTCCAAATATTGAATGTTGTGCTTTCCTCATCCCACTTTGTTTTGGAACTGGGGGGATAGCCGTAGAGGCTGGAAGCGGTGCACTTTTGCGATTTTCCCCCTTCTCTGCATTTCAAAGGCAGCATTTTGGTGGAGGAGCTGGGAGATGAGCGAGAGGCAGAGAGACTGCTAGGGAGGAGGATTGGGAGGTGCTGGCTGAGCAAACATTGAGGAGAAAAGAATAAACCCCAGATCTCCAAGCTGAACCAAATCAGCATCGTTCAGAGTAAACACTGGAGCTAGGAAACCTCTTTCTGTTGCAGAGTGGACAAGACCCTTTTGGTATTTTCGCTGCCTTGGCTCCCCCAGGGATGGTCAGGCAGTCTTAACGGTTTGCAATAGAGGGGAAAATTAGAAGATAAGGAAAACGTGGGGTTTTTTTTTGCCCCCTCCTTCTGTGCCTGGTGCTACTTTGCTTTACTAGACGTCCAGTTAGTTGGAAACATTGTTCACAATTGAGGAATCTGACTGGGAAAGATGGCTCAGTCTGCAATTTGACAGGAGAAAGTGAAAGGGGTTGGGAGGGAGGTGAGGAGGGCGTGAGCCATGGGCTGGTTTTATACGTGGATACCTATCTGTATGAGTGCAAGGGGAGGAATTGCCCCTCTTCCTTGAACCCGCCCCTCTTGGATTGAAGGTTGTGTGTGTTGCAAATCGCAGACAATGGAGAGGGGAACGGGGGAAGGAGAATGAAATGAGGAGGGTACTACGTGCGATGTGTTAATGGTGTCGCCATATGAGGAGCCTGGAGGGGGCTTTGTTTTAAAAATTTCTATCAGAATAGCTGAAGGATGGTGCTGGTTTTTGCAGGGCGCCCCGCCCCCCGCCGCAAACGATGCCTGTGTAATGTCCTGGGGGGGCAATGCAACGAAGTAACGGCGATGCAATTGCAAATAAAGGCGAGGGAGAAAGAGGCTGCAAAAAGAGGGGCGGTGTGAATGCGGCTGCAAAGGGTGGGGTGGGCTAAGAACTGCAGGGGGCGAGCGCAGGGGAGGGGGGTCAGAGCTGCTGGGGGTGCAGTAAGTTCGGAAAGGGGAGGAATCTGGTGCTGAAAAAATCGTTGTGATCGTGTGTGTGTGTGAGCGCGCGCTGGAGCTGGGGAGGGGACGGTCGACGGGCGCGAGCCCCTGAGCTGCGGCGCGCGGGGAGCGGGGTGGGGGGGGTAGGTGGGGGGCGGGGGTGGCTCGCTTGCATCCGCCGCCAATCAGGAGCCGGCGGCCCCGAGCGGGAAACGCCGTTAGGGGCTTTGCTCCCCAACGTTCGTAACGGTCCCGCCCCTCGGCCCTTCATTTCAGACCTGCCCCCGCCCCTATTGCACCCCCACACACACAGCTGGGAGCCCCCCTCCCGCCGCCAGCGCCCCCCCCCCAAATCCAAGCGCTGACACTTCCACCCAGGGGTCGTGCACCCCCAGCCTTACCCCCGCTGGGACCCCGCCTGCCAGCAGCCCCCTTTGCCCTGGGACGGCGCCCACGCCAGCACTGTGCCACAGCTCCCCAAAGCTTGCCATGCCCTTGCTCGGCGGCCGCCGTCACCCCACCTCCACCTGCGGGTGCCAGTGCTGCACCCGCAGCTGCTTGCTCTGGTCCTCTTCCGCAGCCCCACCCAACCCACCGTCGCACACCTGCGCTACACACTGCGGCCAGCACCCCTCTTCAACCCCGTTCACCACTGCCGTCACTACCCCGACGCCCATCGCACGCTGACTCTCAAGCCACGGTCCTGCCAACATACCCCAACCCCCCCCAGTCACTGCCATGGCACGCCTCAGCCTACAATTGCCACATACTGTCCCAATCCCCACTGCCCCCGGGTACCATTGCTCTCCACCACATCACCCCACGCTGATGTCCCTCACCTACCCAGCGGTGACTACTGCTCCACCCATCAACACACGCCTTCCCAACCATCGCCACCATGCCAACCCACTGCCAGCAACGCGCCCCTACCCCACGACTACCCCAGACCCTGCCCTGTCTCACCATTGCCCCCCAACCCACTGTCAGATACAAGCTCAAAGCTGCCTGGTGAGCATCAGCATCACCCCATCCTGTTACACAGCTTCCCTGTACCATAAGTACCATCCCACAGCTGCTCTTTAGTTTAGAATTTTTATATTTTTTATTACTACTTATTGGCATAGAACCCAAATATGAACAAATAAGGAGACTGTCAAATCCCCGCCACCAGCCTTCTCTATTACAGCCACACCCTTCAATCACAATCACCGCACCGCTGTCTTCTCTTTTGCAAAGCACCACTAGATACTTGCCTTTTCCCCGAACAATCACCCCAGATACCTATTCACACAAAGCATTCTCAGTTGTGCGAGGGGGAAAGAAAGTGGGTTTTTTCCAGGGAACAGACCAGTTGGGGTAAGTAAAGCTTCACTAAAAGCAAGAAAAATTATACACATACATACCTCTCCCTGCCCCCTTCAAAATGATGTTTTATTTGTTAATAATAATGAGCCTCAAGGTGCTTGGGGAGCTGCACAGCTCAGATCTGACAACTGTTAAACCAGTATAAAATGGAGAATGTAAAAGCCAAATAAAATATTAAAACGTTAAAACAAAGCAGCAACACATCATACAATAAAAGCAATACCCAGCACATCTGTAGTGCCTTCCATGCTAAAGGATCCTGCTTTAATTTGCTAAGCCTTACCTCCTCCTTTTCCTGCCCCCCTTCCCTACCCCAAGAGAAAGAGAGAGAGAGAGAAGAAGCTTGCAGGGTGAAGAATCCAGTCTGATGAAGGAAAAGTCAAGGCAGAGAAAGAGCTGTGCCGGCCATGATAATGCCAATAAAAAGCGCTTCTACTTTTACAGTAAATTAAATGTAGGAAAAAGCAGGGAATAGATGTCTACTAGTGAGGAAACCCTGAACAGAGGATTGTCTGAGGAGTGGTCACCCAGTGGGGCGGGAACAAAAGCATTCCTCCTGCATCTTTTAAAATAGCTTCTTTTGTATAGATTTCTATGTCCTGGGATAGTAACGCCTTAACTTAACTCTTAAATTAAAACAACATTCTTTTATAACTCAGAGGCTGATTTATAGACACAACAGATGGCTCATCTCCTTTCGTTTACATCCCGAGAACTGTGGTTTCTTAAATAATAGAGAACATTTTGTATAAACTTTACAGTGTTGACATATGGCCTTGAAGATTCCTGACATGACCAATTGATTTTTTTTTAGAACATTTAATTTAATATTAATTTAATGAATTCCCAGTGTTTGTCTTCAGGAGTGTTAAAGAACTGTGGCTGCTCTCCAGACTGAAAGTGCCTTCATGTTTTCTTGGCTGGCCTCCAGAAATACATTTTACAGATAGATTTTCCTGCCTTAGGGTATAAGAAAAGGTTGGCTTTTTGTTTTAAAAGAAGGCATGAACTTTTTTTATAATGCCATGGGTTTGTGTTGGCTGAGAGGTAGGAAAGCAGAACCAATTGATGGGGGAGGAGATAGGAGAGGAGAATACTGCACCTGCTGCCATCAGTCTGAGGGGAACAGCAAGAAGCGCTAACAAGAGACACAAAAGCACATTTTATTTTCTTGTTAAAAAAGGCCATCCTGCATTTTATTGATCACTTCCACATCTGGGTGTTTATGGAGTGTATGCAGTGTTTTTGTTTTTGTTTTTCTTTTGGTGTGGCTTTTGACATACTGTTTTTGCAGGACATGTTTTAGTATGAATTTCATCTGTCAACAGAACTCTGTTCTGTCCTATCACAGACAGGAAGGCAGATGTTACGGATTTTTAATGAACTTGTACACAACCAGTTTGGGAAGAAGCTGTCTTTCAGGGGCATATGCAATAGCTAATATGAAGGAAACTGCCTGAAGAATTTAATTAGATCCATTATAAAGGCTTTTTCAACTAAAGCAAAATGACGTTTGTTAATATTACAATGAGGATGTAAACCTTGAGGAAAGTAAACATGTTCTACTGTGAAAATGAAATTTTTTAAAACACCACACGAAACCGTTTGCTGATCCTTCTGTAATATAGAGGATGTCTGGGAGTAGTAGCCTGGCGAAGGGTGTGGCTGTGAAGGGAACTACAGCTCCCAGGCATCTCTCTGCTTCAGAATGAGATTCTTTGCGTATGTCTGCAATGGACTTGAGAATGGGGGGAGGGAGAAGGGGAAGGAGTGATGAATCCATCAAATCTGGGAGAGGGGGAAAAATTAGGCACATAGACTTTTGTTAGACATCAAAACTACCACAGAAGCGAATTTGAAGGTCAGATTTGTGCTGGCTGTGGCCTCTTTTGTTTGGGAAAGGACATTACCAAATCTTAAAGCTGTTGCTGATGCAAAGGGATGTAAATTAGTTGGGTTTGGCGGTGGTGCCATTATACTCTTTCAGTTCATGGTGTTGAAATGCTGCCTCTCTGCTGCAGCTGCTCATTAGTAGCATTGCCTTTTGATGTTACCCTGAGAGCCAAATGGTGGGCTTTCAGGCACTTTTAATGCATTGCATTTATAACTGTCTGAGGGAATCACTACTAACTGCTGGAATGAGATTTTTACGTGTAAATCTTAGTTTACAATACAGAAGGTGGGATGTGTTCCTAAAGGAAGAGGAATCGATAAGGGATCAAGAGAAAAAAATTGGAAATGGAAATAATCATTAGTCCTTTATACTGGCTCTCACATCCAAGGATGGGAATACAGATATTTACTCTGTTGGATGAGTTATACCTGAAACTACCAGGTATACAGAAGCAGTCAAAAGTTGTGCCAAAACACATGGTGACATTTGAAGAAGATAAGAATTTATTTGAAAATGACCAAGATGATTATGATTTTGTCTATAGCTTTCTTTGGAACTGGATTTCAGCTCTGAAGTCTGCAGTTATTTCTGTTTGGTCACATGTAACATGTATTGTGGGATTATTGACTGACCGAACGTTAGCAATAGCCTAAATCCAAATAAATCAGAGGCTTAGAGGAATAGACTTGGGCCCACATTCAGTCCTGTTCTAAGCAACTGCAAATTCACTTCAGATTATTGGTGGTAAAGCCTGCTGAATTTAGCCCTGGATTTCTCTTTCTCTCTCTAATGGATGAGGAATCCCCCATATGTATGGTTGCTGTCTATTTTTGGAAATTATGCTGTCAAGATTGGTCTGGGGGCCAGACTGGTTTTGTTTCAGCAGTGGTATTCCTTCCGCTGTGGTGGCATTTGGAGATTTTGGACTTCATTCTTGTAGCTGATGACCTCCAAGACATGCTATAAAAGACTCCTCTGTTCTCCCAGACCTTTCCTGAAGGTGGGAGTGTGTGGGAGATGCAGAATGTTGATGCTGGGGCAGGTTTTTTAGGAGGCTTGTTTATTTGAATATTGTATATATTATGTTTTGACAGTAATTCTAGAGCCTGAGGTAGGAAAAATGAAATAAACGGAGGAAAGCAGCCATCTTTCCAGTAATGTCTCATTTAGTTTCTTAAAAAGGCAGTCATCCCTTCCCACCGAGAGCTAGCATGTCATAAAATTGTACATCAACAGCTACACTGAAGAAGATGCTTTGGGGAATAATCACATAAGCCTTGCTAGCTGAATGAGTTATCCAGCTTTTTAAGCCATCACGTTTAAGAGGTGAATAATTGATATACATATCTGGTAACCATGTGGTCTGCTAAGAGACAATTGTATGTGCAACAGAAACAAGGATGCTATGGACAGTTTAGGCAATCAGGGTATTTGCTCCTGAAGGTAGTGTTGGTTCCTCTCAACTTTCTACAATATATTCGTACTCAGAAGCATGGTTTAAGAATAAGGAGCTAGGTTTTCAGATCAGCCTTTAATGGTCATCTGTTTTTTATTCACAGTCAGGGACTTAGTGCTGTCTTTATTCATTGCCAGGGTATCTGAGATACCTAGGCATATAAAGGTCAGATCCAAAGTCCATGGAAGCCAGGTAAGTCTTTCTGTTGAATTCAGTGGGCTTTAGATCAATCCCATGGTGACCTAAACTTCGGGCCCAAAATACTGAGTCTGCATTTATTTGCACCTGCAATTTGTGGTCACAGAAATGGAGGCCGGTATCTGAAAATCCAATGCAAGAAGGTTACGTTTAAAATACTAAATACAATAATGCAATATCTGCCATAGTTAGTCTTCCAGCTATTCAGATCCTTGATCTTGTGAAGAGAAAAGACAGCTGTAGAGATCTGCAGAACTGTAAAGTGGCAACTGGGGATGTCCTGACTTATCACAAACAAGCTAGAGTGATGTAAAGAAAAAATTCATGTGTTCTCACCCCAACCTAAATCTTGTATGAGATTATTTCCATAAACCAATGAATAAAAATCTTTAAAAGGCTATATCTCCTCTGTTACCTATTCCACAGGGCAGTTTAATTTTAAATCCTTTCAAGAAGTTAACTGATACATGAACTTTCAAAACTCAGTTAAAATAAAATCCTTAGGAAATAGTGTGACTGGCAAGAAGTGAATTGTCTACTAAATAGTAATTTTAAAATAGTCTATAGTAAAGTTGTTTTACTAAAAAGATTTGATAAGACTATTTTTAGACTATTGTGCTTACTTTACTACATTTGATAGGACTGAGCGTCAATTCATTGTAAAAAGAATATCCAAAAAGTGACCCTTGAGATTTGCCTGTTAGTCTGGGTGACCATGGAAAGCTTTAGTCTTACACATGTTTTTTAAAGGTTTGCTGACATTGAAGATTTTTGCACTGTTATTTACAGGTCTAAAAGATAAATATTCCTGTTAATTTTCATCAGCTGTTTCTATGGAAAGAGCTTTGTTAGCATGAATAGTTCACATCTATTTGGACAAAGTAAATATTTAACATTGAATTCAGTAAACTGAAGAAGCTAGGAAAGAATAGTAACAAAAGAAATTTTAATAGGTATTTTAAAGAATGTTTTGTTTAAATATCTAGCATCGTTATCCATATGTCTTTTCTGACCCAAAACCACCGCTTTGTTCATAGGTAAATGGTTATTTTGTAATAGTCGGACCATGAAAAATCAGAGTAGATTGATACTTTTCACAGGTTAATTATTTTCGCCTATGTAGTACATAAGACTTGTTGGTTTTTCTTTAATGCAGATTGTTGCTGTAAAACAGAAGTAATGGACAGTTTTAGATATTTCAATTACAATTTTATACTGTATGATGCATGAGTCAACCTTGAAGTGTCAAAGAGAGAAATGCAATCCTTAATTTCTCAGTCTCTTTTAAATTTAACATGAAGTTATTCGATCAGTAACTTGAAGTCTTATTCCAAGGGAGAAGAAAAATGTTCAAAACTGCTTGAAAACAAAAAAGGATGGTAAGTCTGTGAAACATTCAAAAGGGTTCATAATGAGAAATGAGTCAGCTAACACATTCAAGCTACGGTTTGAGGTCATCTTGGGCATAGTGTCGTTTATTGCACTTGAAATGGAAAGTTCATGCCATAGGAGGGTCCTGGCTTAGTTGTATAAATGAAGTGACATTGACAAGGTGTTGAGATGAAGAATAGAGAGTGGTGAAACTTTTATTCATGAAGATAGAAAAATGGTGTCTCTAATTCTGAATAGGTTTTTGTTTCTCATATAACTTGTCCAAACACCAATAAACACTGTGAAAAAAACATTTTGAGAAATTGTTTACTCTGTAATAATATGTGTTAATAAGCAGCAAAGACTTTGGTATTAAATGTCATTACAATTACTGCTATATAGTAAGGAATAGTACTAGATTTATGTTGGGAATTGTAAATTTTTTATTTGAAGAAATCTTCAGTTTTAAAAAGCAATGTACAGCTAGTTATTTCTGGGTTTAAATGCAGTCATTAATTTTTGCAACTAAACGGTAAGTATTATTATTAAAGATGAACAATTAGAAAAACTAGATTTTTCTTTGTGTTCCTAGCTGGGAAAATAGAATCTGTTAGATCTTTTGTATTGTATTTAAAATAGCCAATTTGGCATTGTTTACAAAATATTGGCAAATTGGTCCTAATGTGTGGTATTATTGCATAATCTTATGTTTAAAAATAAACAGTGGAAATAATTGAAGAAACCTCAGAGTTTAGAAATGCTTGTTGGTGGTTCTTCACATCGCACTAAAAAGCAGGCTGTCTTTGCATATTAATCACTCTTTGAAAGGAAGTTTGCCTTATTTGCATTGTGCATGCACTGAGGAGTCCCATAGTGAGCCTGAGAAAAAAAGGGGGGAATTGTAATTGTTGTTCTGAAAAGGGTTTTTATTCCATTCAAGTGGAAAGGCTGAATGCAGGAGAATTAGTGCAGTGTTTTGTGGAAGAACAGTCCCATTTGGTCACTTCATTTCATGTGGAGCAGTCCTAGCTTGTAAGGAGCCCGAACACTGGAGATAGGGTTAAAAGGGGAGTGACTCATCATTGTATGATGTAATCTGCAACACTAAAGATACTCTCTATTGCATGTACAAATAATCATTGAATCATCAAGTAAAAAGGAATGAAAATAAAATGTTTGTGAAATGTATAAAGTTTAGTGTTTGCTTTTTTTTATTAATGTGTATCTATTATGATTGTGAGTTTATCAGAAACTCCTCTAGGGAAACTAGTGATTTGGGAAATATTCAGGCTGCATATTTTTCAGAATAAGAGGTTTTTAGACCGGATTCACCAACACAATACTCCAGTTTTACAGTAGCATGGCTGTTACTCAGCTGTAAAACTGGAGAATTGCAGTGGTGAATCAGATTAGTTATTTTTTTGTCACCTTTTCAACTACTATTATTTCAAAGTCCGAAAACAAAATCGGAAGGTCTTGTTACTTTTATATATGGGGCAGGAAAATGGGAAGTTGATGGTTGAGACCAGACAAGGAAAGTAAAGAAATCTTTTTTTTTTTTTTTTTTTTTTTTGAGATTATAAAATGTGAACTTTAGGAAGCGATAACATTTTGAAGAGGGAGAGATTTCTCTGGCTAATTTCTCAATAGCCCAAGGAGAAGAGTGATTATATTTAGAATACTCTTAGCTGTGGTGGAACTAGGATTTTAACACAGGTTGATGCACAGTGGGAGATGTGGGATCTGGATTGGAGTTGGGGTGGATGATCATGGTTGCCAGTGGCATAACCAATAACTGCAGTTTTAAATAGAGATGTGTCCAGATCTGGCCCCATAACTAGGTACTTTCTGTTAGTGCTAAAGGTGGGGAGGAGGTGGAGATACAGACATCTATCAACGGGGCAGTGTATCATTCAGATGGTAAATGAAAATGTTCATTAGATATCTCCCCCCAAAAATCCATAGAACTAACCCTATATTCATATTTAATCAATAATATTGACTGCTGTTTTTTAGTAAAAACTTGGCTATAACTGCTTATGCTTTAGCTCTTGTTACCCAGTGGTCAGGTGTCTTTTCTTGTACTTAAATTAATTAGTTTAGTTATGTGCTAAAATTATTAGTTTGTGAATTGTGCAAGGTTATAGATGTAATAGTGTAAATTTGAAGGAGTTTGAAATATAATTATCCTCCTTTGAATAACAGACTGCAGAGAAATACTTGAGCTTTTATACTCTGATTTTGGGAAGCTTCTTGAACTTGAAAGTCGTTCCACAAATTAATCACAGGAACTGAACTGCTGATACTTTCATTCTCTTTTATAATAGAGAAGTATGCAGTGTATGTGTTTTCAGCTGAACAGCTACAATTAATGTTGGGAACATATTAGAGATCTCATTTTAGCAATGCTGTTCAACTAAGAAAAGAGGAAAGAAACGTGAGTGTCTTTAGCAGGTTTTCTCTTCTTTAGTCAGAAGTGGGTAATTTGTAATATACACATCACTGCATGTATACAGTAGTATAGTACAGTTTGTTGCCGATGTAGAAAAGAAATTGGTTTCATAATGGAAAAACTCTGCCGAAGTAATGTTGCTGTCATGACAACAGTACTTAAAAGAAACTCCTGGCTGATATGCCCTTTTTATTTTATCCCATTTTTCTATTTCTCTTATTTGTAAGGAGCACCTGTCACTTTGGTGTGTTGAGAGTTATGTGTAATTATTTTGGCAAATATGGTATACAATGAGAGACCGATATAATAGCAGTTGTGATGTTTGCAAAACAAAATCCCTTAGAACTATCACATGGTGTTAAGGATTGGAATACCTATGTAAACAGAACCAGCTAAGGATACTGTTGTGTTTGCATTTGTCACGCCTTAATTATAACTACATTATATTTATTTACTGAATTATTATTATAGCTATAACACTGACATACATTATATATATATATATATATACACGCGCACACACACACAACTGATTTTTGTGGGTATTTTGAAAACTGCAATAAACATATTGTTTTTATGTTCTCAGTAATTGATTTATTAATAACATTTACAAGTTTTTGCTTGTAACAATCATGTTGTGTTACAGAATATAACTCCGAGTGAAACAATAACTGCACATGCTGTTGAATAATTAAAAATGTTCAGAGAACTTACTGGCAGAAACATCACATTTGTCAGATTCCCATGTATACTTTAAGAAAATATAATTAACAGTTGCTTTTCAAAGTATATTGTTTGTTAACAAATTGTTTTAAGCCTGTAAAATTCAAAAGAACAAACTACTGTAAACATATTTCATTTATGGTGTTTCTAAAACATAATCCCTTCGAACTATAATGGTTTTAAGGATTGTGACTTGACATACAGAATTACTGCATTTAGGAACCTATGGAGTAGGAGTATAATCTCTTTATGATCTCTAGGATGCAACATACTACTTTGCTACAGGCTTTCTGGGGCATTTAGCATTTATTATGTACTCACTGGTGGTTTGATATTTGTTGGCATGAGGAGGCTAAAATACTGTTAAAACAAGCAAAAGGTATATAATTGTATGTATTTAACCCTCAAAAGAGCGAATAGATCTTAAAAATACACTTTACCAAAAAGAAAATGGTGCATATTATTAGGTGTTGATGAAGTGTGTTTGGGCTTTGTCTTTTATCTCCTCTTTGTGGTCACTAGCATTTAGGTGGGTCCTCCATCTCCATCATCTCAATTAAGAACATCTGCAGATATACATACTTGTGTCATTGTACTAGGTTACAATCGTAAAGCTTTACCAGCTTCTCTTCAGCTCACTAACAGTTTCCTCTTCTAACCCATCTTTTTCCCCCGTCAGATATGTCCCCAATGGCCTGTTTGGAGATCACAAGTATTAGGTAGAACAAGCCCCCTCCCTCCTGCTGCTTTACACCACTTATCAGAATATAGTACTTATGGATCAGCTGCTGTTATTGCTTACACTTGATTTCCAGCTACTTGAAGCTGTGCTTGTTGTGAGGAGCAGAACAGCGACTTTGGTGAAGGCAGCCATGTAAGGTAGATATTGAAGAATCTCAAATTCTTTTATTTGAACAATTTTGGATTTAAAAAAGTAGTTAATGAATTGGTCCAGAACACAGTCAAGATATAAGGGTGGAGGTTTCATTGCCTGAAATACTCCAGTAGCTCTGAATCTGCGGGGTCAAATAAGAGGCTACACTGCAATGAAAGAGTTAATCATTAAAATAACCCTCCACCCCCACGTAGTGTTACTTTTCAAAGCAATAGGGCATGTATATGTATAATTTAAAGGTTAATTGGCTGCCAAGTTGTCAGTCAACCTTATGTCTGACATCAGAGTTTTGTCTGAGGGATAGACTGACAGTGGAGGCGTTAGTTTGGGTCTGCTTCTAGATCGGAGTTCAGGGAGTTGGGAGTAAGGTGTGACTTGATGTTTTATGCTAGTGTGGGTGTTTTTCATAAATCCTTGAGTGAGGCTGTACAGTGAAAGCCACACAGCTTTGTAGAATAAAAATTACTTAATCTAGGCCCCATAAAACTAATTTTTCTTACAATAGAGCCTTCCCATCCCTAGGAAGCAAGTACCCATTGAGTGTGCTCTTGTCGAGTTTGTTTTTTAATAATATTGGTTGTTAGGAGACAGATTTTATGTTTTGGATGTTTGTGCTTAACTGCCTTTCACTTCAGTGGTAGTTGCATATATGCTTCTGAAGAAAGAACCTAGCTGGTGGTGACTGTTTTGAGATGCTTTCCAGTCCCATGTACTCAGAGAGCACATCCACTGGTTACCATAGCAACACTTTTACTACAAAATGTTCAGAATAATTGCATAGGTAAGTAAAGATACACACAAATCTTCAGATTGGCCCCACACCCTGCTATCACAAAGGAGGATGTGCCTATGAATTGCAAGTAGATGCAACAACCTCCTTACACATGCTGGAAAAAATAGGGATATTGATCAATTGCAAAGAAAAAAAAAATGCAGCCTACGTGTAAGCAATCCTTCCACTTAAATTGCAGTAACGTTAACAGTTAAAATGATTATGTTCCATAGAATCTTACGTTTAAAATAATTGCATTTTGTTATAGTAGTAACAGTGAAAATTCTAGTCTAGCTCAGTGGTCCTCAACCTGTTTACCATTGTGGGCTGCATATGTGGCCCACAATGTGTTATGTGGGCTGCATCCAATACTACCTTATGTCCCTGAGGATGTCTCATGGGCCACAGCCCTGTGCTGACTGGGCCGCAGGTTGAGAACCACTGTTCTAGCTCGTATACAGTTTACATCACTATTGTATCTGAGCACCTTCCAGGAATGCATTAAGTGATGTATCTGTCATGTTTTTATTTCTCTTATCCTCTTCCCCAGGAAGAGAACTGTGTGTACAGTGGAACATTTTATCTTTTGGTAGGGTTTTGTTTTGTGAAATGTACACGATGCTGTGTGTTAGAGAGAGCAGGGTTGAAGAAATGTGTCTTGCACTTGGAGTAGAAGGTGGTGAGGCTTGCCAAGGTTTGTGACTATATACATAGTACAGAAAATTTTTAAGTTTAACTTATGCATTTAATCTCTAACTTTTTCTAGTAACAGTGATCTTAGATGTTTGCAGCCATAGTAGAAACCAAATCTTTCAGACAGAAGTGTACAATTTTTGTGTTGTCACTTTAATGCTACAAATTAACAACACTGAACAGGTATAAAATGAGAAGAGCCAGCAAGGTAAATAATATATTATCATTTCTGATAATAATAATAATGAGCAAATGACAATCTCTTGAACAAGAGCACTTTCAAAACATTTTCAGTGGGATATCTGTTTTAGTTGTTTTTATACCTGTTTGAAGAATATACACCCCTTAAAAATACCTGAATTAACTAATTACCTATAGATATAGATGTTACTATGTATTGATTTTTAAATTAATTAGGATTTAAAGAAAACCACTATAGATGGAGAATATTTTTTTATGAATGCAACTCATAGTTTAAACAAAAACCACAAGCCAAATGGGAAGCAAATCACTGGAATTTGTGTCGCTAGTAACCATGAAATGAGGATTCCATGTTTTCATGATTGCAGTCTGTGATGAGCACTGCAGTACTATTATTCTATCAAGTTTACAGAATGATTAATGCCATATCTGGTAGCCCTGGTGGATGCATAACAGTTGCTTCTCATGGATTTAAATTAGTAAATGCAAATGAGTCCTAAAATCAAAATGGTAAATCCCATACTATAGTTGTCTTGTGTATGTTCAGGCCTCGCATTGTTTATCTCTGCAATGTCTATTATCTGCAAATGTAGTTATTTGTTATTTATTGGGGCATACACAAGTAGCTGCAAGTTTAAAAGGGGGGAAAAGTGCAACAGAAAAAAAAATTATAATAAAAAAAAATCTTATCACTTGTTCTTGAAGACTATATTTTGAGGGTAGGGACCACAAGAATCTAGTTCAAATGATGAGTGAAGCAACACTGCTGATTCCCTTGGAATTTAGCACTCTAAGTGGATTAGAACTAAAAATAGCTCTGTCTGACATTGTACCAGGTCAGGACGCATTTTAAAATATCTGCATTTGTAGATTTGAGGTAAATGAAAATATCCACACTTGGGCATCCTAAAGCATAGTTTCTCTCTAACAGTTTTGTTACTGTAACACCTGAATGTTGGATGTAATCTAAGATGTACATTTTTAGGGATATATATGTTTAACATGGAACACACATTTCAGAATGAAAATGTAATGGTAGTTATGTGTGTGTGCAATTCCATTACCTGTGTCAAAATTTTAACAGCAACAAAATATTAACCTTTTGTTGTAATCTTTGTGTATGTGAATGTAGGCAGGATGGTTCTCATCTTAATTATTAGCTATTTATTCAGCACTATAAATATGCATGGTACTTTATAGAACAAATATAGATGACATGCCTGATTCTTCATTGCAGTGTGCAGTCATCTATACCTTTTTCATAGTGAGTGAAAAGTGGATGTAAAATGCTAATAAATCAGCATGGAGAAGGGCAAGGTTTACATCAGTAAGATGACATGTGATTGCTTTGGTTACTTCTGCTTGTGTCTGAGAAGTTATAGCAGAGTTAGATGTTTTTCTGTGTAAGTCATTGTATTGTTAATGATGAATTGTAATGCTAATTAATTCACCTTAACTCCAACATTTGTTAAATGGTGGTATGACGACATGGTCTGAGATGAGACTATATGTCTTTGCTGTAAAACATAGTTTCAATTTTAATGAGGGAAAACAAAATAAACATTGTCTACTTAATCTAAAATCTGGATCTCTATTACCACAAATGGCCGTCTTACAGTTTAAACTTCATTCTGTACTTTTGTTGCATTTGTATTTTATTCTGTTTGCCAGTCTTTGGAAGAGAGAAACATCTTTGGTTGCTGGCCAGATGTCGTTGATGTTGGCTTCTGTTTTTATAACTGGGGTCTGGTGTCTCATTATCTCCCAGAGATCTTGGTCAGCAGACATAATGCCAGATACGTGTCTCACTTCTGATTCATGCTAGTGTAGGTCCATGAAATCACTGAAGTTACTTTAGTGTAACTAATATTAAGCCTCTCTTAAAAGGCATCTCATATTAGAGAGAACCTCCCACCCTCTTTTTTTTTTTTTCCTGGTTCAGATCTGGAAAGGATTCTAAAAACAGATAAACAAGATTTATAAACAAGTTTGCTTCCTTGGTGTTTTGGGTCCACCATGTCTGTGAATTAAACTTTATAAGCAACTGTAGACCCTTAATACTATGCAATGTTTTTCTTTTATTCCGAAAGAAACTAGTGTTTGGTTGCCAGGACCTGTTTGTATGAGGTACTATCTTTGCAGCTTGTGATAAGGCACAGAACAAGAATCTTTTTTTTTTTTTTTTCAAATAATGCTAGTTTTGTATGATGGACACATTCTTTTTTTCTATGAAAAGAATGATCGTTTAAAAGAAGAAACATTTTGAAATGGAAAATACCATCCGACCTAAACACTTACTTACTTTAATGACTTGAACAAGGCTTACCATTATGCTTCACTATGTAATCAAACGTTCCTCAGGGTAATGCTTAAAGCAGTCTTATTTCCATTTACAAGATAAGGTATTTGGAGTTAGTTCCTCTCTTGGAAGCTACCTCTATAAGTGGAAGGCATATAAATACACCCACGTATGGAGTTATTTACTTACTTGGAATGTGTACAAGCAACAACAAACACTGAAAAACCACAGCCTACCTTTATAATAAAAGAAAACAAGCAGTCTATATGTGTATCTTACACACAGGAACACTTCAAAAATCCTGTTTCTTGTAGAACATAAAAACTAAAATTGTGGAAGCTTGTGATGTGCGAGTCCTTCCTATCAAAAAGCTCTGTGATGCTAGGAGACTCAGTGCATATAATGAGCTTTATAACTTCTTATTCTTGAGCAATTGCAGTTTATTGAGTACAGTTTCATCCGGGTCTTGTTTGAAAGACCTTGCTGGTTTTGTGGCGATAGTAAGGAATCCTGTCAGTCTGAGAATATCAGTTGTCTTCCTTGATTTAAGGAAATATAATTTGGTAGTAGTACAAGACAAAAGTTAGCAAGTCATTTCTTGTTGAAAGCATAAATAGAAATAATTGGGGCTTATTAGACTGATGAAAACATATGTCAACACCAACCATACAAAGTCATTGCTTCCACTGAGAAAAAGGAATGACAAACCACAGTCTAAGAAACAAGGATAGTCTCCAAGTTCTGTAGAGCTATTTGCCATATGGTTTAATATGCAGGAACCAAGTGGAAGAGACAACGCTTGTCAACAGTAAACCCATAAACAAGTACAGAGGCACATAAAGCAAGTTCTTTCATCTGGAAATTTCAGGGGTACTGTATTAGGTAAAGCATGACTGTTAGAAATTCCAGCTGTATGTCATGCTTGACACTTCAAGCAAAGCTAGAACTACCACAGCATTCTTAATCTTCCTTCCTCTTCAAGAAAAATTACATAATTTCTTTTGTCTCATTCAGGACATTCAGAGTTTCCTACCTCGAGATATTTTTGTGTTGCTAGACATGCAAATTTATGCTGAAATATGTTTATTGTTTCAAAGAAGAGAAGTGGAAAATCTAGAAGGGTTCAGATTCTTTTCTCATTTCTTTTTCCACGTTCTGTAGAAATATCAGGTTAAGGATTATGAATTTGCAGTCCTTGTGCTTTAAAGAAATGTAGAAGAATCGTATTTCCGCACACATTTTTCAATCACATTATGAGCTTAAACGCTCAACTGTGATGTCCTGTTAGAAATTAGACATTGTATCCCCAAACCAATGTCTGACTACAGCAGTCTTTGTCTTTTGTATGGCAAGAACGGTGATTAGCAACGTACAAATAACCAAGAATATAGCAGTAATCCAAAATTTTAGCAGAGGCTCCGTGGTGTTAATAGGAGTCCACATGAAAGTTGTTTAAAAGAAACTCAAAGGGCCACTTAAGGTGGGTGGATCGTTATAAGGCGGGCAGGATGGGAAAAAGATAAAACCAAATGTAGATTGAGAGTTCCATAATCTTAGAGTTGAACTTCTCCTCCCATGGGGCATGTGGAATACTACTTACTAGACTTCTCAATCAGTTATAATGTTGAATTTAAAGTGTCTGTAATTGCAGGAGTATACTGGACATAGAGGAGCACATAATATTCTTGGTATATTTGGATAGGAGGTTACATCTCTGAAAGAGAGACTAGAATCTGGAGCTATATAATTGCAAAGTAATAATTTCTTTTTCAGATTTAATAAGACATCCTGTTAAGAATACCTGTACGTTTTGCTTATTTTCAGTAAATTTTGAAAAAAGTTGCAAGTTGATAGAGTATTTGATTTTTTGCTTACTACTGTAACTTATCTGTTTATTTTTGGATCACATGTACTGTACCTGATTGCAACATTACTATCTGTGTTTGTACATCCGTTTCAAGATGAGCATCTAAAGATGAGAATTTTACTTGTCTTCCTTTGTTGCTTCTAGAGATTTCTAGAACACAGGGAAGAATTTAAAGCTATAACATCTGCTGCTATATTTGATTGATCAGCTGTGTGCTTTGCAGAAAAGCTCTGTGGGATATTTCAGTTCACAGTTCATTTTAATATTTATAGGGGTCATAAATTAAAGACAGGACAACCAGAGGCAGTTATAGCTGAAAGCTCTGGCCCAAGTGAAATTCTTTGAACTCCGCTAGATGGCACTAATTTATTGAGTGTGTAGAATGATGTTGTTGGTGGGAGAAGACCAAATGGACCTGGTGGTATACGTTAGAAGATGTTAATTTTAAAACCGTGAAGTTGAGTAAAATAATGAAAATCTGCAATACACATGAATTATGTATGTATCTGCTTGATGGTACTGCGTTCTTGAAAGGGCATGAACTTTTTACGCTTTCAAGCATTGAAAAGCCCTGGAAAAATTAGGTGACATTTCAGACTGTGTGGAGAGATAGTAATATAAGCAGAATATGAGGATAGAGAAAGTAACAAGAAATTAAAGTTATTACATGGATGTATTGATTTACCACTATTCTGTACTACTTTGATTGATGATCTCCCTTTTCCTAGGCAAGAATCAATTTAGATGATACTAGATCAAGTGTTCAAGAACCATACCAAAGAAACAACTTTCTTAAAAGTTTGCTTTCTCAGAATAGTGTATTACAGATCTATGTTATAGGCTGTACATTTCTCTGTCCAGATGATCTCTGGGAATTCTACCTCTGCAGTCATATTTATTCTTTACATTAGTGGCTTCTTCATGTTGAAGAAACCATAGTAGTTCCTTCTCTGCAAAGTAAATGCCTTACCACCCATTTCCAAAATGATGGTGCGGTTAGCTGCACTGTACGGAATTAATATTCACTACTGCACAGGCAATTAATGAATTTGAGGTCATGGGCAGGAAAGAGGCTTTGCATTCAGCTTCTCAAAGGCCACTGATAGATACACAAGTACTCCATAATCCCTTCTCAAATACTTCAGCATCCAGGAGCTTGGTCTGACTCCCAGATAAAATGTTTTCATTAGAGTAATGGATTACCAAGTCTGAAACTTCTAGCCTTGGCTTTGATTAATGTCAAAATGGTATCAACATGGCCAGGCCTTAAAGCGCTGGGTTTCACAGGAGCATATTTTATTGCAGCAACATGGGTACCGAAGGCCATTACATCTCTCTCTGTCAGTGAATACAAAGACTGAGCTCTCAACAGAGGCTCTATGTATCATATTGAACCAAGTTACACCTGTTTGTTCAAAGATGACTACTTGATCAAAAAGATACTGGTATGTTCTCTGATCATCCCCAAAATATAATTCTGAGAAGGTGTAGTTGTACCCAGGATATTAGAGAGACAAGTTCGGTGAGGTAATACCTTTTATTGGACCAACTTCTGTTGGTAAGAGACAAAAGCTTTCTCAAGAGTTCTGTATGACTCGCAAGCTTTTGTCTCTCACCAACAGCAGTTGGTCCAATAAAAGGTATTACCTCACCCATCTTGTCATTCTGAGAAGGGGGACTTGGAGTCCTTTTCTGAATCAGCTGTTAATGAAAGTTTTGGGGTCAATGAGAAATGAGATTTTCCAAAGGAATTCATTTGCGCACCCTGTTTTAAGCAGGACAAAGCATGATGATTCCGAAAAAGCTATGGTGATTGTGGTGGATAATCAGCTGAACATGAGCTCCCAGTGTGATGCTGCGGCCCAGAGCGGCAGTGCAGCACTTGGATGCATAAACAGGGGAATCGAATAAGAGTAGAGAGGTTATACCTCTGTATTTGGCACTAGTGCGACTGCTGCTGGAGTATTGTGTCCAGCTCCAGTATTCGCACTTCAAGATGGATGCTGATAAATTGGAGAGGGTTCAGAGAAGAGTCACAAGAATGAGTAAAGGATTAGAAAACATGTCTTATAGTAATAGACTAGAGGCGCTCAATCTGTTTAGCTTAATAAAGAGAAAGTTAAGGAGTGACTTCATTATAGTCTGTAACTACCTACCAGGGGACCATATATTTAATAATGAACTCTTCAGTCTTGCAGAGAAACGTATAACATGATTCAATGGCTGGAAGTTGAAACTAGACAAATTCAGACTGGAAATACGCTGTAAGTTTTTGGCAGTGAGGGTGATTAACCATTGGAACAATTTCCCAAGGGTAGTGGTGGATTCTCCGTCACTGACCATTTATAAATCAAGATTGGATGTTTTTCTAAAAGATCTGCTCTGGGAATTATTTTGGAGATGTTCTTTGGCCTGTGCTGTGCGGGAGGTCAGACTAGGTGATCACAATGGTCACTTCTGGCCTTAAAACCTATGAATATCAATGCCTTCAAAAGTCAGGCTTATTTCATTGGTTATATTAGCAGCCTGGTGTTGACTGTAGATTTTCACCCTGTAGCAACTAGCCCTTTGGGCACTTAGTTGGTTACCTCATTCTCTTTATCCCTGACTCTGCCTTTGATGGGAAGGTTGTTGTGTGGGCTTCATAAGTTCCTCAGGTTTGAGCCGGGCAGGAAGATATCAGGGTGTTTGACTCTCAAAGTCAAGTAGTGGCATATGTACTGGAACTGAAGGTGCCCTGGGTGCTGCTGCACCCCCTGGCTTGAAGTGGTTTCCATCATGTACAGGGTTTACAGTTTGGTTCAATGGCTCTCAGCACCCGCACTATACAAATTGTTCCAGCACACCTGAGTAGTGTCCTGTTCTCCTCAATGTTAATTTACACTCTTCATCTTAACTAATTTTCTATCAGGTTAGGGAGGAGGGCAGTGCCTTTCTTCCCTGAAGGATCCAGACCACTCTGGACATAGCAAAACCTATGAGTTATGATTATCTAGTACAGCAAAATGGCGGCAGAGTTCCTCCTCCTTACGGTTTTTTGTTTTAAATTAAAAGCTCCCCTGGTTAGTATACTTGCTGAATTGATAACTCCATCCCTACTCTCTCTGCCTTCATGAGGGGAGAGAAACCCTTCTGCATACAGTTCTTTCTACCCGAGAAGGCAGGTTTTTTTTTCTTTTTACCCTCAGCAGTTTCTCCTTTTCCCTCCAGTGTGGCTTCTGTTTGGAAGGGAGAAAGTCTTTGGGGAGAACTGCGGACTTCCCTAAGCTAGAGATATCACTAAGCATGATCAGTGGTTGCAAGCAATTGTGTGGCTCAAAATATAGCATCAAAAGTCTCCTGCTTCTGTACTTAAAAAAGGATTTTTGCATTTGGAATGGAGTGCGGCACTTGAGGCAGATTACCTTAGTGCCATATATTTACCCTGAGGCTTGTCATTCCATGGGGGCACACTAGGGCATCTGCTCCTGCAGCTAGTAGTGTAGCGATTTCCCACTTTGCTGTACAGCACATTGGGGAATTCCAGAGCGTTCAGCAATATGGTTTTAGTATCTGACACCAGCCATCAGGATCACCACTGTACCTCCATTGCGAGCCAACCCTCCACTCTGCTGGCAAACACTTTGAAATCACCTTAAGAAGAGCAGCTTTTGACCCAATGCTGTCAGTCTGCTCGCCGCCAGAACTTGCATCAAGATGTCTGTACTCTTAAGAGTCGAATCAGACATACAATGATGTATTTAGAGTATGGCAGAATTAAAATCCATTTTCAATTCATTCGGTTGGCAGTTTGCCTTCAGGCTTTTATGTTGTAAGTACTGTGAAGCAGTTGGATTTGTGTGGTGGTTTTTTTTTTTTTTTTTTTAGTTTTTTATATGTAAACTTATTGTAGGTTCAGTTGAGATTCTGGTTCTTTAGAAGTAATTATAGTTATCATTCACACTGGGAACTACATGAACTCACTCCAGTAAAACAGCCAGGCTTTTTGTCTCTTTTGTTTTTCTGCTAATGCCATTAATTTTTACATTAGTTGGAGCAGTTTATGAGTTTGACATTTGATGAGGCAGACAAATGGGGATATAAATCACTCCTGTTGAATTTCATGCTAGCCATGTAGTTAATGTTTTTTGTTGGTTTTGGTTTAAGATTAAAAAACAAGAAAGACTCATCGGAACAGAAACTACTAAACCCACAAGTAACTCACGGAAAGCATATCAAACACACACACTAATGAAAGATGGGTAATCACCTGAAACTTGCTTAAGCATCCACGTATCCATGGATTTTGTGGATATTTCTGGATCAATGCATTGTATTTCCTAAAAGCTTTCATACCTGTAATGTGTTGGGTTTTTTTTTGTTTTTTTGTTTTTTTTTTAAATCTGCACAGCCACTTCATCCCACCTACCATTTAGCAATTTTTTTTTCTGGTTTTCACTCTAATAATTGGAACATTTTTATTTTTAACACTGCACAACCTTTTAAAACATTCTGATTAACTGGATCATATTAAGTGTGGTGGGAATAGTTTCTCTCTGAGGCTGGTTGGAGACCAAATGGCTGCTGTTTGACTCCTTGGGCATATCACAAATCTAAATGTAAATCAGTCTCGAGGGGAAATTCAGTGAAGCATATCTAGGTCTGTTTGTTTTTTTTCTATTGAGATAATCAGTCAGGGTTTACAGTGGAGACCTGGTGGGTGTGAATGCAAGATCCCTTTTCCAGGACAGAAGGAGGAATACTAAGTTATTTGACATTCTTTGAAAACAGATAGGAAATACTGCTTATGAGTTTGCATGTAAAAGTTTTTGAGAACAGCTTTTACCTAAACGTCCTTTTTTTTTTTTTTTTTTTTTTTAAATAAACATAGCTAAAAACACTTGAGCTGTAAGTCTCTTCTGGTTATTGGAAACAAATTTGTGTGGTGCTTAGCTGGGCTCTCCTGTTAAGACAGTGCATATAAAAGCCTAGTTGAATGTATTAAACGTATGGAAAAAGCATGAATAAGATAAGAATGGCTAATGAGGGTGATTAGTTCATTGGTATTGTTCTGTAGACCACAGCCTTCTAGGAATACACTTTGGATTTGTTTGTGTATTCTTAGGACACCAATGAGATGCTTTGTGATGTGCTGGGAATAATTGGCTGTTGTAAGGGTTAAAAATCTCCTTTATTTTCATCCAAAATGAACATTTGCGTTAACGGCATGTGACTCAGTAGGCACTTCCTTTAATTGTTAGTGCATGTTTCCATTTAAAATAAAAAGAAAAGGAATACTTGTGGCACCTTAGAGACTAACCAATTTATATGAGCATAAGCTTTCGTGACGACAGCTTATGCTCAAATAAATTGGTTAGTCTCTAAGGTGCCACAAGTACTCCTTTTCTTTTTGCGAATACAGACTAACACGGCTGTTACTCTGAAACCTGTCATTTAAAATAAAGGCACACTTGTATGCACAGGATTGTGGCTTGGTGAGTTTTTTTTATACTTGGTGAATTTTTGAAAAGGTATTGAGTGATAAAGGGAGCTGTTCATGTAGATCTGTGCCTCATGCTTGCATCTTCTGTGGCTTCTTATTCGACTTCAGTGAAAGCAAACAATGGGATAACTTCTTGTTTACATACTCCATTTATGTCTTTTCTTTAGTGAGTACAAAATAATGGGCCTGAGTCTCCCTTACACTAATGCCCCTTTGCACCACACTGGAAGTATAAAAGGACTTCAAAACAGGTGTAAATGTTGTTTATGCTTACTTTAAAGCCCTATTTGAGAAGTGAAAAGGGGCTTCAGTGTAAAAGAGAGTGTCCCATTTATTCTATATATTTACTTATTCATTCTAACAGTTATTTACTTTTCAACTGTTCTAAAATTCCTCCGCTTCAGTATAACTTGGATAATGCTTTTTGTGAAAGTATAGGTTTGTTTTCCAGCCCTGTTTGGCTCCTGAAGAATCAATCCTCTCCAACATAAAGCCTGCGCAGACCGATTGCCCTTCCAACCAAGAAGGGCTAGAGGTGACTCTGGAGCTCATCTGGGCTGCTCTTGAGTCAGCTGAAGGGGTCAATAGAAAGTGACACACACTTCTCCTTCAGGGTTTATATGCTCCCTTACTGGCGTTTTATGCTGCCAACTGATAGGAGAACAAAGGACTAAGAGAGAGTCCTAAACTTAAATACCCTATATGGTCACAGAGGGTTCTATTACTAGACCCTTCACCAGATTTCCCTGAAACATTTTTGTTCCTTTCTAAGGAAGGTTTAGTATTAAAAAAGATGCCTACCATTGTATAGACCGCCATTCTGGATAGTAAAGCTGAATGAGTCACGGAGATGATAATATTGTACAGTATGGGCCTTTGATTCCTTCATGCAGAGAATAATCACCCCACTGGGTGTTAGGCTTACAGTCTTCAGTATATACTCAGCAATTATTGTGAATGAATATTTGTATTACAGTAGCACTGAGAGGCCCCATTCAAGATACAGGCTCTACAGAAACATAGCAAGGGACAGTCCTTGCCCTGAAGAGCTACAGTCTAAATATACAAGATATGGTAAGAGGGGAACAGAGAGGAAGTGACTTGCCCAAGGTCACACTGAAAGTCTGTGATAGAGGCATGATAGATTAAAAATTGATTGGGCGGGGGAATAGTGTTTTTATTTTGTTTATAAGTTTTTCTTTTTAAAAATAAACCTGTGTAAAATTAAATCTCGGTTGAACACAAAATATGTTAAGGCCTAAACTTCTTATCTCTGAAAACCTTTAAATGAAATAAAACTATGCTGAATCCATGAGTCTTTATCAAAAACTTGGAGTTAAAGGTGGGTTTCCTATATAAAGGAACATGTCTGTCCTCTGATTCTAACCTCTGAGGTCAAGGTTTGTAAATATGGCACAACAAGTCAGCCTACATAACAAGAGACTTAGGTGAGACTAGGAATTAAGCTCTAATCACTTTTCACTTAGGCATATTTGAAAATTTTTCCAGGTTGATCCGAAATATTTAATTTAATTTGCTGACTACATTTAATCCCTCTGTTAAATAAATCATTTAGTTGCAAATGTGAAACATGTTTTGATAGAAATTTATGTATCCAAAACTCTAAATGTTTTGTTTAATAAAAGTAAATTTTATGTTGTTGTGTTTAATTAAATTCTAGTTACAATCTTAATGCAGCTTGACACAAATCATGAGCAAAAAGTTAATTACCTAGTAAATAAGAAACATGTAATTCACCATTTTCTAATATACTAAAAATGTACAATTGATAAGAATATGGAAATATTAAGCTATATAATTGCTTAAACAAGTTTATAGCTATAGTGAACCCTCCTAGGTAGCAAAAAGACATACCAAATCTAGTGTAAAGGCTCTCTAGTTGTAAATCAACATGTTTTATTGGTTATATCAACCAATGACGAATATACCTTTCTTTCAAAAATAACTCAAGTACAAATGGAAAAGTTGATTAAAATTGATTATTTAAATCAGTCCAACCTGGATAGAGATGGAGATTAGAACAAAAATCTCCTGAGTCCCAGACCAATGGAAGTATGAGGGATATATTTGTCCCAGAGACTTAAATCTGAAGGTGTGCCAACAAGTGTAGTTGCTTTATTTCTTTTAATTCATAAGGAAAGTACACTGTATAAAAGTTAATTGTAGACTAAGGAGAATAAATCACGTCTTCTCACATTTATAGTAAATGTCCACTTTTTAGTGAAAGTTTGGCTAACCACTTATGTGATTGTTCTTGTTTGTTACATATTTTCCTCACTTGATGGATATTGATTTTTAATCTTAGCAGCTATGATTTACTTTTCTCATTATCTGTTGTGAAAGAGATATCACATTTCTTTTTTGCATGAAAGGAAAAAAGGTAATGCAGTTACTTCCAGTTAAAAGCTAAGCAGGTCCCATATGAGCCTTGTCTAATTCATTATGGATTACTGTTTTAGAATTAGAAAATTGTGTTATAAATCATGATGTCATTTCCAGCTAATCAAATTCAGGCAAGGGCTTTTTTGCTCTCATGAGATCTGGCCCATCACAGACAGCTGTGTCAAGTACATTGATGTCTGGATCGAATGGGGTGGGGTCAGAATCAGGGTTGTAACCTGGAATAGGTTTTCATTGCAGTTTTCTTTATTTACTATTCATTGCGATAGAATAAAAAAGATGCAAATAAAGCACTTACAGCCTGACTTACGGAACTTGATTACTTGTAAAGTGTAACACATTTAAAGTGATGTTTCTTGTCAAGGATTCAGCACATGTGCTTTTTTATTCTGCAACATATTAACGCCTACAAATAAAAGCTAAAGAGAATCGAGGAAAAACAAAATGTCCTCTCTGAACAAAGAAGAATCCAGCTGGATTCACAAGAAGAGCTGTGCATGGTATACTAGATAAGGGAAAAAATTCTTACCACACACGGAGGCAACTTAAAAGTGTGGTTCAGAAAAATCTCAATAAAATTATATTGCCTGGGATATGTTTAAGTGCTGGTATGCCTGTGGAGATAGTTGATTATTTCAGAGAGTACTCATGGGTTCTTCTGTGGACATGCAGAATTTCATGAGCTGTAGTACAGAGAAGGTTTATAGACCAAACAGATGTAGGTGGGGAGAATCTGTAATTTAGTACAGGAGAGCTCACTTCCAGGTGGCAAACATTAAGAATGGCTCTGTACATAAGTCATTGCTATTTATACTTTCTCTTAGTACTTTGAGATTTGCCTGGGTGCTTCCCAAAACAGAAAAGATGTTTTCTCTGCCCAAGGAACTTTTCAGTTAACTTAAATGTGATGTAATGAGGGGTAAGCAAGAAGAATTGAGAGGCAGTGGGGAAGAGAAAATGGGGACAGTATCAGCGATATTACAAAGTTACCCAAAGAGGGCCTGGCCTTGACTGGAAGTAGGAAAAGAGGGTGATTTTTTTTCTTTTCTAACAGAGTATCTTAGTTGCCTAATTACATCTAGTTATGGTGGCTGAAATGGGTTTAAAGGATGGTATGTAAGAGAGGAGATTGAGGGGACTTCTGTTTCTGTTTGTTTTTTTTCAAAGGAGAAAGTAGTAGGGAAAAGGAAAAATTCTACCAATATATCACTTACATTTGTAGGCTGTTTGACATAAACTAACAGCTCTACACTGCTGTCAGAAGCAATGATTTAAAATACCTGCACCTGGTGCAGGTGTCTTCATAGCGGGGTAAAGGCAATGATAATCTAATTGCTAAAGTAATCACTGGAAGATGCATATATGATGTGAGGACTGTCATACTATGTCTTTGTACAGCACCCAGCAAAATGGGGTCGTAATTCTGGTTGGCGTCTCTGGCCCTTCAGTTTCTGGACTGCTGTTGAATTCTGGGAAACCAAGTAGACCTGGAATGTAAAAGAACAGCATGGAGGAAGTTCGGAAAACAAATGGATTACTATCTAAATGATCTTTTTACTTGGGTATTTGCAGTCACTGGAAGTGGGCTTTGTTATCTTGTATCCCAAGAGAATCATCGTCTTTGTTATTCTCATTCACAAATTGATGTATGAGAAATTCATCGCAGAATTGCATCTGGCTGCATTTTACTTTTTGCCGTATAAGTTTAATGGCACTGCCTCATCTCATGTCGTTCAGCTTAACTGCAATAACGATCTTGCATAGCCATTGACAATGGTAGTCTGGGGGTTTCTATTAATTAAAAGGCACAATTGGCTAGAGGTTCATACTGCATTTTATTTTTGTATGCGCGGAATTATGCTTTACGTTTTATATATTGTACATTATTTGTCTGAGGCTTGGTTTTGCCAGTTCTCAACATTTTAGGAAGAGCAGGTAACTGAGATACTATCAGAATTTACTATTGATGAAAGTTGTAGTTTGCAAGTTGTTGTTTTGTAATGATCAGAGAATGATGTACATTGAGATGTTTTAACTGTCATATCAGTTTTCAAACTCTTACATAAGACGTTGATTAAACAAGTATTCATATTTTATATACAAAAACTGTAGGTCACACATTACAATGTGTATCCAGTCAGTTGGTAGCTTAATTTTTCTTTAGAAAAATGAAAATATTTGTCATAATTGCAGTTCATTATCTCTCTTCTGATGAGGTAAAGGTTTAGGCAGTCCCAAGAGGCAAGGGCTGATAATAAAATCACCTTGCATGTTATTTGAGTCAGAATCAGTTCTCTTGTGTACATCCTATTAATGAGCGTACATAAGCTGTATAGTAGAAAGATTATTGCTCTTTACAAAAATAATTGCTGGTTTATATTGTTTTGGAGCTTTTTTGCTTGGGTAGAATTTACACTTACTACAGTATTTGTCCTTTAGTCTTGCTCTTTCATCATGCAGAAGAGGCAAAGTGAAGAATTACTAAGCATTAAAATGTATGTTAAATTAATCCTATTTTAATGATACAAAATAGGGATCTAAAATGAAGGGCACATAAGTACATGTTCCTAGTTTAGAGCCTGACACCAAGAGACTATCTTTTTTTGTACTCTCAGTATGTTGGAGCTTAGAAATACTTCTGGGGGGCAAAAAAAAAAAAAATCAAAGATAAATGAGGCATTCTGTTTTTCTTAAGGAAAATCAGAGCATCTGAAGGAAAACAAGCTTAATTCAGACAAGAAATGTATACAGAGTGCTGCATATTTGAAGTTATGTCCCATTACTGTGGATATGTATAGTTGTATGACTCCCTTGTATTCACTGTATATGACTGCAGTGAAAAAGGTTGTAAATATGTTTACTATGTAACTGGGTGGTCTTTGGACTGTAATTCTCCTTTATACTCTGGCCAGTTCTACACTAAAAAGTGAAGTCAACCCAGCTTCCTGCTCAAGGGTGTGAAAAATCCACACACCAAGTGATGTTAAGTTGACTTAACCCCCGGTGTAGACAGCTCTAGGTTGAGAGAGGAATTCTTCCGTCGAACTACCTACCACCTCTCTGGGAGGTGGATTAATTACGTGGTGGGAGAAGCCCCCTACAACTGCTGTAGCGAGTGGCTATGCTGAAATGCTACAGCGATGCATCTGCAATGGTTTGTGTACACACAGCCTCGCTGAAACATACATTGCATTTGAAATAGAAACGTCTCCAGTAGTAAAGGTAGGGCAGTCACTTGAAAGAATATATTTATTGACTAGGACCATGTAGAAGGGTAAGAATAATCTGCCCAGACAAATGGCTCTGTCTCCATGTTGCTCTGTGTTACCAAGGGAGTTTGTAGGCAGAGCTTCATTTTAAAGGTCCAGGCTGCCTGGTAAGAAGGCACCAGTCTGGGACTTGGTTTTACTCTCCCTGCTAGGAACTGGAGATGGAAACTAAAGTGGTATGAGGGCATCCATTTGGCTTTACTAAAGGAATTGACACATCAGATGCCCAAAGAGTGAGAAGGAAGGGAGCTGCTTTTCTTTTAATGCTTTTGCTACAGTCTGACTTTCATTGAGTGGTGATCATTAAGGCTACATGTTAGTCATGGGTATTTTTAGTTAATGTCATGGACAGGTCACAGGCCATAAACAAAAATTCACTACCCGTGACCTGTCTGATTTTTACTAAAAATACTCGCTGTGACTAAAACTTTGGTGGGCGGGGTGGGGTTGCTCTGTGGGGCAGCCTGGGGGCGCCATGGGTGCTGGGGGAGGTGACCTGGGACCCCCGCTGGTGCAGAAAGGGGGGGGCGGCCCACAGCGCCTATTATACCTGCCGCCCATGATCGTTGTCCCTGATTGTGAAGATCTAACCCATATCGTTATAGTGCCAATGGAACTAACACATGAATGAAGAGCTGTGAATAGACTTTCATATAGGCTGCTGTAACTAGGCACAGTGGGATGAATTAAGTACATACAGCTTTACTAATGCTGAATTTCCCTGCTTCTGGTGTATTAAGCAAGCCCCTTCTTCAGTTTCTTGTTTTTGACATTGTTGTTTTCTCTTGTTATACAAGAAAGTATCACATTTAGCTAAGACAGTCCTGTATGAATAATTGCTCCCACAGCAGCTGGTAAAGGTTGTAAAGATGAATCAGTGCAGAACTCATGAGATACCTTTTTAGCAATTCTGTACCTAAGTCCTGGGAAACAATTAATTGATAGATTTAAAAAGCAAAGGTCAAGTTTTATAATGTGGTGATTATTGGGAAGTTCATGACTTCTTAAATCCTGGCTATAGACTTTTTTTTTTTTTTTTTTTTTTACTTTGTCTCAGTATGCTTCCATTTTTCTGCCTAAATATAAGAGCAGTGAGATGTATTCTTTTATTATGAGTTATGAATTCTCGTTCAAATATTTTCAAAACTTAGGAGAAAAGTAAATCAGCTTGGAAATTCTTTATTTAAACTTCTCACATAACTGATATGTCAACATGTGCCTAAACACACAACCATTTTTGTGCATGTGCCATATCAATAAAACTTCGGACGTTCTGCTTCATGTAAAATGTTAGTAACTGTGCTGCAGAGCTTTTCTAGCATGTTTCTAATGATCTCCAAACTTGTTGGCTGAT
The DNA here is from genome assembly GCF_965152275.1 of Natator depressus. Taxonomy (NCBI): domain Eukaryota; kingdom Metazoa; phylum Chordata; order Testudines; family Cheloniidae; genus Natator; species Natator depressus. The sequence goes on from NC_134255.1 coordinate 15,288,105, forward strand.
CCACTTGTTTAAAGAAAAGTGTAATTCTGTGTATTAGAAATCTCTTAATATTTTACGTACACTGTACACATAGTAGTTTTTTAGGTTTTTGCTTGACTATCCATAAGGCTGTTAATAGTGTTTGCCAGGAAAAGAAAAGTGGTTCCTGCTCCTCAGTGGGTGGTCTTAATAGTGAAGTTACATAGCCTGGAATTTTCTTGGCTTTTTACAAAGACAGCAAGAGCTGGGAAAAGCCAACTGGTCAGTATTCTTTCTGTCTTTCTTTCTGTCTTTTCTGTTTAATACGGTCTTCATTATTGGTTCACCTTCATCCTGGACTGAGATGGGAAATGCAGTCACCTTCATATATTTATTAAAAAGTTGTCTCTTTTCCTAATAGTTTATGTACTCACCCCAGTATCCTCCCTCTCTCCAACATTAGTTAATGGTTGTCAAGTGCTCTGAAGATTAAAAGAACTATGTTAGTGCTAAGTGTTAATAATTAGAACAGTGGTCCCCAAATATTCGGGGTGGGGGCAGGGGGAGAGCACCCCCCAATTTCGCTCTGACCCCGACCGTGGCCCTGCTCCCGGTCGTGGCCTCAACCCCTGACTCCCAACCGTGACTCCCAGCGGGGGCTTGGACAGATTCCATTATTTGGGGTGGGGGTTCGCAACAAAGCTTGGGGACCACTAAATTAGACAAGGTGGTCCAGTAAAAGATATTACCTCATCCACCTTGTCTTGCTAATATCCTGGGACCCACAGGGCTACAACAACACGGCAACTAATTTATTACAATATTCCACAGTGAATTACAACATCTATCACCTTCTACAATAATGGTACATCAAAGGTCTAATCTTGAAAAGTGCTGTGAGCACCCTTAACTCTTTCTGATATCATGGGTGGTCCATGGTATTTAATGCCCAATAGGAGCTGCCGAACACTTTGAAGGGCGGGGCCCTAAAGGAAACTTTTTCTTCTCTTCCTTCAGTGGTGGAAGAGCACCACTACTGTCACAAAACTGATTTATTTGCATGTGGAAAAGCAATAGCTCTCCCTGGTTACATCAGAATTGCTACACCAGACCCATGGACCATGTAGTCCTCTATCCTGTCTGACAGTCAACACTAGATGCCTCAGAAGAAGGTGCAAGATCCCCTTCAAAGGACCTCTTCCTATGCCCGGGCAGGCTTGTGTGCTGAAGAATGATGGGTTATAATTTAGAAAAGTCCTGTTTTGATGTAATTGAGAATGTCATCTATCTTTATAAATGTATAATTGTGTTTTGAATTCTGTTAAGCTCTGTTAAGGAGTTCCACCGGCTAAGTATGTATTGTTAAATGAAGTATTTCCTTTTATCAGTTTTAAATAGCATTGTCTTTCAATTTCCTCATATCTTCTTTGTTCTTGTATTATGAGAGAGGGTAAAGTAAATAGGAGTGCCTGGTGTACCTTCTCTATACCGTGCTTTATTTTGTGTACATCTATTCATCTGATTCATCACCTCTTTAAAAGAAAAGGAGTACTTGTGGCACCTTAGAGACTAACCAATTTATTTGAGCATGAGCTTTCGTGAGCTACAGCTCACGTCATCGGATGCAAACAGATCTAACACCTCTTTAAAGTAAATAGTCTTGATCTTTTTAGTCTCTTCTCACATGGCAGTCTCTCAATACCTGTTCCTATTTTCTCTGCCCATGTCTGAATCTCACTTTATTTCTTACCTATATCTTTTTGAAATAGGGTGATGAGAACTGAATACAGTATTCCAGCTGAGAGTTTACCATTGATTTCTGTAATTAAAATATTGTCATTATCTTACATCTGTGTACAAAGTTCTGTTTGCTTTAACGACTGGTGCATGTTGAGCAGCAGTTTTCATTGCCTGCCCTGGCTTTTCTTTAAGAACATAAGAATGGCCATGCTGGTTCAGACCAGTGGTCTATCTAGACAAGTGTCCTGTCTTCTGACAGTGGCTAGTGTCAGATGCTTCAGAAGGAAAGAATAGAAGAATTTATCAAGTGATCCATCGCCTTTCATCTAGTCCCCCCTTTCTGGCAGGTGGAGTTTTAGGGACACCTGAAGCATGGGGTTGCATGCCTAACCATTGTGGCTAATAGCCATTGATGGACCTATATAATTCCTTTTTGAACCCCTGTTGTACTTTTGGCCTTTAGAACATCCCTTGGCAACAAGTTCCACTGGTTGATTGTGCTTTGTGTGAAGAAGTACTTCCTGATGTTTGTTTTTAAATCGGCTGCCTATTTTCAGTCACTTGAACCCTGGTTCTTGGATTAAGTGAAGGGGTAAATAACACTTCCCTATTTATTTAATTAAGTTCTGTTTCTATAAGTGGTTGGGTTTTTTGGATCAGATGTCTTCACTGAAATGTATATATGAGTACCATATAGATTCATGCTACATTTAGCAGAAGCTTGGTGTGCAGTGAAAATCTATTCATGCCACTGTCGTATCAAGACAAGATTTCAGACTTTTTAATAGTCTTGCCATTGTGGCTTAGTCTATAAATTAGGTCTTCATCAGTGGAACACTGCAAAAGGTATTTTTCCACTGTCGAACATAAAATTGTACAAGAGAAAATAACATGTAGCTACTACTTCTAGTCCCGATTTCTGTAGAGGACCTAGCGAGTTTGCAGCAAAGATAATGGCTACTGGAAAAATGTGCACATCATAGGACATTTACAAAACCTGGACTGTATGCTCTTCTGAAAGACTTCAAAAGTGAGTGAAGAGCATAGTATGTTGGTGGGTGGTATTCTCTGTTCTTCTGCATATGGAAAGGAAAACCTACAGACGTGCAAAAGATGTGGGCAGTTACAGCTAATGATATATTTTTCATATTCATCCATAGGACCTTTGACATGACTGCAGAAACTAAGGAAGTTGTTTTAATCTCAGATCTTCCATTTAGTTGAAATGGCTTCTTAGTTTATAATTATTATTTGCATTCCAGCAATAAGCTCTGGATAATACTCTAACTCAGATAACAGTTTGCATAGCTATCCTACAGATATTGCCTGAGCAGGCTGCCTTTCAGATGATGACTGTTTGTGCCAATGACCTAAAATTAATTACTGTGAACTTGCCTGAGCCTAGAGAGCTGACTCAAAGGACAAAGGTTATAGAGACAAACTGTTATTATCTTCATCTTTATTCCTAGTCTTTAGATTACACTTCTGTAATATTAAATCATACAGAGTAAGCAAAAGCTCCTTCTGCTACCAATCGTTCAGATCTTAGGCACTAAGTAGGGCAGTTCCTTTTATCCTATTAAAACAATATTGGACTTGACTGGTCCTCCAGTAACCCCCTGATCTAGCGCAACATGAAGGTTTTTTGATTCCTTTCAAATTTCCAAAATCACAGATGGATGTGACCCTGGATATTCTGACAAATATGGACCCATGCCACTACAGAACCTGAGGTCCAATAGCTAATTTTTAGTTTTTGTCCAGCAAGGAGTTAACAAGAAGCTTTATGAAGAGACATATATGGATGATACAAAAGAAAAATTAACAGTGTTCAGCACACAAATGACACTTGCACAAGCAAAACTATAATATGCAGCCAGAGAACAGAAGAACGGAAATAATTAAATGCCAACACCACTAGTTGTATAGTGATCCATTCAGCTGTCTACCCACAAAGCACTTCCAGAAGAAGTTAGAGCCAAGACTTTACTTGGCAGCACTTGCTTGCTTTTTATTCATTTCAATGGCCATCTCCAGTTGAAAACACACTCCTAACCCAAGAAAATCTATTCAAAGTTTTTCAAAACTATGAACACAAGATCTTTTCCTTCTGATATTAACAGCTTAAAAACACCTGTATTAATATATAAGGATCTTGTCACCTCTATAATTTTACTAACAGTGTGAAGATGTGACATCTTCATTATTCTGTAGCTGGAGGGAAAAAAATCCCAAAATGTCTTCCTTTTTAAAAATCACTTAAAATGGGTATAAAAATTAGTATGTGGAAAAGAGGCCTATTAACGGTAACTAGTAGGTTCTGTCTTCTTCACTCTGTGGTGTGGAAGGGAACAAATGGGATACAGAGGGGCAAGAATGCCCTTGAAGCAGTGAAAGGTTAGCAGCTTTCTTGTAGTCCTTGGGCTTTGCAGCATGCTGACTACTTACTCCCTGGGAGCTTGTGGAAAGGCCCTCTGTACTAACAGTATTAGTTGGGATGTTGCATAACTGAACAGCTGATTTACCCAGCTTGCTCTCCTCAAACTTTTGCAGATTCTTGAGTGGGTGGCCAACCATGGTAGTTAATGTTGCTAGAAGCAGCATTACTTCAGCCTTATAGGAAAGCTTTTTCTGTTGGACACACAGCATTTTAGTAGGAAGTTTCTTTCTGACAAACCGCTTATTTTTTCTGAGTTTAATGACTAGGACATTCAGGTTCTGACTTTTAAGGTATTGTAAAGTCAAGAACCATCAATCAACTCAGGCAGGAACCATTTAATCTCTTTTTTGCATGTGGCAAACTATCACAATTATATATCACCAGGAAAAGGAACATGCCTGTCTCCAGTGGTGTAGTTGAAATGGATTTTTGTTGGTACAGTTGTTATGCACTGTGCCTGTGTGGGTGTGTTTGTGAGGGGCTACGGATAGGGAGTGTGCATGAGAAAGATTTTAAAACTTTTTAGTGAAGTACATTATATTTTTTTGCCACGTCACCCAAGTTCCCATTTGTCTGTCCATTATTTAATTTGGTGCCATGCAAAGAGATTGATTTTTCTTTTTCTTAATAAATGTCAACTTTAGTTCAGCATATTTCACACAAGTTGATGCTGAAGGGGCTGTTTCCCATTTACAGTGGAGTATCTGAGACCAGAAATTTATTCTGCTGTCTGTTTTATAATTTGCTTGGGAAATACAGAATGCAACATGAATATTTGTAGACTATTAAACACATTCTAGAGGAAGTAGCAGACAGTATTCTGCATGTAGAATTTTTACCATTTTCCCCTCGATAGTGTTCTTTGTGTGAACTTGATTCTTTGCATATCTGCTCTGAAGGAAGGTTTCCTTGAGCTCATTTTATTTGGAGTTCATAAACTTGTAATTAGTGACAGCATTGTAAGCATGACTCTGGTGAAGGGGAAAGTGGAGTACAAAGGGAAACCTTGTCTGGCCATTGTTTCATCCTCAATGGCAGCTTCCTTAGCTTAGTGGAAGACTTGGCTTAAAGCTTGTGCTTCATGATGCCATGTTGTGAACAAGAGAGCTATTCTTTGTACCGAAAAATTAATTATGGAAGAAAATATGGAAGATCAAGACATGCTGATATAATGTATTGCCCTGGAACACACCAAATGTGTGTATTTATTTTGTTATCCAGGAAATTGAAAAATAAGTCTCTCCTTTTTTAGGTCATGAAAACCATGTGTACTAAATACAGCATACATTATTAGAGTAGTGCTTAGATGCTCCAACAGAAATTGGGTCTCAATTCTGCCAGGCATTTTACATACCCATAGTAAGAGCCAATTCCAGTCCTAAACAGCTTGCAGTTTCAATCGACAAGTGAAGGGGGCTGGGAGAGAGGATGGAAGTGTTGTTAGCTCTGTTTTACAGTTGAGGAAATGAGGCACAGGGAGATTAAGTGACTTGCCTGAGAGAACACACGGGCAGTTGGTGACAGAGTCAGGAATTGAGTCCAGACCTCCCTGAGTCCCAATCCAGTGCTTTAACCACAAGAATATCCTCTGTTAAAGTATTCAGAAACTGACTCAATGCAACATGTAAATGTGCCTCTTTCCACACACAAACCAGGCTCAAATACAGTTTGAAGATTTTTACATGAAGAAGATCCCGAGTAAATTAAAAGGCATGAGGTCTATAAAATGTATAAAACTTTGATACATGCACTCTAACAAGATATTAGAGAATATGTACCTGATCTTAACTTCAGGTCCATTGCCCATGTAGAAAGCACACTGACCTTCATTGTAATAAGAAGGAAACAAGAAAGGCCGGTGATAAAGAATGTAGGGCCAAATCCTGTACTTCATAAGATGTCTAACTCCATTGAAGTCTGCTCCTATTCAAGTAACATCATTCACATCAGTAAACAGAAAGATTGGCCTATAATATAAAGTTTAAAATTAATCGGTGTAAAGGAGCTTGCTGAACAATTCTCCTGTCTGACTCTAGAACATGGAGGAGGCATTTCTGGGGCAGTCCAGTCTGCTGAATTGTGTAGAACTAAGGAGCTGAAATCTGTGCTGGCTTACATGTTGCACAGCACCAGAGAACTAAGCAGGGGAGGCATGCATGTAACTATGGAGAATTTGGGGCAGTATCTGTGTAACAGTATTACTAGATAAGCTTTAATGCAGTAGGTTACAGATTATTATTGGCCCTTAAAAGGGTGCAAAGGAGGGAGAGAGTGCAAAATGAACTGCTTCCCTGGGGCCTGGCCCAATTTCATCACCGTTTTCTGTGAAGTTACGTAGCTTCCTGTGAGGCGGGGGGCACACATCATCCCAAAGTAGGTGGAGAGAGAGCAGGGCCCATGGATTGGAAGCAGTACTCTGCGAGTTGGGTTGACTGTTCCACCCACAAAGGAGATGTAGCATTGACTCAGCTCTCCCTATGTACTGGGGAATTCTGGGAGGCACTCTGTCCCCATTAGCTCATGCTCATATTGTCACTACAAGCATCAAAAACAATTTTGCTTGTGAGCTTCGTTTCATGGTGAATGGAAGCCTTGTACTCTTGGTGAAACAAGTCTTTGTCTTAGGTTGTTGAGATCAGTCAGAGTGCATGTGTTTTATATTCTGAGTAAGTGGTGAAGCTTGTTACACTCATAAGGCAAACAAATATGCTGTCTGTCGAATATAAAATGAATTGAAATTGATTGGATCTCTAAGAAGTGTATCCGATGAAAATATAGTTGACTGATCTTTAAGTTAGAGCCATAAGGCATGGAACCATAGGCTCTGTAACATGTTCAGTCGTTTGAAAATTAGGCATACTTTAATTTATTTTTATATTGATGTACAAAATAATTGAAACATTCTTTTCTCCTGTCAGTTAATTTAGTACCTTAGTTCTGGCTGACAATTGGCTGCTTCACTGTATAGCCATTCATTATATGGCTATGAAAGATCTGTTTTGTGAAATGTTTTGGATGGTTTTTTATTATATGTTATTATTTACCTGGTAGAAAAAGGCTTTAAAAATAATCAAAGCAAAACAGAAAACTTGTGCTAGAAATCACTTTAGCACCCTAACAGTTTAGTATTGTTTTAGATGCATTAAGAGATAATGAGGGAATAGTGGCAAAGGGTGTAGCTGAACAATCAACAGATTTAACGGAGAAATGCAGACACACAGAGTGCAAAGCCATTAAGTCACAGGTGTGTTTGTGTGTATGTGACAGTTCAGATAAATTGTGCAATTCTCAAGTTTTAAATTCACACCTGGCCAAAAGGAAGGGGGAGTGTGTGTGTGTGTGGGGGGGGTTGTTTGTTTGTTTGTTTGTTTGTTTTTAACAGTAACTTGATGTTACTTAATGGCATTCACACTGTAGGGCATGTGGAATTTTACAACTCGAGGGCTGGATTTTCTGGGAGCACAAACAGAACCCTTTTATCCCCTGTAACATACATGCACATCCCCGTTCTTACAGTGGATTTCTCCATAGATCATTGAGTGCATATATTTTCTCAGGATACTGATATTCTTGGCCCATGATCCTGCAATGAGATCTGTATTGACAGACCATGACTCCTGTGTGGAGTCCCACTGATGTCGTCAGGATTTTGTGAGACTATTCAGTGGCATGACATTATGGCTGATAGCTGGATTTAGCTCTGTGTATTCTACATGGGAGCTCTTCGTGTCTGTGCATCTTTAGAAAATATATCGCTGTTTGGATAGAGACTTAAGTTCAGGTTTCAAGAAGTTTAGAAAGGATAAAATTCCATCTGTAATAATTAGTGTTACAGATTTACTTTTCTGTTTTGTTTGTTGTCAACCCTCAACTCTTTTGTTGAAAATAACAAGGATACGTAATATGTGGTTGTCTTGGTTTTACCATCACTTATACAGCAATTGCTGTTAATGTAGAGTTGAGTAATTTGTGCAAGGTGATTTCAGTGTTTGACTAATGTACTTGAATTCCCCAAATGTATTTCTGACCTCAGAATTATGGTTTAAACTAGGGTCTTTTAAATGATTATTTAGGTGCTGGGTTGTTTTTGTTTTGTTTGTTTTTTTACAGCCATTGCCGTATGTGGGGAAGTGTGTCCTGAACTGCAGTTACTGGCATCATTTTACTTGCAGAATTCTATGTTTGGCAGGAAGGAGCTGCTGGAGCCCACTCAGGAACAACACCTATTTGAAGGGTGCAAGGCATGCATCTCCCCAGTCTTGCCCTAGCAGTGGTGAAAGGGGGCAAGGCCTTATCCCTGGCCACCATCTTAGCACCGCCCATCTCCCAGAGGGGGTGTGCATGACCTAAGACTGTGCTAGTCTTCCTCCTACCTCTGGCACTCATTGAATGCTAGCACCTACATTTTGATTCCCATTATCCTCTCCTACAGCTTGCAGAGCTGTGCCAGTGCCACCACAATCTGGCCCTTGCATTTTAAACATGAAATTATTTTCCTTCTATTATAAAGGTCTTCATTTTCCGGATCACGGGTGAAGAGTTGCGTATTAAGTGTATCGACATGTAACAGTTTATTATAATTCAGGCGTGGCCAAACTGTGGCTCGTGAGCCGCATGCAGCTATTTTACAGGTAAAGTGCAGCTCACAGAGCTCCCCTAGACATCCCCCCCCATTCTCCACCTACCAGACTGGGTGGGGGGAGCTCGGGGCTTCTGCCCTGCAGAGGGGTGGTGGGACTAGGGGCTTCTGCACTGGAGGGAGGGGAGTCTAAGGGCTTTAGCCCTGCAGGGAGATGTTGGGGCAGAAGCCCCGTGCACCAGCAGGCACCGTCCCACAGGGCAGCTTGTGCATGCCTTGTGGCTCTCGAACTTCTGCAGATGATTGTGTGCGGCTCGGAGGGTCAGTAAGATTGGCCACTCCTGATCTAATAGACAAGAGCCATTGCTCAAAGTGTATTGATGCGTATTCCACATGTGGCTTCAAGTACTCCCATCAAATGTAATTTTAGATATTCTTGTGATATTTAAGGAAGGTGTTGCTTGGGCTTGAGAAGTCTCTAAGTATCTATTTGCAAAAGGCCCTGCTTTTAGCTCAGGTACTGTTCTTCTCTACTGCTGTGTTCTGAGGACACTGGATTTTCATAATAGGGTTTAGTAAAAGTTTTTCCATGCCCATAGCGAAAGGGAAACATGTTTCAGCTAAGAGAGGCTCTCTTTCCGACAGTGCACAAGTTCTTAGTAAGGTTGATGGCATGCACCCATCAATAGCAAATGAACCTTTAAGAGGGACCTTTGAGACATTATAGTTTGCGTTCTTGGTGTCAATCAACCTGGAGCATGTACCCAGTCTTCTGCTGTGTGTCAAGTCTGTGTAGCTCTAATACAGGCCCTCCCTGTTTTTGAGCTGCGAATAAATGGATGCATTTGAACCATTGGTTGCTTTATGTATTTTATTTTTTTTCTGGTGGCACACACTTCCCTTTACAGTGATGATCACCTCATCTTGGCAAATAAGTGAATAGAAGGGCCTGTTTGCAATAGGATGAAGGACAGTATAAAGCAACATTTAGGATGTTTCCTGATTTTTATGTTGTAAAATTTGCCATGAAATTATGGGCCCCCCCCCACCTTCAGGATGAATTCTCAAAACAAGTGCAGCTCAAAGGTCATCGTTTAGGTTTGTTGACAGGAAGGAATAGTGAGGTGCGACTCCATGGAGCTCTTCACCAAAGGCTGCAGTGCCAAACATGCGGACAGCTGTTTAACTTTGCCATTGAGACTGTGTGAATTTGGGGCAGTGATCAAAATAAATGTCTTGTGGCAGTAGCCTTGACTTTTGTTCAAGGGGTAAAAGATGTTAATGGATGAGCTAAGGAAAGCTGTGGTCATGGCTAAAGCTCTTTCCTTTATTGAAACAGAGACACACCCCCACTTTAGTGGCAGAACTAAATACATAGTAGAAGATTCCAGTGATTAATTTACCAAATTTCAATATCTATGCATAACTTTACCTGAAAAACGAGTCCTGTATGTGTTCATAGCCCTGAGTACTTTGTCTAAGCACCTTTGTGGTTCTGTGCGTTCATAATATTAAAACAGGAAAGCAAGAACTGAGCATAGGTGTATGAAGTTGCATGTATGTTTCTTGTTAATAATCAGTGTAATGGATGAGTAATGCTCCGGACACTCTTCCAGTAGTTCATTTGAGGTCAGATTTACTATGCTTCAAAAGGGCAAGGGTCATGCTATCTGAAATAAAACAATTTTTAATTATGAATGTTGTTTTAACTTTTTTCCTCATGTATTTATATGCAACAACATTCTTGCTGCAGATGAAAGCCTGTGCCATACTCAGCCATCTTATACGTGTATAATTAGTAGTCATTAAGTTACATTTGCTCTAGTTGCTTTTGTTGACCCTTGCAACTTGGAGGTGATGGTATGTAATGATCTTTGGTGTTTTCTGGAGATCAAGCTCTGGAAAGCTGGGATTAGCAAGGTTTTAGTTTGCATACGTTGCATGCCTCACCAAGAAAGAGGATCCAGATGTACAAAACATCTGTATGACTGCAATGAATCTGATTTGGTCTCCACTGAAAAAAGAAAAAAAAAATCATTCACAGATCTTTCTTATATTTTTGCTTCTTTGACCTGTTTTTCTCTTTATTACTTTGTTCTTATATTGTTTGTTGCCTGCAGACTCGGGAAACATGGTTACGGCAGTTACCTAGCCTATTTTGTTTAAACGTACTATGTTATGTATCTAGTTCCATAGGCGTTTCAGTTTACTAAAAATGATAGATAAACACTGCTGAATTTTGCAAATTTTGACAGTTGTCTGACTTCTTTTTTCACAGAAGAATGTGGTGTGACACGGTGAACAAAAGACTAATCAATTTTCTGTTTTTCTATTTTCTCTTCCTCTCCATCCTGTAATCTTCTGTGGTTGGAATGATGTGTATCTGAATGGTTTTTGTGGTTGCATTTCAATTTATGATTTTTTATATATATATATATATATATATATATATATATATATATATATATATATATATATATATAAGGTAAGAGTGGTTTATTTTTTTCCTCTTGCTGTGAATTCATATTTCAGATTAATGTGAAAGTATCTGTGAATATAAAGTATCTGACCCAGGTTGTTTATTTCCTTTAAAGGAAGAACCCTGCTTTTTTTTCTAAATGTTCAAGAAGACAGATGATAATTTTAAATAAATGGCCTGTGAACTTTCTTTAAAATATTTATATCGCTATCCACCATTGCTAAGAAAAGGAATATATATAGCATGCATGAAGATGATTAAGGAAAGCAAGGTGAAGAATAAATTAATATGTATTTTGCACTTTGTAATGCTCAGTAAACTGTAACCTAGAGGGAAGATATTTAATTCAAAGGACCTGAATACAGCCATCATACTGTCTTGTCATAAGAGTGACATGGAATGACAGCTCATTTATGAAAAACTGGAGAATTACTGTGAATCTCAGTGGGCTAGAATGGAGTCTTTATGCTTGGCCCTAAGAGTCCAAGTTCCTTCCCTGCTCCCAGGGGGAAGTACTTTATTGCTCAGCTTCACAGTATGCAGATTATTTCCTCCCTCCTCAAACCAGCTCAGATCTGATGATCTGCAAACTGTGGGATGAAGCCATGACTCCATCACTCCCTGTTCCTTTCACCCCTCTTTTACCCACCGGATGCACCTCTGCTACAATGCAGGCAACCCAGCTGCTTCTGGGAGGGAAGGGGACTTACTTCTCTGTTGCTGTTCTGCACAGCTAAATTAGGCTGGATTGCATTCTGGCCCAATTCAGATAACATGGCTGCACAGAAGGAAACAAAAATAAAATCCCTCTCATTTTTAAATTTAATTTAATGTTCTGTTGCTGCTTATGAAACAGCCAGAGGATTTTGCTTGTCTTTCCTGCTCACACCTTGGTTCAGTGCTCCCCAGTAAATTCCTTGCTGGGTGCATGTCATATTATTGATGCTCTTGGCATTATTGTGTTATTTTGATGGGAGGTGTGTGACTCCACCTTTGATTTAATTAGAGGGTCTCTAGACATTCTTATTTAGATGATGCCTTGGGACTTCTCTTCTTTCAGCCCATTTATCCAGTTATGCTTCCACTAGTCCAGCAGGTCAAGGCCAAAATAATGGATCTTTAGCTAGACTTCTACCCAGACAGCTCAGAGTTAATGTTTATGATCTGGAGGGGGGAGGGGGTTCCAGATTCTCAGTTCTAGATTAATTCTCTGAGAATAATCAAGCTTCAGCTGGCCAGTTGAGCATTCCACAAGAAGAGAGGATCTTTTCAAGTAGCTGAAAGCTGGAGGAGTAGGCTTCTACATCAGCCTCTCTGCTGCCTTCCCTTCCGTACAGGATGTGTGTGAGGAGGGAGGGCCAGAGCTCTGCTCTCCCATGACAAAAAGAAAAGGAGTACTTGTGGCACCTTACCATGACAGTTTTCAGCAGGCAGATGGTCCCCTTACCAACATGACCAGCTGGTGAGAGTTAAAGCAGTTCTTAAGCTCCCCCTAACTTAGGTAAGGGATAGAGCAGCTTGAGAATCAGGGAGCTGTAAATTGCCTGTCTTGGTGCAAGAATGATGCTGGCACATTGATTTTGTTTTTATCTCTTCATCAATAATAGAGTAATGAATATCCAAGTCATCTCTGTATTCATTATCCATCTCTGGAACAAATTATGGCATCAGATATTTGGATTTTTGCGACGGTTATAGTAATAATGACTACATCCCTCAGGAAGGAGGGATTGTAAATTCAAGCAACCCTGGATAGTTGCCTGCCCAGGTCAGATGCAAAATGAAATGGATCAGACATACTGAGATGTCTTTGTGTTTGTTTATTTATTTATTTATTTGTATGGCTGAATATTGTCTCTGAGCAGCTTTTGTCTGTAGGCTGCCAGATCATGTATTGACTGAATGAGAAATGCTCAGTATCTGGATTTGTATAGGAAAATGAAAGGGGGCGGTGTTACTGATTAATACAACTTCTCAGATTTCTCCTGCAGTAATTCTAATTACCAAGGACAGCTCAGCGAAGGTTTGAGCAGGAAAATTTAGACTGAGAAATATTTACATAACTAAGTATATCTCAGTCATTTCAGCTTTCACTCTCAATGAAGTATTCTAAGGGCATGACCTGGCACAACTGCCATCAATGAGAGCTTTGCCATTGACTGCAATGAGTGCAAGATCAGATCTATAATAAAGTTTTCAGGGTACAGTTTGGGGATGTGGGTCATTGGAAAGTTTTTGTCTCCACCTGCTGGGGCAGAGAAAAGATCTAGAATAGTAAGTAAAGGAGAACTCAAAAGGAACTACATTTAGCAGGTAAGAAACTTGTCTTTAAGCTTCATACATTGTGACTACAAAGTATCTAGCTGTGGAACACTTTCAAGCATTAATCTGGAATTCTGAAATGCTTCTATGCATTATGTATACCTCTCGAGTCAACAGTATATTTCAAATACAAGAAATAAATTATTCTTTCTTTTCCTGGGTGACAGATGCAAGCTGGATAAATCCTCTAACTTCATAAGATTTGTATGGGCCAGATCCCTTCCGAGCGCCATTTTCAAAGTCAGTGGCAGTCACACCAGAGATGAATTTGACCCAACCTGTTTAAGCAGAGCCAGCAAGCATATGCTGTTCTCTTTGAGGTGAAAGAAATGAGACAACGCAGATAAATCTTCCTCGGAGAAAAGGCTCTGTTTTTTAACTGTATTACATTATCAGCCAGTCAGTTTTGCCAGTGTTAGCAAATGAGGGAAAAAAAAATCCCATTAGCACCAGCATAGGACTTGGATGCATAAAACTTCATAGCTATGGGTAGAGAACGTGTTTTAAAATGGTCCTGGACAGTGTCTCCAAAGTGATCAGATTGGCCTGACAGTAGGTATTGACTAGTCCTAACGCAGCCATGCAAGAGAGAGAAGATTCCTTCCCCAATTGCACAGCCTCATAAGGGCTATCCAGGTTTTAGGTCTGGGTGCTTGGAAGAGCCACAGAGGCTGTAGGCCAGCTCCTCTACCCAGGAACAAATGTGTAGGAAGGGGCAAGCCATCTCCAGTCTCACCATGTTCCAGCTGGCAGAGCTGGGTGACCACACAGTGAAGAGCAAAGTGTGTCCTGAAAGGGGATGTAGCAAATTCCTCCCTTCACCTGCACAACCGGCATATGCACCACCCCTTTGTCAGGGTTGTGCATCAAGGGCTTAATCTTGCATCTGTTTAAATTGGTAGCAATTGGCAAAGCTCCCTTTGACTTCACTTGTGTAGGACCACGTGTTCAACTCACGTTCTGGCCCATAATGAACTATTCCTTTAAACCAGTGCTCTGGCCATTGCTGTTAAAGGAAGACAGCATTCAGAATTACTTATTACCTTTGAAAAGAGGCAGTCAGGTTTGTAAAGAGAGAATACTTCCTGGGGACAGATTGTGGAGAATTTTTGTTCTTGTGTGATGACCTCTTGCTGTCCTAAGCCATGATGGAGACTACTCTTTCCTTGACATTGCACATACCTGACTGCCATTTATTCTACTGGCAATTACTGTACAAAGTGACTGCATCACAGCAAGGGAGGGTGGTAGATGCCAGGGCTTTAAACAGAGAGCCACTTGCCTTAAGTTATGCAAGCAGTAAGGGGCGAGAGGGTTCAGTGCCTTGAAGGCAGGAAGGGGTAATAAGTAATATGGCCAAAACTGGCAGTTATATTAGTAGATGGAGCGAGGGAAATAGTGGCTTAATGGATAGAAAGAAGAGGGGTTCATGTGTGACATGCCCAGCCTGCTCTGTAAGCAGAAACATCATGACTCATGTCTCATGCCACACCACATTGTATTGTGCAACATGTGCAGTAAAATAAGCTATGGCATTTCATCCTCTTTCTGTTGAGCTGGGACCTTTTGACCTAGATTAGTAGTACTGTGTGGATCCGCCCCTGCAGGTCTGTAAATAAAATTATGGAAGGAAACTCAGTTCTTCTGGAGAGCCGGGGGGCAGGGGGTAAGACAGACACCGGATTTTTCATTTGAAATCCCTTAAAATATAAAGGGATCTGATCAATTCTCTGAGCGTGGGCAACTGATCCACAGTGAGGACCTAAGACAGTTAGGTTCATCAGGGATGGGGAAATCATTAGAACCACTCTGAATGGTCTCATAGCGTTTGGTGTATAACCAGGTCTCTGTTTTGGCTGCCCTATGCCAGTGTGCAGCAAGGGAGGGGATGAGTATAGGGCTTCTATTACAGTAATTCTGTATCTTCTCAGTATCTATACAGTAATTCTGTATCTTCTCTCTCTCCTCCGCTATGCACACCAGCTACTTCTGCATCACCCTGGCTTTTTCCAAGGCTTCCAGCCAAGCAGTGACCAAACCAATTCTTATTTAGCCTGTGAGATAGGATGAGATCACATCCCAAGGTGGTCTGGCTGCCAATATGTTGTTTTTCAAAGTATTGTGACCTTGTCAGAATAATGGAAAATCAAGTAGTATACTGGTTAGAATTAGATATAATATTGATTTCCTTGTCTTAGGCAGGCAGTAAAGCAGGACAGTAGATTCTTTAATCTCTTTTAGAAGAATAAATCTGAATCTAAAGGTCAGCTTTTTGTCATGGCATTTATTATCATTAAAGTGATTAAGAAGTTACATCTTGGCTCCAGAACTGCTACCCTTTCCTCTAATCTTGTTTGGTTTAAAAAGTCCATAATTTCTGGACTGGTAGGCCAGAGATGCTATCCTAAATGGTAGAAGCAACAGTGCTAGAAATTGCACTAATAATTGGCTATACAGGAATAATATTTGAATTGTGTTAATTAAAAAAAATTTATTGTATAAGAATTATCTGTCCTTCCATCCCTCATTACTATGGAATCAGTGTGCCTCCCATGACTGAATATCAGTTCAAGTTTCTAGAATCTTCAGAAGTCTTGAAATATCTAAACATTCCAACCTGCTCCTTTACTTTTTACTCTGGCTTTGAATTGAGGTCAAGCTTGTTGTGGTCCCCTTGGGACAACAGCATATTTTCCATTATTTTTTTTTCTTCAATTGGTGGGTCATCTACCAGAAGCACAATATGAATTACGAATAATGCACTTTTATTTTAAAATATTTAGCCTTCTTTTCTCCTCTGTTCCTTAAAAGGCGGTTAAACAATGGTCACAGCTGTGACTTTCAAACTCATAAAAGTGGTAAACAAAATGTATCCTACCTAACCTGTGTATGATCTGAAAGGAGCCTCTGCTAGCATGCCTGTATGTCAAATGCCAGTCTGGTTATCAAGGCACCATGGATCAAATATATTTCAGTGCTTTTCACAAAAGATTTTTTCTTTTCACTGAGTCTCAGGCTTCATCTGTCTATCATTTTAAGAGAGGGATATGTAGAAATGAGGTTACCCTTTGTAGTAATCTCCAAGTCTGTAGTCAGTAATGGTTTGTGGTGACAGTGACAGAAGCAGTCATAGCTAGTTCACAGAAGTACTGCATTTATTACACGTACAATGTGCCCAACAGGAAAACTTCCAGCAACTACTGAGGCATAAAGCCATCCTTTTGTTCTTTAAATTCACTTTCCAGCCTACCTTTCTGTCTCTCCTAACAACATATTTTCACAAATTTCACACACACAGAGAAAAATATGAACATTTCTTTGCATTCTAAATTCCAGAGCCTTCTGTTGTTGACACTTTCCTTTGTGCATTTTTTTCCATGATGAATTATTGAGAGTTGTTAAACAGAGCTCTGTATTCTAAGCTAAAATCTCTCTGTGGGGAAAAATTTAAAGAAAAATAAATGAGCTAGATTTCCATTTGTTAGATATTGGTACCTTATTGCAGGTAATAAAGCCAAAGCGAATAGACAGGAATATCCAACATCTTAAATTGATGATATTATCTGCATGCACCACCTGCTACGCTGTGTTTCTTGGGTGTTTTTAATTCCAGTCTCTGGACCCAGTTTAAATAATAGACACCTACTCTGTACAGTAAAGATATTTTAAGTTTGGTGCATGAAAAGTCTTTAAACACTTGATTTTGGAGTTTGTGAAACAGTTTAGCAGAGCATAATGAAAATAAATGATTGGTTTAGTGTAAAGATCAGTAACTATAAAGTCGCACACAGTTGAGCTCACTTGAGGAAATCCTGCTAAGAGGACCCGAACTCATAAGTGATTTGGTGTATGTCTGCACTACACTGGCTACATGCCACAGCTACAGTGCTGCAGCTGTGCTTCTGTAGCACCATAGCATTGACTCTTCCTACATCAATGATGTAGTTAATCCGCCTCTCTGAGAGGTGGTAGCTAGATCGATGGAAGAATTCTTGCAGTGACCTAGCTGCGTCTACACTGGGAATTAGGTCAACCTAACTACATCTCACAGGGCATGACGTTTTTCACAGCCCTAGCAAGGTTGATCTGATTGTTAAGCATAGACCATGCCTCAGTATTCCTAATTAAAAATTGTTAGCGATGTCCAGTCAAAGGCATTGCTGATAAAGTAATTAAACACTTGAAGGAATTCAACAATAAGCCTGTATTGCACTGTAATAACTTTATCCTGGGTCAGAAGAAGAAAAAGCCCTTTCCTTGGAGAGCCTGTATCGCCTTGGGGCACACAAAAGAGAAATGGGCTGTTGGCCTAAAGATTTACACTGGAATGTAGGAATTGCCAGACTGGATCAGATAAGGTCCATTTAGCCCAGTGTCCTCTCTGACAGTGGCCAGCACCAGATGCTTCAGAGAAAGGTGTAAGAACCCTGCAGTAGCAGATATGGGATAATGTGTCCCCCACATTAGGTCTCGTGATCTACAATAGAGATTGGCTTAAGCCCAGAAGCAAGAGGTTTGTTGTCTTATTATAATTTTGATTTTATGCTCTGGAACCTCAAATCCTGAGCCTGTAGAAGTGTGCAAATGTGACACAGAAGAGTTCACTTAAAAGAATTCCATCTAAGAGGAACCCTTAGGTGGGCCTGATAGCAGTAGATTGATAGCACTAGCTTCTACTGCAGCCTTATCTATTGTAGCAATACGAATGATTTAAAGGCTTCTAATGAAAATAAGGAAACTTAATCAGACCGTCTAAAGTATTTAAATCCTACATTTGATTTAAGTTTAAGATCTTTGAAATGTGGTAAAGAATGCCATACCCATCTAAACGAGTATTTTTGTTTAAAATCTGCACATCAGTTGTAAAGAAAGCCAAAACCACTATTACACTTTTGATGAGACACACATGGAACAAAGTCTTAAGATTTTCCTGCTAGCACTAGAATGACACAGTCACACACAGCACAGTGCTGGCTACTTATAGCATATCCTGAGGTCAGCAGTAGTGGTGCAAGGAAGAAGGAAGCAAACAAAGCAGGGGATGTTTGTTTCAGCTCCATTAGAAAGGTGAGCAAGAGAGAGATGTTTTCTAGTAGGTGGGAAAACACAAAGGCTGGATCCATAGACACTCAGTTGACTTCAGTGAGCTTTTTAACAGGCCCATAATCTATTGAAAATAAACTTTATTTCTAGGCTTTGAACAGGGAACTACAAACAATGGTGAGCTAAAGTAAATGAAAAACTGTTTTAAGAGATGCAGTTGCCATTTGCCCCTTTTCTCCGCAGCAGATGATTGACTTTGACAGAAGACAAGATTATTTCCTTACTATAATTAAGTTTTGACTCCATTGCATGAGCTGTTTCCCTTCTAAAGAAGAGATGTTCACATGCTCAGCCAGTCAAGTGGTCTGATTCATTGAACATTCTTGAATGCTTTGTAATCAGTGTACAAGACCCATCGCCATGCTGTAACGAGGCCAGTATCATCGGTCGCTGAATTATTATTATTAGACTAGCTAGGCAGTAGGATAAGCTGCAAACACCAGTTATGGAATTGCCATCCTGGGAGATATCTGAGGTTGAGGCAAGATATATGCCTCTTAGGGATGGTTTAGGAACAATGAAATGTGTCCTGCCATAATTAGAGGGCAGGGGCTGGACTTACTGGTTCTTTGCTGTTCTAAATTATACACAATATACTATTGCCATGTCTTTTACATTAGAAAAGATATGTGGAGTTCAGTCCTCAGCTGCAGGGGCGTGGGAAGGCAAAATTGGCTCTGAGCCACCTCTATGTTCCCTTAGATTTTGGGGGTACCTAGCAGACAAACTAACCTCAGGTAGATTTAGCCCCCTAGGTTGTATTCTGCCAGCTGAGGACACTCAGGCAGAACTCACATGAGAAGCCAATGTTTTTTTTTGTAGTACACAGTGCAAGATGAAGCCTGGTATGTGTACTGAAACCAGGATGGTATGTTGGCAGGTTTAGAGTTCAGGCCAGGTGCTTCAGGAATCTAAGTGCTCCCTGTATACACAGTCCTAGTGCTGCGTCTGGAGTTTACATAGATATTAGTGGGGAGGGGTCTAGGTAAATATAAGGCTCCTAGATTGTAATCCTGCAAACACTTACATACACAAGTTGCTTTATCCTCACGAGAAGTCTCACTGATCTCAGTGGAATTTACTCAGATATGTAAAATTGCTCAACAGTAAGTGTTGCAGGATTGGGGCCTAAATTAATGTCCGTAGTACTGTATTTTCAAAATTAGGTGAAGAAGGGTTTATATTCCCCTCTGGTACCCTGGGAGCCTTAGCAATGTCTCCATCCATAACCACCAATCTTCTGGTGGTGGAGGACTGGATAGCTTTCTTCAGCTCCCACCAATGGTGCTCCTTCACTGTGTTGCTATTGAGTGATGCGCAAGATTGCCTCTCTGCCTATTGGTTAAAGGGAGCAAGAACACAAGTATGGGGCCAGATCTAGAAGTGCTTCAATGTCCTGATAGGTAGTATTTCATCCTGTGTTTTTTAACCTGCATTGTGTAAAAAAAAAAAAAAAAATGCTTGTGGGAATATTTCAGTTAGTGAACTTTTCAAGGAGTAGCAGCTGTCCTGTTACAGAAGCAGCCAGACCTGTTTAGGCTACAGTTATGTGCAAAAAGAAAAGGAGTACTAGTGGCACCTTAGAGACTAACCAATTTATTTGAACATAAGCTTTCGTGAGCTACAGCTCACTTCATTGGATGCATTCAGTGGAAAATACAGTGAGGAGATTTATGTACACACAGAACATGAAAAAATGGGTGTTACCATACACACTGTAAGGAGAGCGATCACTTAAGATGAGCTATTACCAGCAGGAGAGTGGGGGGGGGGGGAGAGGGAAGGGAGAAAACCTTTTGTAGTGATAATCAAGATGGGCCATTTCCAGCAGTTAACAGGAACGTCTGAGGAGCAGGGGAGGGGGGAATAAACATGGGGAAATAGTTTTACTTTGTGTAATGACACATCCACTCCCAGTCTGTATTCAAGCCTAAGTTAATTGTATCCAGTTTGAAAATTAATTCCAATTCAGCAGTCTCTCATTGGAGTCTGTTTTTGAAATCTTTTTGTTGTAATATTGTGACCTTTAGGTCTGTAATCGAGTGACCAGAGAGATTGAAGTGTTCTCCGACTGGTTTTTGAATGTTATAATTCTTGATGTCTGATTTGTGTCCATTTATTCTTTTACGTAGAGACTGTCCAGTTTGGCCAATGTACGTGGCAGAGGGGCATTGCTGGCACATGATGGCATAGAGCACATTGGTAGATGTGTAGGTGAACGAGCCTCTGAGAGTGTGGCTGATGTGATTAGGCCCTATGATGGTGTCCCCTGAATAGATATGTGGGCACAGTTGGCAACGGGCTTTGTTGCAAGGATAGGTTCCTGGGTTAGTGGTTCTGTTGTGTGGTGTGTGGTTGCTGGTGAGTATTTGCTTCAGGTTGGGGGGTTGTCTGTAAGCAAGGACTGGCCTGTCTCCTAAGATCTGTGAGAGTGATGGGTCATCCTTCAGGATAGGTTGTAGATCCTTGATGATGCGTTGGACTCAATTCCTAAGTCACTCCACCAAAGCTGCTACCTCTAAGTAAAACAATCCTAGTTGTGTTTTATTGCTTCATTACTATTTTAGTGATGAAAATTAAACATTTAATACTAGAATACAATAAAATAAATTATGGCCATTTGAAGATTAGACTAACAGGTTTAGACTGGGAATTTTAAAAGCTTTTCTTGTTATCCTATTATCAGTAGTTACCCATATGATTAGAGTTCAAAATCAGAAGGTTCACAGCCTTCAGTGTGATACAGTAACCCGTAGTTATATCATTGACAGGCAGTGCCACTATATAAGTAAGGGTCCTGAAATGTTTGTTATAAAGCTAATTTTAAGGGTTTAAAACTCTGGATTGAGATTTTCAAACCAGCCTAAATGATTTAGACAAGCATCCATCTAGCATAACTGAAAATATCAATCTTTGTGTCTTTAGTCACATAAAACACACGTTTCTGTTATCAGTGTCTTTTCTAGACCTGTTATAGACCTGTTTTCACCACATAGTGCCATGAAATCTGTGAACTCTATACAAAGTTTTACTGTTCTCATTTGTACCATTAAAAGCAAGGGCAAGAGTAGTTGTCACCTCTTAAAATACCACAGCCCAAAACCAAGGTGAAAATAACACTGAGGATCTATCAGATGCCTCACAAGGTTACCTCCAGAGTATGCTTGCTCAGTGCTTAGCTAAGAGATGTAACCTGAAGCTCCCTGGGAGGCCTAAGGTGGCATCCTTCTGTTATTTCAATTCTGGGTCCTGATCCTTGGGTCTGGCCTGAGCCTTGGCTTTTCTAACTTGTGCTGGCTGGTCATGCCCTTGTTCACTGTGTCTGGGTAGAGCAAAGGAGTATGGCTTCCCTTTGTAGCTCTCTGCTTGCTGTAGCGCTGTAGAGGGGCAGCCTTACACTGGGTTTGAGCAGCCTGAAAGCTATTCTCCTTTATGCCACTTGCAAATGGGCCCAGTGATCTAAAAATGCAGCTGGGGATTGGTGTAAACAGAGGCATCTTTGTTCCTTCTTCTCTGCCCACACCCTCATTTCCCTGCTGCAGTAGGAAGAAGAGTGGCCTCTTTGCCGGCTATGTGTCTGCAGAGAGTGCTCACTCCCTGGGCTGGTTACACTGGCTTTAGGTCATTTTACACCACAGGTGTGATACAAAGCAAGATGTGACCCATCATGTTTAATATTGTTTCATTGTAACTTTGTATGTCTATTTATATTTTTTTAAAAAGCACATTCTGACTAATGTAGGTGTCTTTTAAAAGTTTTCTAGGTATTACCTCTGTAATTATTACAGGGAAGTGTTGCAAGTGGTTTTGTTTTCTTTTTGTAAACACAGTACTCTTAAGTTTACATAAAAATTATCCCTGGGATAAATTTTTATTCATTTGTACCCACTGTAACAAAGCTCTTTCATTTTTAGATGTGTTACAGCAGGTAAAATCCGGTTCATTAAGAAGTTTCCACATTAAATATTTGAATGCAAAGAAAGACTCCTCTTTTACATTTAGATACAAAGGGTCAGATCTTCAGTTGGAATACTTTGGCTTTCCTCCACTGAAGTTACTAGAGCTATGATAGGTTTCAGAGTAGCAGCTGTGACCCACACTAGCCAATGAGCTGGCCTCAAAATCCTCAAAACACTGACAGGCCTGATTCTCTCACTAGTGTTATGCCATTGTAATGTTATCACAATCACAGTGGAGTTACACTAACATAAAACTGGCATACCAAAGTGATGAATTCAGTCCCCAGTGTTAGAGGGTGCAGTTTATGGCATTAAGTGAGAGAGCAAAGAAGATTCAAATAACATGTCCTTGGCCGTGGAAATCGATCACTTGGTATTTATTGCACGAATGAATTCATTAATCTTTCAAAGCATTTTTAGAAGTACACACAGTATTGGTTATATATTCAGCCACACATCTGTCTTTCCTCACCATGAGTGTTGGGACTTTGTAGTCTCTGAATAAAAATGTAGATATGTACAGGAGGATTATGGGGAAGTCATTGTAGCTATGACAATTTACACCAGCTGAGGATCTGCTTCTGTAACTTTAATCCTTTCTAGCCCTTGGAATTAGGATTTAGTCGGATTTTTTGTGTGATGCAGACAGATTTGGTTATTTCTTTGTCATGGAGAAATAGAAAATATGGTGAACATCAATGAAATTTATATTTGATTTCATCTGTGCATTAGTGTGAGTCTTTAAAAATCAAATACAGTATAAAATCACACGATTATAGATTCCTCAGTCCGGTTCATGGTACAGAACGTCCTCCTGTGTACATTTTGAAAATGTTGTACGTTTTGAAAGTTTAGACATAAGTCTCCCATTCACTGTAATGGGCTAAAAACCCTGCATTTTTGAAAGGGAGCCTCTTAGCATAGAGGTAAATAAGGAGACTCCAGAGTAATTGGAAATTTTTGCCATTCCTCAGTTTGACTAAACCCTTTTGAAATGTGGAGTCTAATTGTAAGAAATCAATACATGCTGTTTTTAGGTTTTCTTCCTAAAGCATTTGGCAGAAAAAGTAAAGAAAAGATATGAGACTTTAGATGGAGGATAAAAGAAAAGTAAACCCTCCAACTAAATTACTGTTTCTGTTGCCTCCTACTGCAGCCTCTGGGAATATAGTCACCTAGGATTCTGCTGCCTAGACCGAGCTGCAGCCTGAGCCCAAATGTCTGTACAGCTATTTTTGGTGGTGTAGCGTGAGTCTGAGTCTGTAGCCTTGGGCTCTGAGACTTGCTGCTGCGGGGTTTTTCTGCCTTGGAGGCATACTCTGAGTGCTTTCCAGTCCCATATCCCTGCATTTTTATTCAGATACCTTTGCTAGATCTCAGTGAAATGTGAGCAAACAATGATAATCATTGGAAGATAGATGCAAATATCTCTGTTGTCGGCATGTAAAATGCTGCTCAGGGCTGGGGTAGAGGAGCGAGTTCCTCAGCAGTGCTCCTCTTTGGATCAGCACCATTTTGTTCTATGTAGCAGGGAGTTAGGTCTGCGAGAATTTTCATACGGAT
Organism: Natator depressus; assembly: GCF_965152275.1. Classification (NCBI taxonomy): domain Eukaryota; kingdom Metazoa; phylum Chordata; order Testudines; family Cheloniidae; genus Natator; species Natator depressus. The sequence goes on from NC_134255.1 coordinate 15,312,248, forward strand.
GATTGCAGACAGAGGCTGTTGGATGACACATATTAGCCGCCTAAATATTTCCTTCTCTGCACCAAAAGAAAGAGGAGAAACTATAAAGTGCCAGCTCCTTAAATGCTTAGGTGGTGGTTCTTCTTTCTAGTGATACATTTGTGGGTATTTATGGGAAAACTGAGCCATGAAACTAAGAATGAATTTGACCACTATGAAAATGTACCATCATAAGCAAAATTGAGATTAATTTTTTTCCTTAGTCTTCTACGTCACCATGTGGTGAAATCTATTTTTGCATCTGTTGGTTTCTAACAGTGCCAGCATACAGCCCTTTGAGTAGTCTGTTTGACACGTTTATATATGTCTAGTGTCTTTAATAGAAGCAAATTTGATTTTGATTGATGTTCTGTCACACACACACACATTCAGTGAGTTGTTTTTTCTTCCAGGTACAAGTAACCAACAGCTAGAGTAAAAGATGTATTTTCAGCGTGATATACAATTCTGCATGTCACCTGTGTTGTTCATTTTGTTGTTGGTGGTGGTTATGAATAAATATTTGTCTACAGTAGACACTCTAGGTGTCAGGGGCCCATGGAGGTAGACGGTATCCCCAGTAAGTTTGCAATATGACAGATAAAGGGTGGGAGCAGAAACAGAGGCACAAAGAGATAAGGGCACACAACTGGTCAGTGACAGAACTGGAAATAGAAACCAGGTCCCCTGAGTCCCAGTCCAGAAAAGCGTATTCTATATTGGATAATATTTTTGCATTGTAGCATTGGAATTATATGGAGCAAAAATGTAGGAACAGTGTTTTCTAACATGGCCCCATGCTATTTTAGTTTATTAAGGCTTAGTTTTCTATAATATCAATCAGCTATTTGTACTGAATGGCCCAGATGAAACTTGATATTAAAATTCAGATGGTTAAAAAACATTATGTATCCGCTACTATTTTTGTGGACTGAGGCTATAAAAGTCTCAGCTTTGTCATGTTCTGGGTACCATTTCAATGGAAACAGGTCTCGTTTATTGACTTAATCTTCGTCCAGTGAAATTTTGAATTTAGAAAATCCTCACTGCATTTAAGGTTGAAAAGCGTAGATAGTTCTGATTCCTCTTTGTGTAAAGTAACAGTCTATTGGTACTTGGACAAAAATAGCCCTGGGAGTCAAATGTGACTTAGTCCCCAGGGGTTCTCAACCTTTTTCTTTCTGAGGCTCCCCGCAACATGCCATAAAAACTCCACGGCCCACCTGTGCCACAACTGGTTTTCTGCATATAAAAGCCAGGACTGGCATTAGGGGGTAGCAAGCTGGGCAATTGCCTGGGGCCCCACGCCACAGGGGCCCCCAGGAAGCTACATTGCTCAGGCTTCAACTTCAGTCCCAGGTGGCAGGGCTCAGGGTCCTGGGCTTCAGCCCCATGCGGTGGGACTTCAGCTTTCTGCCCTGGTCCCCAGCGACTAACACTGCATCCTGACTAATGTTACTTTACCAGACCAGGAAAATTTCACAGCCTGCCTTCAAACTGCTGGTTTTGAAAGGATAGGTGTGCGGTTTAGAGAGTTAAGGGAATGGCAGATATTTTCAAACCATGCATAAGGCCTTTAAAACAACAGTATTCATAATTTTTATTATATGTGTATTCTTAGCACCTTGGGGCCCTCTGGTGCTAGGCACTGTACAAACACAGAACATGGTGCATGCCAATCTGCTATTGTAGTATTTGACCTAGGTGACAGGATGCTTTATTGACAGCCATAACAAATTAATGCGCATGTGATTATATTTATTATTACCTGGTTTACTTTCACTTTATTAATTATATTTGTTTCTTACCTTTTTTGCTTATTGCTTCTCTGAACAACTCCCCCCCCCCATAAATTGTGTTACTCTAAAAGGTTTCAAGGAATTGCTGTGCGTAAAGGATAACAAAGTTCTCATTCATTTTCCTGTAATACAAATGTGCACTTCAGTATGTTTGAAGGGGAACATGTTAAAATGCAAGCACTGGAGATAATGTCTTAAGGTATTTGTAGGTTGGGCTAATTAAAAATAGGGTTCCTTCAACGCTGAAATCCCATATAGAACTGCCAATCAATGAAAAATAGAGTTTCAGGATTCTGAAAAGTTTTTTTTATTGCATTGATAGCAATGCCTTTTAGCAGCTGTCTTTTTTAGAGCCAGATTTTGCCACCTATTCTTGTGTTGAGTAGCACTTCACTCTGTGACTAGTCCCCACTGAAATAAATCTTAACATAGAGAAGATTGCATTACTAGAAAGTGCTCTTGCTCTGGTTTCATCATATTAGTTACAATTCTACGACTCCACTTGCACAGTAAAGGACTGCTCAACATAAGGAAAGCAGACTCTGGTCCTTAGTGTTTCTTTATATATATCTACATGGCTACCTAACTAAGGCCTGATCCAAAGTCCTGTGCAGTTCAGTGGGCTGTGGATCAGTCCATATATTAAAATGGTGAAATCTGTATGAGAAACCACCATTATTCAACCCCATGTTTTAAGAGACAGCCAAAAATTGTTCTCTGAGATGGAGCCCTTACTCCCGTCTTTGCCTACATCCACTAGAATGCTTTGGTTTGCTTTCCTTTTAACAGCCTTCTGAGGTGGAAGCCCCTCTGAGGGGCAACTGAGCCTGTGGGTGGAGTGGGAAGAGCGGAGTGGTCTCTTCCAGATTCACTTCATGGCCAAACTGCTTCCTTCTCTGTGCTTTCAGAGGGTGGCAGGAGTTGATGGGGTTGGACAGCAGAGACAAAAGGCATCCATGCCTCTTGCCCCCCGTGGTTAGATTTCAGAGTGATGCCCCAACTTCCTCCACTGGGGAGAAATATATTCCCACACAGGAGACTCCATATGAGAATACATTCTGTAGAGGAGAATGGGGCCCAGATGGCATGGAATTCTGTATCACCTTGATTAGAAGATCATTTGTTGAACCAAGCGCTTCTAGTTGGTCCATTGAGTTCATGCTTCACACAGGGTTGAGGGGTGTGTGTGTGTGAGAGAGAGCGAGAGAGAGACAGATAGATAGACTAGGCACATTTTAAACCTAAGTCCTCTGTCATGTCCTGTTGTTGGGACTTGGGTTTTCCCACATGTAGCTATGTTCCCTGTGCTGTATACAGTCACATTTCTCCATGCTGCTGCTAATAACACACCTTTGTAATGTGTGAAAACATGGGCTATGTTACTTGCTTACAGACCGCCAAATGGTACAAATGAATGTATTTATATTATGTCAGATCTTATGAATTACTAATTGGTTAACTAGAGCAATTCAAAACACACTTCTACTCCAAGGGAGAATTAGGTAATATCTTCTAGGGATCATTAGAAGCACAATATAATTCTGATTTGCCTTGTAAGTCTCTGTTAGCTTGGATGTGTCTTTAATCTGCCAGTCATCTCATTGGGTTTCTTCTGGAGCTGTTTACCCGCCCGGAATGATATTTTCTTGCAATGGGAAGTCCAGGTCTCTTCAGTACTGTCTCTTTTCATTAAGAGATTGCCTATCATAAAAATTGCATTCTTATTTTCCCCCCTGTTTTTTGCTTTTCATAATCGTCCTTGCATTTCCAAACTCATAGTAAATAAAGCATTAATATTTCAATAGAATACAAATGCAGAAGTCTGCAAGTCTGAAGATTAGTTTGTCAAGAAATTGGCATCTCTGATCGTACCCCACAGCTAAGGTTATAGTAGGATTTCCATTTTAAACACTCTTTTGGGATGTTGAAACTTGCCACTTGTGGGCTCAGTCCCTTAAGAAGGGTTAATGTATTCATGCAACTTCATATTGCTTTTCATTAAAATTTCATTGATCTTCTTATTTAGTATGTATTATAGCCTTGTTATATAGGGCCATAGAAATTGAGAGTGGAAAAGGCCACTTAGGTCACATCTAATCCATTCCCTGTGGGCCACTGAAGGATTGTTTCCTGCAGTATGTATGTTCTCAAGTTCTTTGTCCTATGTATCTACCTATCATATATTCCCACCCCTCATTGTATAATTTGAGCACCTTCCACATAAAATAGATTGGTCAAAACAATTCCTAGTGGACATCATGGAATCTCTAGCTTCTTCATAAAGAGCTCTGGTTGGGGGTAGGTTTTTTTTTCTCTTTTCATCGCACCAATAGAATGTATGTCTCAAATGAACACAGCACTGAAATTGCTATTAAAGTCATTGGGTGTGTGGATGGAGGTAGGGATTCCAAGCATTGTCTTATACACCATACCCCACTGCACACTGCTATAAGGTACAATGGATGAATTGAGAAGGGCTGGTGAGTTGTAGCCCTGAATTTTTGTCCTGTTGTATTGTCAAGGCATAGGTGGTGGTGTAATGTATAAAATTTGTGTCAGTTCTCCCTGATTGAAAATTCAGGGTCTTGGGAAATAGAAAGGAACAGTGATCCTAACCATTTATAAAGAAAAAGATGCAAAACGACAATGGGTGATGATACTGGCTAGCAGAACAGTGGTGTCTTGGATGAGATGTTGCCGGTGTGCAGCTTTGACTACCTCTGTTCGCGACAAATAGGGCTGGTGTACACTTTGTAAATACATTACTACATAATATCCTGCCTCTGTCACTGAATTCTCTACCCATGGGAAATTGATTTGTTGCAAGACTTCCAAATCTGCTTTGCCTTGTGATAAAGCAGCAGTATGTTCTTTTGTGCTGCACCTGGAAAATTGCTTCAATACACAATAAACAACCTTTCTTCTGTACTCACAACATACTGTTAATATTTGTTGCTGCATTTAGTAGACTGTACTAAGCTTGTATAAGATCACAAGCTATGAACTGTTTATTATAAATACATTTAATATATATTGATATTTCAGAACAAACCTTTTCATCACGCTGCTTAATTATCCAAGTAAACAATTTCACAGGGATAATTTGATCATGAAGATCTGGTGGTGGTTCTGTTGTGAAATGTACTCATCCATAATTCGATACAACTATCATGATTCACTCTTTATTATGTCTTCTTTTGCTTTGATTAAATTTGCCTTAGTTTATTGTAGACTGAGGATGAACAATTAATGTAGAAGTAATCGTTACTTTGGGATGAGAAGGACATCACAGTGTTTTTAGCTACTTAGCTGGGATGTCTTATTGACAAAACTTCTAGCAAGAGCCCTGAGATAATGGCAGAATGCATTATGTCCCTTTTTCATAGTAAGAGGACTGCGGTGTAATTATTTAGGTGAAAATATACAATATATATATGACTTCTTATTGATTCTAAATCTGAAGTGTGTTAGGGTAACTTAATTGAAAAAGGGAATATGTAAAGCTGATTGGAAGAGAGACTATCTGTAATTAATTTTTCTCTTTATCAGTTGCGTTCTATCATACTAACATAATTAGCATATTGATTTTAATTCATTGTACTGTGTGAGTCCTTTGTTTTGTTTTTTTTTAAACTGAACAAGCCCATAACCTTAGTGAGCAAGTAACCAAATGTTTATTGTTAAGCAGCTAAGTCTGATATTAACATTTGATGATTAAAAAACAACTTTACAGTTTGGACATGCACGATGATTTTGATGATGTAGGAAGTGCACTGGGGGGAAGACTAATGCTATATGAAGGAGGGAATATTACTCTTGGATCTGGGCAAGTATCTCAGCCCCTTTTCTAGGATTTACGAGTCAGCTGCTCCCAGGGTAACATCTGTCCTCTCCTGGATCATGCTGAGCACTTCATGCAGCTTCAAGAACTAGTCCTGTACTTATAAGCCCCATGTTCAGTTCTTTAGGCCTTGATTCAGGAAGGCACTTAAGAACGTAATTGTGTCCATCCTCATGCTGGAAGGGAACCCACTGGGGACTTCTGCTGCTAATCAGTTAAATGCTTTTGAAAACCCCAGGCGAAAGCACTTAAGTATGTCCTTAAAGTCTCTGACTTCAAAGCACGTGCTTTCCTGTACACATCCAGAGGAGAGGTCATCCTATCAAGTTAGTAGACTGGGGACTTGAATATTCTGCTTTTCTTATAGAAAACCTTTCATTTTGGATGCATTACTTTTTCACATATTAATGCTATAGCTTTTTTGTGCTTCAGGAATAGATCTGCTTACAAAGTGCATTGCATAGGAAGTGTTTTGTGTTTCATTTAATTAAACATATGTGGGTGTTCACCCTCCACTGTGTTTTCTCTGATAATCAGGCCCCAGTTCTGAGAAAAGCTGAGTGCTCTTGCCTCCTAGTGAAGTAATTTAGGGGGGTTGACAACTGAGCACTTTTCAGGATTTCTTCCTTTTTCAATTCTCAACCCACCATTTCTCTTGATACTGCACTGGCTAGGCAGCTGTCTGAACCAAAATATTTCTTCCTTGCTAATGCAAAATAGTCTGAGACACCAACAGATTTTACTTTAGGAGGCAAATATAGTGAATTTGAGTCTTCAGCTTAAAGATCTCCTTCTACACAAACAAAAAATGACATTATTCCATTATGGTTTTTTGCATCTTGTTTGGGCAATTTCCTTTATTTCCTAAAAGATTTTACCCCCTCCCCAAAAACCCTATTGTCTGGATTCTGAAAGGACTTTGTGCTATACTATGAATGAGAGTTGTGTGCTATGAAAGGATGGTAATATGTCTATTTCTGCTCATTGTGTGTTCAGTTATGATTTCAGTAATGGGAACCTCTTACCAAGTGTGGGTCAGGGTTTGATAGCTGAAGCAAACGTGCAAAGATATTAATGTTAAAAATGTATGTGGCCTCTTATAGCTTCATTAATTATTTATAGGGCTGCATTGGATGCCCATCATCATGACTTCTGGGCAAGATTCAAATTCCAAGTGAGAGGAACAAATATCTTATATTAAGACATTAGTCTAAAAACATAATGTAAAACATTAAGGGTTGGATTGTGGCTTTGCATCATGTAGCTAGGGATAGATTCCTGCCACAGGCGCAAACCGGGAACCATAATGTGACTCAGTTACACTGTGGTTCCTGGTTCCCTCTTTGCGTTGTCAAGGGAGTAATCTGAGCCAGCTATAGGGCTGGTATAGATTACTGCCCATGGGGCAGTGTCTCAGCTGTACTGGCTGCTTTGTTGGAGATGGAGCCAAAACCTTGTCCACCAACATGTGGGAGTGGGAAGGAGGGGAAGTAATGGCCCCATAGAGATGGCTTTCCCCTTTAATTCTGGGTGAGAAGAGGACTTGTGCATCTGCCTGGGAGACCTTGTGAGTCTGCACACTTAAGATGGGTCAGTTGCTGTAGCCAGACAGCCAGCCCCCCCCCCCCCCCTCAGACCAGCATTGCTGGAAACACACGGGAGCCAAAACACCAGGGCACTCCAGCACAGCCTTTGAAGCTGTGAGAAGCACAGGTGTGCTGCAACAATGTGCCTCTGGGAACGTATACAACGATTAGGCTCACAGCAGGCAGAGGCGCTGTGACAGACATGGCTCTTAGCCCCTACTAAAACAGCATGATGCACACACACCAACATCCTAGGTGGGAAAATATTTACCCTGATAAAAGAAGTGTCCAGTAGTCGAAACTTATTGTTTCTCCCTTGCAAGTGTGAACTACTCTTGTGAGAGCTGGTGTCACCCCGACAGACCAGCCCCAATTTGGCATAGAAAGGAGAAAGAGAATAAAGGAGTACAGAGGTATAAGTAGGGGACCTACAGCACCATGATTTTTGAGTGCTTTTCACTATCTATCTGCTGGTCAGATAAGTGACAGCCTCCCAAGGCTTCTGCAGCTAAGAGGGTCCCTAAGCCTTGTCCCTTATTCGTCTTTCCGCGGAATTGAGTGACCGATCCTGGCTTGGCACCGCTGGAATCGAGAGATGCAAGGAGGATAAGAAGCACCCACACCTGATCTCCTATCTTTAGTGTACACATATTTTGAAATAGAGCTCTATACTTTGTTTTCTTTCTTTGGGATTGTAGCTTCAGTTTTGTAACTTTTGTGTGTGTAACATCTCTACATTTAAATAAGTAGGCACTAGCAATTTTGTAACCACATGATTAGAATCTAGTTTAATAAATTTTGGTAACCATTTATGCATAAGCCTGACTTGTTTCTCTGGTTTACTGTAAAGCAGCCAACACAATTAAAGAACCTCAGCCGTTTTGGCTATAAAGCCTGGCCATTAGGTGAGAGTACTAAGAGCCTAGCGTTGAGTTGTGCCGCCTCCACAGGGCAAACTCTTGGGGCACCTGTCAGTCAATCCTGACTGCCCGCTGCGAAGGAGCTCTGAGCTCTAGCAGTTAAAGTCACGGGTGGTTAGGACCTTGGGGCATCCGTCAGCCTAGCCCGGGCTGCCCGCTGCGAAGGGACAGTGCGTCCTAGCGGTTAAAGTCACGGATGGTATAAACGGGCATAGCTGGCACCTCACCAAACATCCCTGGCCATCGGCTAACAGTTGCACATGGAGGTTTTCTTAGCTGGTTGTGTAAAGAGTGCTGCCAGGCAAGACTGAATGCTAGAAAGATTCTAGGGCCAAGGCGGTGTGTTCTGTGTAAGTCAGCTGGCACATCCAGCTGGTATGTGCATTCCTTCCATAGCCTTCAATAACCCAGAATTTGAAGAAGAGTAGGGCAAGGGGGTTCATTTCACACACTTTGTTCAGGCTGTGAAGGTCACTGTTTGGACCACCATTCCTCTAGCACTGTTACCAGACCTGCTGCAGCAAAGCCTATTGAAGAACCTGAATCTTGGAGAACTATCTACACGAGATATAACTATCTACACAGAGAATCCTTTGGTGTGTTTTCCTGTTTGTTAAAGTCCAAAACAAATAGCATCTCTAGCTGTCTGGTTCAGTTCTTTGCATTGGAGCCACAAGAATTTTGTTTATTCCATAATTGTAACACAATAGAGCCTGCTGTATACTGCAGTTTACTCCCTGTCAGCGCAGGCCAGGGGTTCCTTCCGGTTCAGTGGTGCACTTTCTTACACGGCAGCAACTGCCCATGCTTTCAGTCATACACGTGACTTGCTGGATTGGGGTGTAATTCTTATTCTAAGTGGTAAGATGAAAGGAAAGTATTGAGTTATATTTTCCTTATACAAATAGGAATAGAAAATTATACAAAGGAATTGTTGTGGCTGACAGTTTCGAGTCAATAAATCCGTACACATTTGCGGAGGAAAAAAGCAGTTAACAAAATGGCAGTTTTACCTGGTAGTCAGTAATAATGGAGTTTTGATGTTTTGGACAATTAGTTTTACCAACAATATAGAAATGGTTCTAAAGAGAAATTCTTTTTCTTAAAAAACAAACACACACAACTTCCCCTAATCAATTTTCAGTATAAAGACGTGCATCCAGGTACTGTGGGGCTGTCAAACCAAACACATGAAATCCTGAAAATTACTCCTTTTTTCAATTTATTTTAAACTTGAGCTAAATTTTAGCATGTCATAACTATTTACAGGCACAAAAGTGTTACTTTGTGTTCTTTGAAAGTCTGACTGTGCCCAGTTAATGCATAAGCATGAATTGAATGCCATCAACTTGAAATTGAGTCACTTTCAAGAAGTGGAGTTAAGTTATTTCAGGTAGTAGGTCATTATTTTTACAGGTTTATTTTCAATACAGTTTTCATAATTGATGTCAGTTAATATGAAGATTTTTTTAAAAAAATGGAGTGTAATAGAGTCTTTGAATAAAATTATTACTTTTTTAATGTTTTGTCAAGCACACAAAGGGTAGATTGGGGAAGGGTGTGCATTGGTACACTCAGTGGGTAGTTCATTTAGACAATATCTAGTCAATGTTACGTTCATTGATAATTTGGGAGGATGTTAGAACCATAAGATCGTACAGAGGGGAAGGAGCTCTTAGTCAAACCAGGATACTACAGATGAAGTCTGGGATGTTTTGTCAGGTACTTGCTTAGATGCCATGTTGATGAGCGTGCTCTAAATGCTTGTATGGAAATATGTCAGTGTCTCTCTTTTTGACTAGTTGAGTCATTTCAGTTAGTTTTCTTGCAGTGCCCAGTGTCAGAGCACCCAATACAACACAAATTCATGATGATATTTGAGCTGAGGAGAACTTCAGATAATTTAGTCATTTGCTGTAGTGTTAGAAGTATTTTGTGCATTCTCTGTTGGCACTTGTAAACATTATTGGATCATAAATCTTGATAATCATCACAGAGGCATGACCTTTGATATTGTCACTGCAGTTAGGATGAAATCCTATGCCATTGAAGTCAGTGGCAAAACTCCCATTGGCTTGAATGAAGCTGGGTTTTCATGCTTAATAGATAAGCTCTGAAATAACTTCATGTTTTCTTGGGACTTTTTTTTTGTCACTGAGTTTATCTTCAAAACGAGATTATAATATTTTTGGTCTAGGTCTTTTGCATGCAGCTTGCAGCGATCAACAAGTGTTTCATAGCAGGAATTGATCTCCTAGTATATGCAGACGCAGGGCCAAATTCTCTTGCAATGTAAATTGTTGGCATTCCATTGACTTTAATGGACCTGTAGCATTTTACATCAGCAGATCGTGTGGCCTGCTGTGTAAGCTTGCAACATGCAATTATGCTAGTAGTGGCTAGCACACTGGACTTTGGCTCAGGAGACCTAGGTTCTGTTCTTGGCCCTGCCATAGACCAGCTTCATGACCTTAGGCAAGTCACGTCCCCTCTCTGTGTCTCAGTTTCCCCTTCTGTAAAATGAGGATAAAATGAGGACTTCCTTTGTAAAGCTCTTTGATACCTGTAGTTGAAAAGTGCTAGATCAGAGCTAGCTAGGTGATGGTGTTTATCATTCAATCTTTTGTTGCTGCAGTGCCCCCTGCTATGCATGTTCTGGGTCTCCCCACAGCTCTGCCCGTGCACCTTAGAATCCTGGTCTGTAGCATGCTTGCTGTTCCAGTTCTAGATTTCCATGTGGTGAATCTGTAGCAACTCACTGCTGTTCTCCGGTGGCTCAGTTTCCTGAATGCTTTTAAGAGTATTTAATCCTGAGATTGTGAAAACCCCAGGTACCACTTCTCTGATTTTTTTTTTTTTTTTGGTAAATAAACAATCAATCAAATTCACAAGATAAGAAAGGAGAGGTTCTTCATCTGAGGCTTTCTTCTTTGTTTGGTGCAAAGCTGTGGCTTCTTAGCATGAAAATGTCATTTGGAGTGTTTTATTTCAAAACCCTATACCTTGAGGTTCAATTGCATTGCTATTGTGAGTAGTTGTTACCTATAATCCAGTAGTGACTTGTTACTTTTCATCAGCTGATACAGAGTTTGCTAATTGATCTGGAGTCAAGCCAGGGAGATCTTTCAAATAGGGTGGTTTTATATTAAGCAGTTTTAATAAGCAATTCAGTTAAACCTTTCATAAAAAGTAACAAAAGCAAGAAGGCATTGTGCACAGAGAACATGACTGACGCATCATTCAAATGAATGCTGAACAATGCTAGATCATGTCGGTTAGTGGAACCTACTTTTGCAAGGTCACGTAAAAATGTATTCTGCACCCGGGAGTGCTGCTGTTCTGCTTAGTTGTTCTATAGAAAGCAGGTTTGTGTGTTGTTCGAAAGATTCTAAATTAGCTGGTGTTGGAGCAACCAGCATTCGTTTCAATTTCCAGCTAGCTTTGAGTCTTTCACACTTTGCATTCTTCTGAGGATGTGAACATGGCCCTAGCTAGTAGATAGTGCATCTTCACCTGAATTTTTCCTTTTCCATGAAGTGCTTTTAAAATTGCAACATCAGCTAGAATTGTGCATCATAGTTCAGAGCATGGAATCATGTTCTGATGTGCATATAGAAGTAATCTGTAAATTCTGTAGTAATACTTGATACTTAGGTAGCATCTTTCACCAGAGAATTTCCAATTGCTTTTGAGCAAGTAATTAATTTAGTTACATCACCTATCCACCCTTTGTGGTGGTTGAGTGTTACTGTCCCCGTGTCACAGATTGGGAGAGTGAGGCACAGAGCGATTAAGCCATTTTCTCAAGTTTGTGCAGAAAATCTTCATCACACTGGGAAAGAGAACCCAAGAGCTAGGATTTTTTGACCTCTGTTTTAGAGACTAGCTTATGCTTCCTGCAAAATGAAATGAAAGCAATTCTTTCTCTTGTCAAAACTGACGTTTTTAAGCGTTGCCTGTGGAGAATCTTGGTTTCTTCATAAGAGCCTTAGAAAAGCTGGAAAAATTCTTATATAGGATTCTTGGCTTTCTAGTCATGGCTGAGTGAGGCACTCACTGAAAGTTCCTATTTCTGAAATTAATTTTAAGTTATGAAACGCAAAATTAGATCCTCAAAATATTCCCATCGGTCAAACATTTTGTATTAGAAGCTGTTGTGAAGATTCTAATCCATCCTGTTTAGATACCTTTAATAGAAATATTTTGTTCATGATCCCTGAGTGATAGGATATTACAAATTGCGTGAGTGAAGAGAGAAAATTTCCTTTGGGAAAAATTAATCTGGGCATGAGAGAGCCAAATGTTTACGCTGTGCAGTTGCGTGATTTTGGTGCTAAGGTCAGAATTTTGTCACTTAAATATTGAACCTTCTACATTTTACCCAGAAAAGCTGATGATGACTCTGTTCTTTTGTTTTCCACAGTGTAAAATTTTCCCAATTCTTTGTATTTTCTCCATACCTACATCTCCCTCATTGATGTCCATGACAGCTATACAGTGGTAAGAGTGAAATTCACCCATGTGCGGAGGGGTCTATGCGCCACTTCAGTCTGACTTAAGCCCTGTAAGTACATAGGCCTTGTGCAGGTCCTGTGTACAGGGTTGGGGACTAAAATGGCGCATAGACACTTCTGGTGACCCCTCTGCACAGGGATGAATTTCACCCAGGTATTTCAGTCTGTTGTCCAGTAATTTTGATTGATTCTGCTTTGTGTGCCCACACAACTTCCACCGGCTCCAGTGGGAGTCAGATCTATTGCTGGAGAGCAGTGTTTAGGCCTCTGTTTGTAGCGAAATAGTGTGACCTTCAGATTTTAAGGAGTTACCCATGACTGTTTAAGAATCTGTTAAGTAATTTCCATACACTGTTTGCTATTCTCACCCATTTGTAAAAGAGCATTTACTTTAAAAAGCTTTCTGATTTTGATACGCTATAAAATGCGTTTTCGTTGGCAGCTCTCAGTGATTTAGGCTGTATACATTTAACCATGTTCTCTTTGCTTTTTTTCAAATTTGACTCTGAGCTTTAACATTTGGATAAACAGTTCGTGTAGCGATTAGCGAGGCTGCTTCCACTTTTTCTTCTCCACAGTCCCTGAAGCCTTGTTATTTTTACATGAAATAATAGTAATAATAATAAAAAAAAAGTAAGAAGATGCTACATCAGGATAGTAGCATAATTAGGTTCCTTCTGCTTTGAACATGCTGTCTAACTCTGGTAACGGCATTAGCCTCTTTACGTTAATGGAAATTTGCTTTTGTAGCAAAAGCATGAAGGGAAGATGGCAAAGAAGCATTTCAAGAGAATTGAAGAGATGGGGATTTGACCTCTGTTCCTTTCCTCTCCCGCCTCCCATTGCCTGTCTCTGCCATCTTCTTCCACTCTTCCAAACAAGCATGGAAGGGCGAGGTGAGAAGCATTGGTCAAATAATAGATTCAAAGCAGAAAACAGTTAAATATGCAACATGCTGTTTACATTTCCACCCCCGAGTTAAACATTCATGGGTCTCTTTGCATGTATCACTTGATGAGACTAACCTAGTGAGGAGGGCTTTAAACTAGGTTCACCTGGGGAAGGAGACCAAAGCCCTGAGGTAAGTGGGGAAGTGGGATACCGGAAGGAAGCACAAGCAGGAGCACACGAGAGGGCAGGGCTCCTGCCTCATACTGAGAAAGAGGGACGATCAGCGAGTTATCTCAAGTGCCTATACATAAATGCAAGAAATCTGGGAAACAAGCAGGGAGAACTGGAAGTCTTGGCACAGTCAAGGAATTATGCTGTGATTGGAATAACAGAGACTTGGTGGGATAACTCACACGACTGGAGTACTGTCACGGATGGATATAAACTGTTCAGGAAGGACAGGCAGGGCAGAAAAGGTGGGGGAGTTACACTGTATGTAAGGGAGCAGTATGACTGCTCAGAGCTCAAGTATGAAACTGCAGAAAAACCTGAGTGTCTCTGGATTAAGTTTAGAAGTGTGAGCAACAAGGGTGATGTTGTGGTGGGAGTCTGCTATAGACCACTGGACCAGGGGGATGAGGTGGATGAGGCTTTCTTCTGGCAACTCACGGAAGTTACTAGATCGCAGGCCCTGGTTCTCATGGGAGACTTCAGTCACCCTGATATCTGCTGGGAGAGCAATACAGCGGTGCACAGACAATCCAGGAAGTTTTTGGAAACTGTAGGGGACAATTTCCTGGTGCAAGTGCTGGAGGAACCAACTAGGGGCAGAGTTCTTCTTGACCTGCTACTCACAAACCGGGAAGAATTAGTAGGGGAAGCAAAAGTGGATGGGAACCTGGGAGGCAGTGACCATGAGATGGTCGAGTTCAGGATCCTGACTCAGGGAAGAAAGGAGAGCAGCCGAATACGGACCCTGGACTTCAGAAAAGCAGACTTTGACTCCTTCAGGGAACTGATGGGCAGGATCCCCTGGGAGAATACCATGAAGGAGAAAGGAGTCCAGGAGAGCTGGCTGTATTTTAAAGAATCCTTATTTAGGTTACAGGGACAAACCATCCCGATGTGTAGAAAGAATAGTAAATATGGCAGGCGACCAGCTTGGCTTAACAGTGAAATCCTTGCTGATCTTGAACACAAAAAAGAAGCTTATGAGAAGTGGAAGATTGGACAAATGACCAGGGAAGAGTATAAAAATATTGCTCGGGCATGCAGGAGTGAAATCAGGAAGGCCAAATCACACCTGGAGTTGCAGCTAGCAAGAGATGTTAAGAGTAACAAGAAGGGTTTCTTCAGGTGTGTTAGCAACAAGAAGAAAGTCAAGGAAAGCGTGGGCCCCTTACTGAATGAGGGAGGCAACCTAGTGACAGAGGATGTGGAAAAAGCTAATGTACTCAATGCTTTTTTTGTCTCTGTCTTCACGAACAAGGTCAGCTCCCAGACTGCTGCACTGGGTAGCACAGCATGGGGAGGAGGTGACCAGCCCTCTGTGGAGAAAGAAGTGGTTCAGGACTATTTAGAAAAGCTGGACGAGCACAAGTCCATGGGGCCGGATGCGTTGCATCCGAGAGTGCTAAAGGAGTTGGCGGATGTGATTGCTGAGCCATTGGCCATTATCTTTGAAAACTCATGGCGATCGGGGGAAGTCTCGGACGACTGGAAAAAGGCTAATGTAGTGCCCATCTTTAAAAAAGGGAAGGAGGAGGATCCTGGGAACTACAGGCCAGTCAGCCTCACCTCAGTCCCTGGAAAAATCATGGAGCAGGTCCTCAAGGAATCAATTCTGAAGCACTTAGAGGAGAGGAAAGTGATCAGGAACAGTCAGCATGGATTCACCAAGGGCAAGTCATGCCTGACTAATCTAATTGCTTTCTATGACGAGATAACTGGCTCTGTGGATGAGGGGAAAGCAGTGGACATGTTGTTCCTTGACTTCAGCAAAGCTTTTGACACTGTCTCCCACAGTATTCTTGCCAGCAAGTTAAAGACGTATGAGCTGAATGAATGGACTATAAGGTGGATAGAAAGCTGGCTAGATTGTCGGGCTCAACGGGTAGTGATCAATGGCTCCATGTCTTGTTGGCAGCCGGTGTCAGTGGAGTGCCCCAAGGGTCGGTCCTCGGGCCGGTTTTGTTCAATATCTTCATAAATGATCTGGAGGATGGTGTGGATTGCACCCTCAGCAAGTTTGCAGATGACACTAAACTGGAAGGAAAGGTAGATACGCTGGAGGGTAGGGATAGGATACAGGGGCCCTAGACAAATTAGAGGATTGGGCCAAAAGAAATCTGATGACGTTCAACAAGGACAAGTGCAGAGTCCTGCACTTAGGACGGAACAATCCCATGCACCGCTACAGACTAGGGACCGAACGGCTCGGCAGCAGCTCTGCAGAAAAGGACCTAGGGGTGACAGTGGACGAGAAGCTGGATATGAGTCAACAGTGTGCCCTTGTTGCCAAGAAGGCCAATGGCGTTTTGGGATGTATAGGTAGGGGTATTGCCAGCAGATAGAGGGATGCGATCGTTCCCCTCTATTTGACATTGGTGAGGCCTCATCTGGAGTACTGTGTCCAGTTTTGGGCCCCACACTACCAGAAGGATGTGGAAAAATTGGAAAGCATCCAGCGGAGGGCAACAAAAATGATTAGGGGACTGGAACACATGACTTATGAGGAGAGGCTGAGGGAATTGGGATTGTTTAGTCTGCGGAAGAGAAGAATGAGGTGGGATTTGATAGCTGCTTTCAACTACCTGAAAGGAGGTTCCAAAGAGGATGGATCTAGACTGTTCTCAGTGGTAGCTGATGACAGAACAAGGAGTAATTGTCTCAAGTTGCAGTAGGGGAGGTTTAGGTTGGATATTAGGAAAAACTTTTTCACTAGGAGGGTGGTGAAACACTGGAATGCGTTACCTAGGGAGGTGGTTGAATCTCCTTCCTTAGATATTTTTAAGGTCAGGCTTGACAAAGCCCTGGCTGGGATGATTTAGTTGGGGATTGGTCCTGCTTTGAGCAGGGGACTAGATGACCTCCTGAGGTCCCTTCCAACCCTGATGTTCTATGTTCTATGAGCCCTGCGTTTTAACATCCACCTCTTTTCTCATAGGCTTCCTAATTGTGTGTGCACAATTGCATTCATTCTGTCAACAAACAGTGCAACCCCACCATGCCTTTTGCTAACTGCGACATACAGTGTGTTTTACTGAGGGGCATGAACAATCTACTGGTGAAACCATATCTTGCTGTGGGTTTGACAAGGGGAGGGAGATCTCCTTACATCAGCAGAAGAATGGTTTAAAAATCACTTTTCAGCCAGGGGTGTGATAGTTTTGGAGTGCTTTCTCCTACTCCTCCTCTTAGCTGATTCTTCACCTCATAAAAGGTCTGTGAGCAGATATTTTTCCCATCCTGCTCTAAAGTACAGCCCTCACATACTGTCAAAACTCAACCCCTTCCTAGGGTTTGGCTTGGTTAACAAAAAAAATAACAATCAGGCAACATAAAGTTCAGCCCAAGCCTTCTTTCCAGGCTGGGCTGTTCTGAGGTTTGTTCTCTCATGGCTGTTCAGCCCACACCTTATGTCCTCTTTGCTGTAGATCCAAGACATCTCCGACTAGTGGACCACTCCCACCTCCATTATGTCCATGGTGGAGTTTAATGAGCGACAGAGTGAGTGAGATTGACATAATGTCTCTCTGTCTGCTTGCAGGGTGTATGCACAGCAGAGCATTACCAGCCTGTTGCAAGATCTAGGTTCTTTTTTCACATTAATTTTTTATTAAAGTATTCACTTTTTTTTCCCCGCCACATCTCTCAGGCAAATTTGAATCTCCTGATCTTCACTGTCAGTGAGAATTAATGATCCCTAAATTTTCAAAGCAGCACATGGAGCTTTAGCTACTCATGTCCCAGTAATGGTAATGAGATTCATGTAGCTCAGACTTTGTGTAGCACTTTCAAAATGTAAGGGTTGACATGACTCACAGTTGTAGGAAAGAGTTTGGGTTAGCAGCTTGGAATCAATAAAAAATAGTCATTTTGGTGCAGAAAGGTGAATTAAGTAGTAATAGCTAACTGGGTAATGGCATGCTCAAGCTAATATAGAGGAATAAATCAGCACTATGGTGTTTGCTGTATTTGAACAAATGTTTTGGTGAGTTGAGAAAAGTGTGCATGCAAATCAAATAAGGCTTCTCCCATTACAGTTTTGCCATTACTATTTTACTGTTCTATGGAAGGATGAACAATATTCATTTATTTGTGTTTTGGATGCAGTCCTAGCCTATGTTTTTAATGAGAAAATAGGAGATCCTTCGGAGATGGGTGTGATTTTCATTTACACGGAGGTCCCTTTACACTGCTTCGGGACTGTATATGAGACTGAAAATTGTCATAAATGGGCAACACTGCCACTGTGCTAAGAACAGAACATAAGAATGGCCATACTGGGTCAGATCAAAGGTCCATCTAGCCCAGTATCCTGTCTTCCAGCAGTGGCCAATGCCAGGTGCCCCAGAGGGACTGAATAGAACGGATAATCATCAAGTGATCCATCCCCTGTTGCCCATTCCCAGCTTCTAACAAACAGAGGCTAGGGACACCATCCCTGCCCATCCTGGCTAATAGCCGTTGATGTACCTATCCTCCATGAACTTACCTAGTTCTTTTTTAAACCCTATTATGGTCTTGGCCTTCACAACATCCTTTGATAGGGAGTTCCACAGGTTGACACTGCGTTGTGTGAAGAAATACTTCCTTTTATTTGTTTTAAACGTGCTGCCTATTAATTTTATTTGGTGACCCCAAGTTCTTGTGTTGTGAGAAGTAGTAAGCAATACTTCCTTATCAACTTTCTCTACACCAGTCATGATTTTATAGACCTCAATCATATCTCCCCTTAGCCGTTTCTTTTCCAAGCTGAAAAGTCCCAGCCTTAATAATCTCTCCTCATACAGAAGCCGTTCCATACCCCTAATAATTTTTGTTGCCCTTTTCTGAACCTTTTCCAATTCCAATATATCTTTTTTGAGATGGGGCGACCACGTCTGCACGCTGCATTCAAGATGTGGGCATACCATGGATCTATATAGAGGCAACATGATATTTTCGGTCCTATTATCTATGCCTTTCTTTATTATTGTACAGGGATGAGAGAATTAGGCATCTATATATTCAGTGCAAGGCCACTGATCTTCATTTTGTCATGAAATCGCCCCCACTTCACAGACAGCCCAAACATGTTTCCTGTTTCACATAATCTCTGAAAATCTAAATGACCCAGCTCATAATTATTCTATGAAAATAATGTTGAACCTTTCTCTCTGACCCATTAATAATATTGATTGCTATGGACTATTAGTTGATGCATTCGAGTACCTTGGAATGAAAGATGTATTGTGTTGGTTATTGGCAGTATATTTGAGTTAACATTCATGATGACTTTGCAGTGCATAGATTATGACTTATGCTATTACTGACCCATATTAATGGGATCAAGAACAATACATCTTCACTAGAGGAGAAGCCTTGCATCGCTGCACAATAATGCAAGAAAACGTGGTTTGAAGAAGAGAAGCTTTTTATTGGCATATTTCCTTTGGCAAAGGTATAAAGGGGCTTTGAAAACATACCGCTTTTTGTGTCCAGCTTGTGCTACATAAATTAGATCATGGATTTCCAAATGGACTCGAATCTCAAAAATGATCAAAATTAATTCATTTTTGACTGACAGTAACAAGACTTGCTTGTTTACTGAATGCTGTTTTTCTCTATTATCATTTTCCTTTTATTCCCATAAGGTAGTACCTGATCATTGCAAGGGGCTAAATGAATTAGTATCATGCCCATTTTCTTTCTCTGTCAGAGCTCCACAATGTATGGATTTTCTAAATGTTAGTGCACTAAATGGAAGGCAGAGGAAGTTTACAGGAAGCAAAGAGGTTGTGGGACAACAAAATGGTTAGATGATCAACAGGTGTAGATTGGCACAACTTTACATCAGCTGATAATCTGTCCCAAGATGTTTTCAATAAGCAAGGAGCCAAGAAAACTTCCATAATGAAAAGCAAACAGTATTTCAGAATAATTTTAGTGAATGAACTTGTCTTGTGTCATAGGTTTTGTCTCAAATCTTTGGCTTTAACAGGAAGAAGGTAGTGTCTCTTGTCTTATACTTAGCTTGGAAGCTCTTTGAGGCAGGGACTGTCTTCTTGTTCTGTGTTTGTAAAGCATGTACCACAGTGAGTTCCTGTTCCATGACAGGGGTTCCTAAGTTCTGTGGTAATACAAATAAATAATAATAAAGTGTCTACACTAGAGTTAAGCTTACCCTAAGGAGACTATACAAAAACACCCTGATTTTTCTATGTTTCTTCTGTTTGTTCTCATAAATTCCCCACCTTTTCTGTTTTGCATTTCTTTTTGTAATCTACAAAAATGCATGTATTTTATAGGAGAGAGAGTTGCCAAGAGGAAGCAGTAGGTTTCAAAGCGGAGATGCAGCGGGAAGCAATTCTTCATGGAGGAATATGTTCTTTCTGTAGCCACTGGAATGTGGGGAACTGGTAAATGGTAGTTTATAATTCAGATGACTTGATTTTATGGCTGGTGGACTCTGCATGATTTACATACTCTCTTACAAATGCTGGTATGAAAGCCGCAAGCCAGATTTTCAGAAGTGCAGTTCTTTTTCGAGTGCTTGCTCATGTCAGTACACTCTAGGTGTGCGTGTGCCCACGTGTTTGGTGGTCGGAGATTTTTGCCTTAGTGGTATCTGTAGGATCTGCCGTGATGTCCTCTTGAGTGCCGCGCTCATACATCAGTATATTAGGCACTGACGGCCCTACGTCCTCTCATTTCCTTCTTACCACCCGTGGTGTTTAATCGGAGCATCTTTTCCTTGTCTAGCAAGACCTAGCAGTTTTTCACTAGGGCACAGGCTTTGTTGGCAGCCTTCCTGGCACAGGTGCCGATTCAGGATATCTGCAAGGCCGCTACCTGGTCGTCTATCCACACGTTTACGTCTCATTATGTGCTTACCCAGGAAGCAGAGCAGTATTTCAAGCTGCACGACCATGAACTCTGAGCCCGCCTCTAGGGATACTGCTTATGAGTCACCTAAAATGGAATCAACATGAGCAAGCACTCAAAAAAGAAAAAACGGTTACCTACCTTTCGTAACTGTTCTTCGAGATGTGTTGCTCATGCCCATTCCATTACCCACCCTCCTGCCCCTCTGTTGGAGTTGCCAGCAAGAAGGAACTTCCAGGAGAGGGCGTAGGGCTGGCGGTGCCTAATATACGCATGAGTGCGGCCCTCAAGAGGGTGCCTTGGCCAACTCTATGGATATCAATATGGCAAAAATCTCCAATCACCACGCACATGGGTGCACACACACCTGGAATGGAATGGACTTGAGCAACACATCGCGAAGAGCAACAGTTACGAAAGGTAGGTAACCGTTTTTTCCCAGCCAAACCAGTAGGAGGCTGCTGATCTCCTAGGAAAACCTGGCCGTTTCATTTAGGTACCTAAATGGGTGCTAAGCCCTTTGGAAAATCTGGCCCCAATTGTGGCTGTTGAGCATGTATGAAAACCTGTCCCCTTGCTTGTTGGCGGTGCCTGGATCTTGTACTTCCTTCTCCAAACCAGGAGTCAGGGTTTGTCCAGTGCTCCCAATACCAGAGAGGCCCAGGTGAAGAAGAGAAGAATGGAGTAAAGGCCAGAACTCTCAGCCCAGAGTGTGAATGGTAAGGGTGGCTTTGAGCCAGCAGTGTCCCCTCCTGATCATGGGATGTTTCCTGCTGGAGATGGCCCTGATGTAACTTAGACAGCTCTGGGGGTCTGTCTGAATTATGGCAGTCTCCCTGTCTTGCCTGGGGATTGTAGTGCTGCATGCTACAGTCCTGGTCCCAACATGCCTCTCCTGCCCCTGGCATTCCGCCTGCACCAGGACATGCCAGGAGGTCCTTGGGAAGCGGCTTTCTGGCTGTCTCTTTAGTGTTTGGTCTGGGAGAATCTTTTCTCGGCTGGATTTGTGGCTTTTATGGCCCCTTTACATCACTCTGGTTGGAGTGAGGGTCTGAAATGACTGGGATTTCTCACATCATTAAAGTTAAGCACGTGCTCAGGTACTTTGCAGGATCGAGGCTAGTGTCAGTACTGAGTTCCTTGGTGGGATAGTGATTTGTTTTACTTGTTGTTCTTCACTAGCATATTTGTTAAACTAACTGAGGTTGTGGAACAGGAAGGCAATGAATGGGCATGAGAAGAGGCGCCTGTGGTGGACTGGAAGTGTTTTTTCTCTCTTATGCCACCATTTTGTTGCTGATCTTTGAGAGGGCAGGGAAGTGGTGGTGTTTCTGAAGGAGGCTGCCCATCATCTGTGTCTGCTGCCCTTGGAATGGTTTAACTTTGTGGTATTATTCTTAATGACAGACCATGGAATTCTGTCCTGAATTGTTGGCAGTTGCAGTAATTTAAAGGCTAAAGGTTTCCTAGAGGCAAAACATGCATAGCTGGGGAAACATCATTTTATGGAGCTGCATTTGGTAGCACGTCTGATGAAGGTTGAGGACTTGCTGAACATATTCTGGATCTGATCTTTGGCCTGAAGAGCCTGTCAACAAGCAACCAGTGTATGGTGAAAAGTTAAATGCCTTTTAAACTGCCATCCTGAAATGGACTCTCTTCCTTTGGAGAGAAGCATAGAGTATGTACCTAAGGAATAAGAGTGTGACTGCTTTACTTTCACCTGTTTTAATTACCAGCCAGATCATGTGCTGATAGCTGCTCAGTTTGTAACGCACAGCAATGTAGTATGCACTTGCGAGGGTGTAATTCATGTGGGATACGGTTTTAGAAAACCTCCACATCTATTCTGCGGGTATTTAATTACAGATCCCAGCAGTCTGTGTCAGAAAATAGAGTAGTTCATTTCTTGTTAGAAATGCTCCCATTTCCCCACACACGTTCTTTGTCTTAAAATGTTGTAAGAGATGAAATTCCCCTCTAAGAACAACATAGATGTGGAGCATGTTGCAGGATTGGTTATAGGTTCTTGATATAAGTAAAGCACACATCAATTCTGTATTCAGCACAATTGCCTTCCTGGAAAGGAGAGAATTTTCCCTTGACTACCTGCATGAATCTGCTATGAAGATGCTATGGTCCCTCAATATATTTCTGTTTTGATACTTTGAGAGTTTAGAATTATTCGGTCTTCCAGCTCCATCATAATGCCCTGGACTTTTTAGCTTTGGCTTTCTTGACCTGAAGGCTCTGTCCATCCCTTGTGTGATGGCTGTTAAATGAAAAATACAGCACTGAGCCTGAGGAAGTTGCAGCTGTGGTAATTCGGTTACCCCGTTGGTCAAATATAACCTTTCCGTGTACGGTTTCTGTTAAATAAATGGGAGCTCATGACCAAATGTCCAGCAAAAATAAGTCTCTTCTCACAAATCCTGAAGACAGTTATCTGTGCTAGCCTGGTCAGTGGTGTTTGTAGGAAGATTTCTAGCAGACCATCAGGGCTAATGTTTCTTAGGGGAGACAAGCATGTTATGATATTTATAGCATCGCCTGAGATCCATTTTGCAATAAATAAATGAAAGGGGCTGAGGGGGAAATCAACCCAACAACTTTACAGAAGCTTGGCATATAGAACTGGCTGGTCCTTGACTAATTAGGGATTTATCTAGTGAGATAGTGCAGTAGGACTTTTCAGCTGCATTAAGAAGATGACTGGTAATCAGATGGCCTGTGGTCGGGTGGGAGGAAAAAGTGCTTTTGCTCGATTTGATTTTTTTTTTTTTGCTTTGTATTTCCTATGCTCTTGTATTTTTAAATGCATGACAAGGGTGCTTTTTGGTGTGGTGTTTGACTGAAATCTAAATAATAAGTATGATCTGTGCAATGCTAGTGATTTGAGAATTTTCTTTTTAATTAGCTATTTGCTTGATTTTTAGCTTTTTTTTTTTTTTTTACTGTCTAAATGGGATTAAAATAAGGCCAAAATTCAGAAGCATTTTCCTTTCTAAACCTCCTTTTTCCAGCTGTCTCCAACATATTTATGCACAGGCTTCCACCCCAACAAAGAACTCTTTGAGCCCTGTGTCAGCCCAGCATTCCCTTCTTTCACCGGCCGTTAGGGGCTGTGATTTACTGCAGTGACCTGAGCACTCTTGTTTGCGGCTTTTTTTTTTTTTCATGCCCCCTTCTCTGTGTGCTTTAGTTATGCTAACATTCCACTGTATACATGACTGATGGGGTTGTGTCAGCTAGGTCGGAGTGATGGTCAATGGGGTTTCTGGGTGGAATTAAGGGAGAAGTCGGATACCAAAGCCTTTTGCTTTTCATCGGGGAGGGGGGAGGGCTGTTTGTGCAATATTGATTAAGCTTCTCACGGGTTCTCGGGAAATATCAAACAGTGGTGCAGAGTAGAGGACAGAAAAGCCTCATCTGCAACCCGGGCTCAACAACTGACTCTGAAACGGTGCTGAATGCTGCTGCTTCTCATTTACGCTTGTGGTAAAGTAGTTTTCACCTCCAGTTCAGTTGCACCCCTGGCCTGTAGTGTCTCCATTTCCTAACACAGTGGTGTAGGTTTTTGATGTGATTATGGGTGGTATTTGCAGAAGATATTTAGGAGACTTGTGTTCCTAAGAGACTTCGGTGCTTTTTGAAAATCCCAACCCATACTATTGTTACACACCTACTGTTCCTTGACTTTCGGTGTGCGTTTTTGTGCATGCTGCTGTGCCGCTTAATGGTGGTAGGGAAGATTTAAATGCAACATACTCCATGCTTTACTTTGTAGCTGGAAATGCTTGCTTTGCCATGTGCTATGTAGAATGCTGTTCTGTGAATAACACCATTTAACATGAGAGCCCTCTAAAGTCTGCAGTATTCCTTATCTGCTATAGTTCCCTGTTATACCGAACACATCCAAGCACCACACCATTTACATTTGAAGGGAAAACCATGTAGGCTGAGCATGAAAACACCCCTGCAATCAGACAGTGTCTCATGAATGGATAGTGGCAGGAAACCAGGGTATTATTCTATAAGCCTGCAAACCAGAATACATGTTGTATCCTACTGGGTGCCCTGTAGAGCTGCCCTTTCACAGAGAGATTTTATCAAAGGCCCTGCCAGAAGGTCACAGTCTTGAGGCTGCTGCCTTCCCAGGTCCACCATTATCCCACAAGGAGCATTCCTACCAACAGGTGACTGCACCAAACAGCCAGAAGGGCCCGTTCCATGTGAGACATGACACCCACTCGCACCATCCGCAGCACTAGAGCTTCCCTCCCAAAAAGGAGGAGATGGCTGGTGCTGTGGGATAAACCTTCCACATTCCCTTAGAATTACCCACCTAGAATTCTCCAAGCCCAGGAAGTTATCTCAATAATAAGTATGATCCAGCGGAACAAGCTAGTCTTGTACATTGAGTTCATCACATGGTTGGTATCCACGCTACCCATTAACTGCTGGACTGGCATGATTTGACATCTGTATTTAAAATGACAAGACAAGCAGTTGAGTTCTTGTTACAGTGGTGGTCAGCAGAAGCATCTGAGCTGGAGATCCATTGCTATAAAAGCAAAGGGGCTGCTGGCAGTGATTCTCCATTAGGGCCTTTGGAACTTGCTGTCCCTCTTGGGATGAAATTCTGGCTCCATTGAAGTTGATGGGAATTTTGCAATTGACTTCAGTACGGCTAGAATTTCACCTTTGGTCTGCAGTCCCTGGAGTTGGTTACCCATCAACCGATAAGGAGAAGGGTGGTGGATAGGACTGGGTAGCAGTGTGTGTGGATTTCTCCAGGTTATCGGCTCTGGGGGGTAACTGACACATCTGTTTGTTGGTTAGTATGTATTTAAAAGATAGCCTGGGCACTCTTGCACAACAGTACAGATCAATATAAACAAATGTTCCTGAAAAGAAGAAAACCCGGCTTATGAAAAACAGTGGCTTTCTTTTCCCTTTAAACATGAACAGCTTTTTATTGGCTCCATCTCCCAACCCTGACAGCCAAGCTGTTCCTCTGAAATTTTATCCAGCCTTGAGCTAGATTAATTTTCAAGTAAAACATAAAAAGAAGCTTTTGCAGGGCATAGTTGTAAATCAGTATGCAGCACAGATAGAGCAAAAGGGGCTGACCTAAAATTTTTCTCTTGCTTGTTTTTTATTTAGTATGCTTGTATATGGTATTAATTCAACTGTGCTGAAAAGTAATGGGATTACTCCGGCAGTGTAATTTTTTGTGTGTGCGTTGAGTCTCTGCTGCTTGCCATTATTTGAGACATGTTTCCACTCCAAATTCCAACATGATATTCTCTTCAGTGCAGTCATGTTGCTTTGTAATTCTTCTGATTCTCTGTTTTTTCTATCTTTGTCTTTTCTGTTCTCATTTGCTTTACCAAAGACAAAATATTCCTGGTTGCAGTAGACGCTGAATGCCAAATAATTTGAATACTGTAATGTCCCAAAAGTGAATGTAGAAGTGCCAGTAAATTCCTTTTAATGTTGCACTATAACAACAAGAAGTCCCAATTTAACAGAGCAGCAGAATGTCCGACATTGTTGTTTGATGGAACCATTAGCTTGCTTACCGTGGTTGAAGTCTCTGGTTATATTCTCTGTTTAACTTCACAGCCAGTAATTTAATGTGAACGATGCTGCATTAATTAACACCCTGACAAAACCTCTATTTCCTTTTCATGGTTTTCTTCATACTACAACTCATCTGTTTACCTAAGACTCATGGATTAATACATATTTGCATGAACCATGTCTTGCTTTATTGTCTTTGCTGTGCATTGTGAAGGTAAGAGCCCAGATGTGACTTAAAGTTCACAGTTTTACAGTTTGCATTCATACTTCTGGCATATGGCTCTATGAATACTCCTGATGCTGTAATATGATCAGTAACAATAATGTTTGATATCCTTGTTCTTAAAGGTATCCTGCTAATTTTTCTTCATTTCCTAATGTTTTTTCCATGAGAAGTTTGAAACTGGAATCTGTTTCTCTGAGAATTTCCCTCTCTCCCTCATTGTTCGTGCACACTGGTTTGTTATTGTAGAGTTACTTGCACATGCTGGGTGGTTGTTGCAGGATTGCTGATGAGCACTGGGCAGCTATCATGAATTCCTATTTGAAGTTTAAAGACCATAGAAACATTTTGTGGGGAGAAAAAAATAAAAAAAAAACCATAGGTGTTGCCAAGAAGCCAAAGTTCAGTAGACAGGTTCAATTTTGGGCCGTATGCAATTAAAAAATATATAGGGGCCAGATCCTCATATGGTGTAAATCAGTGCAGCTGCACTGACGGTGCTGCTACACCGATTTAAAACCAGCCAAGGATTGGGCCCATATGTATTATACAAAACCTAATCACTTTGTGAAGTTAATTGTATTGGCTGCTATATATTATTGATTTCTACTGCATGAAGTCAGGTAGCTTCCTAGTTCTCAAAGACATGCTATTCTGCAGAGTGGTGTTTTATATCCAAATTAGTAGGCGAGAGAGAGTGAGAGTGTGTGAAGAGATGGGGTTGCAGGGATTTGTGTCAATATGTATTGAAAATGTACAGATCCCACAGTGATGGGTGCAGTAAAGACCTTCTGTACCTATTGATCTAATCTGGATGTTAAGTCTTTCCCTAGAACCAAGTCCTGCCCAGCTGGTGATGTGAAGGGAAGCAGAGATTCTGCCAGCATGAGGGCACCCTTGGCTAAAATGCCAGCTTGCTAGACAAGGCTTGCTAACCTGTAGACAAGTCAACTTGTGTGAAATGATACACATGGGCCAGCATGTTAGCTCACTCTTCTTTTTAGAAAAGGAGAACTTATGGCGCCTTAGAGACTAACAAATTTATTTGCTCAAATAAATTTGTTAGTCTCTAAGGTGCCACAAGTCCTCCTTTTCTTTTTGTGGATACAGACTTAACATGGCTGCTACTCTGAAACTTCTTTTTAGCTCTCCTTTGAGTGTAATGGAGGGGTCCTGCTCTGTTTCATGGGCAAGGGGAATATCCGTTGTTTCCTACTTATAATGGGTGGCTGAATGGCCTTGGAATAAATGCTAAGAATATATTGGGCCAATTCTCTGCTGATACAAAATAATTCAATCCCATTGAAGTCACTGGAGCTGCACTGATTTACATCAGCTAGGGATCTGACTAATTGTGTAGAAGGACAACAGCTTTTAAAGTATTTCGTTTTTGTTTTTTTGAAGGCAATGTGATTCTTCTCCATAAGAGGGTAATATCCATGATCTCTCTGCTGTGCAGGATGCATCAGGGTCAGAGACAGTGGTATACAGGGCAAAGCTAGCACAGCTCTAGTGCAGAGGCAGGGGATCAATTCAAGCCCATCAGACCATAGGGAACTTTATACTTCAGAACCTCGTTGCGGTTCTCAGTAAACATGCTCCTCTTCATTTTCCATTAATATTTGAGATTCATAAGTTACCTGTTTCCCTAAAGGTACCACAAATAGCAGCAGTAATTAAAGGGGAAGATTAAGATGAGGAATCTTTTTGATCTAAAGAAAATCTCTTAAGGGACTCAAATTTGACAAGAGAAAAGCCAAAGCAGCTATCAATAATTCTTTCTTTTTTTTTTCTTTTGTTACTTGAGGTGGCGGAGACTAAATGGTATGATGATGACTTGAAATAACAATGACTCCCTTGTACCTTTCACAGCTGATTGTTCTATATGCTAATTTCTGTCCATAAGATCTCTTCCTACTTGGGCTGATAGGGGTACATTTTTAGAAGCAGTTTGTGGAAACGAGACATTTATTCAGGGTGAAATTCACCCCAGTGGAAGGCTGTGTGCCACGTATGCCTTCAAAATATAATTGGAGGGATTTCAGTGGTGATTTTCACCATAATTTGGCAGAATCTCAGTTCACTATACACAGTGTTGCATAGCACAGCCCATTTTGTGCAGTAGCAAGGCAGAGATTTGGCTTTAACTCTTGCAATAAAACATTTTTTTAAAAAAAATTACAACTCATCAGTGCCAGAGGGAAATGTTTAGGTACCAGAATGAGTTAGGAACACTTCGGGGGTGAGTTGAACTATTTTTCTTGACGTTTTCATTATCAGCATTAGCTGTTAATTTTTTCACTGTCAGATTGCTACTAGCCTCCCTGTTGCTTAGAAAAACTCCCTCTCTGCACCGCTCCTAGTTGGTGGTGTCCATGTCTCAGTTTCTGCTTTGATCCTTGCTGCCTTTAAACACCCTGATCCAGCATCCGATTTGATAGCATGGATCCCTGTCCCAGGAGGAGTCTGATTGAGGTCCCATGCTCATTTCCTTATTGTGCTGAATCTTCATGTGCCTTTTTTTCTGTCACTTTCTCCTCCCTCTGCTGAACTTCCAGCCACAGCACACTTCCCCTGCTTCAGTTCCAGCCACCTGAAGATCTTAAGACTGATGGCATGATGAGACTTCAAACAAAGAGTGTGATATTGCTTCTGTGTTAAATTAGTTCCTAAACTAGCACTTCCCTGGTGAAGTGGGTTTATCATTATTACTTAATGATTTACCAGTCCTTACCATGTTCAGTTTACATGTAACTGGAACTAAAAGGGACTGAGACTTCTCTGAACTCTAGTCACCCTAGGAAATGGCACAGAGTGGGAGGCAAAGCTGTAAATCAGTGTTTCCCATCTGCAGCCAGTGAACCATGTCTGGAATCTTGTGGTTCTCATCAACCGTTCTCCTATTTTCTCATGCAAATGAAGCTCTGTAATTCTTCTTTCAAAATGTTCTCTATTTAAGATCAAGCTCCATGCACACCTGGGTTTTGGAGCATTGTTTTGCTCCCAGGTGAAGATGAAGAAAGTGCTTTTCTTTTGACAGAAACATCTGACATTTATGAAGTGCTTTTGATGTTTAATCAGCAAAGCAGCAAAGTAAAATCAGAATCCCCTAAGGTTCTGTGAAAGGAATATACTGAAATGAAAAGACTTAACACTGTTTTTAATAAACCTTGCCATTTCTTGGGGCGCCCTGTGTAGCAGCTGTTATTTCTTGGTTCTGGTTTTGTGTCATGTTACTTTCAGGATGCCACTTGTACCTTTTTGTAGGGATGCAGTGGGGCACTGTCGATTAGAGATCATAGTGTAGGAGCCAGCTGATCTGGGTTCTGTTCCTGGCTCTGTCACCAGCTTACTGCATGGCCTTGGTAACTGGCCTTCTCCACAGGAGACTTGGGTTCCAGCTGAAAATGAGTTTGGGAGGTCACCCCAGTTTTCATTCGTATATATTGTCAAAACACCACCACACAGTGGTTGCTGCTGATAGAAGGGTAAAGACTTGAGTATCAGAGTGGGGTGAGGGCTACTTTGACTCACTATTTAAATACATTCTATTTTGCCCACAAAGGCTGATCCAAAGCCCATTGAAATCTATGGGAGTCTTTCCTTTGATTTCAAAGGAGTTAGAATCAGGCCTTATAGAGCAACTTTTATTCAAAGATCTCAAAGCCCTTCATAAATTACTTTCCTAACTTGTTTCAGAGTGGTAGCCATGTTAGTCTGTATCAGAAAAAACAACGAGGAGTCCGTGTGGCACCTTAGAGACTAACACATTTATTTGGGCATAAGCTTTCATGGGTTAGAACCGATGAAGTGGTTTGCACAGTGCTGGCTTTAGAACTGTCTTGAAACAGGAAGCTGTTGTTGAAACTATGGGAATTAATCACAACCCAGTTATAGCTATGTATACAGAGTGATATATTGGATGAAGCCTTGTTGAACACAGGAGTATTTGCATCTGCAAGAGACTTTAGGTAGTGTGGTCCAGCGGACACAGCATTGAACTGGAAGTGAAGACTGCGTTCTGATCCCAGCTCTGCTACTGACTTGCTCTATGTCCTTGAACAACTGACTTACCTTCTCTGTGTGTCTCTCAACATTTGGATTGTGAGTTCTACAGCCCAGAGACTGTCTTTTAGTATGTGTTTGTGCAATTGCTACTATCGTAGGGCTTACATACGATAATATTTTCACAGCCTGAGCCACGCAATAGTAAAGCATGTTGGAGTGACAGCTTGGTACTTAAACAGATACGAAAGAGCTCAGAGCTCTGTGCCCCCCGCCCCCCCCCCCAAAAAAAAGACTGACTCTAGGCCAGATCCTGCTGTCAGTTACCTTGGTGCAAATGTATGGGAGCACCATTGATGTCAGTGCCATTACACAAGGGGGCAGCTTGAACTCTGATCAATATGAAAACAGTGAGTTAAAGCCAGCATCAAGCTCATTTGCTCCTGTCTCTCCCCCATGCCAGTGTTTGTGGTTTTACAGTCAGATTTACTATTGTTTAAACTGTTTTTTCTCTCCTTTGTTGCTTTTCAAAAGACCCACTCATCCAATAGAGAAAATGCACCAACCGGCTGTTGAGAGAGAACAATGGTTGCACAAAGGAAAGTGGAAAATAGAGTCCCAGATTTCAAAAATTGGGTGTCTTTAAAGCTAGCCCCCTGAAGGGCATCCCTGATTTTTCAGAGGAGCTGAGAGCATTCAGAAACTCCAGTTGGAATCCATGCGTGCAGCTATTTATAGGCTTGCGTTCTGTAGAGTAGGTAAAAAAAATTCTGCCTCATCATAATGATGTACTCTTGCACTGTGTTATGGGTGTTTCAAGGCAATAGAACGTAATACCCAAATTAATTGCAAACCTGATGGTCTAAAATCCATAGTGATTTTTCCAGGGTGTGGATTACAGCACATAATTAGAGCACCAGAAGAACTGAGAGATGTTACCTGATAAAGTTCACTGCATGCCGAGGATTTACCTAAGGTGGTGGGCAGCAGCATTGTTTCTAGGGCCTCATTTGAGATGCTGCTTCACAATAGGCTGCCATGTGGGAATTTCTTTCTGACCAAGCTCATCAGCCAGCCTCTTCCAGGAGAGGAGGCTTTCTCATTGACTTAAGTGGGACTGAATGATGCCTGGTATGGATCACTGGACATGTATTTCCCCTACAGGGTTCTTGGTATGTTTGTGAAAAGACATCAGCTGGTCTTATTTTAATAGTTTTTAAAAAGGAATTCTCTACCACTTCCTATTCCTGTTGGCAGGGGTGGGGCACTGTCCTGTCGAGCTATCGACTGGATATTAGGACTTGCCGCTCCACGTGTCATAATCAAGGTTGGTCAAGAAGGGCTTACCAATCAAGATTATGCTGATGATGCCGCCTTGCTTGTGGAGAAGTCAGAGAATTTCAGCCCTGCTCTCCAAGATGCCCCCCCCATTATTGGGCACAATATCTCAAGGCAGAAGAACAACGTCCAAAGCCTCAGAGCTGGGTCACCAGAACCTCCAGGGCAGGTGGGATAGAGTACCATGGAGACCGTTGACGAGTTCATCTACCTAGGCTGCAAGCAGAGTTCCAACAGTTGTAGCAAACCGAATGTTGCTGCCTCCTGCATGAAGTCCACATCTCCCCTCTGGGTGCAAAAATAGCTTTGTGCTGAGACAAAGTTCAGTAACTATCAATCCTGTCTATGACCTATATTACTGTATGGGCCAGAAACCTGGGCCATCTTTCCGACAGATTTGGAGCAGCAAGAGACCTTCCACATGTGCTGTCAGTGCCAAATCTTGGGTATAAAGTGGTTTGACATTTTGCAGAATGTCACAATCTCACAAACATCTGGCCTCTCTTCAGTCACTTGTCATATCTAAAAGCAGTGTTGTGTGCTCTTTGGCCATGTCACCGGGATGAACAGGCACACCCCAGGTCACGGTGTACGTAGACTTTCCATCAATGTGCGGAGGAGTGCATCCCCTGACACTACCTGGAGGCACCTATGGGACTGCCCCAGAGATTCATGGATTCACAGGATAGAGTCAGATCTGGGAACTTCACTACATGATGCTCAGTGCAGCACCATCATCTGTGGTGTTTCTGGCTGGTGCAACCAACCATCCTTAGCAGACTGTGTGTATGCACTCATGGGGTTGGGGAAGGGGAATGTTCATTTTAGGTTGTAATCGGATGCAGCAAAATCATTAAAACCACCTCAGATTTGGGATATGCCCCATTTAGGACTTGAACTAGGTTGTAATCCCCTTTCACTGTTGCATATGAATCCCTCAGCAAGGTTTCACCCATACCCTAAAAAGCATCCTTCTTGAAAGTTCTCATTCACAGGAGGTTTCCTCAGCTTTGGTGCCTTGTCAGCAGAAGAAACAAACTGCATTTCATGTAGATAACGTGGTGCTAAGGATTCCTGCACCATTCAGAACCACATTTCATTTTTCAAAGGTTGCAGGAATTAGCATTATCACCTCTGCTGCATCCTAAATCTGAGGGGGAAAAGGGCTTGTAAATTGTCTTTAGGTAAGTTGTCTTGGATGTTTATCTGAGGACCCCTTGAGGCCAAAATCAGCTGTCTTTGTAACGGTACAGCCTAGAAGTACAGGAAAGAAAGCTTCAAAGAAAACAAGCTCCTAGTGGATCAGAGCCTTATTTATCTGGAAGAATAACTACAGTGTCCCTTTCAGGAAATCAAGGTGCATTCTACCAATCCTGTGAGAGTGATTTTAGGCTTAGCCAGATGTGGTGTGCAGAGTGGTCAGTTAGCTTAGCTTAGCGTACTCTTGTTCATGAAACGTAGGACGGATGTGAAAACATCTGGAGATGTGACAGTGAATGAAGAGCAATGTTATCTAGACTTCTAAATAATCAACGTATTTTCTCTTGAATTGCAAATCATAAATCCACATCCTACTCCCTATCAATGAAGGTGTCATGCTGCACCACTGGAGTTAATGAGTGCAGGATCTGACTCTAAAGCAGTGTGTGCCCTTCTAATTGGAGTTTAAGGGCCAGCCTTCAGCTGGTGTAAATCAGTGTAGTCCCCTTTACAGCACTTGACGCTTGTGTTCTGGGTGTTGGCCTCTTGCTTGGTTGACCCTTGATTTATCCCAGCAGAGCAGGAATAACCCACATGTGAGGGCTGGTGGACATGCTCTGTAAAGAGAAAAGAAAAACTGACAGGTAAGACATTTTCCTAATTTCCCTTCTCTAGACTTCTTTTGGAGTCAGACAGTATAATGCTCGTTGTGGGCTGGGAATCTGAACCTTTTTTCCTCAGCGTTGTAAGGCACATGTTGTAAGACACATCTGACACATGTTCAGACAGTTTCATCAGGGCCTACAGACATACTGGAGTGCAAAGAGGACTATTCATTACCTGCACTGCAGTGAGGAAATGAGGTCAGTGCCATTGATAACATTGGAAAATAAGATCATAGTAATGGAGAAACCCTTCCCCACCAAAACAAACCTCATAATTGCCTTGAATTCCTATGGAAGTCACAGTTATAAGGCAGTAGGGCATTAAGCCAGAATTATTTTTTTGGTTTTTCCAGCTTTATAACACAGCACCTGTAAGGTAAGTGTGATTAATTACGTGGGCAGTGGCTATAGTTAGGAACCTCAGATTGGGGGATGGGCAAGCAGCCTGCATTTGATCATCACTTGGGAAGATGATAATAATGCTGTAAATTTTTTAGCTATTGAAGCAAAACTGGCAAGATACAGAGTGCAATCAAAGTGACATTCATATGCTGGCCTCTTCAGCTATCCAGTATTGACAACTGCAAGAGTTCCAAAATCATGAGTTAGGTCCCCCAAAATCATGATTGGTTTAAAAATCATGAGATTAAAATGAATAAAAAGCATTGTTATTTGCCTTTTGGTTTTTGACAGTCTGTGCATCACGTAGACGATAAGACCTTTGAAAAAAAGTGAAGCAATTGAGAAAAGATGTTCCAGCATTAAGCACTAGCCTGGGCTATGGGAGACCCAGGTTTGATTCCCGCAGCACCACAAACAGCCTTTGTGAACCTTGGTCTCTCTGTGCCTCCGTTTCTCCCCTGTAAAATGGGGATAGTAGCCCTGCCTAACAGGGGAATTGTGAGCATAAATACATCAATGATGAGGAAGTGCTCAGATACTGCTGTGATGGTGGCCAAATAAGTACCTTAAGTAGATAGGTACACATGGTTGGAATGGATTGGAAGGAGGAGGTAGCAGGAGGGTAGAAACAGACAGGAAGATGCAATACATTCCCTTTGTAACTCCTCATTCTGGAACAGTCCAGGAATTGTATTTTACCGATGTACTTCTCAACAACCTCATTACATTCTAAATTAAATATCAGCAGGAAAGTCATGTCAGAGCCGGAGGTACATAGGATATAGCCACTTAGGAAATTAAATAGGCTTTCGCTTATTTCGTCAGCCATCCAGGGATGATCTAGCATCTCAGACTTCATTAGCTAAATGAAATATAAGAGGAACCATCTTAGTTTATAAAGCAGGTCAGTTTTTGCGGAAGAGAGTGAACTTCACAGCTCTGCAGGATGGGCACTGACTTTATTCCAAAATGATTTTTACAGGTTCAGCTGGTGGTACATTTTGCAATCAGCAAGGTTCATACTTTTTCCTATCTGTACGGATGTAGCAGATAGTACGGACTGTAGAGTAGACTGTTGCTGAGGTACTCTATTAGTAGCAGTACTGATAATCTGCACTTACGTTGTGACTTTCATTCAAGAATCTCTAAGCACAACTTAATTACATTTCCCAGCATCCCTCTGAGTTAAGGAAATATTGGGAAACTGAGGCATATTGGTGAAAAGACCTGCCTGTGATGTGTCAGCAAATCAGTGGCACAGCTGGGGATTGGAACGTGGAGTCCTGATTCCTAGCCCTCTGTGTTTTAACTCACTAGGACACATTCTTTCCCCTTCATTACACCAGACAAGTGTTTAAGAACATGCTGATACTCTGTTTTTAATTTTGCATTAGAAGTAAAGAAAATTACCTGTTTTATATCTGGACATAGTGTCAAGTGGCCCCCTCTGTCTACATGATATGTATGAATAGGTCTTGTTCCAGATTAGAGGACCATGAAATGGGGTGGTTCTGTTAGAATTGGAAATGTGTCTCGAAAGACAGAGTCTGTCCAAGTACTATATAAATATGCTATGGGGACTGCATTATGAAATAACAAAATTAACTGGCGACCTAAGAAAATTAGGTTTAGGTTCATTGAAATTGATTCATTCATTTTTCTGCTATGTAACCTTGGAATGGAGCAGTCTGTGAGCAGGTGGCTTCTGTGTGCAAAATTAACTGGTAGTTCTCTTGCCATCATCTTTCAGTGATTTATAACATTGCCCAGGACCCTTGGTGTTTGAGGGAATGAGGGGCCTGTGTGAGAAAAAGCTGGCTGAAGAGTCATCCAGGAATAATGGAGGCAATGCTGGAAAGCAGGGGCAGCCATCTGTGAAGCTAACAATATGCCTATTCTCACCCTGGACAGGGGACACATGCCCTCGGATGGTGAAGGACATATGCAGCTTGGAGTCTGTTGCTGTTCACTGAAACACAGGATAGCAGCAGATTCAGGCATGTTTAACTCATCTTAGGTGGCCAAGTGCCTGCACCCTGGATGCAGAATTGCCCACCAAGATCCATGTATTAGTCAAACAACAAACATGTCATTGCAATGTCCTTTAGCCAGGCTCACCCCTGAGTGCTGCCTGGAAATTGGACTTGGTCCAACATGGAGTGGGCAGCCACCGGAGTGGGTCCAGTTGGGAACCAGCCATACCGCCACTGGTCTAACACTCAGGATGCCCCACCATGGCACCTGCACTTGTCAGGTATGGGGAAGCTGGCAGAAACCTGGTTAAAACTCAGTGAATGCAAATACAGGGTATTCTCATTGAGAAACCATGGAATGCATGGCTGCCTGGGATCTGGCTGAGTCCAAAGTCAGGCTGACTCTTGTCAACTTTGAATATCTTTCTAAAATAATATGCTCTAGCTCACCCACAAGATATGGAATTGATGCAGGAATCACTGGGTGAAATTCTTTGGCCTGTGTTATACAGGAGGTCAGACTAGATGATCGCAGGGCCCCTTCTGGCACTAAAATGTATGGATTTTAGGACACAATACTTGCCTCACTTTTTCTAGGAGGTCTTCTACAAAACTGGTGCAGGGCCTAGTTTTGATGGAGTAATGGCATGTAACTGTGTTTTGGGGAGGACTCAGAGTATTGCTTTCCCCTCCTGAAGAATCTTCTCTTAAACTGCATGATTGTTGCTCAGAAGGCAGTGATGAATGTCTTAAAATGCATATATAATAATGTCTGGTTGAGCGGGGTTTGGCAAACCCATTTCTTTTAGCTGGGATTACAAAATAAGGCTACATAAACAGTTCTGAGAAATAGAAAACTCTCAACTTTTGGGGTGGGGCTGGGCTGGGTGAGTTGCACTGATATCTGCAGTGCTGAATATTTCACACTTGATGCAGAAGCTAGTTACCATTGTTTCAGCCAGGCTGGTTGAGCTTACATCATGAACACATGCCTATGGGCCGAAGTATTCTAGTGCTCGGGATTCACCAAAAAATGGCCCAGCTGCATTTAATTAGCACCACCTATTAGTCACTAAGGCAGAAGAGTACATCTTACAGTAACACCCACTGAGATGGGGAGCATAGACAGAGGTTTATTGGAGTTTAAAAAACATATTTAAGGAACAAGCAATCTGCAGCAGATAGGGGTGGGGTTGTAGCTCATTCACTGGATCTCAGGTGCCTCCAGTATCACCGTGATGGGCACAGTATAAATGATGGAATAGAACAGGATAAACTAGAGGCACCTTGATGAGCCATCAGTTTTCACCAGTCAGTGAGGATCTCTGATGTGTGCTCCTCTGATGAAGAATTTGACTCTTGGTCATTGCTCTTGCTGCTCTTCCTAATCTTCCCCTGAGTCCCCCCTGTTATTGGGTCATCCCACTTATACTGACCTTTGGTAATTTTTTGCGGTTAAGGTAGCAGGTTCTCCTCCCCTGGGCTGTAGGCTGCATATGCCCTCTAGTGGATTATTCATGTCTGCACTGAGCAATACAGATGAATAACTTCTTTCTGTCGCAGAGCAACGGTGATGAAAAGATAAGGCATCCAATCACTGGGTGATGCAGAGCTCTCATCAGAGCATAGCACATTGCTTTTGAATAATGGATGAGCTTTAATATATGTAATTACAGGTTATGTTAGTGCTGGTTTTACATTTCAAAATAATATCAAAAAGGCCTAATAAATAATTGCATTTACTTTTATTGTTCAATCGAACAAATCAGACAGATATTTCTGTCTTGAAAGGAAATTTGTGCAGTCATTTCTGCAGCATCTGTTAATGCCAATCTTGGCTGACCATTATAAAATACATTGTGTATGTTATACGTCTGTGAAAGATTCTCCAAAGAAAGTATCACCTGGTTCTTACTGGATGATACATATGGGTTTGATAGATTCAGTCTGAATCTAAGCGGTAGATACGTACACTAATTGCATGCACTAAGTAGAGAACTGAACAAGATATAGCCACAACAGAGAGGTCAGCAGCTAATTCTTTCTGGTGGTGGAAGCATCTGCTGATGCTAATCCATCCAACCAATATTGTAAAGATGAGGGCCAGATTATGCCACCCTTCTTCACTTGGAATATAAATTCCCTCTTTTGGTTTCAGAGGGACTGCTCATGGAACAAGATACTACCTGCTAAGGTGGCACGCTTTGGCTCTAAATTAGGAACCATGCTGGACATGCAGTTACCATTAATGCTGTTTAAATATATTGCTGTGTCTGTGGATGAAAAGTGCTGGAAGCACACAAACTGTAGTTAATTCATCCTTAAAAAACCCCTGCGAACAAAGTGATTGATTGTTATTGCAATA
The DNA here is from genome assembly GCF_965152275.1 of Natator depressus. Taxonomy (NCBI): domain Eukaryota; kingdom Metazoa; phylum Chordata; order Testudines; family Cheloniidae; genus Natator; species Natator depressus. Next base: position 15,350,663 of record NC_134255.1, read on the forward strand.
CATATTTTACAGGTGGGTAGAGTGAGAAACCAAGGCATGTTAGTGCATAAATTGTCTATTACCAATATTTTACACCTTCCTCTGTAGTACCTGGTACTGGTGGGATACTGGATTAGATGGTGTGATCTCGTAGGGCAATTCTTTTGTAACCATACAATCATGTTTTCCTCAGGGGCAGGGAGTGTTGTATAGTAACACACCTGCTTTTCTCTTACTGGCTTGCAATATATATATGCCCATAGGCAATCCTGTACCTTCAGTGACATCAGGAAGTTCAAGGGTTGGATTGCCACATCCAAGTGACTAGAAATTCCAGTCTTAAGTTTGGCTGGGACAGGGACCATGTTTCCCTTTCTGGCATGTTGCACTGGAGACATTTGCTGCCTCTGTGGCCATAGGAAGGGAATGGGTTGTGTGCTTGCAGGTGTGTAGAAATGTGGACTTCTTTGACTTCCTTTGGAATTCGAAAGGAATGACAGTGAGAAAATCTGCTGGCATCCCTGGTTGAGTTAGCTCTCTGTTACTGGCAGACACATGGAATTGAGGGGAATGACATTTCTAAGTCATGGTTAGAGACAGGTCAGTCTTGGCAGGAACAACTTTTCAGTGATCAGTTGCTGGCAACAGCCTTTGGATGTGAAGTCAGTTTTAGAAAAAGGAATACTTTTTTCATTAACAAAAAGGCTCTAGATATAGAGGAATGGGTATGGCTTGGTGTAAAACCAAACAGTAAAAAGGATAGCCATAGCACTAATATTTTACACCCCACCATCAGATATGTGCACAACATCATCTGATTAATCCTTCAAGCCCCTCGGAGGTACGGAAGACGCTTCCGTCCCCGCTTTGCAAATAGGGGGACACAGGTTCATTTTTCAAGTTGCCCAGACTCCCAGTTCCATTAATGTCAATGGTTGTCCCAATCTCGTAGCCAGCTTTTAACTCGCAGCCAGAGAGGTTAAGAAGAAGGCTGTCCTCATCCAGGGTGTCTCTCCCAGCCAAACTCAGAAAAAAATAAATAAAATCATTGTCCCCAAATGCATCAGCTTGAAGCTAAACAAAGACCAGAACTAGTTTGTATGATCTCAGGAGCAAAAATTAGGTTCATCAGGCTCCTATAGTGTGGGGGCTTCAAAGGAAACGCTGTTTACTGAGCGAGCCCATGACGTCATTTTGTCTTTTGATTTATTTAAACTTATTGACTCAGTAAAATTAAAGCTACAGAATACCACAAAGGACTTAGTCAAGCGTTGCTTTGCTCATTTTAAAGAGCCAGACTGGATCAATAGTTCTTTGCTCCAGTACAGAGGTAGATTGTCCCCCAGTCCCAAACCAGATGATACAACGCAAACTGTGTAGGCACTCATTTAATACATTATAATTTAGATTGTTTGATGCTTCCCACTCTTAAGTCCTTATTTTCAGGGGCTTGTGATTCAATGGGGACGAGAGACCTTCAAAATTTATTTCTCCTCTAAAGAGCAAAATTAAAATTAAATTTTTATTTATTGCATTTTAAATAAATAAAATTCCCAGGTGGTTCTTGTATTCAGATTGGAAAATCAATAGATGTTCCGTGCTGTCATAGGATTAGTGTAGCTACCCATAACTCAAAAATCTGGTGCTGTTTTCAGGGTGACAGTATCCACAATGTCTCATATATGCTTCTGAATATTAAATTAAAATGATAGTGTGCAGAATTACACACTGCAACGAACACCACAGCTTGGAGTGAAGAGTTTATGACTGAGACTGAGTTCAGACACAGCCATATTGAGTCAGGCAGTCCTTGTTGAACACTGCTTTTAAAACACAATTTCAGTGCAAATCTTCCATGCACTCAGTGGTTTAGGTCCTGATCCTGCGTTCAAAACAGAGATCTGATTGCAGGATTGGAAGCTTCAGTGTGTAAAGGTGTCTTGGGCCCTGATACAATGAACATCAACAGATGCCTTAGGGAATGCTGATATCTATTGGTTAAGTACTGTAACATGTCCAGAATAACATATACATAATTGTCTCAAAAAAGAGCCAGTGGTCTTGCCGATAATTGTTTCCAAATTTCATATGTGCTCAAAAATATTCACATGCCCAAGAAAATAGCTCCCCTTCTTCGCTGCCTAAATATGCATCAAGTCAATCTTCATACATGCTGATGGCAGCCTAAATATAGATATATTTGGTCAGGGCTGTATGTTTTGTAATGTGCCATGCAGATTATATTTAAAGGAAACAAAATTCATGGAAGAAAATACAACACCCATGGGTTTGAAGTTAAAAATAGACATTTGCTCTTCAGCAATAATGTCCAAAGTAACACGGATGGTCCTAGTCTCCCCAGCTAATATTACAGGATCTTTGGCGTCTATTGAATGGCACATGCTACAGATTTTACACATTAATTTAAATTTGGGTTTGGGCCTGTTGCATTTAAGTTCCATGGGAGACTAGTCATAGACTTCTGTGAGAGCTGAATATAGACTTCTAGTGCTATAATTCAGGTTCAGAATGCAAAAATGTAAATTTCTAGTAGATTTCCCAAACGTCTCTCAACGATGTTATTATAGGCCACAGATGTCCGCTCTGTAGGCCAGAAGTGTTATGAATGCTTTAGTCAATGTTTTTTGCTTGCATTGTGGACCAGGAAACCCCTTTGTACTTGGCACTGTACAGACAAATGGTGAGAGACTCTCCCTGTAAGAGCTGGCATGCTAATTTTAATTATTTATCTCACCCTATTTTCTTGTAGCATTATTTGTTCCACATATAACTATCCTCCCAGTTCCCCCATACAATGGGCCCCGTGTCTCGACTCTCCTCTTGGGAAGTTCTGTGGAAGGGTCCAACCCAACCCACATATTTTCTGGGAAGGGAAGGGAAGGGAAGGGGACTGCTGTGCCGCCCTCAAAGACCTGCCTTTATTGCTCAGCTACTCTCCACCGATGCTGTTGGTTGCTGCGGCTGTGCCCTGGGGAAGTAAAGGTAATGGAAATTATCGATTTAACTTTAACAACTTTGTTGTATCCAATTTAGTTTTCACGTAGAGTGTCACCCATAAATCTCATGTACTAGAGGAGCAAGTACCTATCCCTTACCAATCTGGGAGGCTTCCTTTTCCTTGTTGTTTGAGTTTGAACTGAATGCAAATGATAAATGGATCGAAACTAACCAGTGTTAATCTGCGACAAATCACAGAGAGTGATTATTTGCATAGGTGTGGATCCAGGCAAGGTTAGGGAACGAAATACTGAGACATTGGCTGTAAAACCAAATCTTGGCTCGTTGATAATAGCAGGATATTCTATTTGGGAATCTCAAACAGTTGCCTGTACCTATCTCAGTGTTCCCTGGGGACTTTTTAGCGTAAAGAGTGATTAATAATGGTAATGGTGAATCTAAGAGGTTTTTTTACTGGTACATTATCTCCTGCTATTTTCAGTCATGGCAGTACGTTACTTAGCTTTACTCTTTCAACAACCCTCTACATTGATTACTTTGCTCTCTTCCTCCCCCCCCCATTTGTTCATCTTTTCCTTCTCCTTGCACTCTGAGGACATTTATATCATTCCTGTTGCACTTACCTCTCTGCCGTTGTGTAGTGTACAACATCAGAGCTTTTGTTGAGTTACTTGGTGCCTTGGGGGCGCTATTTGATGGAGACTCCACAGCTGCCTCAAAGTATCAGAACATTGAAATCTGGGGTTCATCTGCAAACTCTCGCTCCCCATCACTCTGTCCATGACTAGCTGACAGGATGCTGAACGTGACTTGCTCTGGTCTACACTGACGGCACAGTCATGGTGAGCCTCATGTTAACGACCATGGCCCGTCACAGCTGTGGACTAACACAATACAGTTTTGCAGTGGAGACAAGCCTCCAGTGTTGCAGGGGTCCATTACATACAGGTTCTGGGGTGATGTGTGTTCCTCCAGCACAGGGGAATGTTGTTTTAAAAATGCAGGTCATAACTACACTAATATGCTGTGCATGTCTAAGGAATTACTGGGTTTCTTGAATGCCTAAAATTGCTTGGCCTCGTAACGCCTCCTGGTCATGTTCACTCACTCAGGAATAGGCTGCCTGCTGTATCCCAGTTGTGTATCATTCTCTGACCTTGTGAACATCTGATCTCTTTGACATTAAAATTGCCCTTCAATGGCTAACGGGTTAATAGTTATTTAGATTGTAAGTTCTTTGGGGCAGGAACTAACTTTTCCTCTGTGTTTGTACAGCACCTAGCACAAGGGGGCCCTGGTCCATGACTGGGGCTCTTAGGTGCTACTGCAACATAAATAACAAAACGCGACCAGTTCCACTACTATTTATATTACAGCAGCACCTAGAGGCCCCACTGTGATAGATGCTGTACATATGCACCGTAAGAGACAATCCCTTGAAGTCTTGAAGAGCTTATGATCTAAATGTACGAGTCAAAGAGGGGGAGGAAGACGCCTTACAGTCCCCATTTTACAATTGGGATACTGAGGCACAGGTTGTTTAAGAGCCAGATTATGAACTCCCTATTCACCATGATTTCAGGGAGGCTACTGGTATAATAGGAGGTTAACAATCTTGCCTAAAGTCTGCCAGTGACAGAGCTGGGGACTGAAGCCATATCTCCTGTGTCCCAGTCTGGTGCCTTAACTACAAGACCATCCTTCCTCTCTGACCCACTAGTGATGGGTAACCTAGAATTACCGTGGATAAGAAGGTAGTTACCATATTGTATAGTAACCAGTGTTACTAATTTACTACCTAGAGCATTTCTATGGTGTACTCTCTCTCAGAAATGTTTGTGCATTGGTTTTTATTTTCCTGGTGGTTATAAACTATAAGTATATGAGCAATATAAAAGTGTTGATTTTGTGCTGCTGCCTACAAAACTGCATATTTTTAACTTTTTGTGGCACCCATGTGGCCTCCCTGTGCTGTCAAAAATGTGTTGGCGGAACATAGGAAAGATTGGTAGTTATGCAGAGTTTTGAAGAAGAGAAATAAGTTGGAGGAATGTGCTTTATTAAGACTAATACAGGTGTTAACCTTGGTTGGAGAAGTGATATTTAATATCACATAAACCAAAATGAATTCTTCGCCTTGGACTCATTTGGCTGGCATTTTGTTCCTTTTTCCTGTCTACTAGGCCAGCTCGATTCTATTAAAAATTCTCTTAGCTAAATGTCAATGGGTTCAATATGTCGTCTCTGTGCTACCCAGAATATTTCCTATAAAATATTATTTTAATACACCAGAGATAAACAGAGTTTTATTAACGTCAGCCTAGAAGATTTACAATCCAGCCAGAGCATCATCCTGTCTGCATTCAGTTTTCCGGGGCTGGTTGCATTAATATCCCTTCTCATTTCCAGTAATAAAATGCTTAGTTATAATGCAGAGAAAAATGAAAAGCTACTTAAATGAAAGTGCAATAGGAGGAACATTTGCATTTACTGTTTTGGCTTTAGGGCTTAATTAGAACTCACAGATTTACAAAAGAATTAAATCTAAAGTGTTCCTTTTGTTGTCCAAAAGAATTACAATTCTCTGCTACTAAAATGCACTAGTTGATTGACCAGGAAAAAAAATTAACTGTGAGAGGTGAAAAACCATGTCTTGGGGCAAAATTTTTCAAAAATGGGGGCTTAATATTAAAACGTATTGAATATTAAAGAATAAATAAATAGGAACTTTGGAAGGGAGGTAAACTGTCATGCATTGGGGCATAATCCAACCGTTAATTTATAGGGGTCAGGAGGAATCTTTCCCTGGGGCAGTTTGTGCCATATCTGTCCCATGCATTTTTTTTCTTGCTCTTGCCTGAAGCACATGGTACCAGTCACTGTTAGAGACAAGACTGTGAACCAGGTTTTTTTTATTATTTGTATTATCGTAGTGCCTAGGAGCCCTAATCAAGAACAGGACCCCATTGTGCTCGGTACAGTACAAACAGAACAAAAAGACAGTCTCTGCCCCAAAGATCTTAGATGTAGCACTAGTCCAATCTCCGATGGCCATTCCTAAGTTCCTAGAACTAGGCTCCACATCTGAGAACCTTGCATACTCTTTTTGAGTTCAGTGGAAGGTTTTGAGCACTGAACACTTTTTAAAAATTAGGCCATGTACTTACGCACCTAAATGTGGATTTGGGGTGAGATTGTTAATGGAGCCTAAAGGAGTTATTTTCCTTTGAAAATCATAGGGTGGCAACCCAGGCCCTCGTTGTTGAAAATCTTGGTCCTGCTGTTGTAGTAACTTCAACTGTTATGAGGAATAACTTGCTCCATTAATGCTGTTGCTGACTTCGGGTCTCTACCATTGTCTCTGCCATAGGTGTGGCCTAGTGGACAGTGTACTAGAGTAGAACCCAGGAGACTTGGGTTCTAGTCCCAGCTCTGCCACTGACCTATTGGGTGGCCTTGGGCAAGTTGCTTCCCCTCTTTGTGCCTCAGTTACTCCACTCTATAAAATGGATCTAATGATACTGACCTGCTTTGAGATCTACTGATGAAAGGTGCTATAGATGATGTAGGTAGATATTATTTGTTATGGATGAGAGTAAGCTCAGTTTGGAAAGGCGTGTAGTTGCTTGATAGCAGTTCTCTTCCCTCTTGCATGTAAGACTGAGACAGTTGCAAGCTACTGCAATAATCCATACCTTAAAGAGCTGGGACATGAATTCTCACTAATTTTATTCAGATGTCATAATTAGCCACTAAATAAAACTATAAGCTGCCGCATGATGAGCACCACAGGCCTCTTGCATCACTGCAGTAATCAAAATACTTAGACTCACTTCTCATGCTGATTTTATTATGCTGAAGAGATAAAGTTTAGCTGAGGCTGAGCTATTCTTTCTTCAAAATCTATGAAGGGTGGGCATGATTGACATTACTATGGAAACAAACACTGCATTCTAGAAAGGGCTTGGAGTAGCGCAGGGAATAACAATAGCCTACTTGAGAGAGAGAGTGGGCATTAAAATGTCCTGGTGTTTTGAGGGAGTTCTTCACAAGACACACAGAGGGATCTTGTCATTCCTGACCAGGCTCTGAATGTCACATGCCAAATTGCTCTGATGTCAGTTCTGGAAGGACGACGATAGAAGTGGAGACATAACGTACGTACGTACGTGTGTGTGTGAGAGGGAGGGAGGGGGCGAAGAAGAAAATGTGGAAAAAATTAAAATGATAGCATTACCACAGTGGGCTTAAATTCTGGTGGGTCACTGCAGTGGGGTTGCAGTGGTTTTAAAACGGGGCTGAAGACGGCTGTCTTATAAACCCCTTGCTGCTTCAAGACAGGGCTGTCAGTGTCTGATCTTGGTGCAACATTAGCCATAACTGAGCCTCAATTTTCATAATTTATAATCTTTCTCCTGTTGTTTTCTTCCCCTTGAAAATCGCTGGAGCAAAGAATTCATATTTTATGGGTTGTTGCACGTATGTGGTATCAATTATATATGTAGAGCGTTTGATGCCTGCAGCCAACACTGTAACTGAAGTCACTCTAACCATACTGAGAGCGTCTTCCTTTCTGCTGTGGTGATTGTAAGTGAATCTGATCACAGTCATAAATGAGCAAATGTAACCACTTCTTAGTTCTGTTTGAGTTTTCCTAGTGCACCAGAGGATTGGTCTGTGCAGATTAACTGCATAGGGGGTCCAGGTTAAATGTAAAAAAACTAGACCTCTCTCTGAGGATTTAGCTTTCAAAACCCCATCAAGTCACTGGTTTGAGTCCATTCATCACTTGGTCAGATCTAGTCCATTCAGCTTTTACTGCCTTTTCTATGTTCCGGTCACCAAAGCAGACAGGGTAAAGAAGAGGTCTAGGTCTCATAGTTGCTCTGCATCCCTGACTTGGATTTATTATACTGAAGAGTTTAGTAATATCATGCATGGGCAATAGCAAAAATAAAAAGCTTCTTTCCTGTGATCTTTTCAGCTTTATGGACTGATGGGCATTTGGGATACACAACACTCCATCTAGTTTAAATGCCAAGGGTAGATTGTTGTCTACAGATCAATCAAAAAGTGAGGCCAGAAGGGCTGACCTGACCTACCTCTTTCCGTCAGCAGATGGTCACGCAAATAATACAGAAATTCAGTCCTTATCTCCACCATGAATCCTACAAACTGTTACCAACAGAACTATGTTAATCTTTTGAACTTGGTTGCAACTTCCAGAAAAAAATAATGCTTCTTTAATTTGTCTTGATGATCACAAGCTGTAATGTTTCCATCTTCCCAGAATAGACAAGATGGGTCATGGAAGAATAGTATGTAGATTAACTCCAGGAACTGGGATATGTGCAATTTTTCTTTGAAGGTTTTAAAAAAAAAAAAAAAAGTGAAACTGTCCCATTATGAGCCAGGTTAATTTTGGGAAATAAAAAGACAAGAATGAAGCCATTTGAGAGAAGCTTATTAAACTAATTCCTTCCATGTATCCATGCTTGTGGTGTGATAGTGAAATCTATCTTCTGCACAGCTATTAAGGGTTGGTTTCCTTCTTAACTCTGCAGTAACTGTTATATACTAAAACCAGTGGCTGCTGTAGCTTAATGTAGCTTGCTGTAGCTTAACTGATTCTCAGTTTGACAAAGACCCCTTTGTGTCGCTTTGGCAGTATAATAGGGCCTTAAATTGGAAAAAAATGGCCCCTTCGCATACCCCTGTGCAGGGAGCTCCTTGCCAGTGCAAAGTTGGCACAGAGGCTGTACTCCCACCCTCCTCCCAGTCCCTTGGATAAGGGACAGATTCAGGTTGCATCCAGAGTGCACTGTACTTCAGTTATTTCTTATTTCCTGGGGGCCTTGGATTGCAGAGAGTGTGTGTTTGAGCAGCCTTAAGGCTCCTCAAATTTACACTAAAAATGGCAGTCCCCCGTATAGACCCCGTCAAGGTTCCTTCCCCACTCTGAACTCTACAGTACAGATGTGGGGACCTGCATGAAAAACCCGCTAAGCTTATTGTTCCCCAAGGTATAAACTATTTTACCTTTTGCCCCTGGACTTTATTGCTGCCACCACCAAGCGTCTAACAAATATAGAACAGGGAAAGAGCCCGCTTGGAAACGTCTTTCCCCCCAAAATCCTCCCACAGCCTACACCCCTTTCCTGGGGAAGGCTTGATAAAAATCCTCACCAATTTGCGTAGGTGAACACAGATCCAAACCCTTGGATCTTAAGAACAATGAAAAAGCAATCAGGTTCTTAAAAGAAGAATTTTAATTGAAGAAAAAGTAAAAGAATCACTTCTGTAAAATCAGGATGGTAAATACCCCACAGGGTAATCAGATTCAAAACATAGAAAATCCCTCTAGGCAAAACCTTAAGTTACAAAAAGACACAAAAACAGGAATATACATTTCCCTTCAACACAACTTAGATTCTGCTTTGTTTAAATGGCTGATAAAATAACGCATATCTAACTAGATTGCTTATTAGCCCTTTACAGGAGTTCTGACCTGCATTCCTGCTCTGGTCCCGGCAAAAGCAACACAACGACAGAGAACCCTTTGTTTCTCCCCCCCTCCAGCTTTGAAAGTATCTTGTCTAATCATTGGTCATTTTGGTCAGGTGCCAGCGAGGTTATCCTAGCGTCTTAACCCTTTACAGGTGAAAGGGTGTTTTCCTCTGGCCAGGAGGGATTTAAAGGTGTTTACCCTTTCCTTTATATTTATGACAGACCCAGAATACGAAAAGCTCAAAAGCTTGACTTAAGCTTGGCTTAAACAACCCTACTGTCCTCCGTTCCCATGCCAAGCATAGGAACCGAGGCTCAGTCCTCAAAGATATTTAGAAGCCTAACTCTCCTGGAAATCTACAGGAATTAGGTATCTAAATACCAATAAGGATCTGGGCCTAAGTAACTGAGATTCAAGCCCAGCATTCCTAGTTGATCACGTGACTTTAAGTAGCAAGCCGCAATATGCAACCTGCTTTGTAGCAATCCAGTGAGATTCAGTTCTCAGTGCTGCTGATCCCTTACTATTTTTAAGTACAAATGTTCATTTAACTCATTTTTCCTCCTCCTTACATAATTCATGAGGTGGAGATAATTGAAAGAGAAATATAACAAGATCAGAGGCAAAGATTACCAATGCCCAGGGAGAAATAGCATTGCCTTTTGCTTAGGGAGGGAGGGAGAATGCTGGGTTGAAAATTCCCATTGGACACAACTATCCCAACTAAAAATAAAATTAGAGACCAGTGTACTTTTAAAACTGTGGAGAGATCAATTGTGGAAAAAATGCCTCCCTAAGTACAGTGTAACAGAAAACTGAGCTGCCCTACTTGCTGATTGATTTGCATGGTAAAACAGGATTTGGGATTGTGAAGCTTAAATAGGTTGGGTTTTTTAATTACCATCTTGCTCTGAATCAAGTTTAAAAACCCATTTTGGTGGTTGAGATTTGGATAGTTTTGACCCCTGACATTGATCCCAGGCAGCAGCCACCTTGAGGATAATTATTTCACCATTCTTTGTTTCACAGTAGCATACACAATGTGCCAGATACTTTCCAGACATTTGAAAAGGGACCGTTCCTCCCCCCAAAGAGTTCATAGACTAAAGAACACGAAAGTAGCTCTTTCAGTGACACACATGAGACCATTCGTAGGGGTGAATCACTTCAGGGAGAATCTTATAGAAACCTGCATGGCTTTACTGGGACCATCTCTCAGACAGTGCTCAGCAAATTCAGCCATTTTTATGTAACAGGCCATATGTGGATAATAAGGACTAGGGTGAACAGACAGGAAAATGTATTCAGCTCTTTGAGCAAGGAGGTTCTGCGTTCATTGCAATTTTTCTCCTCTCTCAATGACCATTGACAAGAAGTAATGGGCTTAACCTGCAGCAAGGGAGATTTCGGTTAGATACTAAGAAAAGTTTTCTAACTATAAAGGCAGTAAAGTTCTAGAATAGACTCCCAAGGGCAGTTGTGGAAGCCATGTCAGTGGAGTTTTTAAGAACAGGTTGGACAAAAACCTGTCAGGAGTGGTCTAGGTTTACTTGATCCTGCTTCCGTGCAGGGGGCTGGAGTTGATGACCTTTTGAGGTGCCTTCCAGTCCTACGTTTTTGTGATTCTGTGGCTGTGGCTTGAGTGCATTTGAGTGACTAGCCCACTGCCACTGAGCTTTTCCTTCCACATTCACGTTGCCTGGAGGAGCTGTTTCTTTGAAGAGGAGCCTCAAGGTTTGCTGTGTCAGTAAATTTCCAGAGAAACTATCCATTATCATATTGTTATCTGAGATCAGGATTGGTCCTGTTGGAAGTGCAACTGTGGTTCCTTTGGTGCTGCCGGTTCTGCAGTTTTCCATGTATAGCTGTACAAAGCCACTTGCTACATCCTTGAACATAAATTAGGTTTTTATATTTGCTGGGGTGGATTCCTATTGAGTTTCCTGGATACTTTCTAGACAAGAATAGATATTACATTTTCCTGCCTGCTGGCAGTTAGCTTAGAGATCTATCCCATCAGTCACAGCTGTGATGCAAATACAAGTTTAAATATTCTATGTTGAATTGATTATTTTACCTGAGGACTGCTCCTTTCTGAGCTTTTTTTCCATTAAAGTGGCTTCTAAAGAGGAGTCTGGTTAGGCTGTTCCTTCTCTAAGTGTTACGGTGACTGCATTGTGAAGGCTAGGAAAGGACAGACATTTATAGCTTGTAGCTCATCACATCTCTTTGACATGACTGTGCAATTGAAAACACTGCCACAAAGGAGGCAGTAAACAAACTAATTTCACCTTTGCCTTGAGGCACTTTTCAGGCCTATACTTGTTAAGCAAATAGACTAGTGCATTAGCATGTTATTCTACCTAATCTTTCAGTTTCTGGTGTTCATTATATTAACGCTTTACACTGTATTCAAGGCATGGATTTTTTTTAATGATGCTAACAGTTCTGATGGTCTCTGGAATTCTGAAGGTGCAAGTGGTGTAGTCGCAAAAGGTCTTCCAGTTAGCACATGGGTTTCAATATTGTCATAGCATAACCACCAATTACAGCAATATTTCAGAAGGCACCAGTATGTTAAGTGAGTCACTGAAATTCCAGAGGACAAATAGAAGTATCCACCATCTTGGCAAGGTCTAATTCCCTGTGTCTTAGATAGTGGTGTGTCCACGGTAGGAGCTGGTCCTGCTTTGTTCTCTAGCACCGGGGGAATGTTTATAAAACATGTAGGATGGAATTTTAAAAACCACTCAGCGTTGGCTTAATTCTGCTCCCATTGAAGTCTGTGGTCAAGATGCCCTTGATTTCTTTGGGAGCGGAGTTAAGCCAGTGGTGATCACTGCCGAAAGCCCTGCCTTTAGGTTTCAGGGCTGTGAGGTTACATACTTTGGTCTGTCCTTCTTGCTGAGATTCCTGTGCTGGAATGTTACGAAATGCAGACTGCAGCTTGTGGGCTCTTGCGGTCATGAGCAGGGGCCGCTAACTCCGCTTGTCAGCCAGCCAGATGTTTGAAGCTTTGCACCCAGCACTCCCCCTTCACAGGCTCCGTGTGCCACTTCTCATCAGTCTTTCCTGGCTCCACGGGCTTGAGTAACTCAGCTCACTGTGGGATGGCAAAAGCAGCAATCGTTCCTTAGAAGGACCTGGCAGGATGGGGCGGGAGCAAGAACTCTTGAGGTTAAGACGCAGTGGAAGCTGCAATATTGTGCTGCCTAATGGGTCCCTCTCTTCCTCTACCTGAGAGGAATGATCTTTTGAGGGCACCCTTCCCGTGGTCTGCAGCCTGACCTCAGAGGGAGATGAGGCCAGGGTAACCCCTGCATGTGCCCCAGCTGAACCTTCTGCCATGAAGCTTCTAAATTCTGCCTCTAAGAAGCCCTCCTGGGTGCTTGGACAGAAGTTTTTCTTCTTCTATCCAGATCTCCTAGGCTAGACGGGACAGGGGGCATGGAAGGAGCAGGACATCTCTCCCTTCCAAAGTTTCTTTTGGCCCACTGCACTTGTTCTCCTTCTTCCTCAGCCCCCAGTTTAGGACAACAGGCAGGCTCTTGAGCTCCAGCCAGCAGTGCAGCTTGTGGGGAAGATCTCCATAGTGTACGTCCAGCTGTGGGTCTGGCAGAGATCTCCCACCACAGGGACTTTGTGAAACTCTAGCAGGGCAAAGTGAGGAACGGACTGATGGCTGTGTGAGAGAAACTCTGCAATAGCGGTTGTCTGGGCAGATGGAGTTAGTGATATGTCTAGTCCCTTATGTGCTGAATTTCAACGACTCTGGGATGAGTATTAATGGCCCCCAAGGAGAGAGTCGAGGGGCACATTTCAAGTTAAACTTAAACTGTAGCTTACAAGCCCAGAAAATTGCTACCTCTTTCAACGGGCCAGGCCTTTTGAGCCAAACCTGTCCCTGATGCCACCCCACAGATGACCGGGGAATTTCTCCAGAGAGGAATTTGGCAGGTTGCATTTGCCAGCATGCTTCTCTGCCATTCATTTAATCAGTGTGACAACACTGTCATCCTGTTTTGAAAGCTGTTAAATTATTTCCAGGCCAGTGGCCTCTTAGGGAAAACTGTTGTGTGCTGCCATCATTCCTGGCTCCTCTCATAAAGACTCGGGATGGAGGAAGCTTTTCGCACCCCATCAGGTGCGGAGGAGATGAGATAAGGGTTTGGCGTTAACACCGAGGCAGGAACTAGGGAAGTCAGAATGGACGCAATGAAACACAAGCAGGCGAGGTTGGGAGATGCTCATTTCCACTGGGAAACGAGTGGCTTTTATACACAGTGCTCCTGCTGAAGGGGTCCTGGCTCCATCGGGTGCTCAAGCCAATATTTGTACTGTGAGGTGCTTTCCTGTGATTTCTGCAGCTTTCCTCTAAGCAGAACAGAGAATCTAAAAAAATACGAATTGCTGGTGAGATCACAGCTGATGCATTAATATTTTAGTAGTTGCAAGCCCTACAAACACATGTATCAAAGTCCAATCCTTATTTTAAAGTTTTATTTTATACACAGCAAGTCCCATTTGCTTTACTCATGTGAGTATTCTTCTGGCTACTTGTGTGGTTACACTGGATTTCTCCAGTGTTCTCTAACCTTTCGGAATTGCTGAAAAAGGACTACGTTTGGGATCTTGTTTGTCCTGGGATATAGCTGCACATCCTGAAACACAAAGAAAACGGTGTTGCATCGTCCTCTGAATAAGTGTCAACAGGGAGAAATCCTCATAAACCCCAGCTGAAGATGGCCCAGTGTGATAAAATAAAATTCCGTTAAAATGCTTTACACTATTGTTTTTTCAGAAATGCGGCTGGAGCGAAGCCTATAACCCCCCCCCCACACACACACACACAAATTGTGTAGGCACCAATCTAGCTTGGTGTTTTTCTCCAAAACTTAAAAATCTGTTAACACACAAATGATGCTCATTTAGAGCCCCTTATTCATGATGTGTATGGGACTGCTTGCAAAGTGACTACGTTAGAGATCTAAGGGACAAAATACCCTCTCCCACTCTAATACTACCAGCAGTTATTTTTTTATTATTATATGGTGGTAGCATTTGTGAGTCCAAGTCATGGACCAGGACCCCATTGTGCTAGGCTTTGTTCAGATGCAGAACAAAAAGATATCCCCCACTTCAAAGAGCATTTACAGCCTAAGTTCTATATTTCCTCCTTTCCTTGTGCTATAATAGCTGTCCCAGCGGGTAGTCAAGGCCTCAGTTGTTGATTACTCTGATATGTCTTAAAATTCTGAAGAAGCAGTTTCCCATAAAAAATATCCCAGCACAAACTAGTGAAATATGCTGCTTGAAGAGGGGGGCACCCCTCCGCTGTCACAAACTCACTTCCCTGATATAGGCTTTTTGAGATCACTAAGTGACACCTACAATTACTGTAAATGAGAGACGTTAGAGAAGAAAGTGCATTGTCCTTTTAAGTTTGTATATAGTCAGTTTTACTGTCTTCGATATAATTGCTTTGTTGTCAGTTACACCTGTTGCTTGTTTGGGCCTTTTGCACAGGATAGAGGAAGAACAATTAAAGAAATAGGAAAATGTCATAGTAAAATGACTCTGCTGACCGATGAACTCAGCTTGAACTTTTCCTTCTTACTCTGAAGGCTAGTCAATTGCTATCCCTCTTTCAGCTGGATTCTGTGGGCCAGTTTGGGTCATCTTCTCTGGTTTTCCTCAGGTGCAACAGGAGGGAAAAATAGCTTTCAAAGCTGAAAATCTCAAAGGCAAACAAATGAAGGAATTCTTAGTAGTGGCCAGTTATAGCCTGGGACTGTCTCTACATTTCTGTTCTTTACTGCAGTGCCTTTTCTGTTGTAAATCTGCCTTTGTCCTCTTAGTAAGTGCCATTGCCTTTGGCTTTGTAGTGGCTTTTCATTACTGTACAGCACCAAGGTGGTGGTAAGGGCTTGGTTGAGCCTTGAAGTGCCCAAGAGGCATTTCCAAAGGACACAGAGTACTACAGAGGGGCACAGTGGTTCCCAGACCTCCAAGGACCACTTTGAATGTCTTCCCTTCTGATGCAGCATTAGCAGTTGTGCCAATGTCTGCCTGTGTGCGTAGTGAGAGGGGAGAGGCTGCCGCTACTCTCACCTTTGTGCACTTACTGTACTAGGCACCATCTGGAAATCACAATGTCTACCACAGATGTGTCTTTTCCCTGCATTTTCTATGCAGTTCCTCAAAGTTTTGAAAACATGGCATGCAAGTGCCTTGTATTGTCACTTTCATTTTACTGATTAAGGGAACGGAGGGTACCCAGTTAAGTGACGTACCTGAGGTCACACAGTGGCTTAGTGGCAGAGCTGGTCATAGACCTGAGGAGTCCTGACAATGCTGCCTTCCTTTCTCAGCCGCAAAAGTCTGAAAACATTTGTTTCCTATTTCTTGTGAATTGTGATCCAATTCCCAGAATGCCCGGCTCTTATGCAACAAGTCACCAGGCATGTGTTCAGATGAGGCTGTAGATTTTATTTCTTTTTTTAAAAATGCAGAGACATCACCATTTTGCAGAGCCATAGAGAGAGATTTCCGTGGTCACTCAGTGTTTCTCACTGGAAGCATCTTAGAGCACGCAACTGCTGCATCATAGTCCAGCGGATTGGTGTGGGGAAATCCACTCCATTGCTGATTATAGCAGAATTGTTGTGGGTTACTTCCTGGACAGCAAAGGCCGCTTTCATCGAATCTGGAAATCAAGCTGAATTCAACAATGGATTTAGAGATTCCTGGCTGAGATTGTGAACTCCCTAAGGCATAGGCCACCTTCTGCATTTGCGCAAGGCTTAGCACAATAGAGCCCTGATCCCAACTAAGGCCTCTGGATGCTCCTGGAATACAGGTAGTAATGATCTGATAAACTGGCACTATAGAGAGAACTCCTTAAAAGTGATGGGATCTAACAAAACAGAAGAGCTTAACTAGGCATTCTCTGTTGTGCATGGTCACCATTCACGTCTCATGGTAATTGGTGATGCATGGAGGGAGAGAGAAAGATCGACAGATGGAAATAAATCAGTCATTTCCTGAATGCACAGATATCTGCCATAAAATGCATCTTAAGCAAGCTGTTGATGTCAGGAGCCTGTGTAATTATAACAAGCTTTGCTATGTGTATGTTATTGAGATGCTCTTTTAAATCGGTTAACCTTAATGAAAATATTTCACCGTTCCCCCAAAACTAATACATTTCTTTTCTTCTCTCCTTTCTTTCACCGTCTTCCAATGTAATTTCCCTTCATTGTCTCTTGGCGGAATAAATAACTTGCATCTGACTGACATCCCAATGTAAAGGTAAGGAATTATATTTATTATTGGCATACTACAGTGAGAAAAATTGGAAACATTTATTGATGCAATATTGGATGTAAGGCACACTCAGTAATTCCCATTTGTTGGACAGAAGTTGGCTAAAAACCTCCTAGCACTCATTTTTGTGTGTTATCTGTGCTTGGTATTAAACATGTCTCATTTTGTCTGGCTCCCTGATAGCAATCAGTATATTTCTGGTTGCAGTACCATTGATAAATGCTCACAGATCACTTTTTGGAAGTTCTGCTCCCTGAACGTTGCATTCGTGGCCAATGTCTGTGTGTTCATTAGTGGCTGCATCCAACTTGGATACTTCACAAATCCTAATTTGACTAATGACAGTCAGACAAGGTCTCTAGAAGGAACGGTATTGGCCAGTCCATATGGCTAGAGATATGCCAAGGCTAGCGATATGCCACGGCTAGCATGCTTGACACAGTTCCTTGACTACCCTTACCTATCTTTCACAGTCAGCAAAAATAATTTCCCCACGCCCAATTCCTCTGCCATGCAATCCTTCCTTTCCTTATGCTGCTCTTGCTCAGTTGACTTCCTGAACACTGCAGGGCCAAGTAGCTTGTATGACAAGATTCTGCTCAGGGTGAATTTTTATAGCCAAGTGATAAACTCTTGAAATCAGGGGGTTTATTTCAGTAACGCTGACGGAGTGCTGCCTATGCACCAGGAGCGGTGCTGCTCTTAAGGATGTTGAAAATGAACCAGGGTAGAGTATCTCTATGTTCAGATATAGCTGTTAGATGTTCTGGGCCAAATTCATTGCTGGTGTAATGCCACTGACTTCAGTCAAGTTACACCAGGAGAGGTTTGGCCCTCTGGGATTACCCAGCCAAATCTTGTGTATCTTTCTTTTGAAATAATGTAGCGTATACATCATGTCCTCCTCTTGTTTTCTAAAGATGGCTTTGAGTACATTCTGTGTAACTGTAGTTTAAATCAGGCATAAGAATGCTCTTGCAGCATCCTTCTCACCAGGGAAAGTAGAATATCCTGTAGTTCTTTCAACATGATATATGCCCATAGCTGTGCTTCCCAACAGATAATCAAGTACAATTAATAGCCTGTTTTATATGGGACTATATAAAACCAGTGACTCCATATTACTTTTGATTGCACTGTTTGGTTTGCTGGCACTTTTACTGATTAACAGGAAAGACCAATTAAGATGAATTATTAAAACTGCTTTGAGAAGACTTCTGGACAACGATAAGATGGCATCTTGGTATTTTTAACATGGGAGCCCACTGGTACTTAAATGTGTATCATGTTCACACTGGGAAGTCAGGTTCTTTCAAAACTGATGGGGTTGATTGCAAGTCTTTGAGGCTGTCAAGAGGTTATTTCCACTGGCAGCAGATAATGTATTTTGATGTAGGCAGCAGTACGTGCAAGGGCCAATGGCATGCACGGTGCTCTGTGGCAAGGCTGTGTACCTTGGATAATTGGATACACGCCTGTGAACCAGTTGATTTGCAGGGATACTTATGTGGCAGAATTGAGCCTTTAACCTCCCTTAGATAATGTAAGGGTGTGGTGCTGAGTGTTCTGATCCGATCCAGCAAAGCGCTTAAGCACATATTTATTTTTAAGTATGTATTAGTCCCACTGAAGACAACAGGTTTGCCCACATCCTTGAAGTTAAGGACATACGATTTTCTGTATCAGGGCCTGACTTGTCAGCACTTCGCAGGATTGAACACTTGATTACCCGCAGGCTGGATCGAAGACCCAAAGCTAAGCATTCACTGAGATGAGCAGTTACTTAGAAGAAAAGGTTTTTATCCCAGGTTGTGGGTGAAAAAGGCAAACTCGGTTCTAATAATCCAGATGAGAAACCTTCCTCGATGAGTCCCTGCAATATGTTTAATTTGTGATGTTAATGGAATTTGGTAACAGTGTCTTTTTGATTGTATTCTTTTTGGGGCAGGGACTGTGGCATCCCCTGTGTGTCAGTGACAAGCAGAGCCAGCTTTGTTTGGCATTAAACAATAATAATGAACTAATCGGATTTCTGCATTCTCTTATGAGAAGAGAGAAACGAGAGCATGAGTGATTGCTTGCGGAATGCTCTCATTCCCAGTGTACCCTCATATCTACAATACAGATCCAGACCCACGTGCAGTGAGATTCAGATGAGTGACTCTCCACGAACGTTAACAGGCAGTCAAACAGCTAATCATGCTAAATAGTTACTGCTGCTACTAGAGAAAATATTCAGAATATGACCGGCTAAAGAAGAAACGCTGCTATGGAATGATCTGTGCTGTAGGCTCGTTAATATGAATGCGAACAAACAGGAAAATGAGCGTAACTTTTGTGTTGGATGGCTGCTAAACTATCTGGAAAGCCAAATGTTTGCTGACCATTAAAATAAAACCATTAAGTAACCAGCAGCAGTGGGTGATTTTCAGATTAAAACTATTGTAAGCTGTTCTTCATTGGGAGGTTTTTCCAATGGGCTGTGCTTTGCATTACTTCTCTGGCCATCGGATAATGAGCAAAACAGCAGTGTGTGCAAACCTTAATTACTAGTTAGCGTGACATTTTGTGAGCATTAAGCACCAAATATTGGTGTGGCAATACTGCACTGAGAGAAGAGTTGACAGCTCTTAAAATAATTTCAAATGGAGGTTTCCTAATTCTTTTCAGCCTTGATACTGGGTTGCGGTAGATTCATTATTAGGTCCTTCTGTAGCTCAAAAAGGTTTTAATAAAACACTCCAGTTAACAGGTTTCATTACTGTGCCCAATTAATTAGAACTTTAAAAAGAAATCCCAGTAGGGGAATTAAACTTTTTTTAAAAGCATTTCCTTAATCTGAAATGCTCTTCAGATGAAAGGTTGCTTTGCTGCAAATGAAGCACTTGAAAAATATGTACAGTCAAGTTAACAGGACAGAGCTGGGACAGTTCCCAGACTGCATCTTTCTTCCCATGTCCTGCAGACAACAGAAGGAGAGCAGTTAACAAAGCTGTGGGGAGGAGGGGGGATGCGAGAAAATGCAAATGAAACATCTGAATTGTATTCAGCAGTGAAAAGAAAAAAATACACACACCCTTCTAATGCTAGCTTTAACTCTAGAGGGGGAAATGCTCCTTTGTGGGGAGGGGGAAGTACATTGGAGAACTTTGTCTTGCAGATGTATGGCAGACTACAATGCACAGCATGTGGATAAGTGCCATTCAGGTCTTCACTGCACAGATTCAGATTGTGGCCCAGAATCATCAGAAAAGAGCCATATTAGTCAAGACCCTCCAAAAACACAGCAGCTGACACTAGGTTCCAGGTGGAGTCAACCTTAGTCTGATTCTTATGTATCACTATTTTTCAAAGAGACTACAACTGTTTCAACTCAGTACCCGAGTGGAATGTTATCCTTCTGCAAAGGGGTAGGAGATTTTTGAGGCCTTGCAGTTGGTTTCTAGCTGGTGGAGAAATAGTCATGCAGAATGGGTTTTTTTCATAGTGTAACTTGTTTTAATCCCACACTATACACCAGTCCTTGAACAGAGGTTGTCACCAACAACAAACCGGCAGTCAATCCCCTCTTCCACAAATCTCAGCCAACATGCTGAGGCCAAGCTCCTAGGAAGCAACTCACTCTCATTAGAGAGGTTAAGACAGAGCAGACTCGTTCTTGTTGTTTGCAACAGTTTCCCCCAAATAACCCACGTAACAAAACTAATAATAATAATACAACATTTCTTCAGACTGTACACTGCTCACACGCATGCAAAGAACAATCATTTGTAACACTGTGTACCATCGCCATTTTGTGGCTCCCTGAATTAAAATAACATCTTACATCTTACGTCTGATAACTCTTGTCACTTCTAGTCTCTTAATGTGTATGTGTGTTTGACGTATGTAGTTTGACTGCCAGGGCAGCTTTGCCATTCTACGTTTTTAAAATACTTTTTCTAATTTTAATATCAATTTCAATAAAATATAGGTTTTTCTTGTGTTGCTCTGAGAAACCAAGTAAGTCTCGCTGTCAGATTCACTCTGTGCTGCTGTGAACAGTCAGTAAGATGCACGCAGAATACCATCATTATAATAATTACTAAGAATACTTAGCACATCTGCAGTGCATTGAATAAGGTGGTCTACAGGCTGAATGATTACTTGTTAGCCTCTGACCTCCACCCACATACAGGCCAGATCTGTTTGTCCACCTCTGGTCTGTCATTCTGAGGGTGAGAGCTCTGGGACAGAGGCTGTTCTCGTCTGTTGTCTGTAGTGCAGCCAGCTCAGTAGATCCCGAATCCTGGATTGAGGCGCTACTGTTATACGAGTAGTAATAAGTGTGTAAGTCAGCGTGGCTTCTTGAAGCAGTTGAGCTACACGGGTTACACCAACACAGGATCGGATCCATATATGCATACATACCCATTCATGCACACACAAAGACACACATCTTCCTCCCTAACATATTGTTTCCCTTTGGGACTCTGTGCAGTATATTCCAGTGTATTATTTAACCTAGTTGTTTTGTTCTTGTCATTTTGAGTGGGTAGATAAGATAAGATACAGTACCAATGGCTCCAGATTCCCAGGAGTATTTACAGCCAAAATAACACAACAAAACTGCACAATTTAATTTGGAATAAGTAGCACCTGTCAGTGTAGTAAGACATCCGTGCAATGAAAGTGAAGGCTGGAATGTTCACCAAGAAAATCTTTATAAATGTGCTTGACACAGTCAGCTGACTATGGACATGAGAAATATCTAACGGGCTCCAATCTAAAATATCAGTTACACTAAAATTCTTGTTAGCTGATGGGAGAAAAGCTGTTGCCAAAATGGGCAAACAAATGTAGCCATGTTAATTTCATTTCACCAAACACCACAATCACATTGTGCATGTAAGTCCTAGTCATTGTCACAGAATGCAGTATGTACATTTGCAGTGGAAGTCACAGTCAGATCACGGCAGAGACAGAAAGAAAAGGAGTACTTGTGGCACCTTAGAGACTAACCAATTTATTTGAGCATAAGCTTTCGTGAGCTACAGCTCACTTCATTGGATGCATACTGTGGAAAGTGTAGAAGATCTTTTTATATATACACAAAGCATGAAAAAATACCTCCTCCCACCCCACTCTCCTGCTGGTAATAGCTTATCTAAAGTGATCAGTCTCCTTATAATGTGTATGATAATCAAGTTGGGCCATTTCCAGCACAAATCCAGGTTTTCTCACCCCCCCGCCCCCACAAACCCAGAGGAGGTATTTTTTCATGCTTTGTGTGTATATAAAAAGATCTTCTACACTTTCCACAGTATGCATCTGATGAAGTGAGCTGTAGCTCACGAAAGCTTATGCTCAAATAAATTGGTTAGTCTCTAAGGTGCCACAAGTACTCCTTTTCTTTTTGCGAATACAAACTAACACGGCTGCTACTCTGAAACCTGCAGAGACAGAGTGCATTGTTACACAGTCAGGAATCCTTTGGTTTGCCATATGCTAGAGAGAATAATGTCTTAAAAACAAGTGGTTTATTAGATTCATTCTGAGATACGATGCAGGAAGTCAGACTAGATGGTCACAGTGGCCCTTTGTGGCTTTAAAATCTATGACCTTAGGAGCAGAAGCCCAAGTTGTGCCCCCTGCACAAGGCATCCACCTCTTAGCTTAGCTCCATGTCTTCTCCACATTGGGGGAAAAGTATATTTCTGGTCTCAATCCCATCCATGCTTCCTCCTTCCCTCTTATGTTTTTTAGTACCATCAGTCTCCCTGATGCGCACAATGCACTGCACGAAGTTTTGGAAGTGTAAGTAGGGGCAAACATTCATTGCCTGCAGTTAAATGTGTACAGAGAGTGAATGATAGGGTTATATAGGATAATTGTACCCAGGGTTATCTTTCCATTTCATTATTGCTGACAAGCATACAAGGCTCTCCCTGTGGCTGTATTGAAAAATCGTCCCTAGTATCTTTAGCATCCTCCACCCTTAACTATCCCAGTTTCCCTGCAATAACAACCAAAGCTTGATTGTGATGTAGAATAAAGTGTTGAATAGGTAGCGTGGAGCGTTCTGGACAGGCTGCTCTGTGGTGCAAGGAGTCTGTCAGTGAGTGACACATGTAGTAACTGCTATAAATGCCCTCTCTATGTAAGACCATTACCTTGCATGTGGCTAAGAATTCTGCGTCCTGATTTTGGCCACAGAACCTCTATAAAACTATCACTTTGTAATAGGTTTTGAATGAGGTCAGTGACGTTGAAAACCTTCTTTAGAATGTGGGAGGGTCAGGTTTAAGAATGTGGGATGAATGAAAAGCAGGCGACCACCTTCCAGCTCTGCCTCCCTCCACCACGTCAACTAATTCTCAGAATGAAAAGGCTCTCCCATAGGTGGGCTACATCATCTCATGTCTAAGTATAAGCTCCCGTTGCCCCCAGAAGAGTGCAGGCCAGTTCAGCACTGTTTACTCTGAAGAGCAAACTGAATGGACCACACCTCCAAATAGTTGCTCTTGAGACATGATGTGTTACACACTGAGTAGTCTTTCTCTGCTTTGCGTAGACCAAGCTCTTGGAGACAGGGGCACCGTGTCTTTGTTGTGTCTGTACATTACCTAGCATGGTGGGGAGATCTCTGAATATGACTTGTGGGCCTTGACTCATTACACATGATGATGAAAACTAGTTATTTATTATTGTTCCATTAAATAATTGCATGTTTGAAAGAAAATCACTTTGAGAGCAGCTTTTTAGTCACACAGCTCCAAATTTCACTATGAATCTATCAGGAATTTTTCACCCTTACTTTGTTTTTAGGCATCATACACTATATTTTAGTGGGATTATGTTGTTACAATTCCTGTTAAATTGTGGTGTATGTTACCTATCAGGAGAAAAGCTTTTATTTTAGCTAAGGTTTTCAGTATGAATCTATATTATTTAAATGACGCTTTGAGGTGTTTTTTCTTTCAAACATGCAATTAAATAAATAATAATAGTCAGCTCCCAAGGGATTGCTTCAGTCCCACTAGATATGAAAGATTAATTTTCAAGTTAAATGGAGTATTGATTTTTGTCACTTTGTGCTTGGCCAGAAATGGCCCCGGATATGAAACTAAACTATTAGAGTATATAGAGCTCTCTCTGGAGTGAGTATATGAACCACAGCTTATCAGGGCCAGTATGTCTGTGAAATATACATGGAGCACTTAAAGATTTTGATGGAAGAAGTGTGAAATCCTCTCCTAGCCAAACAATATGTAAAGAGCTTTGGCTCAGTGCTGATAATGGAGAATAATGGATTGATATTAAATATGATTTAAAGGATGAGGAAAAAGATGCCTACTAAGTAAATAATTGATTAATCATCCCCACTTATACTCTGCAGGTGAGGCAGTATTGCTGGAATTGATATTCAATAGAGCAGCTTTTTCACATTTTCCCCCTTAATGAGGGCAGCTATAAAGGGAATTGCAGTCCATCTATAAAGGGAAAGATGTTCAGAGGGAACTTGCAGGCAACTGTTTGTGTGTGAGCCAGTTATGGCAATGTTAAGGTGAGATTGTTCTGACTATTCCTATGCTGAGTGTGGTAAACCAGGTGTTGAGTCTCTAAATTGAATTAAAGGGACAAGTGGATGGAATGGTACATCTTGAATCTACACAAAGCCCAGGAAAGCCACTGTCTATTGACAAAGGCAAACAAATTTAGAGGAACAAAAATGCCTGTAGGCAATACATTCTGAAGTGGCTAGTGTTTTTAGGTGTTCAGTTTGAGATGCTAGCTTGTAATCCCTCTGGAGCAAGGACTGTCCTTTTGTTCTGTGTTTGTACAGTACCTAGCGCAGTTGGGTCCTGCTCCAGGACTGGGGCTCTTCAGCACTATAATACAATAATAATTAATAATAGGGAAATGGAGGATGAAATTAGAGCTAGGGTAATAAATGCCTGGAGCAAATGGAGGGAGAAAGGTATGGTATAGTATGTGACAGAAAGACACCAATAAGCTTAAAAGGGAAAGCCTATAAAACAGGGTCCTTCCAGTTTGACTGTATTGCACTGAGTATTAGGCACCAAGGAAGAAACATGAGCAAATGACTGTTCCACAGAAATGCGAGTTTTGGGAGGGATGAGTGGTATAAGAAAGGCGACATGAGGAATGTGTTAGAAGAACGCTCAAAGTTACATTTATAAATAAAAAAAGAGTGAGTATCGTCTCAGATAGTTGGGCCACGTAAAGTGCAGTCCTGACGGCAATGCGGGTAAGGGAGTCCAACAGATTAAGACTGAGGGGGAAAAGACACGGAGGCTGATTTAAGAAGTGCTACTAGGATGATCCGAGGAATGGAAAACTTGTCTTATGAAAGGAGACTCAGGGAGCTTGGCTTGTTTAGCCTAACTAAAAGAAGGTTGAGGGGAGATATGATTGCCCTCTATAAATATATCAGAAGTATAAATACCAGAGAGGGAGAGGAATTATTTAAACTCAGTACCAATGTGGACACAAGAACAAATGGATATAAACTGGCCACTAGGAAATTTAGATTAGAAATTAGACGAAGGTTTCTAACCATCAGAGGAGTGAAGTTTTGGAATAGCCTTCCGAGGGAAGCAGTGGGGGCAAAAGATCTATCTGGCTTTAAGATTAAACTCGATAAGTTTATGGAGGAGATGGTATGATGGGATAACATGGTTTTGGTAATTAAATATTCATGGTAAATAGGCCCAATGGCCTGTGATGGGTTATTAGATGGGGTAAGATCCGAGTTACCCGGGAAAGAATTTTCTGTAGTATCTGGCTGATGAATCTTGCCCATATGCTCAGGGTTTAGCTGATCGCCATATTTGGGGTCGGGAAGGAATTTTCCTCCAGGGCAGATTGGAAGGCCCTGGAGGTTTTTCGCCTTCCTCTGTAGCATGGGGCACGGGTCACTTGCTGGAGGATTCTCTGCTCCTTGAAGTCTTTAAACTACAATTTGAGGACTTCAATAGCACAGATATAGGTGTGAGGTTTTTTTGTAGGAGTGGTGGGTGAAATTCTGTGGCCTGCGTTGTGCAGGAGGTCAGACTAGATGATCATAATGGTCCCTTCTGACCTAAATATCTATGAATCTAAGTGGTGGGATGTCATAAAGGAAGAGATGTTAACTTGTGGTGTGATAGAGGACATGGTATTGAACAAAAGCGCTTTGGAGGGAGAAGACTTGTAGCACAGACCTATTTCATGGGATTAACACAAGGAATAATAATAATGTAAAGGGCTCTGATTTTTAGAAAGTGCTGAACGCTTTTCCGCCTGAAAATCAGATCTCATTAAGGTGTCTATAGTTCGGCATCCAAAAAGTGAGGCTCCTAAAATTGCTAGTCAACTTATGGGGGAGAGGGAGAATCTTGATCCTGTATCTTCTCCCACTAATCCTCAGATTGCTTTTTTTCCTCTTAGTCCTGTGATGAAAGGATCTATAGGTTAGAAAAGGCTGTGTATGACGTTAGTCTTCAGAGCTTCTGTCAACAAGATCAGAGCTACTGTATCCATGGGATCTCTTAATTTACAGCAATGTAGCAAAGCAGCAGATTAGACAGAATTGATTTTGACATGATCTTTCACCTATTGTTACAGCTGCTTCCCTCAGTAGTAGTGTACAAACCAGTGAACTCTAAGCAAGGCACATACATCCGATATCAAAGAGCAGAAAAGGTCTGGCTTGTTTGCCATATTGGATCTGACGATGCTCATTCTTTGGTGCCTGTTACCTTGATACTTAAGAACTTTAGGAAAAGGTATATTCCTTAATCAGAAGTTAGTCAACCCTGAGAACAAATTTAACAAAAAAAGTCTCATTCTTTGTCGGTGGCGTTTTCCAAGGTGCTCGGCATTGGCCTAACTCAGCTCCCGTTGATGTCAGTGAAAGTTTTATCAGTGAATTCCATGGGAACAAAGTCGAACCAGTGCTTTTGAAAATGCCTTCCTATGTCAGTTAAGAAAATGTACTTAGAGAAACAATGTCTACATGGTAAATTTTCTGCCAATAATTGGCCTGTTTGGAGAGACAAAAAGGGGATAGGATATAAAATATGTTTTCCTCCCTTTTCCTTTTAACTAGAGCTGACTGAAAAATGCAGTCTCCATCCCATGCAGAATTCCCGTGATATCCTGTGGCAAGTTAGCTGCAGGGAGAACTGCTGCATGATGGGAGATGTAGTCCAGTCAGGGAATGGAGAACTGTGGCATGAAGGACCCGGAACTAAAACTCCCATGAGGCACCATGGCCACTCTGGTAGATGCAGAGATTAATGTTATCAAAATTAATATTTTGATTTGGGTTTTTTCCCTATGGAAAAATCTGCTGAAATAAATTTTTTCCCTCAGAAAATTTTGACCAGCCCTACTTTAACCAGTGTCACGTGGTAGAAAAGGAGAACGTTTGTTTTGTTTTTGTTTCGCCTTTTTTTCAGGTATTTACTCAAGATAAAAGATTCAGTTCTCTTGACTGGAGAATCAGGTCTTGATTCAACATCTGCTTAATTTGTCAATGAATAAAGTCCAGGCTAGCATTTGTTAATGATTGTGTGTGTTGTAAGACAGAATTATTGAGTAACTTGCTCCAGCTACATCGCAATTCGTAACAATGAAGGGATTTTGCACACAATGTTTTTAACTTCTCTGTTCTGTTTTGAAATCCTCGCTGGACTATGAGATATACCTCCCACGGGATTTCACCCATCCATGCCTCTCTTCGTAGAAAAATGTAGCCACCTTTAGTTTTTAATTAAAATTGTCTGTGGTCTGATTTAATGGCTCCATAAAGTGTCTTGGCTTACTCTGCCTCAGATGAATGAAAATATTTGCCGTGGCAAATAGCAGGGCTATTAGTTTTATGATCCCACCTCATAGCAGTAGAGTTATCAAGAACATGATCAGATGAGGCATAAAACTGTATTCCTTATAAAATTATTGATATCTCTGAGAAGCTTTGCTGTGCTTTATGGTTGCCATAGGGAAGGGTATGTTGATAATGTATTTTCTACTGCAATTTGAGGGTCACTTTAAAAATAAAATATATTCAGACCAATGGGGATAAAATTCATTAGGTACAAAAGATTGGGTTGTCATTGTGGTACAGGATTGGGACTCAGGTGATTGGGTTCTGTTTCTTGCCCTGCCATGGATTCTCTGTGTGACCTGTGGCAAATGACTGTGGCCCTCACCAGCAAACACTTAAGAACATGCTTAGCTCTAAGCATATGAACAGTCCCACTGAAGTCATCGAGGCTACTGAAATGCTCAAAATTAAGCATGTGCGAATTTGCAGGATTGGGGCTGTATTCTCCCTCTGCTTCAAGTCTCCATCTGGAATGCTTCCTTTCTCCTATCCTTTGTCTTGTACATTTAGGTTGTGAACTCTGTGGGGCCGGGATTTTCTTTTACTGTGTTAGTTCGGCATCTAACACAGTGAGGTACTGATCTCATTTTGGATTGCCAGGAACTGTCTGAATACATATTATTAATAGTAATAACTTTATGGAGGCAAAATTAAAATGATCTTGCCCATTCATATACAGTAATATTAGTCATGGAGTTAAATTGTCCTCCAGACATTTGGAATTCATCAGCAGATCAGTTGCACTGGTCGTTCAGGCACAGAGCGCTGGATTCAGTATTGCCCTATACCTTGTCTAGTCATTTACACCAATGCAAAGTAGAGAAAAACACTGCTAAATGAGAGCAGTAAGTATTTAAACTTATGTTCTACTTGTGTCAGTGATGACATCAGGAGCAGGGCAATGGGGAGTTATACCCAATACATGAGTTGCATATTAGAGAAATACCAGAGCTTTTGGAGACTGAAACAACAAGCTTGCGAGTGTTGCTTGGGAGGTTTTGCAATGGCTTGGGCATGTTATTAATATAATGATTTAGAGCATGTTTACTTTAAGGAGAACAAAATCTAGTTTGCTCAACAAAGCTACAGTGAGGAAGACCCTCCTCAGTAGCTGTGTTCAGCTATGAAACATATTAGAAAATGGTGCCTTCGTTCTAGTTGGCTATATTGGGCCTACTGCTGGTGGCCCCAGGAAGTGACCTCATTGGCAAGCCCTGACCCTGATGTCCTTGCCCTGAAGGCAGATTCCATCCCGTGCCAATGCTGATTAAATGGGAGAAGGCCGTTGGTGTTTAATACCCAATTATTAACATTGGCAGGAGAGCCTCCATGAAGCCAGATGGAGAGTGACCAGCGGACTGGTCCCTATGCTCCATGCGGGATGAATTGACTCCTATCTGTGTAGGAGGATGTACCTGGGGAGGGAGTTAGACCCCTGGGAGAGGACTGGCATCTCCCTAGCTTGCGCCAGCTGCAGTTCCCTGCTGAGACAACAGACCTCATTTTCCTGCAGACTCTTCCCCAGATGTTGCCCTGTACAGTATTTCTTCCTCCTTGCTTTGTTACATGGCACCGTGGTAAGCCGCCGCTCCCCTCCTCTCTGAATCTTTGTGTTCTGATATTCCCCCAAGCTATCAACTCTCCTCTCCTCTAATACATCTGGGAGTAGAGTGGTTACCATGGCAACTGGTGGAGAAATTGGATCTGCGAACTGGCTGAGATCAATCCCTGCCTCCCACTCCAGAGCAGTCTGCATAGTTTTAATAAAGTGACATTGAAGGATCTGTCTTTTTCAGGCTTTTGTTGTATTAAATCCTGAGCACTTTCACTATTTTCGTTTAATCTACTGAGCTCACTAACCTGCAAATCCCACCCTTGCATTAGACTTGGTTGATGATTGTTGATTGTTTTTTCCTGATATACTTCATACAGCTCACAGTTCAACTGTCACTAGAAACGAGCAAAACAAAAAAATCTGTTTGAGATCCCAGATCGTTAATGGCACAAATCTTTATTCCAGCACAGTTAGTGAAATTCAGTCTTCTGCTGAGGGCCAGTACAATTATTATTTTACAGTAATACCTAGGGACCCGAACTGAAATCAAGGGCCCATGGTGCTGGGCTCTGTACTTACATGCAGTGGGAGACCGTCCTTGTCCCAAAGGTCTTACAATCTAAATAGACAAGATAGATCAAGGATAAGGGGAGTGGAGGGAGGCATGGAGTGATGAGGGGACTTGTCCAAGTCACAATGCAGAGCTCGGAATAAAACTTAGGTTTCCTGAGTCCCAGAACTATTCACAAGGTACATAAGTTGTTTTGGGCAAGGATCATCTTTTTGCTGTGTGTTTATGCAGCACCTAGCACAATGGAATTCTGGCATGACTAGGGTTCTAGACCCTATATAAATAGAAATAATAAATAACAATAATAATCACACTTTGTCACTGAACACAAGGCATGTAAACCACTTAAGTCTTGCTAACCCACCCGTCCACCTCTCGTGTTCACAAAATTCCTTCTACTTTCACTATTTTTCTGTTGCCAGAACCATATCTTTTTCTTCCCTTTATTTATATGTGTAGCCAAACTAACGTGATCCAAAGAGGAAACAGTAAAAATAATGAGACTGTCATGCTTTACCTGGTAACATGTGTGCTGTCATTGCTTGGCTTACATTTTGTTCTATATTTTTCCAAGAATTTCCTAAAAAATCCATTTGTTTCCAAGTGGCAAATGCCATCTAGTTTAGCAGAAGAAGGATCATCCACGCGATGGCAGATGATTGTTCTTAATCTGGTTGCAGCTGATTTACAGTATTTGAAAGTTTTAAATTGTCATGCAGCAAAATGAGCATCTATAATTCATTACGCTGAGCAGGGTGTACTCTCATCTGCAGAAAGGCCCCTTTATACTGCTCTGACCAGCATCAAAGAGCCTGGAAGTGAGTTCTAATGAAATTTGCATGTTTATTTTTATTTTACATGAATAAAATGTAAAGAGGTAACTTTCAGACTTGGTTGTGATGAGCATCCCAAAAAGCAGGCATTTCTGATGGTTGGTACTTGCAGAAAGATGAAGAAACCTGTTTGTAATGTCATTAACTAAATTGGCCTCCTCTGGCTGTGTGGAAAAGTGTCACATCTGCGACTTCAGGTTACGATGGTAACGTGGGTGCATACAAACTTGTATTCCCGTGGCTCAGAGCTAATTTTGCAGCTTAGGGACTCGGGGAATAGTGAGAGCATCAGCAAGTGAAGTAAATTTAGCTACAATTGAGCTAGTACAGCAAGTGCAGAGGCATCAAATGGAAATGGTGGCTGGCCGGTCCCTGGTTTTCCAGAAGGAAAATGCACTGGGATAGATGCTGCTTTGAACGATGAATATTTAACAGATTTTTTTAAGCAGTTTTTGTCTTTCAAGAAAAAGCTGAGATGATACACAGAGGATTCAGTGATCTCTACTCCTTACCTTGCCCTAAAGAAACAAGAATTCCACAGGGTGGAAAGCAAGAAGTGTACTGGCAATGTGAAACTACTCCGCATGCAGAGAAACATTTGCGCCTCAGACTAGGAATAAGCTTTTAACAGTGAGAGTAATTAATCATTGGAACACTTTAAGTGTTGTGGTGCATTCTCCATTACTGGAAATGTTGAAATCAAGCTTGGATGGTTTTTTCTTTAAAAAAAAAAGAAAGAAAGAAAGAGAAAAAAAAAGTGCTAGTTTGAGCATAGCTATTGGACTCAGAATAGAAGTGAATACAGGTAAGTCTTATAGCCTGTGTGATGCAGGAGATGGGACTAGATCATCACTATGGTCACTTCTGGCCATGAAATTTATGATAATCTTTGAAAAAGCAGCATGAGTAGGTAGACACACATGGGGTCAAATTTTCTAAAGAGCTTATCAGCCAACATGCTGAGCTATTTTGAAAATCTGGGTACTTATTTTGGTACCTTATTGGGTGCTGAACTCTTCTGTAAACCTAAACAGAAGAAAGGGAGTCAACTTGAATTACTTACCTTCAGAAATGGAAAAGGTTCAATCACTGGTGTCACCGCCACCACCTTATACCTCAGTCTTCTCTGCTCTCAGCCATCTTGGATTACCTGCTGGACTGGAAGAAATCAGGATTATCAGTTAGCTCTGTGAAGGTTCATCTGGCCATATCAGCGTTTCATTCCCCACGAAAGGGATTTTCTATAGTTGTTCACTCTATGTCCTTTAGATTTATTAAGGGTTGGGGAATCATTACTCCCAGGTTAAGGATCCTGCTTTGACTTGGGATCTCAGCCTGGTACTTAGGTTCAAACAGATGTCCCATGAGGTATCTATCACAACCTGCTTCTTGCATTGTTTATCTATGAAGATGTCCTTTCTAGTAGCTATCATGTCAGCCTCCAGGGTTAGGGAGATTGGGGCCTTAATGGCAGATGCCCAATTTAGGATATTTATCAAGGACAAGGTCTCCTTATGGGCCGCATCCAAAATTTTTTACCTAAGGTGCTATCAGATTTCTATATTAACTAGTCTATTCGTCTACTAGTATTACTCCCTAAACCACATAAATCTCAGTGTGAGACCTCCTTTTGTATGTCAGATGTGAAATGAACATTGGCCTTTTATCTGGATAGGACCAAGCAGTTTCGGAGATCACCTATACTGTTTGTCTCTTTTGCAGAAAGATCCCAGGGGTCACAGTTTCTTCTCAGACTTTCTAGTGGATCTCTGGGTGTGGTGTTGCTTGTTATAATGCAACTGGTGCTTTATCTCCCCAAAGGATGATGGCGCCCTCTACCAGATCATTGACAACTTCCACAACTTTATTCAAAAACATTCTGGTATCTGAGTTATACAAAGTTGCTTTGTGGGCCTCAGTGCATACCTTTTCTAAACACTGCTCCTTGGTCCATGTCCTCAGATCTGATGTGGCACTTGGTTTTGCTGTACTGTCTTCAGTCCTGGGCTTGATTCCACAGCTCCCTCCTCCAATCATTTGGGAGGCATCTGAAATGGAGCACCCACAAGGATACTACTTGGAAGAAGAAAAAAAACGTTACTCACTTTGGGCAGTAACTGTGGTTCTTTGAGATGTGCATCCCTATGGGTGTTCCACCACCTGCCCAACTTCCCCTCTGCTTTGGACTGTTTTTTGTTGGGCGTTTGGATAAAGAAGTAACTGAGGGTTTGCCCGTGCAGCCCTGTATACCGATGGCATATCAAGGGCTTGCGAGGTGCACGTGCACCTGAACTGGTGCACCTGAATTGGTACACTCATAGGGACAGACCTCTCAAAGAATCACAGTTACTGCGCAAGATGAGTGATCTCTTCTTTTGGCCCCATTTCATAACAAAGCAATTTTTAAACAAATGCAGTAGTTATGGTGTCTGGTCAATAATATGGCCCTGGGGCATTAAGAGATGGCAGCGAGACCCATGACTGAACAACAGGAATGGTGCATGAGCAGTAGGCTCGGCTCATAAAGAGTTTTATTTGCTTCAGCATTCTGTGGTGGGTGGCTTCTCTATTGCAATCCTGTCCATCGTGCTGATGTAAGAGATGAACTTAGCTTCCTCTGTTCCCTATCCTCAGCCTGTTTAGGCCATTCCATATATTACTGGCACGGCAATTCTTTCTCCAGAACCTATATGAAAGGAAGAGCCTCAACGAAGCACACTCCAGGCTATTGTCAGTCTTACAGCACCAAGGCAGATGAATATCCCAGGGCCTTATCTACCGAAAGGGAATTGAGTATTTAACAGCAATGCATTCCAATCCAGTAATTCTGAACATATGAGGTTAAAAGCAGGATGCCAGGAGGAAAAGCAGGGTGGACCATGCTCTGGCATGGACATGCTAATCGAGCTGTCACTCAAGCATTGTTTGATGTGGCTTTCAAATTTTAAGGACTGAGACACACTTTAATGAAAATTCGGTGACAGTTTTCTCTTTGGTTCAGAAATGAATGTGCTGGTCAGGTATATACCGCAAAGGGATTCAGCATGTAGCCTCTTCAGGCCTGGAAGAAACTCATTCAAGGGATTATTCTTTTGTATTGCCCTCAGATCAAACTCTAGTCTGGAGAGTAATGAGTAAGTGGCTCTGTATCTGAGTTATTTCCCTTTGGATATTGACTGAGAGTGAAAAATCTGGAGTGTGAAAAAACCTTGTGAAAGTTCTGACTAACTGTTAGAGCTTCAAGCCACTTTATAAGACATCTGTCTAAGGGAGGGACATTGGTTGGTTGTATCCCAAGCTATCCTGTCGGGATCCAGCCCAAATCCCACACCATTAAATGTAAAACAGAGCTGTGTTTGCTGTGGCTTTCTATTATGCACTGCAATTGGAATATGCACTGTGGGTCTTGTGAGTGGAAAGACCCACTTGCTTTGTCCGTGGCAAGTGTATTAATGATAGAAGAAGGAAATTGCAAGAAATAGTAGAGGAATTGTTTCAGAGTAGCAGCTGTGTTAGTCTGTATTCGCAAAAAGAAAAGGAGTACTTGTGGCACCTTAGAGACTAACAAATTTATTTGAGCATAAGCTTTCGTGAGCTACAGCTCACATCATCGGATGCACAGAGGAATTGTATTGCTTACATACTGAAGGTTTTGTAAAGAGGTTACCACATACTGTCCACGGATTAGCCAGAGCTGTGGATAAGCACAGGAATTGTGGTGGGGCTGAACTGACCACAGACACATGCACGTGCTCTCCCCATGTCGTGTGTTTCTGGGTAGAAGAAACCCCAAAGAAAATAGATTTCAAGAGCATGAAGGAGAGTTTCAGAGGCACAAATGGCTGTAAGGTGCCTAACTCCCATGGACTTTCATGGGGAGCTAGGTGCCTTATTGTCACTTGTGCCTGATCTCCCCTTATATATGTGCATTGATCCCTCTGGCCTTAATGGGAGGCCCTTGTATTGCAAATCGATGGCACAGTGGCTCGTTGTTTGAATAGAGTCTTGGTGCCCAAGCTATCTGAGAGAAGTGGCTGGGAACAGTCAATCTTTATTCTCTCCAGGGCTAATTGTTAGTCCTAGGAGAGAGAAACTTACTACTATAGCCACCAGACCTGCAAGGGAAATGGCTAGCGCTGTACTGTTTCCACTGCTGAGGTGGATCCAAGACCCACGTAGAAAAATATTGTACATGTTGGCAGCATTTATAGGAAGAGCTGAGAGCCGTGTACTTTAGATAGATGGTTGGTAATTGTGATCTATAGTTTGTTAGCAGAACTTAACTGGTAAACAAATGGATGAGATTTACTGGTGTCTTAGTCTCTCAAGCGTCTATCTAAGTATATATCTACCAAGGAATTTCTGACCCTCACTACTGTAGTATCTACCTCTGCTGAGATGATCCCATATTGACTGACTGCTCTTTTTTTCCTATTGCAAGTTTCATGCCACAAGATTTACACTTACTCGTCTTTCTGCCTTTTCTCTTGTTTTTCTCACAGGGTCCTTCCAGCTTCATAGTTAATATGTACCCTTCTGGCTACTTATAGCTATTAAGTCATTCTCTGGTACTGCTAGTTTCCTGTCTATCTGGTACTTTGATAGCCCCGTTTCTGTAGTATCTGAGTGCCTTGCTCTCTTTTGAATGTATTTATCTTGACAGAGGCCCTTATGAGGTAGGGCACTGCTGTATCTACAGCAGTTCCTTCACCCATTTTATTGATGGGGACTTGAGACACAGACTGTGTCTTGCCAAGGTCACACACACACTATGAGGTGAAGCAGAGGATTTTGTCCATGCACACTACATGGGCTTTGTAACTGCATAGAGATGTCGGTACATAATAGTGCAAATTTCTCTAGTCTAGACAAGCCCTTAGACTCCTTTACACATCAAGTAGAATGGACTGGAATTGTTCTGAGGAAGCATGGGGGGTGGGTAACTTACACCATTCTGTGTATCCCCTCTGAATTTGACTCTTGGTATCAGAAGACAGAATGCACAAAACAGAATGTTCCTTGACACCCATTTCTGAGACAGGTGCAGGTAAAGGTACAAGAGCATTGTCACCCTGCAGATGCTGTCCAGAAGGTGTAAAAGTCACGCATTTCTGAATTCTCACCTTATTGCTGTTACCTTGTTCTGTCTAGCACAGAACTCAGGTATCAGTCAGTCTTGCCATCAGACAAGGTCTAAAGAAAAAAGTTGTGATACATTTCTTAAATGTAGTGATGTTCGCTCTGGAATGTCATCAGTCTTAGCTTTCTCTGCATCTGTTTGGTTACAGGGCATTTCCTTAGTCTGGGTATCTCTTCATCCTTATATTGTGATTAAGTGTTTCATAGGAGCTCCATGTACTTCTCCCTCTTCCACAAATAAGGCATATCTTCCATTTTCCAGGTGGCATATGACACTGGAGGTTGCAGAGAGATTAATAGGAAATATCAGTTGTGCATTGAGTCTGTGTTACAGGAAAAGATGCAGCTCCTGGGGAGTATCTGTTAGATATTGCCCGCTTGGAAACTAATTTCTCACTGTAGTATTAGAATGTATTGTTCTTCCTCTTTAATCCAGACAACCTGAAATCATACACGGGGCCCACGCATAATATTGTATGAATTTAGGACCAGATCTTATGTCTCTCTTAAAGCTTTATATTATTGCGTGTCACTGTTCTGGCTGAGCACCTTCCAGGTGAAATAAATAGGTAATAGCAAAATCCCTAGTGGGATTTATGGAGCTCTCTGACTTTCTCCCTAGAAAGCCCTGCTTGGGGCAGGGTTTTATTTAAGGTGGTGGTGGTCAGTGTTCTGTTTACGGTAGAAAAAGCTTTCGAGGCCTGGAGGTCCAGAGACTACACCAGGTTCTGTCAACTGAGGATCTGTCCCTAGATTGCTTTCAGGTGCTCTGTGCATTGTTTTTAAGTTGCTCTATTCGTCAAGGAGGGCAGGAGGAATAGGCTGTTCTCAGCATATTCCATGCAAGGGGCCAAACAGCTACTGTAATTTATCATTTGGAAACCTGGCTGAAAACACACAACAGTGAGCTTTTGCCCCAGTCCTTATCTCTGCTTCCTTCTCATTGGCTTGAGGGGAGTCTCCTGTCTTGTCACTGTTCGTGAAGACAGCTTAATCTTCGAGAGACTGCAACAGCATCAGAGCTGGAACACATGCATAATAAGCAGCTCGAGCTGGCTGTTCAGATGCTGGGAGAGGAGAAGGGAGCCTGCTGCTATCAGTACAGATTGTTCCAGAGGTGGCAAGTCCCTGTCCTAATAAATAACATTGGAGATTAGCAGGGAGAGCTCCCTTTTTGTCTTTTCCTCCCCTTCCTAGATAAGGTGTAAATGGTCCAGAGGGTCATTATGTTTCCCTGAAAAAATTATATGCTGTTTAATAGCCAACTGGGTAACAGTTGGGAAAGGATGAGTTGCGAGGAGATAAAGGCGAAAGCAGCAATATGTAGGTCAGTCACAAACGCTGCAGATGTTCCCACAATCCATCTGGGGTTTTGTTGTTGATGTCGGCACAGCAAGCAGCTACTACAGTGCTAGTGCTGCAAAGATGGTGGCAATGTCTTGTTGCTGTTTCAATACATCACCCTGGTGGCTGAATGAGCTAACAGCTCCCAAGCAGAAGAGAAGGTGAAATCAATTGCCTTGATTCCTGAGTTGTGGAGGGACGTGCAGTGAGGCCAGGATGGGGTGTCCTTGTGTCTTGAAATGTAGCTCCTGGTACCTCTCCTAACCCTGACAGGAGGTCAGGGTCTACAAAAATAAGAGGTAGATGGTGGGCAGTAGCAGAGGCTGTGATCAGAATTGTTCCACATCACAGCCAGGAAGAGACGTGCAAAGAAGAGTGAATACTGCAAATGGGTGAGAGACGTAATGTTTTATGACGGCTTCCCCTAGGATGCTATGGGCCTAACATGTCTCTGTGGGACTGGCCACTGTACTACAGCTGTGTATCATGAACCCCTTGTTCAGGTGTGATTGCCCTCAGGACTGCGAAGGAGCCAGCGATGTCTCCGAGGCGATCCTGCCTCCTGTGAGAGGTGCATACGTACCCATACTACAGTGACGAGTGCCTCGGCAGCGTGTGAACACTGGGCTGTCGTTTAGACTGGGAGAGATGGTTGCCAAATGAAGTGAGGATGAGAATAAAGTAAATGAAATTCAGCCTTGGCCCTTGTGCAAAGCAGGCCCCAGTTGTGCGTTCGGGAGTATGAGTGGAAAGTGCTCCACAGCATGAGCCAAGCTGGACAGCGTCAGCTTTACTTGCCATCAGATGCTGGGCTGTGAAGGGATCTGTCATCTGGATGACACAGCATTTGCCGGGCTTTGCTGTGAGGACATCTCACATTGACACGGCCTGTTACTGGAGCAAGTCTGGCACATTGTATCAAGGCACAAGGAAACAGCATCAGCGCAAGGGGAGAGGGACTGTTACCATGTGACAATGAAGCTGCTGTGTGTGTGGCAGTGACCACTAACCCTTTCATCCCCCCCCACCCCTTCTGCTATATCTGTCCATCCCTGCTGACTGAAATAGCTCTATCCCCGTGTGGCCTGTGTGTATGACTAAATAAGCCCAGTTCCCTCAGCGTCTCCTCATAAATCATGTGCACCAGCCCCCTAATAATTTTCGCTGCCCTCCGCTTGACTCGCTCCAATTTGTCCACATCCTTTCTGTAGTGGGGGGCCCAAAACTGGGCGCAATACTCCAGATGAGGCCTCACCAGTGCAAAATCAAGGGACGTGATTATTCCCCCTATCTGCTGGCAGTGCTCCTACTAATGCAGCCCAAAATGCCGTTAGCCTTCTTGGCAACAACAAGGGCACACTGCTGACTCATATCCAGCTCCTTGTCCACTGTAATCCCCAGGTCCTTTTCTGCAGAACTGCCGCTTAGCCAGTCGGTCCCCAGCCTGTAGCCGTGCATGGGATTTTTCCGCTCTAAGCGCAGGACTCTGGCCTCGGAATCTAGCCCCCTTGATTCACTCCGAGAGCCTACCGTGAGATATTGCAGCTCATCTCTGCTAGATTTCCAACAGGTGCTCCTGGGAATTACTCGTCAGGGGAAATCTTCCCTTATGCTGTTATGCCACATAGGCTTGGCTGGGAGGATAACTTCCCTGTGCTTGGAATAAGCACTTGGGATTTCCAAAAGCACTCATCCCATTGACTCCCACTGAAGTCAATGGTCAAATGCCCGTCAAAGTCAAGGAGGGAGGAGAAATAGGTTCACACTGAGTGCTACTGAGAGTCCCACCTGCAGCATTTACTGGAAGTGAGCTGTAGGGGAACAGCCTCTGTCTGAACGAAAGTGAAGCCTGGAGTGTTAGGGCAGGGATACTTTTTGAAACTGGTTAAAATGGGATACTGTTCAGTACTTGTATTATCTTGTGCTACTATGATGAGAAAATGGAAGGTAATTTGAGCAAATGTGGAGAAGCCTGTGGTGAGTTCCCCCAACTGAATTTCCTGCACTCAACAAATGGAGGGTTTTTGTTTTGTTTGTGAAAGACAGACACATGAGGACTTCTATTTATTATTTTTGGCAGGTGAGAGGTGGGTCTTTGGCATTTTACCATTGTTTTTTCCAGGGGGCAGCACAACACTAATCTATTTAATGTCCCCAAAGAGACGTGCTAAGGGATGGGCTTATTTGATTTCTTCAAGTCCATGAACAGAACTCAAAGTAACACATTCACCCAAAGGTGTACATAGGAATAGCCAGAGCGAACCAG
Source organism: Natator depressus (assembly GCF_965152275.1). Taxonomy (NCBI): domain Eukaryota; kingdom Metazoa; phylum Chordata; order Testudines; family Cheloniidae; genus Natator; species Natator depressus. The sequence goes on from NC_134255.1 coordinate 15,390,036, forward strand.
CCCTGGGCACCACCTCAACCGGTATCCTGCATGCAACAGTGGCCAACACCAGCTGCTTCCAAGGAAGGTCCACGAAACCCAGCAGTCATGGGATAACCTGCCACAGGGGAAGTTTCCCGCTGAACCGGTTACTTGGAGGTTCGCTTTTGTTCTGAAGCGGGAGGGTTTACACCCCTTCCCAAATCAGTATGAAGGCACCGAGATATTATAGCATTGGCCCCTTGAGAGAGAAGATGGCTGGACAGAGCCTGAGTAAAAATCCACCACACTTAAAAAGAAACAGCCCCAGTTCTCCCCAACCTAATCCCTCAGGCAAAGGCCTCAGTAGATGGGCCATGAAGCCCTGAATGCTAGACAGTTCATGCTGTCAGACCAAGGAGTTTTGGTGGAGAGAATTAGTTCTCAAATCAAGGACCCTTCATAGAGAGTGTCCCACCATCACTGCCTGGGGGGGCAATTAGATCGAGCCCCAGCTGCCGGAGAGGACATGAAAAGAGGTTAGACCAGCCCAGAGGAGCCTAAATGGATTTAATGTTAGCATGGGTGTCCTATGCTACCTAATCTAGCAACCCACAGACTCCTGCGGTGCGCTTGGGGAGGGTAAACCCTTTCTTACCTCTCTCCAGCAATGCACATCCAGCTGTTTGCTTTGGATACATCTATGCTCTGTCCATCTGTCCACGTGGGCATCTGTCTGGAAAGGACACATCTTTCCGTGGACTGATCCCATCATTGTATTGAAATGAATGTGCTGTGCAAAAGAGTGCAGTTAGGCTCCTAGAGGAAAGGCCCATTGCTGAAGACATCAACTGAATTTACCCCTCCGGGGGGTATGAATATCTCCTACAGTGCTTGATTCTGGGCTCTGCTTCTTGACCTACAATTCTGCCTGATCCCATTGTTGCCTTATTGCATTGGATGCAGTAGCTTGCTGACTCCTTTGGAACAGCAGCAACTCCCAGCTGACATGGCCAAGAGGCTGCACTCATCTGTTGTGCGTTATCACCCCCTTGTGGTTGACTCAGAACAGCACAGCTGACTTGTCAAAGCAAGACTGCTACCTCCAAAAGACTTAAAAATCACTTCTGCATTAATTGAAGTCGGTAGCAAAACTCAGCAGTGCAGGAATAAAGGAGCTGTGGCTGTTATGGTGAGGAAGGGGAGCATTCAATATAGTGAGCCATATGGTCTACAGTGCAGGGCTGGACAGAACCTCGCGTGATCTTCTGTTGCATTGACAAAGTGCTGCAAATCACAGTAGCTGGTAATTTGGGATGACAAAGGTCTCTTGGCATCTGCTGGGATTGCTGGGTGAGGGTATGCCTGAGACCTCCTGCCTCTGATTCGAACATAGAGGGGCACCGCCCCTTTCTGCGAACCGTTTACATTCCGAGTCCACGTGAATTTAGACAGCTATTGCAATGATACCCAGCAATTAACGCATTTTTCCCCTCTTAAAATGGGATGCTATTAACTTAGCAGGTAGAGCCTGCTGCGTCTGCCTTAGTCTTAGCCCAGCAGGGAGAAATCTTACCCACCTCTTATTGAAATCACAGGGTAATTTGAGCTCATTTCTTTTGTTGAAATGCAAAACTAATTATATTTAACCACAGCTGATCATGAAGTTGCATTAGCAGCATTTTCAATCAATGGGGAATTATTCAGCTTTATTTAGAGGCTGTGGAACTTTGTATCCAGATGAAATATGTGGGGGTGGGGAGAGCTTAAAAAGTGTTATTGTGTGATTGAGAAGAAGCCCTTCAATGGAGTTATGTGATGCTAAAAAGGCCTTTATTGCATGAACTTGGAGGCAGAATACAAATAGGCTCGCAGTGTCTATTAAAGGAAGAGTAGAAAAATAAGTCCTTCTCAATTTCCCGAATGAGCCAGACCGCAAAGGAAAAATAATGATTAACTAGTCAATTACAGTCCGGTAAGCCTAACTTCAGTGCCAGACAAATTGGCTGAATTATCAGACACATAGAAGAACACGATATGTTGGAGAAGTCAGCACAGCTTTTATAAAGGGAAATGATGCCTCACCAATCTATTCAAATTCTTTGAGGGGGTCAGCAAATGTGCACAAGGGTGATCCAGTAGATATAGTGTACTTGGACTTTCAGAAAGCCTTTGAAAAGGCTCACCAAAGTCTCTTAAGTGAAGTAGGCAGTCTTGGGATAAGAGGGAAGGGCCTCACATGGATCAGTAACTGGAAACAGGAAGAAAAGGAGTACTTGTGGAATCAGGAAACAAAGGGCAGAAATAATTGAACCACTTTCACAGGCGGGAGGGATAAATAGCAGAGTCTCCCAAAGATCTGTGCTGAGGCCAGTGCTGTTCAACCTATTCAGAAATGGTCTGGAAAATGGGGTAAACATTGAGGTGGCAAAGTTAGCAGACAATACAAAATTACTCAAGATAGTGAAGTCCAAAGTTGACTGTGAAGATTTACAAAAGGATCTCTCAAAACTGGGCAAGATGGAAATTCAGTGTTGATAAATACAAAATAATGTATTATTGAAAACATAAGTCCAACTATGTGTACAAAATGGGGTGGGGGGGAGGTCTAAACTATCTGTTACCACTCAAGAAAGAGATCTTGGAGTCATTGTGGGTAGTTCTCTGTAAACAGCTGTTCAGTATGCAGTGGGAGTCAAGAAAGCAAACAACGTTAGGAAGCATTAGGAAAGGGATAGATAAGACATTAAATATCATAATGGCCACACCTTGAGTACTGTGTGCAGTTCTAGTCATTCCATCTAAAAAAAAAGATATATTAGAATTGGAAAAAGTACAGAGAAAGGCAACAAAAATGGTAAAGGGAATGGAACAGCTTCCTTAGAAGGACAGATTAAAAAGATTGAGACTCTTAGAAAAGAGATGACTAAGAGGGGGAGCACAGCAGAGGTCTATAGAATTGTAAATGATGTGGAGAAAGTGAATAGGGAAGTGTTGTTTACCCCTTCACATAACACAAGAACCAGAGGTACTCCAATAAAATTAATAGACAGATTTAAAGCAAACATAAGGAAGTACATTCAGTCATACAATGCACAACAGCCAACCTGTGGAACTCATTGCCGGAAGATATTGTGCAGTTAAGAGTATAACTGGGTTCAAATAGAATTAGATAAATTCATGAAAGATAGTTCCATCAATGGCTGTTAGCCAAGATGTTCAGGGACCCAACCCCATACTCTGGGCGGGGTGGGGGGGTCCCTAAACCTCTGACTGCCAGAAGCTCGGACTGGAAGACGGAATGGATCGCTCAATACGTTGTCCTGTTCTGTTCATTCCCTTTGAAGCATCTGGCACTGCCACTGTCAGAAGACAGGATACTGGGCTACATGGGCCATTCGTCTGACCCTGTATGGCTATTCTTATGTTCTAGTGATTAAAATCCATAGCAGGGCTGGCTTCATTACCCCAATCATATACTAAGCAGTAAAGTATTGCAGAAAGGGAGTAATTTTTATGTAATATAATTCATAGCTCAGACAGATCTGTTTACCCAGGTTACGATGTTGGCAGACCGTTTCAACCTGCCTTTATTGGTAGAACAATTAGGGTTGAACTCTCCCTGATGTAAAATCACAGCACAGATCAGCATCACGTTAATAATTCACAGGAAAGCAGCTTCCTGGAAGCTGCCTGATTTCTATGCCTCCGCTCAGGTCTCCCTGAATTGGGTGTGTTGCGGTTGGCTGTTCTGTATCGTGGGGTGGGTCGAGGTCAGACACATCCAGGTGCAGTGCTCCTTTATGTCTGGGAGCTAGGGAGAGCATTGCAATAGAACTGAGCAGTTGCTACACTGGATCTGCCATGGGATAGATCCTGTCTCTGACAGTGGCCAGCACCAGCTGCTTCAGAAGAAGGTGCAAGAACCCCTGCAGTGGGCTGTTATGGGGTAATCTGCCCCCATGAAAGTCTAGGACAGAATGGCAACCTGAGAGTTCTCAGGACGTGGCTGCCATATTCTTAATAACTACAAGCCAGTTGCTTGATGCCCTTTCTTCTCATGAATAGCATCTTGTCTCATTGAAGGCAATGGCCATTCTTCGAAAGTGAGGAACTGCTGTCTGCACCGCTTTTAGAACCAGGAAAATGCTGCTCAAGCCAAAACACTGGCTCATCTCTGCTGGTTTGATTACTGTTTTGCATGTTTATAACATGCAGCTCTTCACACAAGATCATTGGCCCCTGTTGTAATGAGACAAGCTAGAGCATGTTGGGAAGGCAGCGTCGGTCTCCCATCTCCTGCTTGTACTCAAGAACAAAATCCACAGCCGGCGCCTCTTGAGTTCAACCACCATTTGTAGCTCCACAGGATCGAAGCAGGTTGGGGTTCAGGCTGGATGTGTAGCTCCTTTGTGTCCCATGAGGCTGCACATGTGTGCGCTAACAGGTCCCCAAGCGATGGTCGCAAGCGCACCAGAAACTAGGACACTGAGAGGCCTGTGAAGGCAGAATTAAATCCGTTCCAAACCATGCTGCACGGAGCAAGCAATAGCAACTCCTCTCCTTCAAGATGGGCTCGTTAGAGTGTGGCTCAGACCTGCCAAAAGAGGGGTCCTTGGATTATTCCACCAGCCTCTCTTCATGGGAGCAAAGCATCAGCGCACTCCAAGTGCAAGCAGTGGCACTAAGCACTGTGCTTGGCCTCTGCAACTTTGTCCTCCTACATGTTGCTGGGTGAGTGAGTGCCAGGAAGTCACCAACCCTATGGAAATCGGAACAGCGTGGGATTTTAGTATAGCCACTTTAGTCTGGAGTTACACTTTGGTCATTGTGTTATAACCCTCAGCTAGGAAAGATAATACAATGGTAACGGGGAGGCACTTAGCAAGCTATGATCCATACCTGACAGCTCCGACTGTGTCTCAGCACTCAGAATGGAATAAGTATCTAGGGCTTTAGAAGCATTAACCTGTCCCAGGTGGGTACGTTCAACTTCCTCTACATAGAGGAGGGGCTTTAGGCACATACAGGTGAGCCAACTTGCTCAGGATCACATAGGGCCCAGTTATGAGCTCCTTATTCACAGTAGTGAGCAGTTACACGAACAAGGAGCCCCCTTGGATTCCAAGGCATGACTCATAGGAGTAAGTGTTCACCAGTGGGAATAAGGCCCAGAGTAGTTGGACTGGCACCAGAACCCAGGTGTCCCTGGCGCTGCTCTTCCTATCTGGAACACTAAACACTTGCTCTTGTTGGGGCTTTTGCAGTCTAACTTTAATTTTACAAGCCCCAATCTTATGAATGGCCAGTTGTACAAATCATTTCCCCCCAATGGGAATAAAAATAAAGCATAAAGAAATCTCATACATAATGCAAATGGTGTCAGTGAAGAACATGTTGACTTCCCTTCGTGTTCTGATGCGTTCAGTGCATTGGCAACTGCTTTACAGTGATGGTTTGGAGGACGAGAAAGAAGCAGTCCTGTGCACCAAGCTGCTGTCATTTTGAGACATTCAATTTGATGAACTTTTTGATTTTATGAGCTTCTGAATCCACAATTAGCTCAGAAAACAGGGGTTCTTCTCCGCACTCCAGACTATATCCATAAGATCAGATCCTGGATCTCAGCTACCCTAACATAAAGGAGAAATAACTGCATCGTTGATGGCACCTGGAGTAACACCAGATTTACGCTGGAGTAACCAAGATTGTAAACGGGCCAACTCCACCAAACTGATAGCAGAGGTAAGCGCTTGCACTGGGAAAGGTTTAGAGTGTATTAGATTGACAGAGAACTGAAAAAAAGCGGTTTCCTTTATGAGAAATAGACATGTCAGGCCTGATGAACATGCCTTATAGTGATAGAAGGAGCTCAATCTAGTGAGCTTAACAAATTGCTTGAGGGGTGACTTGCTTAGTGTCTATAAATACGTACGTGGGGAACAAATATTTGATAGTGGGCTTGTCAGTCTATCAGACTAAGGTGGAACACGATCCAGTGGCTGGAAGATGAAGCTAGACAAATTCAGACTGGAAATATTGTGTACATTTTTAACAGTGAAAGTAACTAACCAATGGACCAGCTTCCCAAAGGTTGTGGTCCATTTGCCATCACTGGCAATTTCCAACTCAAGATTGGCTGTCTGTTCTAAAAGTTCAAAGGAATTAATTCAGGGAAGTCCTGTGGTCTGTGTTATACAAGAGGTCATTGTAGAGGATCGAATGGTCCCGTCTGCCCTTGGAATCTATCAATTCAATGGAAGTTTTCCCTTTCACTTCAGTGGAAGCAGCCTTGGGCGTGGGATAAAGGCTTTTAGAGTGTGAAGAAGGGCTGATTGGTGACATGGCTATGGGCTGGATTGGCACTTTGCCATGTGTCCTGCGTACTGCTGTACTGCTCCAGGAGCAGAGCAGGGAACAAATCATGACTCAGAGTCATAATTCGGTCCCCATTTCCCTCTTTATTAAATGTGCCAGTCCGTTTCTTGGTGCAACTTACTTCCCTCACCGCTGCACTGACCGCTACACAGCGGGGCTGAGTCAAGGCCACATCCGCTCCCTGTCCCTGCCTGCCCATCGCTTATTCACCTGCCCAGAAAGGGAATAGCAGCTCGAGAGAGGATGCTTTCCTGCTCTGGTGTAGTGACCCACAATGTTAGTAGTCTGCTCAAGGAAAAGGGGTCAGTAAGTGCCTTACATTTCTTCCCCAGTGTGGGTGCATAGGAAGTTCAAAGATGAGCCCTTAGAGCTAGCTCCTGATCCCCTTTCTCTCACTGAATAGCACTCTGTCCTGTGGCTGATCTCTGGGGAGTTGCTTGTGCAGAGAAGTGCTACTCAGTATGAATAGGGAGGCTGCAATCTGGCCACAGAGTGCCTTGAGTTTTTTGCTTAATTGCATTATAAATAAAGATTGGATTAATTTGAGAGAAAAGTTCAGTTGAAAACCTACTGACAGTCTTTGATCTCAGAAACCAAACACCAGGTGAATATTGATGGTGGAGTTATAAGCTTCCTGAAACCCTAGAATTAATGGTGGCAGCGCCTCTATCTTCTGAGCCACGGCAGTGGGCTGCAGCCCACGTTGCTGGACTGCTGGGTCAGCTTTGGAATCCAGCCTTGCAAACAGTTAAAGCTCCCCCTCTGAAGTGATGCTATTTAATAGCAGTAGTTTGTCAATGCAGAAGAATTTATCACGCTTGTTACCGCCTCACTTTGTCCTTGGAAAGAAGGATGGTGAAAATGCACTAAAAACGTTAGCACATTAATAATGCTCAAAAAGATTCACAAATGTGTTTGTGTTCTGCTGTGGGACAGACAACAGCATGGTGTGACCCTTGAGAATGAGCCTCTGCACCTTGTGCAGTGAGGACTCCATCCTGCAAGGCGCTAAGCTTAAACATCGCTTTGCAGGATTATGCCCTGATTCCTTTAATTGCAGATTCCTGACTTCCTAATGTTTCAGTTCTTCCGCACTGCATGTCAGTGTTTCAGATAACAAACAAGGGGGAGCTGTTAGGGGCCATGAGTACATAGTGCACCATTAGGATGACCAGATGTCTCGATTTTATAGGGACAGTCCCGATATTTGGGACTTTGTCTTATATAGATGCCTGTTACTCCCCAACCCCATCCCGATTTTTCACGCTTGCTCTCTGGTCACCCTGTGCACCATACATGACCTGCAGTGCATATATGCCCAGCCTTTCCTTGATAACCTCATCGGTGCATGAAGGTGAAACCCATGAGCACTGGGTGTAGTTCAGGTTCGAAAGATTTTTGGTGACTTTCAGCAGTTTAGTTGTGGCACAAGGAGCAGTGGAGAAGGCTCAGGGAGAAATAGGTTTACCAGCATTCCAGCAGAATATAAAGGCCATACTGGCTGGCTGTTGAGATCTCCTCTACTGCAGGTTTCAGAGTACCCTGTCTGCATCAGTTTTAAGGAAACTAAACTCAATGTCCTGGGTGCCAAATTTTCCGAGGTGCCTAAGTCCTGTTTTCTAAAGTAGGTTAGACACTTGGAAGCATAAGTCCTATCAAAAGTCAATGGGACTTTACTCCTAAATATCTGTCACTTTTGAAAATTAGATTTATTCTTCCAAATCACTTAGTTACTTTTGAAAATGTTATCCCTGGTTATTTATGTGAAGGAACACAGGAAAATCTCCCTTGCATGTGGCTGGAAATGTGACCAAGACATTCACGTGTCAGCTGAAGTCAATACATCAGTAACTTCCTTAAAATCCATGCAATCAAATAGCAAGCAGTGGAAGTGGAGTGGAAACTGCTTTAGGAGGTGAAACTTGATTTTTGTTAATTTAGGCATTTAATAATTATATCTTTCTAAAGTATAGGGAATTCAGTAGCTGGTGCCTTCAGCTAAAGTGGAAAATCCTAACAAACTAATTATTAAACTCTGCATTGGAATGTGATACAAGGAAAGGATGCCAAAAATGATGTATTTGAGCTGGTAGTCTGTTCAGTTGCTACACCGGAGAAACCACTGCACCTTTCGGGTTGCAGGATTGTCCTTTTTTCCGCAGGCTTGTAAGTTGCAATTATATACAAGCATCCCTGGCATTTGACTGGTGCAACTTCAATTTAAGATGTGCCTTTATTTATAGCATCTGTAAGTGCGTGTCTTGCTTTTGAAGCAGACTTTTGAAATGGAGACACTGTGATTTATGTTCTCCTAAAGGGACCTTGCCAAGTAATGTACACCTCAGTGCTTTAGAAAGCCTGATGTAGGGATTCTAATATGAGTAAGCATGTGCTCATGGATTTTTTTAATCATTTCAGTGGAAAGAGCATGAGAGAGATTTTGATATTGCAGTTTGTCAAACCCAAACCCAACAAGGTTAGTGCCTAGGATTCTAAAAAGGATACTGAACATTTTATTTGCACTGTCCAAGTTGCAGATAGAAAGCAACATCATAATGGTCAGAAAACCCATGATATTACTAAAACTTTTTTAGTTTCATAGATTCATAGAGTTTAAGGCCAGAAGAAACCGTTAGATCATCAGGTCTGACCATGTATAGCACAGGCCAGAGAATTTCATCCAGTTTCTCCTGCATTGAACCCAATAACGTGTTTGACTAGACCAGAAGGGCATCCAGTTTTGATTTCAAGACTTCATTAGATGAACAACCCACCTCTTTCCTTGGTAGATTGTTCCAATGGCTAATCAGCCTCACTGTAAATTTTTTTTAATTTTTATTTGACTATGAATTTGTCTGACTTTAATGTCCAGCCATTGGTTCTTGTTGTTCCTTTCTCCGCTAAATTAAAGAGCCCCTTAGTACTTGGTATGTATCTGTACTGATCTCAGGTGGGTCAGTATTAGCAGCACAGGTGAGGGATATTTATAAAATAAAATGTGATTGTGCATCTGAGCGGGCTTCCTTTGTAATGCAAGCATCTTTATTTTCAAGGAATGCAAAAGATGATGGGCTAGTCCATAAAAAGTGCTTTTCCCTTCCTAGTGAGGGTCTCAAATGCAATTGGGCTTTGTACCTTGTTCGTGAGACTGTCCATCTGTGGTGTTCTGTATCCCTGGTGCATCCTAAATGCTCACTGGCAACAGTGGCCATGGTGGCTGCGCAAGGCATGTGGGAGTGGCCCTGGGCAATGATATACGTGTGACACTCTACCCCATATGCTTCATAGTGATGTGAAATGATTGACATAATGGTGAGGTATTTTATGCAAGATACATCCTATGAGGTGTCATTGGAAAATTTAGGATTTGCTGAATATGATTATCCTATTTCTAGGCAGGTATCGTTTTTGTATTTGTGTGCATGTATCATTTTAAATATGTATCTGTATTTCAAATGTAATTACACATGGGTAACGCCCAGTAGACAGAATGTTTTCAGTCTAGATAGTGGGTGGGGAAGGGCCTATTTGGGGCAATGGGCCATTAGGAAAAAACAATAGGCCTTAGGAGAAGCTTATCTCCCAGCTGGCAATGAGCCTTCCTGAGAACACTCCAAACAGCTGATGAGTAACAGCTACTCTGACTCTACAGGGACATACGATCAGACCACCTGGTGCAGGATTCCATCTTGGGATGTCAGTATTTTTCCCCACAGACTGGTCTGGCAACAAAGCTTTGGAACAAATGTTTCCTGTCATATGCAAAAGCTATATAAGGCAGGGAGGGACTGGTGTTCTTCACTCCCCACACAAGAAGACTCCTGGAAACACCTGAGGAACAAAACCTGAACTTGGGGAAGTGCTGGACTCAGGCTAAAGGGATTTCTAGCCTGTGAATGAAACACCTGGAGATTCCAAGCTGTAAAGCAAGTGAGCTTGCCCCTTAAGAATCTGCAGCCTGCTTGTATCATCTCTTAGGGTGAGAATCTGCTAATTCATATCCAGTCTATTTAATATATTAAGCTTAGTTTGCATTTTTGGTTAGGTCATCTGCTTTGATTTGTTTATCACTTATAATCACTTAAAATCTATCTTCTGTAGTTTAATAAACTTGTTTTTGCTTTATCTAAACCAGTGAGTTGGAGTGAAGTGTGTGGGAATCATAGCTCAAGGGCAAAGGCTGTTGCATATTCCTCTCCACATTGAGGGAGGGGCTGAACTTTATGAGCTTACACTGTACAGGTCCCTGTGCAGCGCAAGATGGTATAATTTTGGGTTTATATTCCAGAGGGGGTGCACACCGGGGATCTGGGAGTTTCCTTAGCTGTAGCCTTCCTATGCAGAGGCTGGTCAGAGAGCCTGCATATAACTGCAGGTGGGTGTGTCCCTGCTGGTGTGTGGACCGGTGAAAGTGTAGGCTGGAGGGCTTTTCAGGTTGTCACAGCAGTACAGTGTGAAAGGTAGCACAGGCTGGTGGATCAGGAGGCTCAGTGGTACCCCAGTTCCTGGTGGCACCCTGGGGGGAACCAGTCACAGTACTTTCAGTGGGCAAAGTTAGTACTTTGGCTCCACTGTAACCTACACTGGGATGTTCAGATCTCTGACACGGTGCTTGGGGAAAGAAGTACAGTTTTGTGGGATGAGGTATACCCGGGACAGACCTGATTTCAATGCTGGGAGCACTTTTATAAGTCGTTAAATGGGACTCTCTCTTTTCAGTCAGAATGAAAAGCTTGTTAGTTATTTTGCTGCTGTTTGTTACGTGCCCACAGTCTGCCACTCGGAAGCATTTCACAATGCAGCAGATTGAAATTATCTGCAAGTGAGCATAAAGCGACAGCTTGGAAGAGGAGATACTGGTGCTCATGGTACATGTGAACATTAGGGCATCATGTCGTCGGAGACCTGTGGGACCCATCTGTAGTACTGAGCTCTAATAGATCCTTCAGACTCCATAACTCCTGGGGAAGAGATAGAAAAAAGGGATTAAAAAGCCCTATTGAGTGGCAATATCTTCAAACTTTAATATCACTTCATGCTCTGGAAACCGCCTCCACGCTTTAAATTAGGCTTCATTAATACCGCTGCCCCAGAGTATGTGATCTCCTTTTTATGCTCATGTACAGAACCCACTTGCACAATGATGGGAATTCAGATCCCAAGGAAGCTCCTGTAGTGACTAGATCATATAGGCATATATGCAGGTATGAATATTTTAAACCCCCTTTCTGATCAGTGCTGATTTCATGCAGTGATATTGGTGGGCAGTAAGATCTCACTGGTACTGACTGGAGACGTTCCAAAACAGATGCTGTGGGGTTATCTCCCCTCCCCCCAGCCTTTTGTTGTTGGCAACTGGAATATGCTTGGAACATATTGCTGTGAAATAAACTCCACATCAGCCCCAAGCTGATAAACAGATGTAATGATCAACGTTTAAACACAAACCTAAGGTGTTACAACGTTAGTTTCCCTTTGGCCCACTTGGTCTCCAGTGGAAGGCAGATTCTGGACAAATACAGTGGGAAGTTTCCAGGTCTTGCAATGGTTTCATGGGACCAGTTGAGCCAAGTGCAGAGATGATCCTCATTGCTAGTGAGAAAAGGTGCTGGGGTCTGTTTTTCTCATTAAGCTAGCCTTCTGGTTTGAGGGGACATTATTTTTATAGAATTATAGGAAAGCTTGTTGAAAATTATTCAGATTAGCTAACGGGGCTTTTGTGTTTCTGGGTCTCTGTTGTGTGTGAGAATGAGTTTATGATGTTTCCTATGTGGTAGTTTGGGACTAGGCCAATTCCAAATGACTAGCCTGGTGGATGTTTTCCAGTTGTTTTCGTTATACCACAATGGACATAATATTAATCTCTCAGTCTGTTGTGGGAGAAGCAATCAGTCAGTGGCGTTGCTGCACTTTCTCTTTTGAATGGCTGCCGAGGAATTATAGTGCTGAAGATTGTAGCAGATGTAGCCTTATGCCAATCTCCTAATGTCTGTAAACTGTGCCCCTGAGAGGTCTGCACCGCCCAAGGAATGTTCTGTTCCTTATCTCCTTTATTTGTTTTGCTTTGTTCTCTCAAAACAATGGAGCAATTTACATGATTTGTACCCACTTTGCATTACTTAGGCCTTTCCAGCACGGTGTATCATTCAGGTAGGTCTTTAGAAAAGGTAATTCTTTTACATTTTGTATTGCCTTTGAGTTATTAATAGTGCAGACAGTTATGCATCTGGTTTAATCCCCTTGTCCGTATATGTAATATGTACTGGAAATGAGAATTGTGACCTAGTGGCCAGAATACAGTACCAGGAAGTCCTGTGTGTTCTAGGCCCTGCTCTGATGCTGACTATTTGTGGCCTTGGTCAAGTCACTTAAATGCTTTAGTGGTAACACCTAGGGCTGGTCTACGCTGAAAAGTTGCATTGGCATAGCTACGTCTCAGGATTGTGAAAAATCCCCACCCCTGAAAGACAATCAAACTGACCTAACCCCTGGTGTAGGCAGTGCTAGGCTGACAGAGGAATTCTTCTGTCAACCTAGCTACCACAGCTCAGGGAGATGAATTACCTACAGTGATTGGGAGAACCCCTCCTATTGCTGTAATAAATGTCTACGCTGTGCCGCCGGAGCATTTTAAATGGAGGCATAGACCTGCATGTCCTGCAGGCAAGGTTGGCAGTGTCTTGGGAAGAACTAGCTTAGGACAGGGCACTGGTAGATACTGGTTGAAACTGGGAAAATAAAATTATTATTAGACTAATGCGAATGAAAATTACTAAAAACTATTTAGCAATTAGATAATTTAATTATTTTCATTAAGGGAAATACAATAAAACAAAAAAGAGCTTCAACCTAAAGCTGTGTGCTTTGCCTTGCCAAACAGAAACTTCTGAATTTGGGAAGTCCTCCTTTGTTTAGCAATGAAAATTACATATTTTTTAGCGCAAACAGATGGTGAATTCTGAGATTCAGACGTTTCCGTTTTCTGAGGTAAACTGCCAAACTGTCCAGTCCAGTACTTTGTCCCTTGGTGTGGCTGGCTGGAGTGCAGCTGCTGTAACTGAATTCAGTGAGTACAGTGAAGCAAGTCAAAATATTTCAGCATGAGCAGAGACGGAAGACCAGCTGATCTAATTCATGGCTATGTTGAGAAAATTCACAAAGATGGCACAGAGTGTCTTAAATGCAGAAATTGCAAAGAAAAAGGGAGTGGGAAGGCAGACCGTATGAAGAAACATTTTGCAAAACGCAGTGGAAAAAACAGACACTTTGGCTAAATGTATCTGGTTATTAGTATCAGTCTCTGAGGACAAAGATACTGATAGTGCTGCTTTGCCATTGCCAAGCAAATCAGAAGAAAGACAGATCCAGGACAGCAAGGAGGAAGTGTCATGGTTTTTCAACCACATGTGAATATGTTTGTAACAAAAACAATGCTAGAACGGAAACAAATGATAGACTTGAAAATTTGCAGATTTTTTTTATGGCTATAATATTCCCTTTTCTGTTATTGAGCATCCAACTTTTCCAAGCAACGATCAGTTGCATTAGGCCAGGCTACAAAGCACCCAGTCGAAAGCAAGTAGCAGGTGAACTGTTCGATTCTGTTACTGTTGGCTTGAGGATGGACGCATGCAACAAATTACACGGAAAAGCAGTTACATTAGTACAAGATGGCTGGAGTAATGTGCACAATGACCCAGAGACAGCTAACTATGTGCAGACAGAGAAAACTGTGGTTTATGTATCAGCAATTGATAAGAAGACTGGAAAGAAATGTTATGCTGGCAAAAGAAGCTAAAGCATTAGCAAAAGAACTGTATGGTTGTATTGTTAAGTATGACAAATGATTTGGAACAAGATGATATTTTGGTTACGTGTGCATCAGATTGGCTAAATCTACTTGGAGAAGACCTTACGTCAAGTGCTTTGGTAATACACATAGATTTACACACACTTTTTTATAATCACCATCAGCCTGGGTAAAAGACAGCCAAGGATGTGTAAAAACCCAAATCCCCGATGACATGTTGGAACTGTCAAATAACATGCCTGGAAACGTAAAAAATTGGCCACATTATCTCAGTATTGTGAGCGATCGCTAGCCAGAACTCGAAGATAGAGTGGTCAGTATAATTAATAACCAAGGGATTTACGGAGAATTGAAGAACTTGATCAGTCAGTTGAAACCAGTTGCTGTGGCACTTGGCACACTCCAAAGGGACACATCAGCAATTGCTGTTGCATGAGAAGCATCGTTGAATCGATTGATAAATGAAGGTCTTGCACCACGCAAAGCAGACGTACAGAAGAGATTTCTTAAGGCCATTATTCTTGTCATATGTTGGCCAGCCTCCCTCATCCAAAATACATAGGAAGGAAATTATCAACTGAACGAGAAATTGCAAGGCAGTGGTTGCTCAGCAAAAATCCTGACTTTCTGCCATATTTACATGCATTTAAAGTAGAAGGTCTGTATCCAAAACAAGTGTTTTAATCGATCATGGAAGAGGTCCTCTGTAACATAGTCACAAAATCTGAAGAAGACTCATATTCCATCTGATTTCATAGAACTGGTGGTGCAGTAAGATCAGTGTCAAAACTGAGGAATAGACTCAGTCTGTCCACTACATCAAAGTTGATGTTCTGCTATGGAATGCTCCAGGGCAAATGAACCTGGACTTGTCTACAACTCCACCTGCTTCTGATTGCTTAATGGTTCATGCCTATAACACTGCATTATTGTCATTTTCATATAATCGAATGGTTGACTTTTGTTTCTATAATATTGGAAACTGGAATATGAGTCATGACATGTATAACTTCCTTGAGAAAATACCCAACCAAAGTAGGTGCAGTTCTAATGTTAGGCACTATAATTACATTTATTAGTATTACTCTTAATGCAATTTTACTTTTTGTTTGTACAGCCCTAAATTAATCTCCAAATCTTCTGCCTTATGTAACCACCATTTGAATGTGCAACTAAAACTAAGTGTAATGTGCTGTTCAGTCATGAAACAGGGTATAAAATAGAAAATGCCTTAAATAGGGACTAACTAGTTTTTCCTGGTATAGTAAAAACCATGATTTTAGCTTGCAAAAACCACGTCTGGTGGCCTGCAGGGAATGAATAGGCCAAATTCCACTCTTGGTTACTTTGGATTTACTATGGTGTTAGTCTTTTGGCTTCAGCTGAGTTCCTTCAGGTTTACACCATTGCAGAGGAGATCAGAATCAGGCCCACTGTTTGTAAAGTGCTGTCTGGTTAAGTATTGTTCCCAGTCCTAATATACTTCCGGGAGAATTGTCTCTGCCTACCAAAGTAGCCTCCTAGCCATTCAGAATTGCCCCAGCAATCTAAGAGCTGCCCCAAATACCGATCAGTAGGAAACCCACAGTGGCAGAAGAGGTTTGTCAGCTCTGAAGGGTTGGGGATGAGGTGGTGATACCAGACAGTGAGATCTGCCTGAGATTTTGCATTTGCCCCAGGGATTACCTTGCTACTGTCTTTTTGCCATTTTAAACAGCTTGAATGCTTAAGCCTGTTGTGTGTGCTTCATAAAACAGCCCTGGTTTCTTTAATTCTGCAGACCTGCTGCTAATGACAGACTGAAATAAAAATCACCTTTAACTGTGCAGCTTTGATTTGATTTTATACAAAGCTATTAACTCTCGCCACTTCAGGCTGTGTTTGAGATTAGCTGGATTAGTGGACTGGGAAAGAGGGGGGTAGAGGGGAGGACAATGCAAAATAGTTTGTCTGGATTGGTCTGAAAAACATAGCATCTATATTTCATTTACATTTCTGCCACAAATGACCTGAGTGCAGATACCTAAGATAAGGGATAAAGGATGATCAGCATTACTTACGATTTGAGGCGTTAAATAAGAACCTATTTGCATCTGTTATATTTGTCTAGATGCTGTTACTCTGGGGTGGTGAGGCCATGTAAGAATGTAGGTGGCTGTGACACTGAGAGTAGAATCAAGTCTGTATAGCTCAGCAACTATGTGACTGCAGACAAGAAAACAGGCTGGAAAATTACACTGGCTTCAGTTCACCCACTGTGCTGCAGAATGATGCAAAAAAATAGGGATGGCTCCAAAGTCTCCTGCGCAAAATACATCCCGGCAGTAGGGGATATAATATCATCCACTAATTAGTCTGTCTAGTTTGCCTAATAAAAGGACAAGGGGCAGGCAGCGTCCGTGCTTATTTTGGTCTGTTGGTTGTTGGTTTTTTTGTGGAGGTTTAAAGGAGCTAATGGCCATGACTAAGAGTGGAGACAGGGGACTAAGAAGGTGGTTAGAAATATGTAGAAAAGTTTTGTAATCATATTTTTAAAGTTGTTTCTCAGGGCAGATGTCTGGAAATTGACAGGTCGTTTGACTGACTCATTTCTGGCCTTTTACATCAGGTTTGCATTTTGAGGGGTTGGAGATTAAAAATAATCAATACAAATAGCATTTGTGCCAATTCAGGTATTGGGAAAAGAAACAGAGGTATTTCACAATGAGTTCTTTTCTAGCACTTTGGGCAAGAACACTTTCAACTAGTGAAATTCACTTACCTCCGCTCTGGTTCACACCTCTGTTACTGCAGTTTACACTGAAATCAGTGGAGTTCACCAGCTTAACACAGATGTACTGAAGTCTTTACTTAAGTCCCTAGGAATGATCTTTGTAACCCAGGAGAAACAAAAACAAATAGTGTTTATTTGAAAGACTAATAGAGGAAACCCCCCCACTTGAGAAGCCTTTTATCTGAGATCTCTTCTTTTCCTTTCTTCTTCTCGTTCATGCCCAGTATCTAAAATCTTCATTGGCTCTTGCTTGCAAATGGGCTTTGATTGATTTGTGACATAAAAGGACTTGTGTTCTGGTTTCGCACTAGCAAATGTGGCCATCACTACATCAGTCGGACTGCTGAGTGGTCCACGTTCAATCCTGACAACACAGAGGGACTCGATTATAAAATCTTCCTGACTGAAGGTGAACTGATTTGGCTGTCTTCAATATTTGGAAATTTACTGCGCCTGAAAAGAAAGGAACAATCAGGTTGGCTAGGGCCCCCTCATAACTCTGATAACGCACTTCTCCTAACTGGCAACACTCTGTGTTTAAGGTAGCCATGCCCTCCAACAATGAGCCTTGTTCTTGGCCCACAGAACCCCCTTCTCTTCCAGTCCCATGTGTCCCACAGCTCTAACAATAGTCTTCAGCCCTGACCTGCAGCATCCCTTCATGTGGCAGTCTTTGGCCTTTCTTGAACAATGTGTGTTACTGGTTCTTAATCGTGCGATGGCTTTGTTGTGTGGACAGGTGTGTGGTCCAAGACAAGAGGCCCACCATGCAAACTCACTGGGGACTCAGACCAATTGAAGTCACCTCTCCAGGCACTAAACTGGAGCTACAGCTTTGTCCTTTAGATGGAGCAAGGTCCATCGCCCCAAATGCTTTGGACATTTGATTCATCAGACTTGTATTATATTTGCTTTTATCTATGTATTTGTTAGTGTGTTTGTTTACTTTGTTGCCACCATGTTGTTTCCAAGTAGTGCAGTTTATTTTCTTTTATTTACACACATGGCCCCAACAGCTCCCACTGTGATGCTTTAAGGCTAATTTTTCCAAAGAGTTCAGCATCCAGTGTTCACCCAACATGTCTGACCTCAGTTGTGGTGGCTAAGCACTGTTAAGAATCTGACCACGGCTGTTAGTTTGATTCTGAAGTTTGGAGGACGGGGCAGATTCTCAGCTCTTCCTTTCTAGTCCAAAGGAGAGTGGAAAGAGCAGTAATCATTCTTCTGATTTACAAGACCTGCCTTCAATGTCAGCCGATAATTCTCAGGGCCCAGGATAGTATAGACTGCTGTTCAGTGGATCTAACAAGGCCTTGGGGTTTGACCTTTCCTATAAATAGAGAGTAGAGTGACACTAAATAGCTTGGGATCTGGGGTGTGTATAATACGCATGACTGACGGAATCCGTTCAGTGAAATGTTATAGAGTATATTGACTTTCTCAGAGCTCATGTGGGGCAGTGCTGGAGAGACAAAGCTTGGACAATTGACAGGCACTGTTAAATATATCTGGTTTATTTCTTCTTTCAAATTTGTAAATAAAATCAACCCACTGCGGGCCTGGCCTGTAGTTCTCAGTGTGACTTCAGCACCTCTGAAAAATCCAGCCCCTATTACCACAGCATGTGAGCTATGTTCCCCAATGTATTTATTCTCACAACACCCCTGTGAGATAAGATAGCACTGTTATCCCCATTTTACAGAGGGGGAACTGAAGCACAGAGAGGCTCAGTGATTTGCCCAAGGTCACATCACAGGTCTGTGGTGGAGCAAGGAATCAGACTCAGCTCTCCCAGGCTAGCACCCTAATCTCTGGATTAGCCATCTTTTCAGATTAGGCCCTTCCTTTATGTCGGGTATATATTTAAAAAATGCAAAATGAGTCTGCTCACCAGTGTTATCACTTTCATGTTCTGTACAGCTCTGTATCTTCATTCAGAAACATATGCTGTAAATCAGGGTGTGGCTCCTACCCTGGCAAAAAAAAGACTGTCCCGGCTTGACAAAAGATATGTCTACATCTTGAGGATGAGGTTTGTACAGGTCTCTTTGCAATAGGAGCTGCTCAAGTATAAAAGAAAGCCCTGTCCTGCCTTGGCACTGCTGTGTCACTTCAGATTGTGAGACCCAACAGTTCGTGTGATATGTACCTTCAGATGAAAGTCATATGTATGAACTGAGAAATTGAGTCTCTAATGAAATAATACTGTAGCAAGGGTGGACAAAACAATTGGGGGACAGGAATGAGAGATGCCTACCAAGTGACCTTACGTGAATTTAGCAGCCTAAATTATAAGGACTTTGTGGCAAATGAATAGCTAGTTTCTACGAATGTCTCTAACAGTGTTCATGACTGAGTGCGATGGCATTTAGATGGTTATAGGAAACCCAGTGTCCCCAAACCTACACCAGTCACATATTTAATGGGAGGCTGCTCTCTTGAGTACTTTATTATCAGCCTCTGATCAAGGGTTGAATGTAGTAGTGGTTCCTAATTTCTATCAAGGCTTGTTAGCAGGGTCACACTAATTGCGCTTGGGAGTGTTCCCGCAGACCCCATAGCAGTTTGAGGGAATCAGTGCATACACTTAAAGTCGCACCAGTGTATTTTTAGAGTTTTGTGTAATGTTGAGATTATGTGAAGGGCTTAATTTTCAAGAATTGTCTAGTCATGTCGGGTGCCTATGTTAGGTGTCATCCCAGAGCATGCCCCTTTGTGACACAGAGGAAGGCCCTCAGGCATGCTGTCCTCAGCTTCCTTTTGCTTCTTTCAAGTGAGTTGTTTTCAGTACAAAGTACTTAAATTAACAGTCCCCTTTTGGGGTCCAGTTTACTTTGTTTTTGTACATATGCTGTTTTCTTTGACCCCTCAGGCCCAAACTTTTCCCTTCAGGAAAGGGATTCCACAGCCATTCTTCCACAGTGGCTCAAACCAGCTTAGAATAATAGAATCATAAAAGATTAGGGTTGGAAGAGACCTCAGGACGTCATCTAGTCCAACCCCTTGCTCAAAGCAGGGCCAACCCCAACTAAATCATCCAAGCCAGGGCTTTGTCAAGCCGGGCCTTAAAAACATGTAAGGATGGAGATTTCACCACCCTCCTAGTGAAATAGTGTTTCCTAATATCCAACCTAGACCTCCCCCACTGCAACTTGAGACCATTGCTCCTTGTTCTGTCATCTGCCACCACTGAGAACGGCCGAGCTCCATCCTCTTTGGAACCCCCCTTCAGGTAGCTGAAGGCTGTTATCAAATCCCCTCTTACTCGTCTCTTCTGCAGACTAAATAAGCCCAGTTCCCTCAGCCTCTCCTCATAAGTCATGTGTCCCAACCCCCTAATCATTGCCCTCTGCTGGACTCTTTCCAATTTGTCCACATCCTTTCTGTAGTGGGGGCCCCAAAACTGGACGCAGTACTCCAGGTGTGGCCTCACCAGTGCCAAATAGAAGGGAATAATCACTTTCTTCGATCTGCGGAAGGGAATAATCACTTTCCTCGATCTGCTGGCAATGCTCCTACTAATGCAGCCCAATATGGCAACAAGGGCACACTGTTGACTCAAATCCAACTCCTTGTCCACTGTAATCCCCAGGTACTTTTCTGCAGAACTGCCACATAGCCAGTCGGTCCCCAACCTGTAGCAGTGCATGGGATTCTTACGTCCTAAATGCAGGACTCCGCACTTATCCTTATCCAATTTCTTTTGGCCCAATCCTCCAATTTGTCTAGGTCACTCTGGACCCTATCTCTACCCTCCAGCATATCTGCCTCTGCCCCCAGTTTAGTGGTATCTGTGAACTTGCTGAGGGTGCAGTTCTTCCCATCATCCAGATCATTAATGAAAATGTTGAACAAAACTGGCCGCACAGTCCATCAGTAGCCCCCCAGCTTCCACAGTCCATCAGTAGCCAGGTTCCATCCATGCTTCTTGGAGATCTCCTCCTAGCTCTACAGAGGCTTCAGTTTTCATCTCCATCTCAGAAGGCCTGATTTTAGCATGACCTGCCTATGAAGTGACTTTATTTATTGACTTCATCAGAGGAAGTGAGTGAAGTGTGTCACAGGTGGGTCAGGACCCATCACTCCTTAAGGGACCAATCATCCTGTGACAGTGCCCACCTTGAGATATCTGAAATGGGCCGCTTGGAGGGGAAAGAAAAGATCTCACGGCAATGTTAGCTGGGTACGCAGGGTTGGTACAAACGAGTCAGAAGAGTGAAAATCCCATGTGACTTTGCTATTGCTATTCATATTTGGGAGCGTGGAAATGCAGATTTTTGGGTTGGATTTTCCCTCCCTCCTGCCCTCTGTCAGGTGAAGTTCCTGCCTCTTTGCCCTATGATGAGACCCCTCAGGGGCATTACTGAGTGGGGAGTTTATGTGGACAGTGGCATTTGAAGCAGTTTGCAATGGAAATGCCTGCTTGGGGGAAGGAAGTAGATGAGGAATAGTCCTCACTAGGACAGAAGACACATAATCCCCCCCCTATATAGAACAGGCAGGGCAGCAGAGCAGAGGATAAAAGAAATTGAATGTGTTTCAGTGACTTTTATTTTCCATTATGGGGCTAGGCTAGCTGTATTCTGTACTCTCTCCCTGGTCCCTTACTACCAAAGCACCATCTGCACTGTAAGTTTTGTTGTCAAGCTGTCACTGCTTAATAGCAGCTCTCGATGAGACACTGACATTTTTAAAGGCCAGATCAACATGGCTGACAGCAAGGGTTCGTTTATAGGGATAATGCCAGCATTGTGCTGGGATATGGTAAATCAAATATAGAGGGAGCAGCTTCTTGCAAGTCATCACTTTCTCTCTCTGACAAAAGTCTTTGAGGTGTGGCTTATCTCCCCATGCTGAAGGAAGCAGACACACACCAGATGGGAAATAAAGGCAGAGAAATGACTCTTCAAAGCAGGGAATGTGCAGATGGGGGCCCAGCAGTTGCATCTGGTCAGATTGGGACACAGTCAGAATCCCTGCATTAATGAAGCTTTGCAGGAAGGAAGATTTGATTCTGTATTTTCCATGAGTTCATAATGCACACAGGATGGCCGGAGGAGGGGGGTGACATGTGCATGGAGGAGAGTTGTTTCATTAATGCAGAACCGTGCATGAAAATTAAGCTTCCTCCCTTCCCTTCTGCAGTGTGACGGACGGAACTGGAGAAAGAGGGTTCAGGAGGAACTGAGTATGGTAGGTGGCACCAGAGGCTTGTGGGTGCAAGTTGGTGCCAGGAAGCTGCCTCTCAAACCAGAGAGCCTCACTATGTCACACTGGCCTCGCAGCATGCTTAACAAAAATCTCTTACCTTCCAACTCTGCCTGCCTGTTGCAGCACTTCCTGCGAACGAATCACTGCCCACGGACACACATCGCTGTCCACAGAATCCATGGGGAATCAAACTTGAGTATTTGTGTGGCGTCGTGGACAGAGCCCTGGACTGAGACTCAGGAGACCTGGATACTTTTCCCAGCTCAGCCACTGGCCAGCTGGGAGAGCATGGGCAAGTCACAGCCCCTCCCTGTGCCTCAGTTTCCCCATCTGTAAAATGGTTGTATGGACCCTGCTAAGTGTGTGTGCCTTCTCAAGGTGTTGGTGTATTTGGGAAATATGTACAGAAGGACCTGCAAAGAGAAGCAACATCAGACATGGGCCCAAGGATAGGAATCGGCTTGGCTCTAGACATTCCCAAAACCTAGTGGTGGTTGACCACCATGCCCTTAGCCAGCGTTGTTGAAGGAATATTGCCACTGACTTCCATGGGAGGAGGATTGAGCTGTAGCTTTCTGATGACATCTACCTCTGATGTACTGTGGTGTAGAGGAGATGCCCCATGTTGATTTATTGTCTCGTTGCTTGCAGAGTGCAGATGCTCGCCGCCTGGAGCTGCGCTGTGGGAGGGCAGGTTATTTTGCTGTAAGTGGGAGCTGCTGTCTTTGCAGTGATTCAGCAGTGATCACCTGCCAGGACTCACTGGCTCTTTCAGGCAGAGCAGACATCTGGTTAGCAGTTGGCTTTGGTTTTGCATGTTACCTGTGTGACTGGAAGGTCGATCTAGGATAAAAGGACCAAACTGCCATCTGGCAGGAGCTAATTCGTTGGTGTGTTGACTTGTTACTGCTAGATGGGGTTACCATTTGTGATTGTAAATTCAATTGTGAAGGGGCCTATAACTTTGTGTATGAAGGTTCTCCCCCCCGACCCCCACCCCTCCTGGCATTAGTTTCAAACAGTGACATTGTTAATGATGCTGTTCTGGTGGCAAGGTAAATCAGGAGCATCAGACGCAGAAGCGCCCAGCTCTGCAACCCTTCTTCTCCTTGTTCCTGTTGCAGCAGAGAGCAGAGCTCTTAGCAACGCTGCCGCTAACACCGCCAGCCCCTGTCGCATGGGTCACTTGAACTCCTTGCTTGCTCCCTTTCCATTGCTGGCAGGTGGAAGGATCGACATGCAAGTCAGGAAGCAACATGCTGTGTATGATGTGTTGGTGCTAGTGGATTCCTGTGCTCAGTCATTTTAATTTCAAGCAGCTTCGACCCCAAAGGGGGATGTGCTTTGGAAGTGGATGCACTTTTAGCCCTCTGGGAGACTTTGTACAAACAGTAACCGTGTCTTGCTGAGCAATTGAGGGGAGGGGTGTTAGTTGCTTTATCTCTGTTTCCCTGGGTGAGTTTCACAGTGATCCAAAATGTTGAGAAATGATTGTTTCTTACCCCGGTTTGTTCTTGTGCTCTGTTTCACATCTGTGTCACTCACAGGAGAGCTGCCAACTGTTCTGGGTAACTGAACTGAGACCCAAATTGTAGGTAGAAAAAAATCTCTACATATTTTAGGCAAAGGCGTTTTAGGAGAAAAAGAATGCCCTTCATTTCTAACGCATGGTATAGGGTGGGGACTTTTACCCACCTGGCTATTCAATGTTCATATAAGTCATATGGCAAAGTTCATCTGTGAACAGGTATTGATCTTGCATGGGCTTCCTATCGCTGGACAGATTTATACCCGGTGAAATCTCCATTGACGCCAGAGGGGTGGATTTGTTTAAATGTCTTTTACCAAGACGATTTTTCTTTGTCTTTATCATCTGGCTTGGGGCATGAGACGCCTTTTTATGCAATAAGCACGAGGGGGATTTTCAGGCAAAATACACATGTCAGGCTACAACCAGCCATCCTCTTTCTCCATGTAGGGCAGTCTGTGTCTGTGTGTTGCTTAGAGTTGTCTCCATCTGACTGGCTGGGAGTGTCCTGCTCATACATCTGACTTCCTTATTGTGCTTTCAACCAACAACCCCTTTCTCTGCCTCCCTCATCCCCACCCAACAGCTGGGGAAAGAGTGGGGTGTGCAGCCTGTTGATGCTGATGCAGCATGAAGCCAATTGAAGAGCTGCTGCTTCAGAAAGTATTTTCAGCTGCTTTTCCAGGCACATCCCCTCCAAAACATGCCACCTGGCTGGGTAAGGAGGAGATGATGATGATTTATATTGCATTAACGTGTGACGCTGCAGTCATGGGCCAGGCCCCCATTCTGCTAGGTGGTACAAAAACAACAAAAACGTTCTGCGTCCCAGAGAGCTTCAAGTCTAACTGTATGACAAGAGACAGAAACTCTGCATGCGAGCAAGTGTGACTCTCATCTGACACCCCACTGCAGCTGCCATGGCACTGGGATTCCTCTTCTCTGTGGAGTGCTGCCTGAACAAGATACAGACAAGTTCTGGGGCTCTCCAGGACCCCAAAATACCCTGTCTCCATGTGGGTCTTGAGCGAACAATTTTCTTGGATCGTTAGAAGCCTGAATGAGCCCTGTGGGATGTTGCAGCAAGAGTCAAGTGACACTCTGCAGCCTGGGTAGGCAGCATGTGCAGCGTGATTAGGAATCATTTAACATTCAGCCACAATTTGTGTATTAGAGGATGTAATTTGTAGAAACACTTAGCCAGAGCCTGAGAATTTGAGCCCTGATGCAGGAGCCTATTCTTTTCAGCTAAGGATATGTCACAGGATGACTGGCCCCTTTAAATGAAGCAGATCATAGAATCATAGGGTTAGATGGGACCTCAGGGGTCATCTACTCAAAGCCCCTGCCGAAATGCAGGATTTGTTGTGTCTAAACCATCCAAGGCAGATGGCTCCAGCCTCCTTTTGAAAACCACAAGTGAAGGAGCTTCCACAATCTCTCGAGGCCTCTGTTCCATTGTCCTACTGTTCTGACCGTTAGGAAGTTTTTTCCTGAAATTTAATCTAAATCTCCTATGCTGTAGTTTGAACCCATTACCTCTTGTCTGTTCTCTGTGGCGAAAGAGAACAATTTTTTCCATCTTTTTTTGTGGCAGCCTTTCAAGTATCTAAAGACCGCTAGCATGTCCCCCCTTAATCTCCCCTTTTCTAAACTGAACATACCCAGTTCCTTCAGCCTTTGCTCGTATGGCTTGCATTCCATCCCTTCAGTCATGTTTGTCGCTCACCTCTGGATCCTTTCCAGGTTCCTCTACATCCTTTCCATACATTGGTGATCACAATGGGACACACTACTCAGCTGAAGCCTAATCAGTGCTGAGTAGAGCGGTATGGTATTATCACGTCCTGTGACTTGCATGCTATGCCTCTGTTAATACAACCTAAAATTGCATTTGCTTTTTTCTCCACAGCATCACATTGTTGCCTCATGTTGAGTTGTGATCCACCACAACTCCCAGATCCTTCCCAGCAGTGCTGCTGCCAAGCCAGTTTTCCCCCAGTCTGTATTTTTGCATTTGGTTTTTCTTCCCTAAGTGTAGCACCTCACATTTGTCATTGTTGAATTTCATTTTGTTGTTTATAGTCTAGTTCTCCAATTTATTAAGATCCCTCTGAAGTTTAGCTCTATCCTCCAAACCCCCTAGCTTTGTGTCATCTGCAGACTTGATCAAACTTGCTCTCTATACCTACATCCAGGTCATTAATAAAGATGTTAAACAACACTGGATCCAGAACAGATGGAACCCCACTTGAGAGCTCCCTCCAATCCGACATTCCATTAATAGTTACTCTTTGTTTTCAGCTGTTAACCAATTATGTGTCCACTTAATGGTGGTTTTGCGGAGCCCGCATTTCTCCATCTTACTTATCAGAATGTCATGTGGGACTGTGTCAAAAGTCTTGCTGAAGTCCAGGTATATTATGTCCACCAACTTCCCCCTTCATCCTCCAGGTATTCACGAACTGAATGTTTTATACATTGCTCTAGTAGCTTTCCAGGCATCGAACTCAGGCTGTCTGGTCTGTAGTTTCCTGGCTCCTCCTTTTCCCCCTTTTAAAAGATGGGCATTATGTTAGCCCTTCTCCAGTCTTCCAGGGCCTTTCCTGTCATCCATGAGCATGTAAATATCATTGCCAGTGGCTCCAAGATTTCCTCAGTTAATTTCTTCAGTGCCCTGGCGTGAATAGCATCCCGCTCCACTGATTTGAATTCATTCAAATTGGTCAGAAGATCTCTGATGTCTTCTTTTCTTATCCTGATCTGCATCCCTTCCCCTTTATTGTCTATGGTAACTTCGCTAGTTGTCTGGTCATATGTTTTTGTGAGAAGGCTGAAGCAAAGTAGGCATTGAGCAGCTCTGCCTTCCTATCATCTTCCATTACCAGCTCACCTGGAGTAGATGCTGTGGGATTTTAAGGACTACATGCACTGGGGTGACAAATGGACTGTTTAAGGATTTTTGTTAAAAGCTTTGTACTGTGTTTTTATAAGAAACTCTGTTGGCTTCAGTGGGATTTACATCTGAGTGAGCGAGGCCCTCTGCAGATAAAAAGTGAGAGCTAAGTGTTTGTGATGTTTGAAAATAGTCATCCACCTCCATTATTATTATTTTGTGCTTTTTATTTGGTTTCTTGCCCTTCTTTAGTCATTTGTTTGAACATTGGAATGATGACAAAGCTCCTGCATCTGTTCTGTATATTCAAAGAGCTCTGGGGCTTAATGCCTGTAGTCCAGTCATTGAGTAATTCAGCAGCACATGTCCTTTTCCTCGGTCGTGATAAGGAACGATGCCATTGATCTATGAGATACGGCGATTCCTTTGAGAGGAATGTTTTAAAGACTGAGAAAGAGCAGGCATCTGAGACAAATGTCTTCATGGTTTAACAGTAAAGTGAGCAGCCCCTGGGAAAAGGCCACAAATACTGTGGAACCAAAAGACTAAAGGTGACAGATAAAGCATTTGCAGTAGACGGGATGAGAAATGCTCTGGCAACGCAGGATGGAGAAAGAGCTCCATTTAGATGATTGTTTCCTGCAAACTAATGGCTGCGATTTAAAAATAACACACATTAGGTCTGGCCTCCTGAAATTCTTATTTGACCTGGTCTTGTTAGGCCAGGGAGCTGATGCAGCATCAGGCTCCATCTGGCAGAGAGCGAGTGTCCAATTATTTCTAATGCCTCATAACTTACACCATGAAGGAACAGTGCTCTGAGATTCAGGGTGCTGGAAGAAAGGGCATTTGTCTTCCGGGTTGTCAAGCACCGAGCACTGCTCGATTAGGGATGCAGAGGAAAGGGTGGGTTAGGATCTTTTCTTGTTTGTATGATAGTTCTGCAAGAGTAACGCAAATCAGACAGAAGCCAGAAAATGAGCAGAAACTCGGAGCCTTGCTCAGATTATAGTGAGGTGCAGGACTGGGCAAGTTTGGGATGGGGGGAATTGGCTGTGGCCCTGTCTTTCCTCCGTTGGTTGATTTGCATCTCAACCTTCGCCCTGCTGGACCCAAGCAGGATTATTTCAGTAGATATTATTTCCCCTTTTTTGTTTTGGTTTGTTGACATTACTGATCAGTTGCTTCTCTTTGCTTTGTTAAATATTAATCCATTTTTAAAAAAAAATCTGGATTTTCAGTCATAGGTACCTAAATGTAAGCCCCTAAATCTTTACTTAAGTGACCTGCTTTTCAAAAGTGCTGAGTACCCCGCAGCTCCAGATGCCTTCAATCAGAGCTGTTGGTTGCTTTTGAAAACCTGGCTTCTTGTTTAGATTTCTAAATACAATTTAGGAGCCAATCTTTAGGCTCCTGCCATTGTAAATTTTAGCCTGTGTCTCTGTTTCAGACTTTGCCTAGTCCAGAATAGCTATAGACTGAATATTTACCTAGGATTGTTTTATGTTGATTACCAAAGCCTTTGAACTTATTTCAGTGAAACACAGAAATACACAGCAAATTGCTCACTCAGAGGTTCCTGAACACTTCTTAGTAAGTTGTTAGCACTTGAGCCATACTAAGGATTCGTTGGTCCAGACAGTCCAATTCTAAATTTGGAGCCATCATTCAAAATCTGGAGACAAAATGGCATCCAAGATAGATTAAACTGATCGAACTGAAAACCTCTTATAAAGGCTCTAATAGTGAGCTTTAATTTAGTTTATAAAAACTTGCCTCCCCTCTCCTGATACCCTACCTCTTAGACTTGGGCCCATTTATACTAGGAACCATTAAAACTCAGCCCCCGTATAAATGCGTCATTGTAGCATCTTTCCATACTTTGACAATCCTGCAGTTGCTGCAGACTGACATGCCTTGAGTTTTTGATGGTGTCCCCCTCTGTCTAGTTCTGTTCTGAAGCAGAATGCTAATCCCCCTGTAAGCAGCCATAGCTGTGCTGCAGAGACATGGTGCTCTGGGTTTTGGTGGCCTGGGTTTCAAAGGGTAAGAACTCTTTTAATACCTTTGTACTTGCTTCACAGAGCAATGACCCACTGAGAAGGAGCTACTCCATACACGATGCATTGTGTAAACTGCACAATGTCAGGAGGATTAATAGAACTAGGCTATTTAGTTCTCACTGCACTGGATCTAATAAACCTTTAGCCGTTTATTATGTCTGGCCTTTTGTACCTGCAGTTCTGTCTGGGAGTGAATTATATTAAGGTAATATGGTTGAGAGAAATTAGATTACACAGAACTAAAACGGGCTGAATGCAAGAGCTAAAAGGGCAGCCTGTACTTTATTGAAAACAGGAAGGAGCGACAGTAACCTCCAGACAAGACATGTGAGTGAAGTGGAGTTTTCCAGGAGGAGGATTTAAAGGGCTGGAGCTCTGTAGTCCTAAGAACTGTTTTCATCTCTCACAGCCAAAGGGTCCTCAGTGTTCTCTCTGGACTCCTGATCCAGCCTGTTTACATTCGTGCCTGGATTATTTTTAAAACAATTCTCTCTGGACTTAAAGGGCCAGATGCGCTGGTACTCTCCTCTGGCCGTGTTGCACTGCTCTGGTGACACAGAGCAGCCGTTAACCTGGTTTAATGGGCCGTTTAAATTGGGTTTATAGCTGCCAGGGCAGTACAAAGCAGCCAGAGCCTGCCAGTGAGTCCAGTCCTAGATCATTTGGATACTAACTGTGCTTCTGCCACACACAGAGCAAAGACAATGCAAAACTGAAGAGGCCTTGTCAAGGTTCCTCCCCCACTCTGAACTCTAGGGTACAGATGTGGGGACCTGCATGAAAAACCTCCTAAGCTTACCTTTACCAGCTTAGGTCAAAACTTCCCCAAGGTACAAAATATTCCACCCTTTTGTCCTTGGATTGGCCGCTACCACCACCAAACAAATACTGGTTACTGGGGAAGAGCTGTTTGGACACGTCTTTCCCCCCCAAAATACTTCCCAAAACCTTGCACCCCACTTCCTGGACAAGGTTTGGTAAAAAGCCTCACCAATTTGCCTAGGTGACTACAGACCCAGACCCTTGGATCTTAAGAGCAATGAACAATCCTCCCAACACTTGCACCCCCCCCTTTCCAGGGAAATGTTGGATAAAAAGCCTCACCAATTTGCATAGGTGACCACAGACCCAAATCCTTGGATCTGAGAACAATGAAAAAGCATTCAGTTTTCTTACAAAAAGACTTTTAATAGAAATAGAAGTAAATAGAAATAAAAAAAAAATCCCCCCTGTAAAATCAGGATGGTAAATACCTTACAGGGTAATTAGATTCAAAACATAGAGAACCCCTCTAGGCAAAAACCTTAAGTTACAAAAAAGATACACAGACAGAAATAGTTATTCTATTCAGCACAATTCTTTTCTCAGCCATTTAAAGAAATCATAATCTAACACGTACCTAGCTAGATTACTTACTAAAAGTTCTAAAGCTTCATTCCTGGTCTATCCCCGGCAAAAGACAGAATATAGACAGACACACATACCCTTTGTTTCTCTCCCTCCTCCCAGCTTTTGAAAGTATCTTGTCTCCTCATTGGTCATTTTGGTCAGGTGCCAGCGAGGTTACCTTTAGCTTCTTAACCCTTTACAGGTGAGAGGAGATTTCCTCTGGCCAGGAGGGATTTTAAAGGGGTTTACCCTTCCCTTTATATTTATGACAGGCCTAAATAGCCTTATGAGGCGTAAATGACTTATCTCTGAATGCTGCTCTGCTTGTCGCAGTGCTTGCTCCACTTCCAGTAGCTTTGCCCTATTTTGAGGAAGAGTGAATATTAGTAGCCTCTCAGGATAGGGACTGTCCTCTGCTGAGCTGCAAGCCCTCAGCACAAGTCACAGGAACAATGTGTCATTGCTGTCTGCCAGTGCTCAACACAGGATGCCTGCAAACTTTAAAGAAAAATAGTGATGCTCAGAATCTCACACCCATATCTTGGACAGTGCAGTTGCTGTTTTGATTGACACAAGCACTGATACGTGCGTGTTATGGCAATAATTCTATATGCAAGTGTGAGGCAAACACATGGCAGGGTGAGAGCAGCTGTGAAGCTAAGCAGCACACAAACCTTGAGTGTGTAGGGAAAGCACAGAGTCAGTATATACTTGAGCAGCTGAACAGCCTGAAGCGTGTTACTTCATTGCCAGACTCAAATTGGGATTCTCTTCTCCCACTGCCAGCTCTGTTCCTTTCTCTGCTTTCCCCTTTATGCACTGAACACCCTCCCATTTCAAGCCCACTAAGCCGCCACCTTCTTTTCATTGCAGCCCCTTCCTTCCACGATGCCTTCCATGTGATGCAGTAACCACAAATAATAGGGTGCCCAAATGGTGTGGTCTTATTACTGCACTCTTCAGTCCACCTCCAAGCATGACGTGCAGCCCATATCTTGGTGTACAACAGATCACCAGGTAACGCAGCTCCTTCCATGCTTTTCTGTGTAGGCACAGGAAGAGGTGGAAGTGGCTCATATCATTACAGGCTCTTTGAGATCCTTGGGGATGGAAGGCTGTGTATAATCAAACGCTGGCTGGGAGCGTTAGAACTGGAGTTAAGAGCCCTTGCCCTTCCATTGCTGAGCTGACAGAGTCCCAAGAGGCAGGACAGTTTTCTGCTGGATGACTCCAGTTGCCTAACTCCTGCTTTGCATTCTTTCCCAGTGTCTCTACAAGTGGATATTGTTCCAAGTCAGGTGGAGATCAGCGTAGGAGAATCCAAATTCTTCTTATGTCAAGGTGAGTGCTGTCGGCTGCTGCTGTCAGGATTTTCTAGCCGTGTTTGTTGAGTCACTTTTGGGGAACCCACTCCACTCAGCCCCAGACATATTTACATGTACAGGGACATGCCATTTAATTCTCCATGTTGTTGTTGGGTTTTTGGTTTTTTATTTTGTAATTCAAGCAGATCAAAAGCAATCGCAGGTATAATAGCAAAGGGGACAGAGGTGGTTGGGCTGGGAGAGTAAAGATCCACTTCCTGGGGCTGGGAAGAGAAGGCAGCTCTTAGCAGGTTTTTGTAACAATAAAACAACCAAAAATGAGCCATCCCAGAACCCCGAAGACCCCAGAAGAGATGCCCCAGAAATGTGTTACATCACATCTCAGCATTGGTCTTTTTTGTTTTAGAAGTATTCGTATTAGGGCCGAGATTTTTCAAAATCATCTGGGGGATTCTGATACCCAATTTCCAAGAGCTTGAATGGGAGCTTGGATTCCAAGCCCCTTGGGCAGCTTTGAAAATCTCCACCTCAGTCCCCAAGGATTTTAATACCACAGGAATCCTGCATTTTTAATATCACCCTTCCTGCCACTTGCTCCAACCAGCTGAGTGAAAGAAGCATGCATCCCGTGTGGTACTGCACAATTACTGCAGCACACCCATTTCAGCACACACACATGCTATTGGCTACAGGTTTCCCTGTAAAGCAACTGGCCTGGTTTGCCTGGGTGAACTGGTTGCCTGGGTGCAACACTGTCATGATAACAAATGATCCTAGGTCACCCCTAAACCAAAGCATGACACTGAGCAAACATTAAAACATGGCTTGGAGCCAAGTTCCAGTGGTGGAGTGTCTGACTTCCCCAAGCATTTCCTCGTTAGAGCAAGGGAGGAGGCTGTGGGACCTAGGCTAGCACAGCGCAGTGTTATTTGTTAAATGTATGTAAAGTGCTTTGAAGGCAAAAGTGTCCTCTGAGTAAGTGCTACTGTGATGACTCCACCTTGGTCTCAGCAAATGGGATTGGTTAAATTTCCTCTGACAAATTCCTCTGAACAAATAGCAAAGCCACATGGGAAAACCATGAAACGTGAGCTCCAAGAGATGGGTCCTTACAAGCTGCTTTGATATGCATCAGATGCAGTGGCAGGTTTAACTTGCTTGATGTGCTGGTGCAGCAATTTAACCAGCTTGGTTTGCAATGCGATGCCCCAGCACAACCTGCAAACAGGGATATTTATTGGAGCAGGAGGAGTGCTGTGTTTCCATGCTGAGCAGGGTGGGGGAAGAAGACCGAAGGGATGTATATGAGGCCATTCCAAGCCTGAAATGGGCAGCTGCTCCTTTTGGCTGCATGGGGCAGCAGCTAATAGATGTCTTTCTGTGAGGGTGGGGAGCTGTCCCTGGTGGAGCCAGAACATGGTGTATAATGTGTGAGACACTGCTGGATTAGCCGTCTGGCATCTGGGCTTGTCAACAAATCCAAGGGGGCTTAAACGTGCCCCCTCAGGTGGGGTAGGCACTCTCACAAACCCAGCTCAGTAAGCATGCCCCACGCTGCCCGGGCATCAGAAATCCTTTGCCTGGTCTGGGCCCTTTCCACAACCCTGCAGGTGATGGCCGCCAGGGCCCTGGCTGGCTGAGAGGGAGCAGGTCCAATGTGCTTTGTTTCATCTCTAGTGACTGGGGAAGCCAAAGCCAAAGACATTTCCTGGTTCTCCCCCAACGGCGAGAAGCTGACGCCCAACCAGCAGCGCATCTCAGTGGTGCGGAACGATGACTTCTCCTCCACCCTCACCATTTACAGTGCCAACATCGATGATGCTGGCATCTACAAGTGTGTCATCACCAGTGAGGAGGAGGGCGACTCTGAGGCCACCGTCAACGTGAAAATCTTCCGTAAGAGCATGGCTCTGGGAGCCTGCTTTGGGGTCGGGCTCTTCTGAGGGGAGGCCAAGGGACTTGCTGGGGAGGTGTGGCTCTTGTTAGTGAGGGGTGGCCAGGAAGGGGAGCCACCTCCCAAACAGACTGGGAAGTGGAAGGCTGTCAAAGTGGAGCCCATTCCTCCCTTAGCAGTGAGGGGAGTGTTGACTGTGAAGAAGGGTGGGGAGGGACATGAACAGGAGGCTGGAAAGTGGTGGGCAACCTTGCCTGTGAGGAGACGCTCACCTGTGAGAAGCTAGGAGAAGGGCTGGTCTGTGAAGGATATGGGAAGAGGAGAGTTTGTCCCACAAAGGGAGATGGGACGGAGGTAGTCATGGTATTTGTCTGACTGACCCCCCCGCCATCTCTGTTGTCAGAGTTACTGAGAGAAACAGAAGCATTGAAAAGCCATTCGTGGACAGTGTTTACATCACTGCCCAGGCCAGGCTGGCCTTTGTGTCTCAAGCTGGCCAGCTAGCAGTGGGCAACTTCCTCTCAGTTAACCCTGTGATTTGTCAGGTTGGCCTCAGAGCCACGTTCCTCATTTGCTGCGCTTCCCCATCTAATTCATGTTCCTCCATCCAAACCAAACCCTCCTGGTGTCACCCACATGCTGTTAGCGAGGAGACTGAGAGCTCAGCCTGAGGGTTACTTCTGGCTGTGTGAATGGTCCCTGGCCCATACCGCTGCCAGGAGCCAAGCAAAGGGATCCACAGGCTAAGCTGAATAGTTCAGGGCCAGGAAGGCCATTCCTAACACACCCTTTGCTCAAGCCATTCAGCGACCCTGCATTGACCTGCTTAATGGTATGCGACAGATAAAGCAAGGGGTTGATTGGCTGTGATGTCTGTTACTATCGTACATGCTTTGCTCGCCTCTTGTTACCCAGGGTCTCTGCACAGCAAGTAGGCCGGGGAGACAGCCAGCTCCAGCAGTCCCTGTCCACAACAGAGGTTGTGGTAGCCACTTTCTGGAGCCTCTGCCCTCAGGCCCACTGCTCTGAGACCTGGGTAGAAACAGAACAGCCAGAATCTCCAATCACAGAGCTGGACAATCCCATGGTCTTTGCAGTTTGCAGAATGTGCTTGGAACTTAGAAAGGGTCCTTCACCCCTGATGGAGACCCCACTAAAATCTTTGATGCAAGATAGTGAGGTGCGAAGGTAGAGCCCAGTGTGACATGAATGTCTGGGAGATAAGCATGGAATGATGTGCCTGGTGCAGATCAGGCAGCGTTGGGATGAGGCAGGATCAGGGCTCAGCACAGGCCCACGGGGGATCCTGCATTCAGGAGGCCCATAGTAGCCCTCAGCTGGCAAAGCTATCCTAGCTGTCCCTTCCCTACCAGCTGGGAGGTTTTGCGTTTGGCTTTCCCATAACACAACATCCAAATATGGACACTGTTGTGAATCCAGTTGCCTCTTGGTGTGTAACTAGCACAGGGTTCCTGTACCATAGTGCGGGATGCCAATGCCAAGCTACACACGTTGCTATGGCGTGAGCATCCCAAGTGGGTTCGTGCATATGTATCATTGTTTCATCTGTGCTTTTAGTTGGCAACGTGCCTTGCAATTCAGATGGTGCCCACAACTCGCTGGGGCAGCAGCTCCATTGTCCTGTTGCTCTCCTTGTTTTCAGAGAAGCTGATGTTCAGGAATGCTCCCACCCCTCAGGAGTTCCAGGAGGGGGAAGATGCTGTGATTGTGTGTGATGTGCTCAGCTCGCTGCCTCCCACCATTATGTGGAAGCATAAGGACAGGGACGTTGTCCTGAAAAAAGATGGTAAGGAATGAGAGGTATTGGCACTTGCCCTTTCAGAGGCCTTGTGTAGGTCTGCCGGGGTGGCAAATGGACAGGTAGGCACAGGGAACTCAGAGCAGTGAGGGTGAAATGGCACACATTAGGTTTGGCCTCCTGGGACCCTTATGATCATCCAGCCTGATCTCCATAACACAGGCCAGAGAACCTCACCCAGGAATTGCATTAAAAGACAGCATCTAGTAGTTGAAATAGCGTTGAAAAAGAAATCCAGTCTGGATTTAAAGACGCCAAGTAATTAGCCTGTCCTGGCCAGAGCCCTCCCATTTCCCCTACCCTGGGCCAAGGAGCCGCACACAGTGGAGCCCATCTATGGATTTGGTGGGCTGATGTCACTCCAGAGCACTGTCTCCCCTGAGCATGTGAGCAATGTTGCCTCTGCAGCGTTTCCCAGCCCGTCAGTCTAGGCGCTTTGCCACAGTCTCCCTGTGAGACCTTGGGCAAGTCTCTCAGCCTGCCTGTGCCTCAGCTCCCAATCTAGAAAAGGGGGCTATAGCCCTGCTCTACTTCGTAGCGGTGGTGTGAGGATACACGCACTAAAGGATTGTGAAGTGCTTTGAGATCTACTGATGAAAAATGCTATATTAGAGCTAGGTATTATCATTATTTAAGACCAGACTCCACTCCCCTGGGAGACAAGCAGTAAATGGTTCATTGGCCCAAGCCAGGTATTGATTAAACTTAAAGTAAAATAAAAGTGTTGGTTGTAAAATAACAAAGCGGTTTGTCCCCACTGCCTCTTAGCTTGCTGTGTGAGGGAATCTCTCCTGGATGAGTTCTTTCCTGGCAATGTCAGATCTGATTATGGGGGTGACTTTCATTACCCTGGTGGAAAGGGAAGTTACATTACGTTAAGTTCTGTCTCCAAGCTGTAAGGGGGGTGGGGAAGTGCCCGTTGGTTGCAGAGCTCTCTCTAAATGATCCTTGACTGAAGCTTCCTTTTGTCTCTTCTAGTCCGATTTATAGTCCTGCCCAACAACTTCCTGCAAATCCGGGGAATCAAGAAAACGGATGAGGGGACGTACCGCTGTGAGGGCAGAATCCTGGCTCGTGGGGAGGTCAATTTCAAGGATATTCAGGTCATTGTGAATGGTGAGCAGCTTGGAGCCCTGGCTGTGGAGGGGACCTGTGCTACTTGGGTTATAGGCTGCTGCATACTTGTCTTGGAAGGAGAGACACGATCATCAGTTCACACTCGTGAACTGTCAGAATCATGATCCATGAGGCTTATTAATCTCACTCTGCTGTGTCAAATAAACACACCCATGAAATCAATTTGGCATTTACAAGATGTTTACAGGAAATTATCATGTCAGGAGTAAGCTTGAATGTCTCATAGCTCAAAGTGAGAGATGGCCCTCATGTTGATTCATGGATGGTTTTGTCCAACAGACCATCTTCTGTGCAATGTGGTTCCTCTTCCTCCCACCATTTGATAGAGACCCTGTGCATCAGATGTATAGGTGCAAACCTACAGGTGACGTGCTCCCTTTGGCGCAAGGTTGTGATTCACTGGACTGATTTGTGTGTATGGCAGAGGGCAGGAAACTTCCTTAGCTAGTTATTTTCTACCCACCTGTTCTTTTCCCCTCTCTCTAACTCAACTTCTTTTTCTTCCAGTGCCTCCTTCTGTCCGTGCCAGACAGAACACCATGAATGCTACGGCCAACCTCAGCCAGTCTGTCACCTTAGTGTGCGATGCTGATGGCTTTCCTGAGCCAGCCATGCGCTGGATGAAGTAAGATACTCTAAGCACAGCTTACATGGTTTAAGAGTATGGATGTTTTAACTGAGGCACTCGACATGAGTGCTGCTTCCATCTGCAGCTCTGATTGAGCAGAGCTGGTCACAGCGGGGAATGGCACAATTTTAATTTAGCTAGTTGGCATGAGGGATGTTTACAGGCGAAGAACTCCATGGCACAGGACCCCAAGGCAAGGGTACTGAGGATGCAACCAAAGGAGGAAAACAAGTGTGAGACAGGTGGTACCATGGGGAAATTGTCCTTCCTCCCAAACAAAGAAGCTAAATTTAGAAATACAGATGAGTTCTAAAAACCAGCCAGCATTAACTTCCCACCCAACCTGCTTGTTTTGTGCCCTGCAGGGATGGGGACCTGATAGAACGGGGGGACGATGACGAGAAATATGACTTCAACTATGATGGCTCCGAGCTGACCATCAAGAAGGTAGAAAAGAGCGATGAGGCGGAGTACACCTGCATCGCTGAGAACAAGGCCGGAAAGCAGGATGCCATTATCCACCTCAAAGTCTTCGGTAAACAGGGCAATAACAGGCTTGATATAGCTCCTTCCCTCCCCGCCCCACTCCCTACAGACTGGTCAGAAACCCCAGCTGGCCATTGGCAGCTCATTGCTATAAACTGGAAGCCGCATGCCCTACCTACCCAGCAGGTATGTCTGGCTCAGACACTGGGTGTGCTTGCTGAATTAGTGTCAGCCTCCATGCCAGCACTATGCTGTGTACCAGACAAGAGATGCCGATGGTCACTGTGAAATACTGAGTCTATTCCATTTCTTGTCTCTTATGGCTGAAATTTTACCCTCCCCTGCCAGGGGTCAGCACTAGGCTGTGTGCCACTCAGATGCTTTTCAGGCTTTTAGAGTTGAATCCAAAGTCAATGGGAGATTTTCCCTTTGATTTCTGTGGACATTAGGTCAAGCCTTTAGGATTTGAGTGGGACTTTTGAAAGCTCTGCACTGGGGTGAATTTCACCCTTAGCTGCATTAGGGAAAACATTATAGTTAGCCCTTGTGAAGTTGTCAGTTTCTTCCAGCTGTTTATTGCCATTTATCACGACCTTTTGTGTGTGCAGGTGCAGGTGCAGGTGTGCAGAGATCTGAGTTAAAAAACCCAGCTCACACAAAGGTGGTTGTCAAACAACAAAAGTTAACCTTAGCTTTTCTAGTCTCCTTCCCGGCTTTCTTGAAACAGCTTCGGTGTGCTTGCTCCAGGGGCTGAGCTGGGCTCATTTTTAGTTTTGCTAAACTAGAAGCCAGGGCTAGCTGGAGCAGAGGAGGGGAGGGCACACCATGCTGCCCCTCAGCCTGCTGAAGCAATTCTCTCTGAAAGTAGCAATGCAAAAGCCTTTTTGTCTAATTGATGGTTTCAGTTCAGAATTCGCTGATTCCAGGCAGCCTTGCTTCTTAGCAGTGGCCAAAAAACCCACTGTGCTTCCTTTCCAGCAAAACCCAAAATCACTTATGTGGAGAACAAAACTGCCATGGAACTGGAGGACCAGATCACACTGACCTGCGAGGCTTCAGGGGACCCAATCCCCTCCATCACCTGGAGAACCTCCACCCGGAACATCAGCAATGAAGAGAAGGTATAACAGCTCCCAAAGCCAGGACCTCAGTAACATGGCTCAGAGCAGCTCATGTCTGCCATGCCTCCCACTCTTCTCTGCTGAGCCAGAAGACATGATGATGTCATGCAGATGCACACTGAAATCCGGGCAGTTCCCCCTCTCTGTCTATTATAAGACCCTGCCGTGCTGCACAACGCACCTGTGAGCCTGGTATTTGTCATTAGAGCCCTGGCTGATGTAAATTGGCCTCGCTGCATTGAAGTCAGTGGAGCTATACCATTTTGTTGCAGCTCTGCTCCCACCATGTTTCTCTCTCCTTAGTTCCTACTACTGAGGCTTCAGAGAATTGCATTAAAGCACCAAACTGGGGATCCTTTACACAGGAGTTTCCAGGAAACAGTCCACTCTTTGGTTCCATTGTGGTGGGTGGAAACAGGTGCCCAATTTCAGTGTGCTCAGTGATCTCATCATGGTGGTAGAACCATCCTAGGGGAAAAAAGCATCTCTCAAAGATGCTATGGACCAAAATGAGCCTGTTAATTTTTTCTTGCCCCCCGTATCGTACACTCCCACTGCACGTACTCTGGGCACAAACACTGGTTGCCTTTGTGTTCGCCTGTATCGTGAATCACATACTGATATCATTTTGTTTTTAAAGGAAAAAATAATTAGCAGGCTTTCTGTAAATAATCATTCTGGCTTGATTTGCCACTGGCTGTCTTAAGGGCGTAATAAGTGGAGATTTGGGGACCTCTGTCCATTGTTATGAGTCACATAAAAGGCAACTGAGCCAGAAGGGAGAACCTAGCTTCAACATTGAACTACCTTTAGGCAAATAGTAAATTAGATAGTGCTCATTGCTAATTCTGTAACGACAGGCCACTTGTAGTGGTTAGCGGCCTGAACCCTTTAGAGGGTCTGAGTCAGTGTGAAGACCAGGGGACTTGGGAGTGCATGGTAGAAACACAGACTGAGCAAGACACTGTCTTAGAACCAGCCACACAGCCTATTCCTGCAGTAATGGGCCCTTTGTGTTGTGTCATCAGTCTCCTCTTTTCAGTGTAGTGATGACGCATAATCCATTGCCTGAGATATCAAAAACCACCAGGCTTCCCCCTCCCCTTTAGGAAAGGGATAAGTTCCATTGGGCTCAATAGCGGGCCTACTCTATAGCTCAGTGAGGTCAATGAAAAGATCCCATTGCCTTCAGTGGGATTTGGCTCAGACCCATATTGCATTGGGGC
Source organism: Natator depressus (assembly GCF_965152275.1). NCBI lineage: Eukaryota > Metazoa > Chordata > Testudines > Cheloniidae > Natator > Natator depressus. The sequence goes on from NC_134255.1 coordinate 15,429,678, forward strand.
AACTGGACCAGGGTATTCACAGGTTTGCTTCCATCCAGGAAAGGTATTTGAGAAGCCAGGGACAATGGGATCTGGAGTCTTGATTTCCTGCATCTTAGGGAAAGAACTTTTGTGTAGTGAATAGAAATTGAAAACAGAAGACTAAATCGCATAAAAATCTCCCAGAGGAACCCGCTCTTTCCATATTCCTCTGCCTGTCTAGCCCAATTTAGCTAATGAGATCTCAGCTGCAAAACTGCTAATTATTTTGAGACTCACATATCCTGTTTGATGCTGTTGAGTCAGTGATCTATATTAAGGAACTATGGTGCGTATTTGGATAGTTTCTTATGTAGATAGGAGGAAAATGCAAAGATTCAAACTACTACCATATGTCTGATGTACTGGCAGAGTCCCTCATTCCAGGGTTGTTTGTTTTATGTATAAATCTCCAGTGTGTTAGGTACCTTCCCGGCAGGTATTTATGTGATTGGTTCCTGTTTATTAAAAGCTCATATGCAATGCGTTAGGTGCAGATTAATGATACAGACATTCAAAAAAACTCAGGAGGTCAAAATGTCCAGGAAATGACACTCTACCCTTCTCCCCTCCCCTACCTCCTCACCTGCTCCTGCAAAGCTCAGAGAAACAGATAAGCCTCAACTTTGGGACAAAGAATGCTGTTTTCAAAGTGCCCAAATCAAAAGTGACTTAGGTATTGGCCTGTAGGCACTTAGGAGCTTACCTGGGAGTCAGGTGCCTACGTACTTTTGAAAATCCATCCCTATGTTGGTTTTGGAAATGGGATTTAGGCACCTAAGTCACTTTGGCACTTTGAACACTTTATCTTATGTCCCAGTCTCAAAGAATTCACCATCTAGTGTACAGACAATGGGAGCAGGAATGGCAGTCAGTGAACACTGAAGTTGTCAGTGCTGAGATCTTTTGGGATAAGATTCCTATTGCTGGTGAGTCTGTTGTTTTGCAGAAGAATGAATGCATATGTTCTAAATGAGAGAGAGCGAGTTGGGCAGTTTTCCCCAAGCACTATTGTGGAAACAACTAACCCAGGTGAATTCTGTGGCCATGACAGACTACGGGCATGTCTACAGAACCGTGCAGTCACGTCCTAAAATACTTGCCTATCTCCGTTACAGAAGAACTTAGCTAGCAGAGATAGCCCAAGGGAGTGGTTGGTGTAATGAGTGGTTTCCTATTGATTTGGAATACCTTTTGTTTATCTTCCCTTGAGTATTTATCACTGCTGTGTTGGAAAACAGGATCATGTCTTTTTGAATGATACAAGAGGAAATATCCGTACAGTCAGGGCAAGTGGCTAGCTATATTTCAGTCCACTCTCTTTTGTCCCTCTTGCAAGACAATGATTAGGGTGCAGTAAAGTTAGTTTTGATCTGGTATATGTCAGTATGTTCAGGCTTCACCATTTCAGTGCAGAGACATTACAGTCCTGTTTCCTATTAGGTTTCCAGATGGACGCTCTCACTAACCAGGCTGTTTTCTTACACACGTGCCCAGGAAACATTAGCTGAGTGTCTTATGTTAATGCACAAAAGAAGGTTTCCCATACAAGATTCTCAGCTGCACTGTGTAAAAATAATGTCGTCGGGTACAGTATCTGCTGTTAAAATCTTGCCGATGCTGGTGGCAGGCTGGCCAGGTATATACCGAAGGATTACTGCTCCCTAGCCTCTCATCAGAATCTGCATTGCATGTTACTGATACCATCTGCCTAACAGCAAACGAGAGGTGCTAGCCAAAGAGAGAGTACATATGTTCTCATTAGTCAGTGTGGAAGTCAGTGCCTTCTGCTCTGCTCAGCCAATCAGTGATCATACAGCCAATGAGAGCTTTGTGCTAGTTTTCCCCCTGGAAGGGGATTAGGAGTGCCACCATGCCCAGCTCTCTGTGGGAATGTGGTATTTGTAAGGAGGGTCAGCACTTAGCCATATCCTATGTAGTCACAGATAGCACTTCAAAGAGAGTGAGTGTGAGGTTTGGGCCAAATCAAAGCCAGTTTAGGAAGATGAAAGGGTTTGCTTCTGCCAAGCATGAATCCTGGCCCATTGTTCCCAGATGAGGGAGTGTTGAAGTTATCAACTAAAAAGCCTGGAGGAGGAGGAGGAGGAAGATGTCAGCCTCATGCAGTGCCATTGCTTTGTTTTTCGCCAGTGTGGTTGTGTGAAAACACACCTCAGAAATGGGCAATAAACAATCTGTCCTCTTAAATCCAATCCTAACCAGCCCCCCTCTCCCCTAATTTGGGAAAGCCCTTTGGCACTTTAGATAAGTATTGAGGCTCATTTTTGCGTTTCAGTGGAGATGCAGAATAAAGGGTAATGATTCTTGCCAATACAATCCCATGCTGAGTCTCTCCCTAATCAAATAGCTAAAATCTGGAATGATAATTCAAGAGCATAGTGAACCCGCCCTGGATTCTCTGCCTCCTTCTGTGCTACTGAGAGCTTAGTGGATGTGTCAACATCATCTTGTTAAGCCTTCTTTTCACCAAGGCTCTCTTACAAGGTCCACAGTTACTGAAGTAGAGAAGCTTGTGCAAAACTCATACTTCCTGAATGTAACAGTCTGAGATGTACATTCTGTAGGTAGCAATTTGTCTAGCTAAAGGCGTGTATGTTCTAATTTGACCAATAGATCTTCTAGGGTGAATTGCACAGATGTGTTGGTGCTACTCTAAGATTAATTTCCCAGCACCTCAGTCTAGCCATGTTTCAGGGATTTGTTGGCATTAGCAGTGCTGCAGGGTAGCTGAGACCCCAAATTGTTTTTGTTTTTAAAAAAATCAACCAATTTTGGTTAATATCTGGAAATGTTTTAATGAAATTAGTTGGAAAGACTTTCAGTGAGAACAGAGTTTGTTGTTTGTTGGAATTTCAGCACTCCTCTCTGCAGCATTTGCAACCCAATCATTGCAGCATTGGATTAGCGCATGAGAAGCAGTGGATAAGGGTGACTAGTTCCTTTTTATGGTCCAGGCTAAGCGAAATGCAAGAAATAAACAGAAATAGGAGACAGGTTAAAAATTGAGCCAGCTCCTCAGCTGGTGTAAATCAGCACTGCTGCATTTACTTTAGTGGAGCTATGCCGAGATACACCAACTGAGGATCTGTCCCTTAATTTTTAATCCGGGGTGGTATTCATAACATAAGCAAGAATCTTCATTGTGCTGATTCTCAAGCATACGGTGCCCCTTCAGCATGGGATTTCCTAATCTTGATTTGCAATGTGTCCCCACTTTTAATTACATTCAAAATCATCCATATATAAATGTAATAGTCAGGAGGGTTAATTCCATTAAATTCTCCCAGGAATCCCTTATTTTCTAAGTTGCTCTCATTTAATTGCTTGAATCCAATGAGAGAGAGAAACTTCCTAAGAATTTACTAAGCTCGTGAGCTGCTTTGGTCCTATGCAGCACGGATCTGGGCTCCCCTTTTCCCTGGCCTTTGGGGGATTGGGCAATCAGCATGAAACTGTCTAGGATTGAGATTGCAATTCTAGTTTAATTTTGAACTGCTACCAGCCCCAGAAGGTAAAGGCTGCTGCATAGAAATAGGCCAGCTATCCTGGAGAGAGAGCTGGGCTTTCTCCTACTGAAGATAGTTAAGACCCAGGCAGACTGCGAAGAGCTACAAAAGGATCTCTCAAAAACTGGGTGACTGCGCAACAAAATGGCAGATGAAATTCAATACTGATAAATGCAAAGTAATGCATATTGGAAAACATAATCCCAACTATACATATAAAATGATGAGGTCTAAATTAGCTGTTACCATTCAAGAAAGTGATCTTGGAGTCATTGCGGATAGTTCTCTGAAAACATCCACTCAACGTGCAGCGGCAGTTAAAAAAGCAAACAGAATGTTGGGCATCATTAAGAAAAGGATAGATAATAAGACAAAAAATATCATATTGCTTCTGTATAAATCCATGGTATCCCCACATCTTGAATACTGCATTCAGATGTGGTCGCCCCATCTCAAAAAAGATATGTTGGACTTGGAAAAAGTTCAGAAAAGGGCAACAAAAATATTAGGGGTATGGAATGGATGCCGTATGAGGAGAGATTAATAAGACTAGGACTTTACAGCTTGGAAAAGAGACGACTAAGGGGGTATATGATTTAGGTCTATGAAATCATGACTGATGTGGAGAAAATCAATAAGGAAGTGTTATTTACTACTCCTCATAACACAAGAACTACGGGTCACCAAATGAAATTAATAGACAGCAGGTTTAAAACAAATAAAAGGAAGTATTTCTTCACGCGACGCACAGTCAACCTGTGGAGCTCTTTGCCAGAGGATGTTGTGAAGGCCAAGACTATAACAGAGTTCAAAAAAGAACTAGATAAATACATGGAGGATAGGTCCATCCCTGGCTATTAGCCAGGATGGGCAGGGATGGTGTCCCTAGCCTCTGTTTGCCAGAGGCTGGGCCTGGGCGACAACGAATGGATCACTTGATGATTACCTGTTCTGTTCATTCCCTCTGGGGTACCTGGTATTGGCCACTGTGGGATGACAGGATACTGGGCTAGATGGACCTTTGGTCTGACTCAGTATGGCCGTTCTTATGTTATGTTCATCTGCTTGCAAACTTTGCAGGGACTGTAAACCAGTTAAGGGGAAAGTTAGACAATTGCTGCAAGGAGATGTTAGATGTATCGGGTGCATTGCCCTCACCACCCCAAATTGGATTCATCTAAAACCTTCTTCCCCAGATGAAAGGGTTTGGAGGGGGATTAATACATGACTGCAGTGAGATCCATGCACTGACACAAAGTGCAGTAGCCTGGAATGCCAGCGAAGCAATGCCCTGGCATAAAACCACAAACAAAGGTTTAGGATGATGTCAGGTTGGAATGCTCCTTGGCATTTCATATGGGAGCTCTGCAACCTCTTCTAAGGGGATTTGAAATGAAATGAATGTTCTGGGGTAGGGGAAGGACCTATCTATGGAAATCGCATAAACGTTTTGTGGAGTAGCCACAGTGAGTCCAGACATATACAATGAGGATGATGCTGAGTTAGTGTAACTTGCTTGTTAGGCTTCCATGGGACCTGAGCTTGGTTGGGATACAGATAAATATAAATGTTCAGGGGTTGGAATCAACATGCAGAAGTCCCAACTAGTGCAGAAGTTGGTGGGTTAACAGTAGAGAATGTAAAATCAGGCAAGTCTGTACTGTATGTTAGTACTTTCATCTCATTTTGTTTGCTGATCACATTTACTTCACTGGAAGCACTTTGGAAACAATGGTGCATTTCCCATCCTCATTAACTAAATGTCCATCTCTGTCTCTGCCATCTCCTGTTCTTTGTGTATGCCGCTATCATCCAAACGTCAGAGATACTCATGCCTTTGGGTCGCACGCTAACGCCCTCACGGCTGTGATATTAGCAGGTGATTTTTGACTCCTGAATGGAAGCAGGTCAAGCTGCAAATGAAACAGACGGCAGGACAAAGTGTATGAAAAGCCGATTGATAGAGGAAAAGTGAACCCAACAACCCCTGGTCTTTCTGAACAGGGGTGATTATGGCCTAGGCTGCTGCTGGCTCGCTCTGAAACTTACCTTTGTTGATAAGGCTAGTGCATGTTTGGAGAGAGTGCCTGCTATTTGTTTGTTCCATCCCCAGTAAGGATTGAGAGCATCCCTAAGTGGACTGCTAGCTGGAGAATTACCTAGTGGAGTAAAGAATTCATTGTTGTTGTCTTTTGTTTGATTCTGGAGTTCACATTTTTCCTCAGCTGTGTAATATGAGAACTCTTATTCCAGACAAAGCATGCATGTAAAAATGGTACAAATGCATGGCCGTGTTAACAGTGCAAGCATTAATAACCAGTGTATCTGTGCAAATAACAAAATCAGCGTTAGGAAACCAGTTCTATAAATATCTTTGCATTGAGTGACCTGGGTCATCGGAGTTGCTTCCATGGGACATGTTTATAGAAGTGGTGAGATGCACCAGAGCAAAATATACAGTTGCTTAATGTGCAACAGCAGAAGCACAAAGTCTTCAAATATCATTAGCCCTTGATTAATAATTCATCTTAAAATCAGTTTTAAAAAATTAAAATGCTGAATGCAAATCCAAATTGAAGTTATATTGGGAAATGGAAATATCAGTGCTATTTCCCACCTCATCTTCCCCTTTCCCCTCCCAGAAGTGATCTAAATTGGAGCCTGCATGTGCACAGAATGCAGTGTGATGCATACAGTATGTTACCTAAATGCAACACTTGATAAACATCTATTGCTTTTTTTGTGTGTGTGTGTGTTTTATATCTGTTCTTTCCAGGCTTCGTGGACTCGGCCCGAGAAGCAAGAGGTATAAGATTACCAGACCAATAGCCAATCCCTTTAGGTTTTTTTAAAAGTATTACAGATTAACATATCGCTAGTACAGTAACCAAGCCAGCTAAACCAGTATTAGTAATTTAACCGTATTAAAAAAAGAAAAAAGATCAGCTGATAGTGGTAGAAGTTGCTTGACTTATAGTGACGCATCTTTGGATGAGCAAACAAGCTGTGTCAGGAGTTGGCAGAGGTCATGCGTGAGAATCCTACTTGCCGTTTAAACCACAAGACTGTAATTTTCAGTGGATGTGAAATCAAATAAACAAAAGCCCATTTAGCCAAATGGCCACCCGAGAGGTGGCAATTAGCTGGAATTATGAGACTTTCCCTTCCATGTAGCTTGGGAAAGTAGCTTCCCTCTAAGAACTTGGCTGCCTCCACTCCAGCCCAACTCACCTGTTTGCTCATTGCTCTCATTAGGTTCAGTCTTCTCTGAAAAAACAATTGCATCACATTCCATCTCAAAAGCAATGCAATTACATGTCCCCAGGCTGCGTTTCTCCACAAAATGCTCCTAAATTTACCTTATCTATGTATCTCTTTGTGGGGAGGAGGGGAAACTTGGGGGGAGTTAAATGTATTTAAATAACACAATTTGGTGCAAATCGGTTGATATTTTTCATATGAAATTATGTATTTAAAATATTCTATTTTTACATATTCATGATTTGTAGAGAGACTTCTTCCTTCCAAATGTGCCTGGGAACCTAATTCCCAAGCAAACAGCAGTGGTGGTTAGAGCTTGGTGACTGCATTTCGTATTCTTAGCAGCAGTATTTTGGAAGCCTGACTGAGTATCTTAACCCAATGGAAGTAGAGAGGGTGATGTGGTTTAGACAAGGTTCGGCTGTTACCCAAGCCCATCAACATCTGCTTCCGGTGAGGATGATGGGAACTTGCCTCGTCCTGTTCTGAAGTAGTATGTTGGAGAGCCATGAACATGGAAGATGGAGACGTAGAATATTCATGCTGGTTTCTACTGGAGGATTTGGAATTTTAATAGTTTCCTTTCTTTATGCCTAAGTTAATTCATGTTATAATTGTATATTCTTTAATACATTGCACTGTTTATCTCGTGCCTTTTTAACTTCAAAAGTAATGCTACTAAGCTTAGTCGGTCTGAAATCGTTTCCCTCCCTGACTTCTAAAGGAGTTGAGTGGGGGTCTGTGAAGGATACTTTATTATACTCTTGCCTTGCATAAGCTACTTTGGAGGGGAAATAGCTGTTAGCTACTTGTGCTTCCGAACCCCAATCAGCCATGCTCTCATTCGACATAGCCCTGTAAATCCTCCCTCACCATTCCAGCCCAGAATGTACTGGAGAAAGGGAGAGCGTCAGAAGTTAGCAGCAGATATGAACCAAAAAGAGTGTTATCGTCACAAACAGCTGTTAAAAGCTCAGTTAAGGCAAAACAGACAGTCTTATTATGGCTTGAGTTGTGAACTGGACTTATCTGAAACATTCCACTCCAACATAATCCGGTCCCAAATTAATGGTGCCTTGTTGATATCTGTGCAAGGCAATGCTAATTCCCAGTTAAGTGCACTCTGACTGGGATAATGAAAGCACAGAGCTAGGATGGGTCCCTCATCTCCTTCCTTTTGATTTTCCAGCTGTGTCCAATATTTCAGGGTGACTCTGCCTGGTGGTGCTTGCCACTTTGCTAATGATGCCAATATGTGTGAGAGGCAGTTGTGTGCCGGGTGCGGGGGCAAGGGGTTGTACCTGTGTGCTCTATTTGGAGAGGACTCAAACATCCTAAAAACAGACTCTCCTGACCCACATAGGAGTAAATGTCCCTTTAGCTCTGGAGTATTGAAAACCAGGCCAACTCTTTTGATAGCATCTAATGCCCTGTGAATTGGGAAAAGTACAGAGAAGGGCAACAGAAATGATGAGGGGTCTGGAACAACTTCCATGTGAGGAGAGCTTAAAAAGCCTGGGAGTGTTCAGTTTAGAGAAGACGTGACTGAGGGTGTATGATAGAGGTCTAGAAAATCATGACTGGTGTGAAGAAAGTGAAAAAGTTACCTCTTCACATAACACAAGAACCCGGTGTCACCCAGTGAAATTAATAGGTGGCAGGTTTAAAACAAACATCAGGAAGTACTTCTTCCCACAATGCTCTGTCAGCCTATGGAACTTGTTGCCAGGGGATGTTGTGAAGGCCAAAATTATAACAGGGTTCAAAAAAGAACTAGATAAGTTCATGGAGGATAAGTGCATCTGTGGCCATTAGCCAGGATGGTGAGGGATGCAGCCTTGTGCTTTGGGTGTCCCTACACCTCCAGCTATCAGGAGCAAGGACTGGACGACAGGGGACGCATCACTTGATAATTGTCCTGTTCTGTTCATTCCCTCTGACGCATCTGGCACCCGTCACTGTTGGACGACAAGATACTGGGTTAGATGTACTGTTGGTCTGACTTTTATGACCACAGCACAATGAGCAAAGACGAAAAAAATATGGTTTCACATGGAAAACATATTGCGATAGACTAATGCCTCATTAGGAAACCTTTCACAGCGCCTGTAAAGCTACCAAATGTAATGATCCAGACTGGCACACTGTCCCATGCATGCATGAAATAGAGCTCTATGTCTCTGTGTCCTGGAGACTGTGCCACGGAGAGAGGGCAAAGTTGTTAGCATGTGGCCTTGGCTTGGTTTCGTCAAGCTTGCCGCAAACCTTCTTGGAGCAGGGGGGACAGGAGAGAGAGAGGCAGAATTGCTTCCATATTTTATCAATGGATATCAGTTTTCTGCTTGTAGATATGAAAGGCTTAAAGGACAAAAAAGTGCTGAGTTAATGGATTGAGATAGAGCTGGAAACAGCGGGGCCTGTCTTTTCAGCACACCTTGTTCAGAGCTGGATGATCATCTTTACTTATAATTAACTCTTTCAGCCTCAAGCTTTTCCCAGGCTGCAACCTCTAAACAAAAAGATGTCTTAGACCCAGAAGAGCTGTGCACCCAAGATCTCAATAGCGCACTCTCTGCTAAGGCTCAGAGTTTCTTTGGGGTTTGCGATTGTAAGTCTGTTTAGCTGGGAGTTTGGAGCACTTACTGTTGTAATCACAACACGCAGTTGCGCACACACAAGGAAGTGCAATTTACCAGTTGGTAGCGCCCAGAAGCTTGTTAGGCACTCACAAACAAGTAGATGTCTGTGTTTCAAAGGGCTTAAATTGGTGTAGTCGGTAAGGCAAAAGCAGCAAGGAGCAGGGAAAGGTGACAAAGTTCCATGGTTATATGGGTTGGGAGAGCCTGTCTTGAATGATTCATTCGTACGATTCAGGGATGTTGGGAGTTGCAACATTTCAGTTGTTAAGGAACAAGGTGATTCTGACAGACAGTTGTAATCTCTTTGAACACCTTGTAACCGGGATGTAATGCTCCCTATCTGTATGCTGCCTGACATATATATACTCACACACCGCATGTAGGAGCAATTCCTAAATCGGCTTGAAGCCAATCACCTTATTACAGAACTTGTTTAAACTCACAGACCCTACGAAAACTTCAAGCAAGGGTATTCGAAGACTCATATATTTTCCCACCCTGTTTACAAATCTTGTGCTGGTCAGCCCCATGTTCAGACAGGAGCACTGAACTTTCACACTACATGGCCTCTGATTCAAACTCAGGGTCCTGGTTCTGTGCTCATTTACACTGATGTGAACTGGGAATGACTCCACTGAAATCAGTAGCGTCACTCTGGTGTAAAACGGATACAAGTGAGAGGAGAATCAAGCCTGCGATCTGGGTGTTCAGGTCTGTTGGAAACTGACCTAGTCATAGTAGGGCTCTACAAGAGTGCAGTAAGTGGGGAATCCCTTAGCTAGTATCTATCAAGCCTTGCGTTGTAACTCTGAACACAAGAGCCATGGCTTGCCAAGCTTGGAAACCTCTCAACAGGAGACACCACCTTCCTTAGCTGCATATCTTTTGACATGTGTTAGCGTGGGATAGGTAACTCCTCTCCCACTTCCTTGGTGCTTTGGGATTGCTGCATTCAGCCCTGTACAGCAAGGAGTAATGCTGCTTTGGTAAATTTCACTACTATACGGCTCTAGACTGCTTGCAGGTGATCACTTCTAAAGTACTGAGCATGGGGGGCTAAGCGGGTGGGCAGGGAGAGCTGATGGGGGAATAGAACTGTATTAAACCCTGGTGCCACAGCGGCCCGGCCTCCTTACACCCTGTCTGCCCCAAGCAGCCACAGGGGCCCTGTCTCGTACTCTGTCTTCCTTTCCTACTAGACTCTGGATGGGCGCATAGTGGTGCACAGCCACGCCCGAGTGTCCTCCCTGACGCTCAAGGACATTCAGTACACGGATGCTGGAGAATATGTGTGCACAGCCAGCAACACCATCGGGCAAGACTCCCAGGCCATGTATCTTGAAGTGCAATGTAAGTATGGTCAATGGGCTCTTGTCTGCAGAGGGGGCAGTACTGATTCCCTAAGGAGTGGCTCAGGTGGCCGCAGGGCATGCTGTCCCAAGGCTGATGCCTGTTAGATGGCAGTGAGCCATGTTCTGTTTCAGCGAAGGTCATGGGAGTCCACGCAGTCTAGAATCAGTTTCTGGGGTAAGAACCAGCCATATTGCTTTCTGGGAAGACAAATAAAGCAGGGTCCATAAACAGTTCTGTGTGCGCAAATGAAGGGCCCTGGGCCCTCAGCTGGCGTAAATCAACACCACTCCAGTGCAAATCCTGAGCTGCATCAGTTTACACCATCTGGTGACATGTCCCAAGGTGTTTGTGGGCCAGGTTTGTGCCTCCTGAAGGTAGAGCAAGGAAGCTAGATCTTCCTCAGTCCTCGTGCATTGGCTTGGTACAGCAGGGCAGCTGCTGTTCAAACCTTCCCCCAGCTCCGTTTTTGAACAGCCTAACTGAGGCCTGGCAGGACTTGAGGAGCCCTCTGATCCACATCCTCCACCCATGGTATCATTCCCTTTGGTAGAGCATCCCCTGGTGCTCTCTGAGCAGCTGGAGAGCATGCGCCCATGGGTGAGTGGCAGGAGGCACACTCTGTTCCCTGGATGTGTAATGCACTGTCTGCTGAGCTCCACCCCAGGAGCTTAGCATTCCCAGCCCTTGCCAGCCCCAACTCCTATCCCCTGCCAAGGAGTGGAGGTCAGGACACCAGGCCCAGGAACCAGACTTGGATTTCCTGCATAGGAGTACAGAGCCCCAGCTGGGGAACTGGGCTGGTGCAGGGGGGCATTTATGGCTCCAGTTGCCTCAAATGATGTTGTCTTGGTTCCCAGATGCCCCCAAGCTGCAGGGCCCTGTGGCAGTCTACACCTGGGAGGGGAATCAAGTGAACATCACATGCGAGGTGTTTGCTTACCCCAGTGCTGTCATCTCCTGGTTCCGGGATGGACAGCTGCTACCAAGCTCCAACTACAGTAACATCAAGATCTACAACACCCCGTCAGCCAGCTACCTGGAGGTGAGGAAAGGGGGCTCTCAAGGGGAGGGATATGAATGTACAGCCTTCATGAGTTATAGATTAATGTATGTTTGTGGCACCGAGAGCCCTGATGGGAGTTCTCTGTCACTCTGTGCGGTCTGTTGCTGCCCCGTCTGTAAACAGGGAAGAAGCATTTCCAGCCCCTAGTGGCAAGAAGTTATGGCCTGGCCTGTGGCAGGAGCAGAGATGGCACACTGTGTGCCAAGAGACAGGACCATTCCAATTAAGGGCTGAAGAATGGATTGCTCGTTAGTGGTCAGAAGCATGCTTGGCTGCAAACCAATAAGAGGCCCATTCTCTGCCCTGAACAGGTTGCAGTCTAAATGTCGGACAAGAGGGAACACGTGAGAGTGACACATCATTGTAGGCAAGGCAAGAAATCAGGAGGAAGCATCCAAGTTACAAATGAAATAGGATTGTTGTTCATTTGTTGTGTCTATCCTGGTAGTTCTCAAAGGATCCAATCAGGCCTGAGACCCCTCTATGTTGAGTGCTGCACAGAGCCCTAGGAAGACACAGTCTCTTGCTCTGTATCTCGGGACGATATCTGTGGAGACACCTGATCTACAGTCTCTCCCCCTTCACTGTGGTACATGTGTGTGTCATTGTGCAGTTTGATTAAAGGAGAGAGGGTGCAGGAAAGGGGGAGATAACGGGGCAGGAGGCTAAAGAAGGCCCTTTGACCCCTGTAAATTGAACAGCCTGTGGAGCAGAGGCAGGGCCTTGTCTTCAGCTTCTCACCTATCACCACAGGGCCCCTGGGCAGCCTGCACGTGTCTCTGATGCGCTGATGCTCAGCATCCATGTTATGGTACCTTGGTATCTCCCCCTTCAGTAAAACCCAGCAGGGGTTGGGGAAGTTGGGCTTTGAGATCTGGGTGCATCCTTAAACACCCCCACTCCTGATCCTTAAATGTCCAGGTGACACCGGATTCCGAGAATGACTTTGGGAACTATAACTGCACCGCAGTGAATCGCATCGGCCAGGAGTCTTCAGAATTCATCCTTGTGCAAGCAGGTGAGTGTCCCACACAGCCCCGTGATCCATTGACAGGAGGAGGGCTGGCGGGATGCACAGGCAGTCATTGCAGTGGTGTGATGAAGGGAAAGCCTTTCTCTACTCCAAGTGTCTGCCTGGAGGGGCATCAGAGCAGCCAGTTGTAGCTCACAAGTTTGAAGGTGGTGTCAATTCCAGGAATTTTGGCTCCTGCCCCATTTTTGGAGGTGGCTGCTTTTTGCCCAAGTAGGTGTTTATGCACCTTACAGTACCCAGTGGTGCTGTGACAGAATCTTGCTTTTTGGCTTTTAATAGCAGCGCCGTGAACTATCCTCCATAAAACTGCTGCCACACACAAATCCCAAAGCAGCACATGCCATCCAGACAGGCTTCTCCACCTGCCTTGGTACCAAACAGGCTGGGAGGGGCTCCACTATCCTGAACTCAGAGTGCCCTCAATAATTAATGTGCCTGGTTGCCATGGAAATAGTTAGGAATTACCCAGCTGTGCATTCAAATGTTCTGTGAGGAAGGCCCGAAGCAGCAGAATAGTCTCCAGGGGGCATGCATAGCCATGTGCCAGCTGTATTTATTCGTCAGAGTAAATAAGTGACCAGGAGGGAAATGCTGCGAGTCTCTTGTCCCTGATGGGAGGGAGGAAATGAAAACTCCACAATTCACAGAGAACCTGTTTGCCTCCTAAGAGTCCCTGTAGTAAGCTTGGATGAGGACAGGGTCCCACCTGTGGGCCTGAGCACAAGGCAGAATGCAGGCAGACATTTCTGGGATTGCCACAGACACCTGCTCTCCAAGGGCACAGGCTGTATGGACATTTGCCACCTGCCCTCTCCACATCACTGCTTATTATTTTCCTTCCTCCCCCAGATACTCCGTCCTCTCCTTCCATTGACAGAGTGGAGCCCTACTCCAGCACTGCCCAGGTGGAGTTCGATGAGCCCGAGGCCACCGGTGGGGTGCCCATCCTCAAGTACAAGGCGGAATGGAGAGCACGGGGCGAGGAGGATTGGCATTCCAGGTGGTATGATGCCAAAGAAGGTAGGGTGTGAAAAATCATTGTCCCTCTTAGCATCTCAAGAGTCGCTTCTTGTTTTTGGAGTGAGAAAGTTCCCCCCTCTAACTTCAGCATCCATTCTAGGCTCTTCAGGATTCCCAAAGTGGAATCCACACCATGGTCAGGTGTTGGTGGTATTCTAAAATCACTCCCACTGGTATGAAGTGTATGCCTTCAAGTTACCCTGCTGTGTGCTCTGTTCCTGCCATTCAGCTGTGCAGAGCCCCACTACTTACAGGATCAGAAAACAATAGTGTCAACAAGGACTCTAGACCTATTCTTATTACGTATGTATTTATTTGTATTGCAGTATCACCTGGATTTCTCAATCAGGGATCAGTCCCCATTGTACTAGTTGCTGTTCACAAGTGAAAAGACAGTCCCTGTCTCAAAGAGCTTGCAGTCTAAGTAACTGTGATCTAAGCAACAGAAATAGTATTGTGCTCACCTGATCTTTTCGTTTAAAGCCAAACCCAGTTGAGTTCCAGATCCAGTTTTCCCTGGGTCAAAGGGTCGTCACACTGGTTTGCAAGAAGCTCATTTAAGAGGAAGGTACCACCATGCTTCGTAGGGAGGATGAATCTGGGCTGAGAGAGGGAGAGAGAGAGAGACTCACTCATTAGACAGAAATCTATATAGTCGGGGGTGGTTAAGAACCCCCCTCCCTTTTAAGCATCGGAATTAACTCCAGCTTTAACATTTTTAATGGACCTTCCAGGTCATCTGTCAGGGACATTCCATGGGCAGGTTCAGCACTAAAATATTGTTCATTCGAACACATTATGTGGGAATATAGGAGTCACCATGGTCCAATTAACCCAGTGCCCTTTCTCTAACAGTGGCCAGTACCAGTTGTTTCTGAGGAAAGTGTGAGAAACCCCATGGTGGGCAGATGTGTGGTAACATGCATGCCTATGAAGGTCTCATCCTGATCTCTAATAGTGAATAATCGGATTAAGACCTAAAGCATGAAGTTTAATATCCCTCCCAAAGTTTTTTGTTAGTGTTAACTATTATAGTGGGATATTCTTTCTCCATACAAATGTATAATCCCTTTTCAAATCTTGCACAGTTCTTGGCCTCAGTGACATCCGGTAGCAGTGAATTCCACAATCCAATCACTCATGAAAAAATATTTCCTTTATTCAGTTTTGAGTTTCCTATCTTTTAGTTTCATTGAACGTCTCCTTGTTCTTGTGTTGTGAAACAGGGAGAACAGAAGTTCCTGGTCTGTCCCGTCTAGACCAGTCATTATTTTATATAATTTTATCAAGTCCCCTCTTCTTCGTCTTCTAAGGTAAATAGTCCCAGGCCTTTCAACCTCCAAGGCCCCCAGTCATTCTCTTTGCCGGTCTCTGTACCCTCCCTAGTTCAGCAATATCCTCAAGGTCCTTCATTTTCAGTTTTTATTTTGTTTAAAGTTTCCCAGGAATTTAAGTCTTACTACAAAAATTTTAAAAAAATGGATGAAAATTAATGCAAAAAATAGCATCACGTTTTTCTGGGTCAATATCACATTTAACATTGGAGGACTGGAAAACCAAATAAAAGCAACTAATAGAGAAAAATAAAGTATTGAACGTAAAAGCAGTTTAATGCTATGGTTTATTTAATGAACTGTATATTAACAATACATACACATATGAACGCACATGTGTATTTATCTGTCACTGTATTGCCTTCCTTTAACAGACAGCCTCACATTTACACTTAGACTAACTTATTAACAAACACATCTGCCTAGCATAGTGTGCTGCATTTTCTTTACATAATCAGTATTTTCATGTATTTGGTCCAAAATTGAGGTAAAAATCAGTAAAAAACCAAATAATACCTTCTTAAAGCCTGGGTATTTTTCAGTGAAAACTTAAATAATCTTAAATACCCTATTCAAGATGGGGTGACCAGCTCTGCACACAGGAACCCAGATGGAGCTGCCCCATTAATCTGCATAATGGTTTCATTCATGTATATTGGTTTGTATCCCCCGCCCACTCTGTGCAGCGCTGCCATAAACTACAGAAAGTGACCAGTCAGCAGAGTCCAAATTCCCTTTCCCCCAGGAGGTCTAACTCCCATCAAATCATGCAGCATGGCGACAGTCTGTGCAAATCTATACACCTTAAATTCCCCCTGGAGTCCAGTAAACCAAGGTGGTTTGGCGCTGGTGGAGGGAGAATCTTGTTCCAGAGGGTTCTACCATATGTATTATTATTTGCATTACCATAGCACACTAGAGTCCCTTCCCCCCACAGGAATTACATCGCCATAGGTACAGTCAGGTTTGGTTTCTCCATTTCTTCCTTTCTGTGAAGTGGAAATAGATTTTCTTTAGTTCAGCCAATAAAAACCTCACTAAGTCCCCCCCGCCCACCTCTCTCCTTAAACTGTGTCTGAGCCTCACGGCTTGATTCCTAAGGGAGGGTTGCAGCCTCTTCTCTTGCTGGAGGCTTGGCTCCCAGTCAGTTCGACAGGAGTTGAGCAGACAGATAGCTGTACTTCTTCTCCCGCATCAATCGCTTGCGCCTCCAGGGTTTCTGCTTTTAAATTGTGCTGTGTCAGGAAGAAGGGAAATCTCTCCCCACGGTGATGGCTCAGGGTCATGCAGAGGCTGTGGTAGCTGCGGCAAGGTGAGGAATCCAGAATGATTCCTGTCAACCTTTGAGCTGGGTTAGGAGTCAGATGATGTGTAAAACCTCTAGTCTGGCTGCATCTGCAAGAGCCTGTCGAGTACCACCAGCCTGCAAAGCTTAAACTGAGGGTCTCTGCCCATTTCATCACACACGATACTGTAGACAAATAGCAAATGGTTTTCTCGGCCCCTCCTTCTAAAGAATCCAGCGTGTGACAGTGACGGTGTGCTCTGTGGGGTCTGGTTTCCCCTTGAGGCATTGCTGTTCCCAACTGGTATTGAATACTAAGCTGTATGATGCAACACAACGAGGCCTAGACCCTACAACCAGAATCTTGGGAGGTCTGTAAGGGGAGTGAGACATTCTGCCTTGCATATGCCAAGCAATGGCCCACAAATAACATGAACTACAAACTCTGCGTGCACATCGAGCAGTGAGCCATTCAGGTGGAAAGCAGTGATTTTTCCCGGATCTTTTCCATTGCCAGGATCCTCCCTTTGATGGCTCGCCCATCCAGCACATCATGTTTATTCTTCTCTGCTGAGCAGAGATGCACTGTGGCTGCCTTGACAAATCAGCCTCCCCTGCAAATGTATGCTCCCCAGCATGCAGGAACAAAGCTCCTGTTCTCACTGCAGGGTCCCATTCAGGTTCTTTCTCAGTGACTTGCACTGATTACAAGCCCAGATGTCATACCTTGAGCTTTGCACATGGATGCAAGAGGGGCTAAAGGGGTAGATGGGAACACTTAGGAGCCTGGAGTGTGCCTGGCTCTTCACGTGCCCCCATGCTGTGCAGACCCTTTGTTCTGTCGGGGGGGAGAGCAGTGGCTTTATTCCGCAGTGTGGTTAAAATACAGCAAGCTGTCCATTCCCATGGATGCAGCAGATGTAGGTATGCACCCTACGCACACAGACACGCCATGTGAATGCTTGTGCTGCCACATCTGCATTCCCAGTCCCTCTGTCACTTGCCTTGCTTTGGCTGCTGCTGGACTGTTTCTGTGAAACGTTCGGGGAGCCTGGGCTTGGAAGCCACACTCCAGCAGCTGACCAGCACTGGGCTCTGTGCACTCTGCAGCCACAGCCCCGCATTGGGGTATGTAGGATCACTCCTTGGAGAGCCCCAGTGACGGGTGCAGCGGTTGCTCCCCTTGGTGCCTGCTCTGGGTCTCACCTCATCTCATCTCCTTGGGAGAGGCCCAGGCGGCAATGCTAGCCCTGCAGTCTTTACACTAAACTATCCACAAAAGAGGGTGGCTTTGTTCCTGGGGCTTTCATGCAGGGCCAGGCACAGCCCGCGCTACATCTGTGTGCCTGACATTACAGGATATGAAAATGGGCTTGTACTGACTGTCCATTCAAACCCCACTCTTCCCTTTTCCCCTCTCTCATTTCTGCAACAGCAAACATGGAGGGCATGATCACCATCATGGGCCTGAAGCCAGAGACAACCTATAACATCAGACTGTCAGCCATCAACGGCAAAGGCCTGGGAGAGATCAGTCCGGTGTCTGAGTTCAAGACCCAGCCAGTTCGTAAGTAAAAACCAGCCCTTCCCCCCTCTTTCTCTTGCAGGTCTTGGTGCACCCTTTGCAAAGTCTATTGAGCTTTTATTATTTTGCCGGATTCCATCATTAATATTTTCCCTAGGGTGAGATTTTGTATTGGGCCGCACCCCCAGAACTGCAACAAATATTCTACTCTCCAGGAGACTTGGGCAGCAGTCAATCAGATGGCATTTTCATAATACAAGCAAGCAGCCCATTGAGAAGGGCTGGGTTTCCCAATTGAAGCTACAGGCTATTTTCATTGCTTGGGGGCTAGGGGAGGAATCGGGTGGGTGTCAGAGAAGCTGCCATGAGAATATGTTTGAAACTGCAGGAAGGAGGGAAGGTTATTTCACTGCGCCGCTGTTTGTTCTGTTAAAATGTTCACCTGCCTTGCTCTGCATCATCTCCCTCTGTCAGTGGGATGCTTCTCTGCAGCCTGGGGCCTCCCCTCCCCATCTTGATCATGAGCAAAAAGCCCTGGAGTCAAAATCAGGTTTGATTTTTGGAGGTGGGATTCAGTGTGAATTCTGCCAGCTGGGAAAAAGAGAAAATAATGACATTCCGTGTGCATGAAGAAGCATACTGGAGCCAGAAGGGAAGAGCTGATGTTTGCTTTATATGGAGTCCCTCCCTCTTTTGTATCTGATCCCAGCCAAGGACTTAAGATCCTGGGTCAGCCCGAGTTGGCTCCTTGTGAGTTCCTGCCATGCTCCCCCATGGTGTTTGATGTGGCGTTCACCCCTTTCATAAGGATGTGCCTGAATATGTCCACATGCATCTCCTGCTCTCCTGACTCTGCTCAAGCTAATGATGCTTTGCAGGCACTGTCATGAGTTCAGAGCTATCTCCTCCATGCTGTCACTGATCATTCTGGAGCTCCTGAGAGTTTTGCACAGTCCTATAGGTAGCCACACTCCTGATCACCCTGACTATCAAGCCCAGGAGCACTGAACAGTGCAGGTTCTACAGAATGGAGCAAGCATCATATTCCAAGAGAACCCAGTCCCATAAGAAAAGCTTCTCACCTTGTTGCAGTAATCCCCTTGCCTGACCCCTCTCCACTGAGTATAGCATCTGTTGTTTTGAATTTCCAGCTCCATGGTCTCTATTGCCTCTCCATCTCTTTGACATTTTTGTTTTTGGGTGTATCTCTTTTCTTTTTGTCTGTGTTCCATCTATGGAAAACCGCAGGCATTCCTCATTCACGTAAGTGCCTCGCTGCATCTCTCTTTCTTTCTAGCCATCCCTGGAATGCTCCCCTAACGTGCCAGAGCTCTAGCATTTAATGTAGTTTTTTCTCCCTCTCCTTGTCCTTAGGAAAAACGTAGCCCATACTATCCATCTCCTAATAACACTGACCCTAGAGTAGCCATTCTGCTCTGCTTAATGTGGCTCTCTGTTGAACTGAGCTCAGAGGCCTGTTCCCCGTTGTACAGCATGCAATATCAACAATTCGTCACTTGCAATGATTTTTCTAAAGGTAACGGCACTGCTGGATCAGCAGTTTCGGAGTAGAGTAGCAAAATGTTTCTTGGTTAGCATTCATTAACATTTTTTAAGTTTTCATGAATTTTAGACGTTCAGAAAACAAACAGCAAAGAGCTTTAATGTTTAAGAAGAATTTTCTTGTTTTTCAGCCAACTCAGAAATTTTCAAAGATTCTGAATTTTTTCAAAATTTGGAAGTAAAAGGGGGGGAAAATTGAGAAAATGTTCACAATTTCCCCCCTCCTTTTAACAAACTCTGTTCTTAGTAGCACTTGCAATCCTCCAGCAATCAAATGGATTGCAGCCACTTTCCCTTTAGTGCACAGACATATCTCCTTCTCCACCAGCAAAAATCCAAAATCAACTGAAGAAAATTAATGATGGGTTTGATGTGTTTGTTTGTTTAGAACACTTAGGTTTATCATCCAGGCTTAGTCAAAAAGTATTCATCACATATTCCATAGCTATTCCTGCCCTTCAGATTAATAGCATGGCAGTGAGGAGATGCCACTTCAGCTGGGTGAGAATTGCAGTAGCGGCTGCTTGCTGTATTACGACATACCCCCTTCTGGTGAGCTGATCCGGTGGCCAGAATTCTATTGGCAGCCTTTACTGGGCTGTTACCACCATGTTTGTGTTCTCAAAAACTTGCCAGAAGATATTGCAGCTCCCAAAAAGTGTATCAGTAGATATATATTGTGAAATTCTGGCTTCACTGAAGTTAAGAGATTGGCTGTTGACTTCAGTAGGGCCAGGATTTTACCCATAGGAGTCTTGAGCTATTGGTGGTGAAATACTGTGGCCCTCTAGGAAAATCGAAGTTTGGGTAGATCACTAGATAGATCAGTGGGTTGACTAACAGGTACCTAGATAGATCTGTATAGAGATGGTTGGATAGAATTTGTGATTGTACCAGTTACAAATAGGATAAGGTCAATGGGAAGAAATGTCATACCTATTGTGATTCTTGGACGTGTGTGCAGTATTCTGCCTACATTGTTTGGAACCTGTAATTTTAGCAGAAGTAATTTATACCTCATATAAAGTTAATCCCAGTTAGTATTATATCCATCTAGCAATTGGTTTGGCAGCGTGTTCTGAATTGAACAACAGCAGTGATATGCTGGGGAGATAAAGACACAGCCACTCAGATCTCTGATGATGAATACCATAAAAGGGGGGAGGGGGACTGAATTAGGCAGCAAAAACGGATATCAAAAGCCATGCTCACAGTCATAGCTCCAGATATGTCTGCCAAGCCACTTGCTCATTATCCAGTGACAATTCTATGGCTCTTACAACAGAAGAGTTAAATCACACCTGTAATATGGCATTTTTCCACTGTGTTTTAAAGTATGGCGCCATCATCTAGAATTTGGTTTTCTGGACCAAAATGTATCTTCTCCGGTTCGATGGGACAGAGCTGCAGGTGCCCTGGCACGTCAGCTGATACAGGCTAAGACATACTCCTGGTCATGGAGTTTTCACAGTGTAATCCGGACAAATGCACCGCTTACCTCTTGCAATGTGATTGTTGGAGCAGACGAGGAGATGGTGATGGGAGACCAGGCCTGAGGGGGAGATGTGAAATGATGTGTGGAGGTTGTTCCATGTGGGGGAATAGCGTGAAAGGAGGAGCAAAGCGTAGAGTGATGAGAGAGGAGGATAAATTATGTCAGAGGTTTGGTCAGGAGTGCTGTCGGGTTCTCCTGTAGGTCGTTGTAGAAACACCCATGGAAATGATGATGGATGATCACAGAGACTCGCCGTGGTGCAACTTCATAGAGCCTAGGTCAGGAAGGCTGGACACAGTCATCTGTCCTGTGATTGTGTAGACAGGATGGCTGAAATCTGTTGTGGGGATCGAGCACGTGAAAGTGCACAAAATCTAACCAGAATAGTGATTTAACATGCTCTAATATTCGAGCCCAACTCTGCAACCTTGATGGTGAGTGGCATGTACTCACACAGGCCACCCCACTGTGTTCATTGCGACCACTCTGGGTAAGCACCAGATGCTACTTGAATCAGGTGGCAGAATCAGTCCCCTGATAAGGAATGAAGATCAGGCTGTGCAGGGCCCAGTGCCTCTAGGGAGCTGAGGAAATTAGAGCAGACACTGGACAAGCTTGCTTAGCAGAAGAGCTCTGAGGGATTGGAGCATCATTATTGCAATACTGTTTTCTTTTCACTCTTTTCCTACCTGCTCCCATCCCCTTCTGTGCCATCCCACCTTGCTCTGAGTCAGGCTCAGAGTTGCCCTCCTGGTTTTCAAGGCCTGTCATGGCCTTGCCTCAGCCAACTTCTCCTGCCTGTGAACAGCTCCTTCCACCTTGGCCTCCTCTCTGACAGCTCTCCCTTGACAGTGGCACTCCACTCACTGGCACCACCCTATCTGTCAGAAACCCTGTCTCTCCCTCTGATACTCCTCCATCTTTCAATCTCTCTTTGCAACTTTCCTTTCCTTTCCTCTTCAGCTTACAACAGACTCTTGTGTTCTCTGTGAATGTGGGCGTGAAGGTGGCTCCATAAGAATACGCTGCATTGTATTCAGGGGCTTTTGAAATGGTTTGATTTGTTCATGCAACTGATTGAAGATCAGACCAGGAAAGACCCTCTGGGATTTCGTAGTCTCACAGCAGGGAGTCAGCAAGGTTTTGGGAAGGAATTTCACACCAGCTTTGCTCTTCTAAATTATTTGGGAGTATTGTGGCAAAGGGACCCCAAGGGAATGCTGCTAGATGCATGTGATGTGCTGAGGTTCCTTGAAAAGCAGGGCACGGTGCTGCCTCCTCGGGTCTTGGGCGGGGGACTCAGCGTTGTAGAAGGAGTAGCAGAAAGGAGTCCGAGATGGATGCTGAGGGCCGCAATCTCATGCTTTTATTCATGCTGAATAGGACTTTGTTCCATGAGTAGTCTTCGTCAGCCTGGTCCGTGCTAATATAAACACACAGCATGGGGTATGTAAAATATTTAATGACACCATTTTTTTGAAAACTCAGCATGACTTCCCCTGGTGACAGGAAATGAGAAAGATAGAACCACACCTGACAGATGCTGGTCACAGTGAGTAAAATGTTCAGAAATGCCTACGTGACTTATTAATCCTACCATTGTTGTAGCCTTGTTGATCCCAGGATATTAGTGAGACAGGGTGGGTGAGGTAACATCTTTTTTCTGAATCAACATCTGTTGGTGAGAGAAACACCCGACGAAGAGCTGTGTAAGCTCAAAAGCTTGTCTCTCTCCCCGAAAGAAGCTGGTGGTCAGTGAAGGAGAGCTGCAAAAGAACTTAAAAAGACGAGGATAGAATAGTCCTGACATTAGTGGAACCACTTGTGGAGTAACGATGGCCTTCCCCATGAGTAAAGAGATCAGAATCTGGCCCTCAACAGGAAGGCAGGAAGCAATGGCTACTTATCAGGCAGCAGTTTTCCAGATAGAAAGTGAGTCCTGCAAAAAGAATGCTGTAAACCCCCTACCACTTATTTTTGTAGGGGATCGTGTAACTGATTTGCACGATGATACTGACATAAGATTTTCAGGTTTGCATATGTTTCTTAAATCTAAAGCCGATAACGAAGAACGTGTCACTCCTGACAAATACATTATATTCTGTCTCTCAATCCTGATAAATAAGTTAATTCAAGTTAAAGACGACCAGTTTCTTGACAGTTCTTACATGGCTACTCAGCGGGAAGAAGAACAGAAAATGTTCTGGTTAAGCTCAGTTCCGTTTCATTATCTGAAGTTGCCCCAAGAACAGTAGCCAATGCTCTTAGTCCGAAATGCCCCTTTTGCCATTTAGATAAGTTTGCAGAAGCAAAGACAAAATGCTTCAAAAAATCATCATCATCTCAGTTTATTCTTTGAAAGCTATTGAAAACGTCATTGATGCGAAACTTAGAGCATATTTTTAAACTCCAGGAGCAAACACCTTTATAGAATAACAAAACACGTTTGAGTTTGTCACTGTTTTGTCCTGGGGTTATGAACATATATTGGTGGTCACACCTCTCCCAATGTGCTGCAGTGAGTCAGCCAGCCCTAGTTAACCATGAGAGAAGTGAGATGGCAGCGCTCTTAAACGGCTTGTGGTTTGAGGGGTAGCTTAGCAATAATGTTGAGATCCTCAACCATGTCTTAAATGAATGAGTTTAAAGAATTAAAGAACAAAACAAACCACTTCAGCGGACTGGTGCAGCTGGGTCGCATGAAGACCTTCCAGCCAAGAGCAAGCTTATGAGCTGTGCTGCTATGTGGGGCTAGTGAGCAGAGAGCTACCTCAAGGAAAGGCTTCACACCTATGATACAACATTTTTGACATCTTAGACCGCCACTGATAGTCTACGAACATTTTAGAGTGGATTGTGGAGGAGGCAGCATAATGTTACATGAATACACCCCCTAAGAAGAGTCAGTGAACAGAAAGCACAGGTGCAGATTACTACATAGTTACTGCAGATGCCACCCTGACTCCCTTGGTGACTGACACCATCACAGCACCATGTGGGAAATCTCATAAAACAGCAGTAGCCTATGGGCATTCTTGACCAGATTGCAAGTAGCATCAGGATTGCTCAAACATACAAAGCAAAGCTGTTTACTGTAGTCAATTCCAACCTATTCAAAAAGATTGATTCCCCCAATTCATGGACATCGGTGAGATTGAGGACTCTCCAAGGTGTTCAAGCCTCCAGGCTATTACTATTCCAGCTGTTTTTCATTAATCTAGTGTGTACTTCTTGAACTTGGAGTAAGAGCTGCAGCTGTGTGAGATAGAGCTGAAGTCACTGGTCAGATCCCTTATGGGACAATCCAGTGAGCTTGGAATTTTCAAGGAATAAAGTGTGAGCTTGGCCATTGGACCGTATCCAAAATTCTGTTTGACACCTCTTTGCCCAGTAGGTTGGAAGCTCCCGCCTTGGAGCTAATGCACTCTGTATTAACACATCACATCAGGAAAAGCTGATTCTTGTGCCTTAGAATAAAGTGAGACATACTGGTAAATGGGACATGTTCTTAGCCAGCAAGGTGACCTTTTTGACAGCTGTCTGCTGTGTGAACTTTGTTCGCATTAATACATTAAACTAGTTAGAGCATTAACAGGGCATGTAAGAACGAAGCTGTCCAAGGCCGAATGCCTAAAATGAACGTATTTGGCCACCAGATTAGGTGCATTCTGTTACAGAAAGCATCAGTGATCTGAACCTGTACTGTGATACCATTAACCAAGAAGCAAAGCTGGCTGGTGACAAGCCATCACAGGCTAGACACCCTCCACCCCTGCCCCCCCCCCCACTCCCTGAAACTATCTAAACACAGCAACCAATTTCTATTTTTTTTTTTTTTTTTTTTTTTTTAAGTATCTGCTATCAAATGTTGCCAGCTGGAAAACAGACAATCTGCTTGATTAAGAACATACTGATTGCAGTTTGGAGAGAGTAAGGGGAATAAAGATTGGAGAGTCAGTATTGTTAAGATTTGTCACTAAATCTTTCCTCAGTGATTGAGTTGATAACCTTTAGAATTTAATTGCTTGAATGTTACTTCTTAATTTGCTGCATCGCTGGGGAGCGAGAAGGAGAAAGTAGATAGTAATGGAAAACCCCTGAAACAGAAAGCTTTTGCTTTTGGATGATTAATTATATATTATACTTACTATTCATTTTGGAAATTAAAAGGAATAACTATTACTGTGTTTACATGCAGAGAAATCTGTGTTAACTGTAATCTCATTGTTTGTTGAACTAAATCCATCTGGAATAAACATGGAAGGTCTCATATGGGTGGATTTAGCATACCATTCAAGGAGTAGGGTCTAGTCTGACATAGAGACCACAGCATGATTTCTTTCAAGAGACCTGATGGACGGGAATTCTGGAGTTGCATTTTAGTACTAGCCAAAACTCTGTTTTCTTGCTTAGAATTTCTGTTTGAATGTCAAAGAGATGCGGTTTTGTAATGTCTGCTGTTGTGATGATTGCGTGAGGTGTTTGTTTTTCTCACTAATCACCAGAATAAAGCAGTTTCTCCCTAACCTTGAGGAATATGGGCCCCCAGATCATTAATAGTGTAACAGATTGTGGTGCTGGAAGGATGCCTCTGGTTTGGTTCGTTGGTCGCATACTCCCCCACCCCCCCGACTCATTTTTAGCATCCCTCCTCGCTGTTTGAAAACAAACATGAGCTGCGTACTTGCCTCACATGTGCTGCTTCAGTTCAAGGCCCTTGAGCTTCTTGCTGCAGTGCAGGTGGGGCTCAAAGGGGAGCTAAAATATGTTTGTTTATGCCTTAGTTTAAAAGAACAACACTTTAATGATCCCAGACCCACGTAAGGATTAAAAATTACAAATAAATCCAGTTTAAGACAAAATAAAGGATGACACTAGTTTTCACTACTCTGTATCTGCAAAGACCCAAGTTCAGGATTTTGCTTCCCTTATAACACTTGGTCACACCCCTTACCCCTAAACCCGAGGAAGGGGACACATGTCTCTCTCCTGCTTTGTCTCTTATCAATGGAATTGACCATTGCAGGAGTTGACAGGGGCCACATTCTGCTCTCACTTACACGAGGCCTGATGCGTTGGCCATGATCTCCATAGCAATCCATGGCCATTCGTTTGGGCTCATGGTGTACAGCTGGAAAAACTTATTGAGGTAAGTGGTGTTCAGTGGAGATGCAGTGGGGAGAAATTAGTTTACATTAGAGGAACACAGGCCTTGCAAGATACAGAGCCTGTCAGTTTCCCTTTAACAGAAGGTAGCTTTGTCTTTCATTCTTCTCTCCTTATGCACAGGCCTGTCAAAAAGCCCTTACTCCAAGGGGATCCTGCCATTTCACTCTTTCCTGTTTTCCTTCCTTTGGCTGCATTTAACAAGAATTTCTTCCCTCTTTCACCTTCCTTTTTCTTTCTTTAGCAACTACTGTTGCCCCTCCCTTCCATTTCGCAGACAGTGAGTATGACGGAAGCCTTGGCTTTTCTCTGCTGTGCTCTGCATGTGTCTCGCCACCAGCTGCGGTGCAGTCTGCCTAACATCATTTCTTTTACTTGGGCGAAGACTAAACCCTCTCAGTAAAGAGACTGCGGATAGCATAAGCTGAATTCCTAAGCATTAGACAGGAAGGCAAATGGGTACTAAACCTTCCAGCCAGATGGAGGAAGAGAAGTCAATAGAAAGATGTAGAGTGAAATCATTGGGAGTTTTGCCATGGTCTTCAGTGGGACCTTTCACCCCTAGCATTTTGCATTCCATTCCCACTTTGTGGGGGTGTTCTGTTGGTGCGGTCAAAGGGTAGTTTCCAGAGCTCATTTTGGCAAAACAGATAGCAAGAGAGGTTAGCATCTTAGCCAAAAAGGGGAAATACTGAAATGATAACAGTTAATGGCTAACAGCTAAGCCTGCTGCTAAGTTGCCTCCTTGGGCTGCGGAAGGAAATAATTTCTTTCAATCCTGTTTGATCCTCTTAAATCTGCATCATCAGATTTAGGCTGCGAATCGCTCTCTCCCATCTCATTCTTGGCTCAGGTCAGCAAGACTGATGCCAGCATGAGAAAGGAGGAGGAATTAAACCCAGGCTTAGCTGCCTACACACTAGCCTGCAGCACTAGCTATGGTGCCCCATGGGGAAGACTATCAGCTCCTCTATTTTTTAAAAAAAATAAGGATGTTACATAGTGTTATAAAAAAAAAAAATCCCTCCCAACTGTGGGTCATGCTGTGGCCCCTCTGGGATTTAGAAATGGAGACTTGTTTTGTTCTGGGTCCACTGTTCCTAGCGATCCATGCAGGAGTGATGCTGGCATTTGTGCTCATGCTGTCTGCCTTTCCTCTCTGGTGTGGAGTGATGAGTGTTGTTCATAACATTTGTAAGGGGCTTTGAATCTTTCATTCCTCAAAGATGCCACCTGTGCAATATTTTATTGCTTCCTCTAAGGCCATTCTTTTTTTTTCTGGAGAGTGAAAGTGAACTCTGCCCTTGGGACCTCACCTCTTTCGATTCTGCCTCAGTTCCCAGTATGGCCATTGTCTGGAAGAAAGAGAGGGGAAGGGTATGAACAAGCAGCACAGAGGAGTTTAAAGGAGCCTGGAGGTTGTAACACAAACAGCAGAAGACAGGCCATGTTCCGTCAGAGCTGAGCTGGTTCGTGTGGCCCTGCCTTGTGGCCCAATGCTGCTTACCATATGTGTGTCAATACTTAGGTACAATAGGGAGGTAAGGCTGGAGGTTTGCCTGCTGCTGCTTTGCCACTGTCTGTCACAGCCAGCTCTGTGCAAAAGTTGTGTTTCAAACCCTGAAAGTCAGCCTGAGGTCACTGAGAGGTTTGTGATGCTCCTGAACTCACTGGCACTGGTAATATTGAGAGCAGGAGCTCAGCGGGAGTCCATAAGGGACTGGGCAGAGAACACCCAGTCACATTGCATGGGACAACAACTATAGAAGGGATAGAAAGTCTTTATTTTGGGGGAAATGAGGGCGAGGAAGAACCATCTCGGCGGGGCAGGCTATCTCATAATTGTCCACTGTGGGGTCTTTTTGCACCTTCCTCTGAAGCAGCAGGTATTTGCCAGTGTCGGAGACAGCATCCTGCACTGGAGGGTTCCTTGGCAATTCTGATGTTGGTCTAGACAGAGCCAAGTTTAGGGTGAACATGGGCTGGGTTTCAGAGAATCCCAGAGGATGATTGTTTTGGGTAGAAAACATGTGAAACTGCAGCAGCTTTGTCTGGCTCCTTTGAGATTTGGTTCGAGCTCAGAACTCTGGGGATACAAGCATCCCTGGAAACAAAGCCGTTGCGAAGGTCTGTGTGAGCCTCTGTCATCTCTAAGAACCACACAGCTGCATTCACAGTCTTACTGTTCTGAAAACAGGGAAGAGCCCCTTGTTTGTCTGTGGAATTCAGATGTTGCAGTGGGGGTGGGGAATCCTAGCACGATGCAACTTGCATAGAAACCTTTATTTAATATTTATAAATGTGGGGCATGGATTGTGTGCAGCCCTGACTGTCTCCTCCTCATTAGGCTTCATTTCTCCTTATTTCCATCCCCCACCCCATTTTTATTTTCATGCTATGCTTCACCTTTACATGTCCTGTCCTATCCTTCCTGTTTCCATAGCAACCCAGCCTCCTACCAGATCCGAAAGCACAGAGCAGATGAGTGAGTAGACGGGAACTGCTCCCCCTTGGTCCTGAGTGTTGGTTGTTACAGTGTAGATCTTCCATCATCAGCAATCAAAACACATGCCTTGTTATTTTGATGTCTTTTAAGGCTTAAGCAACAATCTGGCATTAATGGATGTGTGAGCATGAGGGTGATAAGGCCCCAGCATGTTTCTCCCCCACCCCCGCCTCCACTCCCTCATCCCAAGCATTTGTTGGAAATTGCAAACACAGAGTTTACTAGAAACACAGAGATTTTTAGTTTTTAAAAATCAAACAGTGTAAACTAACGTTTAATGAACACATCCACTCACTCCCCAAAGGATCATTTTCCGTCAAGCAATTTGAGGAGAGGGTTTGAGGGGAATCCAATCAAAACTGAAGTGGTGGTGGTGATGCAGATGAGAAGGAAGAAGATGATTCAGGATGCTGTCTACTGTCACTCCCCTTGGCGGTTTTCCCTGCACAGCCATGCTGAAGTCATCGGCTAGACCAAGAACAGCACACGGACCAAAGACCAGGAGACAGACTGTCAGAAGGGGAAGGACTGTTAGCAAATAGAACATCAGGGAGGCAGCTCATGGAATGATTTTTCTGACCATCTATACTGCATTGGAGTGGTGAAGGAAGCACAGGGAGGTAGGAGCACTTCCTCATCAGGAGGGCTGGGATTCTCCCGATGGATCAGTCTGGATACTTACATGACCCTCATCACCCTGGTATCCAAGCACCTCCAAATCATTTATGGATTTTATTCTACAAGAGGGAATACTGTCCACATTTTACACAGAGGGGAATTGAGGCACAAGCTTGAATAAACAGCTGCCACAAGATCAGTCTGTAGCTGAGCTGGAAATCCAGCCCAGGTTTCCTGAATCCTAGTTCAGTGCCCTATCCACTAGACTGCTCTTCCTCATGGGCCTAGATAGTCCAGTGACAAACCTGAGCAGAATAACAAAAACAGCTAAAAAGAACAGTATCATTAGTTGATTTTTAGACAAAAAAAACCCAAACTGCTTTACTGCACCGTGTCTGGCAGAAAGGTAAGCAACACACAGGCCACTTCACTGAACAGGGATGTCAGATGCATTTTGCACAACCCATATCTTCAGGAGCTTTGTAGCATTTCATACCAATCCAGGCAAATATTTGCAATACAATCTTGGGAGATGGGGCAAGATGATGGAGCAAAACATAGCTATATCCTCTGCAAACACTGAAGTCTCAGGCAGATGTGTGCTAGCTTGCATTGGTTTTCAGTAACACTGTGTGTGTGTGTGTGTGTGTGTGTGTGTGTGTTTGCCTGAGATGAAGCCGTGTTTATTTGCAATGGGTTGGAAGCTATGAAGCAGATATACTAAAAGCATGAAACACGCGTCTTTTTTAGGGGAGGTTGGGAGGATGTTCAGTCCAAAGCTGCGAGAAGAGGAAAAAAAAACATGCTGTGTTTCACGAGCCCTGTCTTTGGTCTTGCATATAGCATGGAATCGCCTTTTCTCTGCCAGTGAACGCAGTTAACAGTTCCTTCCTCTGTGTCTTTCCCGTGCGTGTAATGGGCAGAATTCTAATTTCCAATGCTTTTAAAGTGGGAGCTGTTCCATTTTGCAGAAGAGTATTTTTTATTCCGCTCACACTGTTTCCCTGGGGTTTTTTTGGAGGGGCGATAAGTAGTGCTACTAATGCAGTTTGTTTTTTTTCTTGCAGGAAGCAAGGGTTGATTGCAGCCCTTTCCCTAATTTCTGGACTCAGATACAGTTAGGAGATACAATTCCCTGTCAGAAATGCAAAATCTTTTAGTGTGGCTTAATAGGAACATGGCTTGTTTCAGATGAAATATGCAAAATGTTAGTTTGTGTTGAACATTTTTCATCCCAAAAAATTAAAAATATAGAGATAAAGTCTCTGTTTTTTACCGTGAATGGGAGTTCAGCTTTTTAGATGTGTGCAGAATCCTGCCTCTTACTGCCCCATTGTCGTTAGTTTATTCAGTTCATTTATGTAAAGAGCAGAGGGGTTCCCTTCCACGCTGAGCCGTTCTACAGCATGTTACGGTGCTGTGTTCAAAGACCAGAAAAATCCCACCTTGGCAACAGCCATTCCAGAGCTTGGCGCCATTTTCTTACTGTTAATGCTGGTACAGCAGCGCAAGTATTGCCCTAACGTTTTTTCAAACAGAGACTGGGTGAAATTAAAGGCCAACCAGTTGTGAGAATAGCTACTTAATACCCCTAGTCCTAAAGGCAGAACAGGAAAACGAACAGGGGGCCTTATCCAAAGCCTCCCAAAGTCACTTTGCTGTTGACTACAGTGGACTTTGGATGAGGCCAGATGTTTTGGAGTTTATTTTGTGCAGGATATGGAGCATATGGGAGGAGATTTTCAGAATCACCTAAGGGATTTAAGAGCATGTCTCCACTGACTTACAATGAGACTTAGACTTTAATTCCCTTAGGCATGTTTGAAAATCTGCCCAGTAGTGTCTCATCTGGTGGTTGTACCCCTCTGTGATCACAGTCACCTGCAGTAGTTGCAATCCATAGGAATAATGGGGTGAGATCAATGGGAATCTGGAACTTCCCTACAACTGTGGAATTCCCTTCCAGAAGAACTGAGAATGACCGCTAAGCTTGCCACCGTCAGGCTGCAATGCAAGACCCAGGAATGTGCCGTAATAACACACACACATATGAGATAATGAGGGCTCGAGACCCCATGATTGAAAATACTTTGGGCAGTCAATCTGCTTAGCTCCATCCTGTGTGATGCAGACATGGCCATAGTGACCCATGTATCCATGACCTCCAGATTCTCACTACATACTCTACCTGGAAATGAAAGATCAGACTCCAAAAGAATTCCATCTGGTGCAGAGAACACAGCCATGGCTGGAGCAATCATCCCGTTCTCTGATCACCTGGTTGACTGCCCACCAAGTACATGATAAAGGTCAAGGTTCTAGTCTTGGGGTAAAATTTTCAGAAATGCCTAAGCGACTTGGGATCCTACATCCCCATGGCTCTCAATAAGACTTATTCTCCTAAGACGTCAGGGCATTTTTTAAAATATTATCCTCAAATAAAGTTCTCACTAGGCAGGTTGTGGTCTGATCTCTGAGGCTACTTCTCCTGTCCATGACCAAACCATCCACAGTAATTGTAGTACAAAAGAATAATAAGGTGAGATGATAGGGAATTTGGAAACATACCCTCCTCAGCAGCTGTCCTACAGCCATGGAACTCCCTTCTAGAAGAACCAGCAGTGACCACTAAGCTCCCCACCTCCTTCATGAAATGCAAGACCTGTGAATTTGTCATAATAATTAATACATATACTTGTAATTTGTAAGCAAAACCTCTTCTTTCAGAAGACAGGCAGAGGAGTGTATCTGTAGTCTGCCCACTTGGATTTCTGTAATTGTGAGCATGGCATAATTACATAGTGTGACAGGATCAGGCCAGATGGCTACAGGAGAGTGATCCTATTGGGATCCAGGAAGTGGGCGGGCAAAGCTCGCCCACTGCTAAAGGATCCCCCCCCAGCCTAAGGGGGGGATCCACAGGACCTGGAAACCAAATGATTACGTGGGACAACTAATGAAGAACAGGAACGGGAGTGCAGTCAAAGGGTCAAAAGAAGGGAACCGGACGGGGACACCGAGCAGAGGACCCCGGACAGCGCCCACCGCACCTCAAAGGCGTCAAGGGAGTCGGTGGACGCCGCCCAGAGGAACTCTGCCCGGAGGCATGAACGGACGGAGGATCGGAAATAGGCCCCGCAGTCGCAGGAGACTCCATCGGCCAACCTCCTCACCCTGGTTTTATAGATGGCCACTTTAGCCAGGGCCAGGAGGAGGTTGACCAGGAGGTCCCGCGACTTAGTGGGGCCACGGACAGGGAGTGCGTAGATAAGAAGGTGAGGAGAAAAGTGCAACCAAAACTTTAATAAAATATCGGTGAGGAGCCGGGATAGGGGCTGCAACCTGGCGCACTCCAGATAGACGTGCGCCAGGGTTTCCCTCACGCCGCAAAAGGGGCAGGTGTCCGGGATTGGGGTAAACCACGCCAAGTAGACGCCCGTGCTCACGGCCCTGTGTAGGAGCCGCCAACTGATATCCCCGGCGGGCCTCGGGACTAAGGTGGAATAGAGGCTGGCCCACCGGGGCTCCTCACCCTCTAGGGGTGGCAGGAGATCCCGCCACTTTGTGTCAGGGCAGGGCGCGAGGGTGAGGGCATGAAGGGTGTGGAGCACGAGCGTGTAGAGATGTTGTTTTGGCGCGGTCTGGAACCGGACTGGCTGCAGCTCGTGCAGCCGGGCTACAGGAGAGTGATAGAAGGCAGATATATTAGCCTCTAGGTGAGGCAACAGGGAAGGTTCCAGAACAGTAAGGAACTTTCTGGAAACAATTAAGACAGACAGGCTGATTAGAACACCTGCAGCCAATCAAGAAGCTGCTAGAATCAATTAAGGCAGGCTAATCAGGGCACCTGAGTTTAAAAAGGAGCTCACTTCAGTTTGTGGCGTGCGTGTGAGGAGCTGGGAGCAAGAGGCACTAGGAGCTGAGAGTGAGAACGCGTACTGTTGGAGGACTGAGGAGTACAAGCATTATCAGACACCAGGAGGACGGTCCTATGGTGAGGATAAAGAAGGTGTTGGGAGGAGGCCATGGAGAAGTAGCCCAGGGAGTTG
Source organism: Natator depressus (assembly GCF_965152275.1). Classification (NCBI taxonomy): domain Eukaryota; kingdom Metazoa; phylum Chordata; order Testudines; family Cheloniidae; genus Natator; species Natator depressus. The sequence goes on from NC_134255.1 coordinate 15,463,133, forward strand.
TAGCTGTCGCACAGCTGTTCCAGGAGGCACTCTAGACAGCTGCATTCCACAGGGCCCTGGGCTGGAATCCAGAGTAGAGGACGGGCCCGGGTTCCCCCCAAGCCTCCCAACTCCTGGTCAGACACAGGAGGAGTTGACCTGGACTGTGGGTTCACGAAAACGACCAAACTGAGAGCTGCCGAGAATCTCCGAGGCGAGCAAATCCTCCAATAAGCGCTAGACCCACCAAGGTAGAGGAGGAACTTTGTCACAACTGGTGTGAGAAGTGGGATATGGTGTACACAGTGTGGTGGAAGGAGGAGGGTGTTTTAAAAAAAAAAAAAAAAAAAAAAAAAAAAAAGGCGGGGCGAGGGGGTTTCTTTCTCACCACAATGGAGGAGGGAGTGCGGGCACTGATACAAGCCACGGCTGCCCAGCAGGAGGCTTCCTGTATCCAGGCAGCCGCCCAACAGGAGGCAGTGCGGCTGCAGCAAGAGACTAATTACCTGCTGATGGACCAGGCTGCTCAAGACCGGGCTATGTTGCGGGAACTGGTAAACCAGGTAAAGGCCCTTACAGAGCTGAACCGCGGCCATGATGGGACGCAGATCGTGCGGGCCAGCAATTGGCCGCAGAAAATGATGCGGGAGGATGATGTAGAGGCATACCTCCTGGCCTTTGAGAGGACAGCCCTGCAGGATGCTTGGCCCCGAGAACAGTGGTCTGGCATCCTCGCTCCATTCCTGTGTGGGGAGGCCCAGAAGGCCTACTATGATTTGCCTGGAGAGGCTGTGGCAGACTACTGCCAGCTGAAAGCAGAGATCCTGGCCAAATCTGGGGTAAAGACCGCAGTGCGGGCCCAGCGATATCATGAGTGGAGGTACCAGGAAAACAAAACCCCATGGTCCCAATTATATGACCTCATCCATCTCACACAAAAGTGGTTACGAACTGAGTCCCGGAGTCTGGAGGAAATATGAGAGGTTCTTGTCATCAACTGGTACATGAGAGGACAACTGCCAGACCTTCACACCTGGGTAAGCCAGAACGAACCCTCCACCTGCGACGAGGTTGTCGCGCTGGTAGAAAGGCAAAGGATGGCGAGGGAGCTGACCCGACCAGTTAAGGAAGAAGCACCCCGGGTTAAACTAGCAGCACCAAGCCCTAGAGCTCAGGTGACTGGGCCACCAGGAGAACCCAGGTGGAAAAAGAGAGGGGCTGAAGGCCCACCAGAAGCCACAAAGAGTCGGATCACTGAGGGGGAAGAGGATTGTGATGTTAGACTGCCCAAACCAAGAGACCAGGGAACGCCTAGGGCTCCATACAGATGTTACGCCTGCAGGGAGTGGGGACACATAGCTGCACAGTGTCCCAATGCTGAGGAGCCTATGCAGTGTAACCTGGGGATCTGGGCAGACCTATGCTCCCTAATCCACCTTGTGGGGGGTCTCACTAACCCAACATATGTACACCAGACCAGTGAAGCTAAATGGAGTGGAGACCACAGCACTGGTTGATTCAGGGAGTGCTATCATGCTTGTCTCTGGGAAGCTCGTGAAGTGTAGTCAGCTGCTGTGGGCTAAGTGTGCGGGGATAACATGCGTCCATGGGACAGTTGGTTATTACCCCACCATCCCAGTAAAAATCAAGATTCAGGGGAAGACTACTGAGGTAGCAGTAGGTGTAGTCCCTAAACTCCCATACCCAGTGCTTATAGGGAGGGACTTCCCAGGGTTTGGAGACTCACTCCTGGTAGAGGAATTGGAGAAAGGGGGAAGCCCTGAAGTTAGTGAGGCATCCACAATAGACTGTCAACCCCCAGTCTTCTCTGAAATATCCCCAGATTTGTTCTCCACTCCCAGACTGGGTAGAAAGTTGAAAAGGGAAAGGAGGGCAGCTAAGGCCTTGGGAACCCGAATACTGGCCCAAAGCCAGAGGGTTGCTCTCGTAGGGAGGCGGACCCGAGCAGCTGAAAAGGAGGCCACCCAGGAGGGAGAAGCACCCGAGTCTGACCCACACCCTAACGCCTCTGAACCAGTAGAGGCAACAGAGACTGGCCCCCTAGATCTTGGGCAGATTAGTCCCGGGAGAGGAAATTTTGGACGGGACCAGACTGAAGACCCAAGGTACGACAACATTAGGAAGGAGGTGACCGAAATAGATAGGGTCCCCGTGGAAGGAAAAACCCAGGGACCAGGACCTTACTTCATAATGAAGAAGAATCTCTTATACCGGGTTGCACCAGTACAGGGTCAGGAGGTACAGCAGATCCTAGTACCTCAAAAACACCAGAATGCTGTATTAAGTCTGGCCCATAGTCATCTTTTTGGCGGGGCATTTGGGGGTAGAGAAGACCCTGGCATGGGTCCTGCGATGATTCTTTTGGCCCGGAGTATGTGAAGAAGTGCGGAGGTAGTGTGCGTCCTGCCCGGAGTGTCAGCTGCACAGTCCCCATCCCCACTTGAGTGCACCTTGAGTACCCCTTCCCATCACAGAGGTCCCCTTTGAGCGAATAGCCATGGACCTAGTGGGACCACTGGAGAAGACAGCCCGGGGCTACCAATATGTACTTGTCATTCTGGATTATGCTACTCGCTACCCAGAAGCCGTTCCCCTGCGGAACACGGCCTCTAAAACAATAGCTAAAAAGTTGGTGCGGGTCTTTGCCCGAGTGGGGCTACCAAAGGAGATATTAACAGACCAAGGTACTCCATTTATGTCGAAGCTAATGAAGGACCTCTGTATGCTGCTCCAGAAACATAGCTTGAGAACTTCAGTCTATCATCCACAGACCGATGGGCTGGTAGAAAGGTTTAACCAAACCCTCAAGGCAATGATAAGGCAAGTGGTAAGTCGAGACTGGAAGGATTGGGACACCCTACTACCCTACCTTATGTTTGCAATCCAGGAGGTACCTCAGGCCTCAACTGGGTTTTCCCCCTTTGAATTATTATACGGACGCCACCCCTGTGGCATACTAGATATTGCAAAAGAAATCTGGGAAGAGGAACCCAATGAGGGGAGAAATATAATTGACCATGTGTTGCAGATGTGAGATCGGATAGCCTGGGTCACCCCTATTGTACGGGAACATTTTGGAAAAGGCGCAGGAGGCCCAGTGAACCCATTACAATCGTCAGGCAAAAGTCCGACAATTCCAACCAGGGGATCGGGTGATGGTGTTGGTACCCACGGCAGAAAGCAAGCTTTTGGCCCAATGGCAGGGGCCCTATGAGGTGGTTGAACCTATGGGGGAAGTAACCTACAAGGTGCGGCAGCCAGGACGCCAGAAACAAGAATAAATTTATCACATTAACCTCTTAAAGCCTTGGCACCAACGAGAGGCATGTGTAGTGGCCCAAGAGACCCTGATCAAGGGAAATAATATGCAGGAGCAGATCAGGATATCCACTGATCTGACACCAAACCAGAAGAAGGAGGTAACTGAGATGATCAACCGATACCAGTACGTATTTTCAACCAAACCAGGTCGGACCAGCGAAGCATATCACCACATTATCAGAGACCCTGGGGCAAAGGTAACTTTAAGGCCCTATCAGGTCCCAGCAGCAAAAAGGAAGGAGATCAAGGCAGAGGTGAAAAGGATGTTGGAGCTGGGAGTCATCGAAGAGTCCCACAGTCAGTGGTCAAGCCCGATTGTGTTGGTGCCCAAACCCGATGGCACCACTAGGTTTTGTAATGACTTTCGCCAGCTGAGTGAGAGATCCAAATCCGATACCCCGTACCCCGTATCGATGAGTTAGTTGACCGCCTGGGCAATGCCTGATTTTTGACCACCCTTGATTTAACAAAGGGATACTGGCAGATTCCCCTTGCCAAAGATGCAAAAGAAAAGACAGCATTCTCTACCCCAGAGGGTCTGTTTCAATATACGGTTCTTCCTTTTGGACTGCATGGGGCACCTGCCATCTTCCAGCGTCTTATGGACAAGTTCCTACAGCCCCATACCAGTTATGCAGCGGCATACCTGGATGATGATATGATTGTTCACACCCCTGACTGGGAAACCCACTTAGAAAAGGTGGAAGTGGTTCTGGACCCGCTAAGACGGGCTGGCCTCACAGCCAACTCAGCCAAGTGTGCTATAGGGCTAGCTGAGGCTAAATACTTGGCTACATTGTAGGAAGGGGCATGGGCAAGCCCCAACTAAACAAACTAGAGGCTATCCAAAATTGGCCCCGGCCGAATTGGAAAAAGCTACTCCGGGCATTCCTGGGTGTGGTGGGGTGCTACCGATGATTTATTCCCCATTTTGCTACCAGAGCGAGTCCCCTGACAGACCTGATAAAAGCCCGGGGTCCAGACATGGTGACGTGGACAGATAACACAGAGAAAGCATTCATGGATCTACGGACAACCCTCTGCAGTAACCTTGTGCTTATAACCCCAGACTTTAACAAAGAATTCATTTTACAAACAGATGCATCTGAAGTAGGATTGGGAGCTGTCCTATCGCAGATGGTCGGAGATTAAGAACACCCAATCCTCTACCTCAGCAGGAAACTCCTCCCAAGAGAGCAGAAGTATGCTGTGGTTGAAAGAGAGTGCCTAGCTGTGAAATGGGCCATGGAAACACTAGGTTATTACTTTCTGGGACGACGGTTTACCCTTGTGACTGACCATGCACTCCTCCAGTGGATGCAGTGAAATAAAGAGAAGAACGGAAGGGTGACCAGATGGCTCCTGTCCCTACAACCTTTCCAATTCACCATACAACACCGGGTTGAAAGCCACCATGGCAATGCAGATGGCTTGTCACAAGTACACTGCCTGATGTCCCAAGTTGCCCAACCCCATGGTGTTGAGTCGAGCGGGGGGGATTTGTGACAGGGTTGGACCCGATGGCTACAGGAGAGTGATAGAAGGCAGATATATTAGCCCCAGGTTGAATAGGTCCCTTTCCCCTGGGTAAGGCAACAGGGAAGGTTCCAGAACAATCAGGAACTTTCTGGAAACAATTAAGACAGGCTGATTAGAACATCTGCAGCCAATCAAGAAGCTGCTAGAATCAATTAAGGCAGGCTAATCAGGGCACCTGAGTTTAAAAAGGAGCTCACTTCAGTTTGTGGCGTGCGTGTGAGGAGCTGGGAGCAAGAGGCACTAGGAGCTGAGAGTGAGAACGCATACTGTTGGAGGACTGAGGAGTACAAGCATTATCAGACACCAGGAGGACAGTCCTATGGTGAGGATAAAGAAGGTGTTGGGAGGAGGCCATGGGGAAGTAGCCCAGGGAGTTGTAGCTGTCGCACAGCTGTTCCAGGAGGCACTCTAGACAGCTGCATTCCACAGGTCCCTGGGCTGGAACCCGGAGTAGGAGGCGGGCCTGGGTTCCCCCCAAGCCTCCCAACTCCTGGTCAGACACAGGAGGAGTTGACCTGGACTGTGGGTTCATGAAAACGGCCAAACTGAGGGCTGCCGAGAATCTCCGAGGTGAGCAAATCCTCCAATAAATGGAAGACCCACCAAGGTAGAGGAGGAACTTTGTCACAATAGAAAAAGATTATAAAAATTCTGTTGTTTTCTAACCATTGCTCCTTGCCCAAGTAGTAAAGTCCTATCGTGCCAAGTAATAGCATCGAGAAGACCAATGGCTTAATTCTCAGTTATACTAAGGCTATGCTGCAGGGTGAAGAGTAGCTTTCATGTGATTGGGAATCACCGCCCAAAGTATAATCAAAGACAGGTAAACACTTTAATGCAGACAGTAAAGTTTAAAGGGGACAATAATTTGGGCAGAGGGAACCCAAGAATAGGTTTAATGGACTCCAGTCCAGCATTCCCTCCTGTCCTGGATTCCTTCCTTGCACAATCTGTTCACTTTCCCTTCTCCATTTAGCAATGTCCATGTCTTCCTTGTGCCATACGTGTCATTAACTTTCAGTGCAAATCAGCACCTTACTCATGGACTGCCCCCATGTCATATTATCACTGGGATTTTTTGGTATGATTTTTTTGATCTAGTTCTGAGTCTTTAGGCTGGTTTCATTAGATACAGCTTATGTACTTTAGAACTGATTGTTGGACTTAGCAAGTCGTGGTTGCATTTTAGTGATTAGCAACTTCAGCCTCCAGTAATGAATGGATTTTTTTCTTATTAAGAAAGGTTTTTGTTCCTGCAGAAATCGAGGCTCAATTGATACGAGATGCTAAAGTCCATCCTTGCTAGACCATTGGCGATGACTGTTTCTGTGTCTCCTCTTGTGCCTGGGTTGTTACTGAATAACATGTCTTCCCTTTCTCTTTTCAACAGTCTTGTGGATTCCTTCTGCTGTCCAAGTTCGGGGACAACGGTCCTTCACTTCAATAATGTTTATTCGCTCCTTGACTTGGTATTAATAAGCAGTTATGCAGCTATGCCTAACACTTACTGGTGTCATAACTCAGTGTTTTCTCTGGTTTAATATTCTTCTATTTCCAGGCAATTTTACTGTCTCCCCAATGTTTCTTATATATACTGGCTAATTTTAATTTTGTTTCTGTTTTATTTAGTCTGTAATTCTGTTGTTGATTTTTTCCCTTGCCCATTGTTTACATCAGTTTTTTAATTTTTTGTATTTTCCATGTGACCTCCTCCACTTTCCTTTCAACCAATCATGTGCGTGCGTATCATGTGACTTTGTCATGTGGCTTGCATGGTGCTGATGATGTCGTCCACGCTGGTGAACAGAAGGTAAAAAACTTTGTTCTGATTGGTTGACTAGATCTCAGGGGAATTAAAAACCCCCGGCAATTAGGGACCTCTAAATTCCATTGCTCAAAATTTCTTCTGTAAACTTTTTGGAGAGATTGCTCACCACCTGTTATCTGCATGTGAAGAACTAAAAGCCAGCCATCTGCGCTGAGCTAGAAAGATAGCTTTATGTGCAGAAAACCTATGGTTTAATCTTTTGATTCATTCAGTCTGAGAACACAACAGAATCAGCTGTCTGGGAACACTGTAATCTTTGGAAGCATACTCTGGGTGAAATCCTAGCCCTATTGAAGTCAGTGGGAAATCTCCGATTGTTTTCAGTGGGGATGGGATTTTGTCCTCTGAATTTTACTTAACGCTTGTTTGAAAATATGGGCCAGATCCTCAGCTAGTGTAAAGCAGCATATTCCATATGACTGTTGCAACATTTTGTTGACCTTTCCTTTGCAAATACAATTCTGATAATGATTTTCTTTAGATGACCCTAATTTTTTTAGCTTATGAAAAGGCACAAAATAAAAAAGCCTATGAAACCCCCCCAAAAGCTAATCCATTTATAAACATAAACTAGAACTTTCTCTTATCATGAGAAAAGCATAAATGTGGCAAGAATGGAAACTGTTTTTAGAAACCTGTATTCACACACACACCCACCCACCCACCACTATAATCAGTGCCCAAGCTTTAAAGTTTGTACATCGGAAGTAATGCCATTGAAGTTATATTTTGCTGGTCATCACCTGCCAAAGTACTGTATCCTTCCTACACAATAGCTGTCACAGTCAGGAAAGGGAATTAATCCGGATCAGAGCCATTTAACAGTTACAGCAACTGGTGGTCTCCAGGAAATCAGGAAGCAAACGGTTGATCCTTGCAGTTAAGGAGATAAAATTACTTCTCATTAAAGCTCATGGCAGCCAGAAAATAATTAATTTAACATTGTGATTGTTGCAAACTCACTTAACACTCCATGCACACTGTAAAGAGAGGGGGAAACCCCTGCTTTTCTGCTTCCCTGGTAAGGCAAACAAATTGTTTGGAAACTCACAAAGCAATTGGCTCTTTACCCATTAACTCTAAATCATCTTATTGTTTTGGGACATTGCCAGGAAAGCATTTGGGCTGGGGTTTTACTAGGAAACAAAACTAACACCAGTAACCTTACCACATGCATGGAAGCAGTCCCTTCCTTTCCCCCAATGCCCCAAGCCCCTCATCCCGCTCTTAAAACTGATTGGGCGACATCCATGAGGAATGAAGACTTGGCTGTCTCGTTTTGCATGTCCTTTTGTTCTTGTTTTGTTTTTCGTTTGCTTCTCTTGTGTACATTACAGAGCCTTCTTTCCTATTCTCTTTCTCTCAACCCTAGTGTATTTACTACTCCTGATGCCTTTGATTGTGTAGATGTGGCTGCTCTGTGTTTCAAATTGTGGCAGCCTTTGTCACAATTTAGTCCCATTTACCTGGTGGCTCAGGGTAAGGAAGTGAGCTGCTCCTTTGATCACATTTTGCAAAAAATGAAATAGATAACCAGATTATAATTGTGTGTGCTGAGAAATAAAGATGCTGGATCTCGCATTAGTGCCAGATGGCTGAGTGTTTTGACTGATGATACTGGGTGCCTCAATTTTCAGGTGCCCAATTAGAGCTGTCTTAAAAGGCCTTGCTCTTCAGAGGGCAGGTATTCAGCACTTTCTGAAAATAAGACCCATTTTAGCCATTCAAGATAGAGCAATGGACTGGGACTCAGGAGATCTGGGTTCTGTTCCTACTCTGTCAGTGGCCAGCTGTATGACCTTGGGTAAGTCATGTCACCTCCCTGTGCCTCAGTTTCCCCATCCCAATAAAAAGGGGGAAATGATAGTTACCTCCCTTTGTAAAGCACTTAGAAATCTACTGATGAAAAATGCTATATAAGAGTTAGGGATTATTTACAGTGTCCCAAAGTCACTGGCCTTTTCTGAAAATCCTGACCACGTGGGTCCAACGTGAGATCAAGGAAGCACTTGATTAAAAAAAAAAAAGGCAGCCTATTTAACAAAGATATGAGGAAGCATTTTTGCAGGTTGTGGGATTCACTGCAGCAGGATATTACAGACGCTAATTATTTAGGAAGAATCAGAAAAGAATTCAAGAACGACATGACTAGGAGTGATATCTGCACTACATTAGCTATGTATAAAAGCTAAGGCTGAACCTTTATGCTTCATGATGGTGCAAATGATCAGCATCTTGGGATAGTCAAAAATGCCCCCTTCAAACATGTACAGCCCTGTTGAGTTGTCCAGATGCATTATGAAACATAAGGTGTGGGCCGCTGTGGAAGTGATAAACCAGTGTGGCTACAGCAGTGACCTGTTCTGACATGGTGGTGCCTGGAGTAAGAAAGGCAGCTGATTCACTTTAGATGTGAATGCTTTTTTGCCGTTCTTAGCAGAGCCAAGCATTGGTTTTTCTCCTTCCCAAAGTTACAGACCTGGACGCTGAAAGAAGTAGTGCAGTGCTTATGGGGATGCCCAAGATGCCCATACTGTGACATAGTTTACTCTTAACCTGTCGTGTTGTGCAGTGGCAGGATGAAATGCTGGGAAGAGCCTTGCTGGTCACAGTGTATTCGGTGCCCTGTAAACTGCTGGGCTCCCCCAGAGCTACCCAAGCTCTTCTCATATTCAACTCAGGAGAGAGCGATCAGCTGGAAATAGGACAAGCCCTGGGAAAGAGAACAAGCATCACTTCCCGTCTGCAGCTATTAATTCATCCTCACAGTTAAAGCATTTCTGGGCTTACTTCTAGTTCCACTTCTTGGAGCAGACACCCGGGGGCAAATGCAGACCTAGGATAAGCCTGCCTATCTCCGGTGATGGGCAGAGTAGCGGAGACTGATTTTAAACTTGTATGTTTTACATACCTGGGTGAAATCCAGCCCTGTCTTGTGGGGAATTAAGCACATGGGTCTTGGAAATTACTCACCATAACATGTGCAACCCCCATTTGCATGGCTAATACTCTAGCTTCTGGGCTGAAATAAAGGCTGCTGTCCCTTTATGTGTCCTTTGGAGCTATTGAATCTATATGGACACAAAGGTCTCGTCTCGTGGTTTATCTCCAGAGCTAGCACAGAACCCCTTCCCATCCTGCAGCACTGCCCCTGCAAAATCTCCCCAAAGGGCTTTCCTCCCTGGGCAGATTGTGTTTGTAAACTGATTATACAGAGCAAGTCTAACAGGCTCAATACTTTATTTAAATGACTCCCTTGAGGAATGTCCTTAAACTGGCCCATAGAGTTGTTATAAGGGAGTTTCCAATAAGGAGCCCAAAATGCACAAGCGTAAGCAAGTTTCTGAAGTATCCATAGGAGCCACAATGTAAATGGGAACTTGACTGGCATGTGTATAAACACCCCTCTAATGCACCCTTGCTTGCCAGCCCTCTTCATGTGGATGAGATGCATGTTCTGAGCATGAGTTCTTTCTAATCTTATAATGACCTTTTCTCTTCAGCTACTGACACTCTGACTCATGATAGGATTGCTGGTTCTGCCGGACTAAAGTTTTTACACTAAACTTCTTCTTTCTTTGGTTGAAACATTGTACTAACACACTTTTATTTTACAGCCCCTGTGTATGGATTACACCTGCCTTTTTGAGACAAATATGTGAAATATATATGGATAGAGATGTGAATATTTTTCACCTGGGTTTGCACTATTATGATTTTTTTGGTTTCAGACATGGTGTTGATTGTCATTGGTCATAGGCTGTAAGTACTTACATGGGGAGAACATTTCTGGTAGTAGATGGCTCTTCAGCCTAGCAGAACGAGCCCTGGCAAGATGCAGTGGCTGGAAGTTGAAACTAGACAAATTCAAATTGGAAATAATTTTAATAGGAGGGTAGTTAACCATTGGAACAGCTTCCTAATGGATATGATGGGTTCTCCATCACTTGAAATCTTTAAATCAAGATTGGACATCTTTCTAAGAGATGTTTTTTAGATCAACCACATGTTGTTGGGCTCAATGCAGGAATCACTGGGTGAAACTCTCTGGCCTGTGTTATACAGGAGGTCAGTCTAGGTGGTTCCTTCTGGCCTTCAGATCTATTCATGTATTAATATAGTCTCTTCATTGTGAGGTTATGGCGGGAGGGAATAACAGTGACGTGTGGATCTGGTGTTATCCCTGGTGTTAGCTACTGGTCCATTGATCAAGTTTGCCAAAGATGCCACAGTATGGGGACAGGACTAAGCGTTGCAGCTCATGGATATTTCAGTAGCGCCTAAATGGCTCAGTGTCCAGCATAATAAGTAGCGATAGGTGCCCCGGTTTGTTGTTGAAGCCAGTTGCTAGTCTGGAAAAGCATTTAAACTCCCTTTAAATAACAGCTTGGTTGGGCAAGACATTTGCTTCGGTCTTGGTTAATTATTGGGTAATAATCTTGGTGCAATTATTTCTGTAATAGCTTCCTTTACTTGAATCAACTCAATAATGACAAGTAGTAACCTTCCTGGTTGTGTATTCATTTAGGAATGGGGAGGGAACAAAAAAGAATTGATCAGTTAAGCTGTTGGTGTTTTCAGGATGCCCAGGAGAAGTAACTAAATATGTATTTGCTGTGAGCATTCATTTGTTTCCCTTTAATTTGCACTCTGTGTAATGGCATTCACTCTCCAAGCACTAATAATTCCTGGAGAAACCGAAGCTGAAATGAGATTTGCAAACATATGGTCTCAGGAAACTGGCAGCAATGATAACAAACCCCTTTGATTAAAATCTAGATGGCCAGTTTGGTAATCAATTCATCAAATCCTGTCCTTTTTTATGATGGGTGCATATCCAGCAGTAGTGCATAGGCCCAAACATAAGGCAGCCCTTGTGCTGTAGACCAGGGGAAACCCTGAGTGGAGTTTTAAAAAACTCTTTCTGTGTGTCATTTGCTTCAAACTGGACCAGTGATCTAGTGACTGCTCCAGGCATGGTCATCCAACTAAGCTAGGGTTCTGATTTGTTGGTGAAAAATGTCTGAATCAAAATCCAAACTGAAAAACATGAGAATGTAAGGTGAGCTCTTCCCATCAAGGGACATCCTGCAAATTCCTAGTAATTGGCTACAGTTAAACTTCCAAGTGCATTTGTATCCTAATAAAGCCTACAGGGTTATTAACCACCACGTGTTTTGGGATCTTCTAACAGAACAACGTCTGATGAGATCTGAGTTTCCTATTCAGGATGTTGGATCAGACTTTTTGGTCACACATGTTCTGTCTTTAATGCCTCAGCCTTGTCGTTCTTTGAACTTGATCCTGTGCCCAGCTCTGTACCTCCATCTGAATGTGCAACACTCCCTGTTGTTCCAGCCACGGGCCTCTCTTGAGCAGAGATTGACAATCACACCAAATTGTGGCAAAATGTTATTTTAAGATTTTCATAGCTTCAGTGGTCCGGGATCAGTCTTTTATGATTGGAACAACAGGGAGTGTTGCACATTCAGATGGAGGTACAGAGCTATGCGGGGCTCAGAGCTGGAATAGCAGGGATGCTGCAGGTTAGGAATGAGAAGAGCTGCATGTGAGAACTGCCTGCCTCTCATATATAGTGTCTGTTCTTAGTCCCTTGTGGTTTGCATTAAGACACGCTCAAATAAATAAATACTCATACCAAAAAGAGTGTTCAACATTTGTATAATTATAGTTGACAGAGATGCTTTTTCTAATGATTAGATAAAATATCTGCAAGAATTAGGGCTCCAAAAGGAGACCAGATGATAGAGTATAATTAGTCCTAGGAGTTTGCTGGGAGCCCTGCCTGCCGACTGCAGCTGAATTGTAAACTCTAATTTACAAATAATTATAGCATTGGTTTTGCTAAAATTATCCATAATGAAGTCAATCAGAGTATCTTTCCGAGAAATAGAAACATGCAGGAAATCTATAAATAAGTTCAGCTATTAAAACATTTTTAGTGAAACCATAATAGTTTGCCTGGCCCTTTACATACCCTGGCATTCTAAACCTGGGATTAGCACTACATGGATATGCAAGACATCTTCATTAATAGACACTAATTAATGGAAGACCCAATGTAAATTACCCATGAGTTTATGAATAATAAAGAGTCTAGGATAATGCCTCTCACAATGTACTTTGTTCATTTATTTTGACAACTGTAATTTATTTTCCATTATTTTTAACACCGCTTTGTAATATACTAGTAACAAATGCACTGTAATATCTTTGGCGGAAGTAATGGAAATCTTAGTACTACAAGACCTTAGAACTGCCCTCTGCTGTTAAATCTTTGCTGAGAAAAGAGAAGGGAACAGCTTTTCTGAGTGTGAATTATATGGTGTGCATGTTAGCAGTCAATGGAGCTATGATCTGAACCCTACTGAAGTCAAGGGAGAGACTCCTTTTGATTTTCATTGGCTTTGCATCAGGCCCTTTTCGAGGCTCTGCTGTTCAATGTTACAGGCCTGAGTTTTCGTGCTGCTCTCTGGTATTTTTCTTTTCTTTTTGTTCATCTTATAAATTAATCCTGGTCACAAGTATCCAAAGTAATTTAATGGCGGTAATGGCTCATCATGGGCTGAAATACTGCAGAGCAGTCAAAGGCACGTCATCAGGAGCAAATGGCAGAGCAGATGTAAATCAATTTGTCCCAAAAAGGTGGAGTACAGCATGCTGAGAGGGTTTTTATTGATTTAACCTTCCATCATTATGCTGTCCCAGGTGGCAGGCAGATTGCAGGGAGGCAATATAGAATCAGAGAGTGGTGTGGCAAAGCTAGCAAGCCAGCAATCGGACGTGGACTTGCAGTGGCAAGGGACGCGTGGGGGCTATCCGTGTAATATATTGTGGCTCAGTATCTTTAAAAGAAAGATGATTTCTAATAGCTAATATCCTGTAACCTTATGCGCAGGAATATTTAAATAATGCACATGAGAAAAAGGACATTTTAAAGGCAAATCCCACTTCTCCAGTGCTGCACTAAAGCAGAATCCCTGTGAGTATCACACCTATCTAGCTGTCCCTAGCCTCTGTTTGCCACAAGCTGGGAATGGGCGAAAGGGGATGGATCACTTGATGATTACCTGTTCTCTTCATTCCCTCTGAGGCACCCGGTATAGGCTACTGTCAGAAGACAAGATATTGGGCTAGATGGACCTTTGTTCTGACCTAGTATGGCTGTTCTTATGTAAGCACCTATATAGCCCCCACTGGTATCCAGGTGCCTCACAACATGGTTTTGGTAATTAAATATTCATGGTAAATAGGCCCAATGGCCTGTGATGGGATATTAGATGGGGTGGGATCTGAGTTACCCAGGAAAGAATTTTTTGTAGTATCTGGCTGGTGAATCTTGCCCATATGCTCAGGGTTCAGCTGACTGCCATATTTGGGGTCAGGAAGGAATTTGCCTCCAGGGCAGATTGGAAGAGGCCCTGGAGATTTTTCGCCTTCCTCTGAAGCATGGGGCACGGGGTCACTTGCTGGAAGATTTGCTGCTCCTTGAAGTCTTTAAACCACGATTTGAGGACTTCAGTAGCTCAGACATAGGTGAGAGGTTTTTCGCAGGAGTGGTGGGTGAAATTCTGTGGCCTGCGTTGTGCAGGAGGTCAGACTAGATGATCATAATGGTCCCTTCTAACCTAAATGTCTATGAATGTATTACTGTCCAAAAGACCCCATGGTGAGAACAGTTTTACAGGTGGGGCGCTAAGGCCAGGAGAGACTAACTGATTTGCCCAAACTCACTCAGGACGTTTGGCAGAGTGAGAAATTGATCCCAGCTCTTCCAAGCTGTAGGCGATCTCCCTACCCAATGGCCTATCCTTTCTCCTCCTGGTCTGAGGTCTCTAAGTCCAGTGCTCTTTCAGGCAATGGCAGCTGCAGATTTGAGATCAGATAGTTCATTAATTCTTCTGTTTTAAAATCTTTTCAAAGGTATTTAGGTGCCATAAGATGCAGATAGGCAAAGCACCAAGGTGCCTAACTCCCATTGAAAACCTGCCCGGGAGCGACTCCACAGTAAATTGCTCAATTTACAATAGGTATTCGGTTTTTTTCTTCCAGGTTCCAGCCTTGCAAGCTCAAGCTGGGATCTGAGAGTCAAGCTCAGATTTTTACTTCTCATGCATTACATCCCCAGTAACAAAAATTCTGTGAGCCACATGCCACCCTTAGCTCAGTGGGGCTGCACAGGATAACCAAGGGCAGAAATGGCACTGGAGATGGTTAATAGTTCTATTTGATGTGTGACATTGAATAAGAATCAAGCTTATTTTTTCTTAGCAGTGCTGAATCCACAAGGGTAAGAGGAGTAGAAAGTAGTTACAAACATAGGTTTATCCCAAAAGTTTTCAGGGAGAAGATCTGGTGAATAAGAAGGTGCCAATTTCACAGATCTGCTTTTCAGTGTAGACCTATACTTGGTAGCTAGTCCGTAGTGCCAGGATTCTGTTACTCTCTGGACTGACTCATCTGCCTTCATTAGTAATTCTTTAAGGAAGCAAAATCTGTGTGTACTTTATATGCATCTCTCTACAATGGCTGAGGCAAGATTTATTTTTGAGTATTTTTTAAGCCTATCTTCATGAAAATTTCCCTGCTTCCACTGGCACTTGCATCATGCATCCTTTTTATTTTTTCCTTCATGTGCCAAAGGGAACTAAGTCTGCAGAAAACATGCCATGACAAATAAGGGGGGGTTGAGGGAACACTCGTTTCTGGAGGGGATGTGCACAAAAACCCCATTGATGCAGAAGCTATGGAAAGGAGAAGACAGTGAGTGTTTTCATGGTGCATGCTTCTCAGTGAAACAATTACTGTGATGTTGTAGCTCTGCATTTGCCCGAGCTCACTTCACAAGGAGACAAAGTCCCTGCCAGTCACATTGCTTTTTCTGGAATAGATGGAAGTCTGGTTTGGTTTATCATTAAAACCTGTAGATTGACAGAATTCCATCACTTATAATATAAGGCCGTGCTAGCTCTCTTTAACATAGCATATGTTTTAATCACATTACCCAAAATTATTCACACAACAAATATTTGAGTCTTAATAGTGAGTCATTGTCATATCTTGGTACCCCACCACTGATAACTTCCAGAGTTGTCGTCCTTATGGATTTTGGATTCATGGAACTGGGAGTTGGGTCTTTAATTGTAGACTCAGACTAGCATGGAGTGGATGCCCACAAAGACATTGGGTAACACTTTCTAAATTGCCTAAGTAACATTTTCAAGAATGATTTAAGCACTCAAATTCTAAGGGGACGAGTACAGAATAGAGCCATGTCCTTTTCACTTTCAGCAAGACTGGGGATAACATTTTCTAAAGCGTTAAAGTTACTTGGGTGCCTGTAGGTTTAATTTTCAAAAGCACCCATTGACTTACATTGGGACTTAAGCACTTTTCAAAATTTTACAGTAAGTCCTGTTTTCAAATTAATTTAGGAGCCTAAATCCCATTGTCTCTCAATAAGATGAACGGTAAAATCTCCAAAAGCACCTACATCTCATTGAAAGTCAGTGGGAATTGGTCTCCCAAGTGACTGTTACTTTTAAAAATGAGACTAAGGCTTCTAAATCATTTAAGTGCTTTGGAAAATTGTATTCATTGATTTTTTTCTTCTCTTGTTGCAAAAGAGGTGGTTTGATCACAGTCTGTAAATACCTACATGGGGAACACACATTTAATAATGGGTTCTTCAGTTGAGCAGAGAAAGGTCTAACACAATCTAGTGGCTGGAAGTTGAAGCTAGACTAATTCAGATGGGAAATGAGGCATAAATTTTTAACAGAGAGCATAATTAACCATTGGAACAATTTACCAAGGATCATAGTGGTTTCTCCATCACTGGCAATTTTAAAATCAAGATTAAATGGGGTTTTTTTCCTGAAAGATCTGCTCTAGGAATTGTTTTGGAGAAGTTCTGTGACCCGTGTTATACGGGAGGTCAAACCTAAATGGTCACAATGGTGACTTCTTGCCTTAGAATCCACGAATAAGCAACAAAATAGTAGCAATGCCAGTTCCAAACAGACTTCAGGGGGTAAATAATATCAATATGAATTAGAAACAGCTGAAACCTGGAGAAATACCCAAGGGAGTATTACAGGGAATGTGTACACAGAAATCTGACTCTAGCTGCATTCTCTGTAGATGGGAGCTAGCACTTGTAACAGCATAATTAAGTCAAGTGAGTTAATTTTTGTTTCATGCAGAAGAGTTGATATTATAAAAGCACAAGGAGGAAATGTTCACTGTGTGGGGGTGGGGAAGTGTCCTCTGCAGGTCTTGTACAAATGTGATAGGCAGGAATTGACTCACCATTTGCCTTGAGAATCACAAGAACCACCACTTGTGAATGGCAGGAAATGGCCCTAGGTAAATGGAAGTCTTAGGGAGGAGATTATCCTCTTCTTGGCCTGAGCTGCAAATCAGGAGAATGTTTTCTCTTTAAAAAAAAAATTAAAAATTACTAAATTGGAGACAAGGGGGCTGATTCCCCATTGCTGGGCATCCTGTGTAGCCATTTACACCAATGTAAACTGAGTGTAAAATGCTTCTATTCTAATGCAGTAATATTTTATGCCCACTTTTCACTGCTGTACATGATAGTACAAGGTGCAGGGTGAGGGAGAATCCTGAGATTTTTTTCAAATTTGAAAAGCATTCAATGTGCAGACCCAGGAAAAATGATATAGGAGGAACATGTCTCTCAGTGGAGAGGCGAGCTAGACACTTTCAACAGAGAGGTTGCTCTGTGTGTACTTCAGAAGAGTGGCCCTGCTGGTTTGACAGATTCTCACTCACTTTGTTTTGTTGCTGTTTAACATAAGAATTTCAGAATGAAAACCTTTAAAACTGCTTCTGAGTCGCAGACACCAAGGAGCTATATTTTAAGCCCAGCTTCTGCCCTATCTCTGGTTAGCCACATGCAGAATTTCACCTGAATTTTGTAAGCACAAATACCTGCTAAAAATTCTAACCCTTGCAAATATTAGAATCTCTCAGGAGCACGGGGATGCGTTCTCACGTCTGTGTACCTGCGTTTCCATGCGAACGTGAGCCAGGGTGGAGCAGATAACCTGCCCATAAGCGTTTCAGGATGACGGTGCACTTTTACTGGCTTTGGTTTGTTTATGTATTTATTTTTATGAAGTGGCTGGAAATTAAATATGAGTCAAACCATTATTTCAGGGGAACCCAGCGCACCCAAACTGGAGGGCCAGATTGGAGAAGACGGGAACTCCATTAAAGTGAACCTTATCAAGCAGGATGATGGAGGCTCCCCAATCAGACACTATCTGATCAAATACAAAGCTGTAAGTATGACCAATAGCCAAGGCTGCTGGGCTGATTTTGTTGTTGATTTGTATTTAGATAGCACCTAGGAAGTCTAGTCAAGACTCAGGGCAGTACTGTGTTAGGTGCTATTCAGACAAGTAACAAAGCACAACAGTCCCTACCCCAGGGAGCTTGCAGTCTAGGCATCAGGAAATGACCGATGGACTCAACAGACAAATGAGGTGGCATTGGATTAGACAGGCACTAAAATACACGGAGTTTAGCAGAAAATTCTTAGCTCACCACTTTCTCCTTGACTTTGACCTTGACCGTTCATTTCCTTTGCTTCCTCCCTCTCCCTCTCCCCCTGGCTCCACTGCTATGGGTGATAACAAGCACATCGATTATTATTTTTTTAACTTCATGTTCTTATGAAACATAATAGCCAGCAACATTTTGAATAGGCCTTAGTTAGTGGCTTGAAACCTGGGGCATTATTTAACTTCAAACTCTTATCTTAACAATTTACAGCTTTCGTGCTGTGTTTCCCTGCTGACCTTATATGCTTGGATAATCCACATATTGTTAACAAATTATTGTGCACTAGTGACTTAAAAAAATAATACGCGGTGAGGTGACTGGATCAACTGTATTCAACGTTAGATGGAGACAATATAAGGGCGATTGTATTCATGGCCATCTGGGGGGCGCTGTCTGAAGATATTCCTCATTGGGCCCCAACTAAATTAAATCTCTATAATTGCCTAGGGTTATGAAACCCACACGGCTGTATTTTGAGCAAATGCCTAATGGAGGGATTGTTTATTATGAGTAGGTAACATTGCTGCAAGCTGAACAAATGAAGGCAACTTTAACCTTGGCTTTTGCTAGGCGATGTTTGATGTCCTCTGTTCTACAGCAGGGAAAGCACCTAATCAGAGAATACATGGCAGCTCAGCCTTAAGGAATAAGAATGAGATGGAGTAGCCTTGAGGTCCGGAGGATCTCTAGGGCTGGGGGAAGTTTTTCTAACAATTACTGATGCTGTTTCTATTGTCTGGACAATCTGCTCCAATATTAATGTGCCTAGTAGCAATTAAACTATATCAGAGGCTTTAGTGGAAGTTTTTGGGTATTTACAAAGCAGATCTTAAAGACTAAGCCTGGTAGACCCTCTCATGAATTAATTCTGTACCAGCCATCGGGAAACCACTTTTGTAGTAAGACTCATCTTGTGCAGTGGGGTGAGTGAACCTCTAAGTGAAGCAAGCAGAGTAATCCTGGTGCTCGTGCTAGAAATGACATAGGCACTCTTGCATCCCCCCAGGTGCCCTCCCAACACCCCTCTGACAGGAGGGAGTTGTTAAATTCTTAATAGGTGTTTTAGCTTCATAGAATCCAGAAGATAAAGAAGACCTGTTAGATCACCCAAGCCATCTTTCTTAGGCCATTGTCAAGGGAAGGGGCTTGCACAGAGTAAGCATTCTCAGTTGCTGGTGGGTTTTTGTTTTGTTTTTTTTGTTTAAATTTATTATTCTAAAACCAACCCCGCCACTTCGCACTAACAAATCTTCCTCCAGGAAGAAACCCCACCCAGCCAGACTTCCCCACTGCGTTCTCTCCGCTGCTCTACCTCACAGTTTTTCATTAAACCGTGTGTTGCCAATGTTCTGAAGCAGCCACATGTTACGCTGCTCTGGGGACCCTCCTTGGCTAATGAGAAGGCTTGTTTGCAACTTAGTGGAGGCATTCTCCATTGTCAGAGTGCTTAGATGTCACTGTGATCAGTGTGCAGAAGGTAATTCCAAGGTACATAAAAGCACTAGATCTCAGTAGATAGGTTTCAGAGGGTTTTTCAGATGCACCCAGCACTGTGACTGTTCCTAATTGAGTTGGTTTTCTCTTTCATGAAAGGTTTACAAAAAACTTCCATAGAATACCTTGCAGTAATAATAAAAAAATGGGATATCCTGTATTGTTTTTATCCACACACAGACTGTCCTGCATCTAGGACAATTCCCTAATTTGTTGATGCTGAAATTAATTAAAATGAGTGACCCACCTATAAACCAACAAGCTGCTCATCCTCTGAGGAAGAAATGATGTTTTATATAGAAAGCTTGTGTGCTGTAACTTGTTGCCCTGATTAAATCCATTACGTTATCAACCTCCAGTTTCAGGGATGTAAATCCCAGGGATGGGATGGATTCTTCGTCACTTGAGAGTGTCTTTTAAAAAGCTATGCTATAGCTCCAGCAGATATGATGGGTTTGATGCAGAAATTAGTGGCTGAGGTTCTGTGGCCTGTGCTATGCAGGAGGCCAGATTAGATGAGCGTAATGGTCCCTTCTGGTCTTAAAATCTATGAAAACCTTTTCGCTTAGTTTTTAATGACCAGGTCATTTTAAAAAAAAGTGTTGCCATGTGCCCACATGACCTTGTCCCAAGCTTGACTCTGGCTCATGACTTGTCTGCCCTGAGTAGAAGGCATTTTCTCCAGCCTCTTAAGGCTTTTCCCAACCCTGCTGCACATTTCCGTCTTCTCTGCTCATCTGTTGGTGGATTACCATAACTTCCCCACTAAACTGAGTTGTGTATTAACTGGCTTCCCTCTCCCAATGAATGGCCTGAAATATTACCATAAATAGCTGACTTACATGCAAGTACCTCTAGGTAGAATAATTGATGCATGCAGCTGGGGATGAGCTAGGAGAAGAAAGCTTCTTTTTTTCTTTCTGTCTTTCTATGTGAGGGCTTCCCCTTTGCCATAAAGTGAGGTTCCCCAATAGCAAGTGCTTTGGAATGCTGTGGAATCCTGGATGCTAATTGGCCACTGAGGAGGCCACGTGATTTTATAAGTTCTTGTTAGACCCGTCCTTTATATGGATCACTTATTTCATGGGGCACATTTTCAGCTGTGAGGAGAGACCAAGCAGCTGGTCTTTGAGGGTCACCACTGCCATTTCACTGCTCTTGCTGGCTCAGTAGAAGAGCAAAGGAGCTGCCCAGTGACAGTAGCAAGTAGCAGGACTCACTGCTGGGTTTTAAATTGCATTTTTGCTGTGCAAGAGTTGAGATAATGGCAGCCCTCATCTGCCATCGAGATGCCATAGAATAGCAAGCTCAGCGGAGACTGAGTGCGCCGAATATCTTGGTAACAGGTTTGCTAAAGCTGCCTAAAGGATTTGGACTCCCAGTTTCCATTAAAATTGGAAATTAGGAATCCAGATCTCTTTAGGCAGCATTGAAAATCTCCAAGAGACTAAAGAGAGCAGACTAGACAAAACTGGTAAGCTAGGCCCGCCCCCGGTTTAGAAGCAAACCTTTGTCATCAAAATGGTCTGAATTCTATGTACGAGTGCTGCAAAGAATCCTCTGAAAATCCTTGGTATGTTTCACACTTTGGCAATGTGTATGGGGGGTCTGGGGCTTGGTCTTTCTAAAACAGGTGTGTGATCTGGTGTCAGGCAGAGGGGAGAGGAACAAGCAGCAGGGTTTTCTTTAGACAGGATAGATCCCTACTAGGAAATGAGTAGGGAAGATGTTGCTTAGATTTCATAAATTCTCAATCAAAGCCACCCCTTCCTAGGGACAGATTCACCTGCTTCTGGCAGTAGGTTTCCCATTTTCCACCTGCTGAGTTGTCTGAGAACCCAGTGCCTTTTTAAAAGCCTCCCTGTTTATTTTACATCATGTGTGATGTTTATTAGTTGATCATCCTCTTATCTCAGAACTGACCATTAAGACCATGCACTGTGTTTTGTATCCCCATCTCTCCTCTCACCATCCCCCAGAAGCATTCCTCAGACTGGAAACCCGAGATCAGACTCCCCTCTGGCAGCGACCACGTAATGCTTAAGTCCCTAGACTGGAATGCAGAGTACGAGGTCTACGTGATAGCTGAGAACCAGCAAGGGAAATCCAAGCCTGCACACTATGCTTTCAGGACTTCAGCTCAGCCTACTGTAATCCCAGGTATGACAGCCACAAGCTTTACCATTGTTTTCTGCTTCCAATTAATGCAACTATGCTGCATCCCTTAATGTGCCTGAATAAACCCTGACAACTTGCTTGCTTAAAGACATTATCATAATTGGTTACCCATTCGAAGCATATGTATAGCACAGCAAAATCCTGGTAGGAATGCTCCGTGAAAAATTGTTGTCTGACTATTCACAGGAAATATTTGCTGTTGTAGCAGTATAAACTAACAAGACATGCAGAGGAGAAAAGTGTTGGGTAGAAAATGCATTTCTGAAACTAGCAGATAGAGTCCCTGATTCAAGCCAAGGCAAAGGGAAAATTCAGATATCTGGTATTGTGCTTTTCACAACATGGATTGCCCCTTCAAACCTGCTTTCTGCTTGCTTTTTGCTCATTTGCTGATGCAAGACAGTTGTCAGTGGCATAAAGGCATAAAGAGCTGGCTGGTGTGGTTAAAATTGTTCTGTGCTGCATGGCCTTTATTAAATGAAATGGAAACCAAATTAAAGCACTTCCTAAAGCGAACCTGCTGCTAAAATAATTACACTGGGTAGCCCATTAGGCAAAAGAAATTGAATAATGTCAGCAGTCCTTTTGGGAGTTGCTGTTGCAGACAGACTGATGCGTCCTTCATGGATTTCTTTCCCCATAAAGCGAGGTGCAACCACAAATACTGCAATAGCCAAACAGTCCCTAAAGTACAGAGATTTGCCAGCAGTTTGGTAGCCTGCAGGAGAGAGAAAAGGTTTGGGAGAATCTCCTTTCCAGATCTCTCTTGGCCCGTATAATAATTCAGCCACAGAAGTCCCTTTGGGGGTAAGACCCTCGGACCAGCAATGATTTTAAGTTAACGTTAGATGTACAAGTCTGAAAGCTGGCAAGCTGGAGCAGTAGAGACAGCCTCATTGCATATCCTGAGTGAAGAGCATCCATGCGGCGATCATTGCCTGTGATCTGTATTAAGGATGTGATTTCATTTTATTTTTTTCTTTAGAGCTTTATCTGTGAGTCTCTCACTTTTTTTCCTCAAAGCTGTTAGCAAATTTTCCCCACATTGTCCTGTAGCTGAGACTTTAGGCCTTGGTCTGTTCCTCCCTCCCCTTTCCAAGGGATGCAGCTGAGAGCTTGTGCAGTGTGCATGACAAAACTTTACTGGGTAAAGCCCACTGGCAGCATTAAGCATACAAATGAGTGTGACCTGTTAACACTGGATACTTGGGGCTTGAAAGGGAGTGGGGAGAGGAGAGAAAGTGGGATGAGCCCTTAACAGGTCTGTAGTTTCAGATGGAAGGACATTTGGTAACTCATTAAACAACTCACTCTCAGTTTTGCATTTTCAATAGCTCTAATACTTATTACCCTCATGCATTTGAAGGACAACTGAGATTGCTGGGAGGGAGGTGGGGAGTTGCGTAAGATCATTTCAGGTCTAGGAAACCAATGGCAGTAGGTTGAGATCAGCAGTAAATTAGTTCCTTTGTGCTCTTGGGGGTCTCTGAAGAGGAAGCGTCCAAGTGCTGAATGGTGTTTCAGTTCCCTCAGCCATCTTGAGGTTGGCTCCCTGCAAATGTCCTGGGCTGGCATTGTCTATTAGCACTCCACTGCAGTCCAATGGAATGCTGGAACGTACCTGGGGAAACTAGTATGTTCTGCCCAGATGTATCAGCAATGACCAAGCAGCCTGGCGGCTCTGTTGATGTACATGGAACATTCAGGTAACAGTTAAGTGGTTAAGGATAGCAGGTGCAGTGAGACAGGCCTTTTGAAAATGCAGTCTTTGAAATGCCAGGCAGAGTGCAGAGATAACATTATTTATAGGCTTCTTAATAAAGCCATAGATGGATTCAAATAGCCCTATTCTGATCTCACTGATCTAACCACATTGACTTCAGGGGAACTACTTCTGAGTTGTTACTCCACTGTAAAGGAGAGGAGGAGCCAGATTTTGAATCACCATGCCATTTTGAATGCTGTTGTTCAAAGTACTAGCAAGCCACATGAGTGGGAACCATCTAAGTGAGTTCTTGGAGGAGAGGTCCTTGTTTTGGAGTGTAGTTTCCTTCAGTGTCGATCCAATGTACTCCAGCACGTGGGCTTTCTGCCTTCTCAGAATGGAAGCCTGCTTCAGAGAGAAGGAGAGCCTCATGCAATGAAATTATTCATGTTACCTGCAGTGGGCAGAAGATTTTGCTGCTTTAGCTGTTTGGTCTTGTTTAGGACTGTGGTTTACATAATTAGTAGACTCAGAGCCTCTGTGGGCAGATCCCCCTAATGGGCGCTTGGGGAAGAACATCAAGCCAAATCTCCAGCTTATGTAAATCCGTTGAAGTCAATGTGGTAATGCCAGTTCACATCGGCCAAGGATCTGGTTCTGCATTGGGGCCACTTAGTTATTTCATAGCCGGTTATTTAGTATTTCCCTTTTGATTTCAGAATGAGTCCCCCACTTCTCCATGGCAGGGGTTGGAGTCAATGTTTCCAACCCAGCATTGCTCCTTCTTACATTAAGAAGAAAATCGTTCATGTAGACAAAACATATCTTTGTTATATATAACCCCTTGAGACTGTCCTGGGGCCAGTTTTCTGGTGTCCTCAAGTTGACATAAGGAGAAAGATGGTTATAAAAGCAGTATGCTTGAGGGTAGTCTACAGCCACTCCAGCCAGTGGAGCTTGATTTCTCTAAGGAAGAGCCAGCAAGGTATTCCTGCATCCATACTGCTTTTTGCAAGGCTGTAATTAAGTGTATCTTTTACCCAAACCCTCAGTGTAGTGAGCATTGGGTCAGGACTTGGACAGGCTGTTAGGTGCAGTGTCTGCTTCCAAAAGGTTTTTTCTTAGAAAAAGACAGCGTTGTCCTTTCAAATACCAGCTAATCATTTTCTCATGTTTCACATTTGAGCCTCATGTTCTGTCATTTATTTTGATCCATTTGCTCGCTAACCCCTCACCCCCCTGAATTTTAACTTGCTGTGCTGCTTCTGGCATTGCTGAGCTGCCGCGTCGGCCTTTTTGCTGGTGTTACTGCGCTAAAGCTCTTCTCTAACCTTTGGCCATTTTAATTTACTAAGTTAAATAAACCTTTAATTCTTATGTTTTCTATATTTGACCTATTTTTTTCTTTTTATCTATTTTTTCTCTCTCTCTCTCTCTCTTTCTTTCTTTTTCTTTCTTTTTCTTCTCTTCCCCTCCCCCTTGTTTCCTTTCCTGTGTCTGTTGTCATACATGTCACCTTGGACCTCACGGGAAACATCCACACTTGCCACATGCACCAAATTTGTTTTAAACAACCATTTTTCCCCCTCCTGGGAACCATTGTTTGGCACCTGCAGCGACCTTGGGAAGCCCATCAACGTCGTCCTCCTTTGTTTCATTGCTTCTTTCTGCAGTGACTCTGCTTTTGCTCTGTTAGAAACTTTTTACAACAACAAAAATAAACAACAAACAAATTTGCCTAAAAAGGCCTGGTTCCTACCCAGGTGTGAAAGCAGATAGTTTTTCCTTCAGAGGATCATGTCAGTGCAAGAAAAACAAACACAACAGATCATTTTATTGGAAAGATTGAGTATTTTGTAATGAGGATAAAAGAAAAGCTTAAACCAAGCGTTTTCTCGCTAACATTTTTTTGTGTTGCTTATAATGAATTTGCCCTTTTTTAATGGATGTAAAGAAAAATCTTTTGTTGGCTTTTTTTATAGGAAGGTATGATATTGAAAGCTTTTAAAAACCTGGTCTCTATTGACATTTCCACACATCTGTTGCTGATTACCATTGTCTGTTCATACCTATGAATGATATTACAAAGATGGTAACCATAATAAAAAGGTTTCTAAAGCCCCATCTGTACACCTAATACAGGTTAAAAAGAGAGAAAACTTGGCAATTATCGCCATTTGGGGTGCTTGAATTGGAGATCTTCTTTTTTTTTTTAAAGGGCTTTTGCGCGTGGATCAAACACATCGTCGTCAGAGCATCCCTCTGAGGACGTTGTCTGACCTAAAGTGTCTTGTTGAGATGTGCGTTGAGGAATTATTTTTTTTCTTTCACGTGCTTGAATCCTTGGAGCCTCACTGGCCCTTGTGTAATCAGGCATCTCAAGACCATGACATATGGGGGTTTGGAGTGAGTATAACACCGCTTGTGAGTGTACAGATTTACAGTGGATGCTTGTCTAACGTTCTGTCTGGCTATCCACTACTTCATTGTCAAATCAGTATAGAAACGGCTTTTCTTCCCTTTTAACTAAAAAAGATTAGCTGGGAACAAGTAATCTGAGAGGCTAAATGGTTAATACTGAACCTTAATAATATTCATGGTTAACTGTGCGTTTGACACTCCACCAGGCAGGATTAATCTGTGGTGTAATTTGATGCAATATCTACAGCTTCCTCTCTGAGTCCTGTGTATCTCATTTCATTCTAGCAATTTCATTTGACATTCCTTTTCTTTAATGTGGTGTCCCTCATGAATTGTTTTTGTAACGGGGAAAGCCATTTGGCTATGCCGCTCCTTTAAGCCTTTCTGAGAACACAGCTCTCTCATGTTCACTCTCGCTCTCTCTCTCTGCAAGGACCTGGGGAAGAAAAGGATGAGACTGGAAACATATATTGGACATGGTTGGGAAACCTCTGTACGGAATCTCTTACGCTATCAAAGCTCTTAAACAGGGTTAATTTCCTTTCTAACAAAATCTTCCCGATTGGGTACAAAACCAAATCAAGCCCCCTATTAATCATGTCTAGTTGTGAATTTATGCACTTCATATAACATCTTGTCTCTGAAATTTAGTCTGACTTTGTTCACTGGAATCTGCGCCATTCGTTTCTATTTAGAATTTTAAACAAAAACTTCATACAGATGTGTGTGTGTGTGTGTGTGTCTGTCTGTCTGTCTGTCTGTCTGTCTCACACACAAACAGTTCCCTTTAGAAGGGGACACCTCACCATCCATCAAAATGCCCTTTTAAATGCTTTGTGCTGTATAAACTATATTCCAACAACAAGTTCCATTAAAAACTCTTTTGATCTTTCCTATGGCAGTGTTTA
The DNA here is from genome assembly GCF_965152275.1 of Natator depressus. Taxonomy (NCBI): domain Eukaryota; kingdom Metazoa; phylum Chordata; order Testudines; family Cheloniidae; genus Natator; species Natator depressus. The sequence goes on from NC_134255.1 coordinate 15,490,140, forward strand.
TGCACTTCTGCTTAGGCTGAGAGATCAGTATGTAGCTCAGAGATGAATGTGGGTACCTTTAGACTCGGAATACCACTTGATTTGCATGCATACGAGGTGTGCAGGAGGGGTGTAGTTACACGTGCATTTAACTCCAACTTCATATGGAGGTTCATTGGGAAAACCCACAGTTTTCAATAGATGTAATGAAGGTTTCTGGGGAAGGCCTACCTACTCAGGACATTGCTATGGCCAAGCAAAATCTCATCAGGGACTGCCTCAAGGGTCACTCCTGTGAGGTGCCATAAGAACAAATGTCAGTGTGTCTTGCTTGTGCCAAGTGTTAACAGTTACACAGTTATATTTTGGTTCTTGACCATATGCACAGTAGCCAGCACTGAAAATGCAGAACTTGCTGCTGTGGTGTCCTGGGAAACTTGCTGGGAATTTCTGTTACGTTGCACCGTCCTAATACAACAAAGACTGTAGTTTTCAGTGAAGGCTGCTGTAATGCAAACGAAGGGCCCTGACTTCCCATAGCCACTTTCGGATCCATACCACGCTTTGTAGTTTGTGGGCATGTCACTTAGGTTGGTGTGTTCACACCTGCAATATTTATACTACAATATCTCATCAGATTGGTTATTAACATGGCAATGTTTACATATAGAATATCAGTCAGGCCTTTATTATGTTTACACATTTCCATTATTAAAATAACAATGAGTCAAATGAACTGTCCGATGCATTTGAGTTTATTCTGTAGATGAGTTTCCTTGCTCATTTCATGGGCTTTCTCTTAGCTGTCCAGAGTTTGCTAACTGACTGTGTAAAGCGAATACAGGAGTAAAGCCCCTTTTACAAAGAGAGTTTCCCCTCTATAGCCACAAAACTAACGAATGGCACTGCTGTCTTTGCTGCCAGTTTACCAGGATTATCACATTATACTTGATAATCCATGGGGTGTGCACCATGTAAGGGGCAGGATTTGATAGGATCCGAAGTGTAATTGTTGCTTTACTGGCCACAGTTTTCAGAACAGCCATCTCCCTTTTTGGTGCTTGCCATTGAAATCTGCATGCAAAGCGGAGTGCTAGAGTGGTACAAATGCTCAGATTTTTAGGCAGATATCCGCCTTGCAAACACAAGATTTGTGGGAGCAAATCGTACCTGCAAAAAGGAATACCGGACCTCAGCCATCAGACAGAGTAACCCCGTGTCATTGGCTCCTCACAGAATGAACTGCAGGGCTTTGCAGGATCTCACGTTGCCAGTGGAATTCCAGCTGCTGTTGTCCCACAGCTGGTTTTAAACCCTAAACGCTTGGTTTCAGCGTTGTCTATCCAGGCATTTGGCTACGTTAAATTCAGTTGCAGTGCCGTGGCTGATGAGGCTCACTATGATTCAGCTATGTGCTCAACACCATCCAGCATTTCGCTGGGCTAAAGGACACTTCCAAAGCTTTCCAGGTGCACCTGATGGCTCTTGAGCTAGTGCAGTGATCTGCAGCAGCCCCTGGAACTGAGGGCAGTGCATACAGCATGTGGGATGGGCAGTGCAGAGAAAAGGCAGTCCTGGTAAACTCCCACCCGCATCCCTCGGGTATTTAGATTTACTTGGTATTTTCCTTCAAAGTAGGAATTTCTCTTGCTTTCTCTTTGTATGTCCATTGTCCCCTCTTTCATTCAAATGGAAGTTCCCTCCAGAGATGGAACAGAGCCCAATGCTCTTCTTGTTTGTTATATGCCAGAAGTAGCACCACTCAAGTTAATGGAGTGACACTGCGTAAACCTGGTGTGACAGGTTCCCCCTGGAATTGGCACTGAGCCCCCCTGTCCCACCAGCCTGGGCTCCCTTTTACACTGTGCTGCTGTGACAAGCTGCAAAGACCTCGAGCCTGCACTTTCACCGGCACACCTACAGGTGGGGACACACCCAGCTGCAGTTACATGCAGGCTCTTTGACTAGCGCTCGCATGGGAAGGCTAGAGCTAGGGCAACTACCAGCTCCTCAGGCACGTACCCTCTCTGCAGTATAAATCCCAAAATATACCATCTTGAGCTTCACAGGGAAGTGTACAGCGTAAGCTCATAAAATTCACCCCCTCCCTCAGTGTGGAGAGGAATATGCAACAGTCTTTGCCCCTGAGTTATGATTCCCACACACTGGTTTAGATAAAGCAAAAGTAAGTTTTTTATTAACTATAAAAGATAGATTTTAGGTGAGCATAAAGGATAGCAAACAGATCAAAGCAGATTACCTAGCAACTAAACAAAAAGCACAAACTAAGCTTATTATACTAAATAGGATATGAATTAGCAAATTCTCACCCTAACAGATGATACAAACAGGCTGCAGATTCTTAAGGGGCAAGCTGCACTTGCTTACAGCTTGGAATCCCCAGGTGTTCCATTCACAAGCTAAAAATCCCTTTAGCCTGGGTCCAGCACTTCCCCCAGTTCAGTCTTTCTTCTTCAGGTGTTTGCAGGAGTCATCTTATGTGGGGAGCGAAGAACCTCTGATGATGTCACTCCCCACCTTTATATAGCTTTTGCATATGGCGGGAACCCTTTGTTTCAAAGCTTCGTCCCCAGACTGGTCTGTGGAAAATTATTGACATCCAGTGATGGAATCTAGAGACATGTGGTCTGATCTCATGTCCTTGTAGAGTCATGGCAAGCATCCCTCACAGGCTGTTCGGAGCGTTCTCAGGAAGGCTTCCCAGGTGGGAGATAAGCTTCTTCCAAGGCCTACTGTTTTCCTAATGGCCCATTCCCAACCTACTGTATAGAACAAAAGCTTCTTGTCTAGTGGGCGTTCCCCAGGTGTAACTACATTTGAAATGCAGAGACATAGTCAATATTCATAACTTCAGGGACAAAAACGATACATGCACACAAATAGGATAATTATATTCAGCAAAAAATAACCTTTCCAATGACATCTCACATGACTTATGTTGCATAAAATACATCATAACTATGTCATAATCATATCATATCATTATGAAGAATATGGAGTGCAGTGTCACACCTGGCCTTTAGCACTCAATGGAAATACCCACTTCTCGTAACTTAAACAGCAGCAGACACTCTCTTATCACCTGGGCAGCAGCCAATGACTCTTACGTCTTTCTGCTACCAGCAAGTGAGACTAAAGTGAGCAAATCTCTCTATGTGGAAATAGATGCTCTAATCACATGGGATGGATGGTAGCTTGCATTTGCCATTATTGCTTTTCTCTGATGTAAATTATGCAGGACACAGGAGACAATGAAATCCTTCTAATCTGGTGTTTTTAGGCTGAAAGGTACTTATAAAGTATCTGCAAAGGAAAATTATCCTCTGATAGCAAAGGTTATGCTCACCTGGCTTCTGCTGTACTTTTCTCCATGATGCACCAAAATGAATATTCATTTATCTCATGTGTTCTTCACTGACTCCAAACACCCTGCAGAACCCTTGAAATGCATTTGCTGCCTCTCTTATGGCCTGTGAATCGTGCCTGTTTCTGTCCAATCCTGTCCTTTCTCTATCCTGCCTAAACCTATTCTTCCTATGCACACTATAGCTGGGCCTCCTGCTGAGAGGATCTATCTGAGTGGTACAGCCCTCTTTGACAGGATGGATGCATGTAAAGTATGTGAGGAGTAAAGCCTATGGGACGTTTTATTGTATGTTGTAAAGCGAGGGTGGCTAGAAAGGTCTTTCTTGACAGAAGCGTATGTTCCATTGATGAATCATTTACGATTAATAAATGAAATGGTTTTTTCCCACTCCTTTAGAACTAAAGACTCAATCATTTTTTTAATATTTGTGTTCACTTGTTTGACCTGTAGAGGGGATTCCATGCTCTACCCCAGAATAGAAAAAAATACATGGGAAAAATGGACAGTTTTATGCTATTGACTTGGGTCTGTAGTTCGCAAAATAACACGCTCTGCATATGGGAATGGGCCATATATGTTAGGCTGCTTTCTGTATTATTATTTATCATCAGTATTACTTAGCACCTACGAGCCCCAGCCATGGACCAAGACCCCATTGTTCTAGGTGCTGTACAAACTCAGAATAAAAAGACTCTCCCTGCCCCAAATTTCCAGGAAAAGGCTTTGATCCAGCACTTGTTGAAGTCAATGGCAAGATTCCTGTCAACTTCAATGGGCTTTGGATCAGGCCAGAAACCACCTCCACCAATGTGCATGACAACAGCAATTTTTATTGATGTGTTCTTCTTCTTCTTTGGTTTTACTGCCTGGCACTAAATGGCTCAGAGCAGCCCATGTACACTCCAGTGAAGTTTCTTAAAAAGAGGCCTTATCTCCATTGGCAGAGATGGGTTCCTCCTAACTGTCAGAGTGCTTGAATACAAATCCATATTAGATTCAGTGGGGTGCTGTGAAGGGTAGAGCTTAAAGTTGTGGGTCACTTCATTTTAACCAGAAACCAGTTGTAGGAATAACAAATAAAATGTCTCCCTGGGCCCTTGCAAAAAACAAAAGAATTCCAGACACGTTAAAAAATAGGAACAGCAGCAATTTCCTTCAAGTTCATGGGTCCACCGGAGGTAGTAAAACCCTCCTCAAGTGTTAATGCATCTCCACAGACTCTGAAGCCTTTAAAATTGCAACGTGTGTGAAGAATTAGATTTAGTAAACCAAGGCCGGTGTGGGAGATCTTCGAGTCACTGTAAGCTGGAGGAAAGGCCCAATGCCACAGCCAAGTCCACTTCAGGCCCTTGCCTTAGTATCCAACTTATTGTTCCAAACATAAATGTGTAACGCAGTAATGAAAGGATTCCCCTGTCCAATAGGGCTGCCGGCCCCCAGAGGCTTTCCCCTTACTTCTCTCTGCCCCACACCACCTGCCAGGTCATATGACAGGCAGGTAGCTCTTTAACCCTTTCCTGGCTGTCCCAGCCACCCTTAGCTCATCCCACTGAAGAGACCCCAGAGGAGGCTTTGGGGATCAAATTAGTAAAGGTAGTGTTTGGAAGTCCATGAGCAGGTGCCTTCCAGGCTGTGTTCTCATCCTTCATTCTTTCCTGGTTTAATACAACGTGACAGGTGGTTAAAATGTATTAAATGAGAACCAGGAAATGCTTTAAAGTTCACACTGAGACATTTTTAATGAATATTCCAGTGTTGTTCATCTCAGCTAGTCAGTGCAAGGCAGGCAGCAGCCATGCCGTGCACTTAGTGAGGCTCCATTGATAACGTCCAGGATCTAAACAAGATTGTACAGGGGAAGGGTTATTCTGCAGCCACAGAGCAGCTGTGTGGTCTTTTGGGGTTGTAGTACACTTGGGGATTTGTATGGCATAGTGCAGCAGTTCCCAGACTGTGGGTCATGACCCCAGATGGGGTCGTGCCATCAGCAGAGGAGGTTGCAGTAATCGCTGGTGTGAAGAGGATACCGTTTTGCACCGCATGGCATGACATCACATGTACAGTCTGTGTGAGGTCCCGATGCGTGAAGGACACCATTTTGCTCTACAAAATGGCATTCTCTGCAGTGTGATCTTACACTTACCATACGTACGAGGTCACACTGTGCGGAGGACCCGTTCAACCCAACCCCTCAGCTGAGAGCTCTTTGCAGGCACCGCAGGGAGGCATAGCCCCATGTCCACACAGGGCTGCGATCGTGCATCTTCCGCCGCCATGCGGAATAACTTGTTTCTCATTCCCAGTCTGACGTTTCAGATGAGCAGAAGGATTGTTTGACACACACACCACACCACACACCCCCCACACACACCACACAGTTTGTCCCCCAGGAGCTGGTCCAAGTGAAAGACTTAACTACTGAATCAGCCAGGCATGAATTCTGAATACATTAGTGGAGGCGAATGTATGGCACCATCTCTCTTTGCAAGTACCAAGGGTGATGAATGTGTTTAATTATGCAGCTTGATGCATGGTGCTGGCAGGGTGCGGCTTTCTCGAGCACAAACATTCTGCAGAGTATTTAATGGCCGCCTCATGTAAGCATCAGCATCTGGCCCTGCAAGCAGCTTTTAGACAGAGCTGAAGAGAGAAAGACCCGTCTTGGTGAACTCCCGGCTCACACACCTGTCAGCGTGGCAAGAGGGATCAAGATTTTTCTGGGCGTGCTGGGGATGTGCTCTCCATCCATCCCCAAATAATAAAATGTGTGTGGGGAGGGGGAAAACCTGTGCGCTCCATCTCTCAGGCCTAGCACTGGTCCTTCCACATGGCACGGCGAAGTTGCATTGGCCCAGAAACAGGTGCGGAGCATTCCCTGGTGTGCTTGTACTGTGGATAGAGGAGGAGAGTCTTCAGGCTTGCCAGTCCAGCGCCTTTCACTAGCAGTAAGAAAATAAATAGAAAGCAATAGAATCGCCTCCTGACTTCTTAAAAAACTAACCATGAGGAGGCTGGAGAGTGCTCCAGCCAGCTCCACGTAAATGTCAGCTACCAACTCTGCTGCATGGTCCATCAGTGCGTGCCTGGGCCGAGCGCGAGCAGACTGTGCAGCTGTTGAAGTTGGCAGGAGTATTAAATGGCTGCTCTTGGGTGGGTCTGATGAATCCTGCGCTAGTGCCAAATGCTGCGGTTGCTGTTCAGTGGCTTGGGAAGAATAATTCTGAATAAAACATGAAGAGCAAGTCTCTTGCTTTAAAATGCATTGTGTGCACAGGCTGGTGGCAAGACTCTGGGAGGAATCACTCCGCTCTGGCTGTGTGAAGACTGCGCTTGCTGCTGCCCACCTTGGCCACGGGGAATTCAGCTCCCAGATGGAACTAACTACGTCCATGCCACCCCACTGTCCGCAGTACACACAGCACTTCGGGAGCAGTTAGGGAGACCAACCAGTACTCAAGGGCTATGTCCAGTGCATTTCAGCCCCCATTACTGCTGTATGGGACCACCTCATGATCTTGTAATGTATTTATCCTCACAACACCCTGGGCTAGGTCAGTGCTGTTATCCTGTTTTACAGAAGAAGAACTGAAGCACAAACAGGCTAAGTAATTGGCCAAGGTCACAAGGGGTCTGAACCCAGGTTTCTGGCCAACACCTTAACGACTGGACCATGCCTCCTCTCTGTACTCCAGGTGGCCTTGGGATTTAGACCTGCTAATTGCCCCAGTTACTGTCCTGCATTCATTGTTTTATAACTGGGTAAACAAGAAACACCATCTGGCTATGGCGGGAGTCAAGGGCCATGGATAAGACACGGGTTATTGGGTTAGCAAAGGGGAAGGAGAGGACCTCGTGGCGCATGTCAGTCTACGGCAGCATAGTTTGGCTTCCAGGAATAGAACCAGACAGTCCCAAGTGTCCCCATGACTCTGCCCTTCTGGAGTATTCAGTACCCCCTACCTGCTGTTGGGATGGGTCACATTAATCTGCAGATCATTATGCCAAATTGCCGGAGTACAAGAATGCCCCAGCTGCTTCCTGCATGGGGCAGTGTCTGGCAAAGCAAGTGCTTGCAGGGCTTTCTATTCTAAGAATTCAGGGCCTCCCCATAATAGGGAGGTGGTATAAGGGGAGGAACAGCCAGGTCGGAAATGTTTGTGAAAGGGAAGTCAGAATAATGATTAGATGGGTATGGGGTGGCACTGTGTCCTGCTCAGTACAGTTCTGGTGGTGCCAATCTGTCGGTCTTTACATGCAGCTCGATCCAGCTAATTCACCTCTCGGAAGGCTCCTGGCATTTGGGTATCTGAGCGTCACGTCACATTGCTGTTTGCATTTCCCAGGTGCACAGAAAAACTATGGGTCATTTACCCATTGCTTCAGCTGGGCAAATAGGTGGCCGTGAAACATTCCTCCCCACTCCTCTTCCTGTGACCCTCCTGGCTGAGCCGTCTCTTAGTTGGAGGTGGGCTTTGCCCCCAGTCTCACCCCTCTGGGCCATTTCCAGTCTTTACTCTGTTCTGCTGCCATCTCCTGCCAGAGCTGAGGATTCTAGACCAGGACGAATTTACATGTGGAAAGCAGACGAGCCATAAATCCATCTCCCCCAGACAGAGGAAAAGAGAGAGCCCAGGATTTATCCCTGAAGGGGTTTGTGACACCTGAACACACCATGTAGCCTTCAAGCTCATTGGACACTAGCCCACAGAGATGTGTAATGCTGGTAGCCCACAAGCACCCACTGAACTGCATGCACGCACATGCAGGAAGGTCTAACTGGGCTATGGGGGCATCAGGTGCTTTGACACTACCATGGTCTGATACCATAGTGGCTCTGGGAGTCACCTGGGTCAGATCTGTTTGATCTTTGTACCCCATGTGCTCTTGGAACTTGCTACTGCTGGTGCCTTCGCTTTCTCAGGGCAGGAGCTTGTGCCCAAGACACTTCAACAGGGACCAATGGGACACATAGTCACTGACCTTATAAATTGAACAGATGCACTAAAACCAAAGTTTTATTAGTGGGACCTCGTTCCGTTTAGGAAGATGTAGAATTTGTCCCATCAGCCAGACTCATTCAGGCTGCCAGCCCCTCTGCATGCAGCACAGAGTGTTTTAACTAGGTGCACAGGACTGGCCAAATCAGGGGGGTCTATCTAGTTCAATGGCCTGTTTGTCCTGGTGGCCTGCACCACGTGTTTCAGAGGGAAGGTACAAGAATCCCTGCAGTAGAGTAGGCAATTATGGAACGTGACCTTAAGGAAAGTTTTCTCCTGATGCCTGTTAATAAGGGTCTGTCTACACTGCACTTAGACACACACGGCTGGCCTGTGCCAGCTGACTCAGGCTGTGGGGTTCTTTAATTGCAATGTAGCTGTCCAGGCTCGGGCTGGAGTCCAGGCTCTAGGACCCTGCAGATAAACAGCCCTGCAGCCCAACTCGGCTGGCCAGGTGTCTAATTGCAGTGTAGCCATTGGAGGCTGGTTTAGGCCCTGAAGCAGGAAGATTTAGGTCCCACCCAAAACCCTTTGGGTGGTTTTGCTCTTCATTACTGTGAGCCTGAATGTTCTTGTTATTCACATAAATGTCCAACCCTTTTCTGAGTCTTGAAGTTCTCTAAGCTTGGCAGTTTCATACACCACTGTACTAGGTCTGGGGCATTTTCAGGTGCACTGTTGGAAGATTTGGGCCAAGAAATGGTCCCAGACAAACTGTGTCTAACAGGGCCACTGCCAGGTGCCAAGTAACACCTGTTACCTGCTGCCTTGCCCCGTTTAGACAAAGCGTACTATCCCCGCTACCAGGCAGATTTGCTCAAAGGTTTTTTATGCAGCATAAAAAGCATTTTCCTTGTGCTAGAGGCTAAATTGTGTTCCTAACCCAGGCTCTGCTCCTTCAGACACTTGTGCATAACCTGAACTATACTTATGTCAATGTCTTCAAAGGGACTACTCATGTCAGGAAAGTTAAGCACATCCATAAGAATTTTCAGGAGCAGCGCTGAAATCTGGATGCTGCCCAAGGAGCTGTGTTGTGTGCCTCCGTGGTGTAGATTGTTTGTTTATACACCCCTAGTCAGCTCATAGAAAATGGTTTTCTCCTCTTTAAAAATACTAGAAGCAAGCGTCGGTAGCAGCAGGAAAACCAGCCGACAATGGAACAAGGCAAGGGAATCCTGACATTCCCCTGTGCAGCATGTGGCTGGTCTCTGAGACAAGGAAGCCAGAGAGAATCAGAAACACCTACTGGATCAACAAGGCTTTCCTCTTGAATGCAGGCGTGTCACTTTCAAGGCAATATGCGGGCTTTCGTCTTTACCATAGGACTTAAATGTCTCCAGCAATGGGACCCCCATCATTTTCCTTGGGAGACTTTCCCCTGTCTCTCTGTCAGGAAATCTTCCCTGATATTACCATGTCTACACTAACAAGCTTACAGTGGCACAGCTGTAGTGACAGGAGAGAGCTCTCCCATCGACATCATAAAACCGGCTCCAAGAGCGACGGTAGTGATGTCAGCCGGAGAATTCTCCCACCAGCATAGCGCTGTGCACACCGTCACTTGTCTTGGTGTAACTTACGTCACACGGGGTGGTTTTTTCACACCCCTAAGCGACATAAGTTTTACCAACAAAAGTGCTAATATAGACATAGCCTTAGTTTCCCAGAGCTGCAGAAGAGCTCTGTGTAGCTCAAAAGCTGGTCTCTTTCATCAACAAAAGTTGGTCCAGTAAAAGATCTTATCCTCACCCACCTTGTCTCTCTCTCTCATAGACCTCTTAGCCACCCTGTAGCCAAGAGATGCAGATTTAACCCTTTTAGGGCCCAGTCCTTTCAAGGCAGAAGAAGAATTCACATTGACTTCACTGTGCTTTGGCTAGACTGTCTCTCTCTTTGGTCAGGCAGTCTTTGCTGCTCCCTGGACATTTTTTATTGCCTCCCACCACTAGCTTCTGCTAGTGAAGCTCTCGAGACCAAGAGCCTGATCCCAGGCAGGGCCACACACACAGCATTCCCAGGTGCTTTCTGCAGTCACAAGTGAGGCAATTGTGTGGCCAGAGCATTTACACTGTAGTGACTGGACTCTGCTTTCTTTTGTATATATAGCCAGTGCAGCTAGAATGCGCGTGTGTGTGGGCACAGGTGCAAGTTGATATGTGTGCATAGATGCATGCATAGATCCCTTGTTTGTACAGGAGATTTCTCTGGTAAATGACTAGTCACAGCCTTGCAAAATCACTTACTTTTTTTTATTAGTACAAATCTCATACTCATGATTGTGAGCAACAGATGCCAGGCAATACCACAAGCTCTCTGCCCATCCTCATATACACACCTCTCCCCACCCTCAGCACAGGCCAGGTGCTAGCCCCCGTGGCCACCAAGTAGCTAATGAAGTCTCAGAATTTGGCTCACATTTCTCCCTGCCCCACGTGCTCCCTCATGCTGCTTCCCAAAAACCCTTGTTTTCAAAAATCCCGGAGTAGTTTATTGCTTTCACGCCCCAAAGAGTCTCCATGTATTTGCATGAGTTGAGGGCATTCTCAGGCTGACTTCAGTAGCTGAGCCTAAATGTGCCCAGCTCCCTGACTCTTAGAGCAGGGCAGCAGGAGAGCACCACTGTGAGAGAGGTCTAGCTCCTCCCACAGTTTCCTGCGCAACCTCAGCTGGGCCCCTCACTCCTGGGGAGTGTTAATCCATCTTCCCCCAGCAGCTTCCCATCAGCCTCATCCATGCTAGAATGAATGGGTGTCAGGTGAGAGGACTCCCAAGGACACTTGGTGTGTTGGTGTCTGCCTGGCACCAGGGAAATGTGCAGGGGCAGTGAGTCCCATGTGGCGACATGCTCCTTTGTAATAACCGTGCTCGGAGTAGAGTCTCCTGGGCCAGTCAGCTGGGCCCTGTGCCTTTCCCCCTCTCCCCAGTGAAGGACAGACCAGTGCTGAGACCCTACAGTTTCTTTTAACATGGCCTTGCACCAGTGTGACACAGCCACTCTCCAGAGCCCGGGCTTCACGTGCCCGCATGGTGCCCTTCTTTGTACAGCCCTAGCAGGTTGTGCCCTGGGGAAAGCTCTGGAGAACACTCAGATGGGAGACATGGACTGAGACCTTTTAGGTTCTTCCTGTCCATCTCATGCTCCAGAGGACTGGGTAGGATAGTTCCCTACAGTGTATTCTCCAGACCTTTGCCCAGCAGAGCTGAGAAAAGCCCTGGTAGCCCTGTCCAGTCCTTCCCTGACAGGAGGACGGGAGCCAGAGCAGTCTATTCCCAGGATAAGGGGCCACCAATAACAGCACTCCTAGAAGGGGTGGGGCCAGATCCCCCTACGGCATCCCACTCCCAGAGCCCTGGTCGCTCCACTGAAAATTTTTGCAGAGGCCAAGGCACCATCATAGCTATTCCCACAGCACTGCTGCAGTTCCAGGACCAAGACTGCCTTCATTTAACTGCATCACCTTCTCCCACTTTCCTTTGGTCTCTAAAGCCAGCACCAGCCCCACGTCAGGCCTAGGGACTGCTGCCATCGTGGGCATCCTCATCGTTATCTTTGTGCTGCTCCTGGTGGCTGTGGACATCACCTGCTACTTCCTCAACAAGTGCGGCCTGCTGATGTGCATCGCTGTCAACCTGTGCGGCAAGTCCGGGCCCGGGGCCAAGGGCAAAGACATGGAAGAGGGCAAAGCTGCCTTCTCGTGAGTAATCTCTCTGCTCGCCTCTGACCTGTCCTTCCGTTAACCAAGAACTTCCTAGCGTGGAACAGCCCCCCACTGCAACAGCTCTACCCTCTAATCCAGTCCTGTAGCCTCAGGTGCCAAGTGGCGGCCTGACTGGGAGCCACAAGCTCTCGCAGTGCCTTGAGGCTGCTGCCCTTCCCCCAAGAGATTCATGCCTCCCCACAGCGTATTCCAGCCTCAGAAGAGGCTGCATTTCTGGGGAAGCCGGTGATCAGGCTGACTTCAGCTGTGCTGCTCTGGCACTGCGTGGGGGTTACTGCGGGGAGGGGATTTGGTTGGGGGTCACTCTTGCTCTGCTGTTTCTTCTGGGGGGTGTCCCCCCCCCTTTTTTTTTTTTCCTTTTTTTTTTTTCCCCCCATTCTCCTCCAAAGCCAGCATCAGGCTGACCTAGAATCCAGCAAGCTCAGCCGGAGGAGATCACATATCCAGGTGCCACGTCCTTGTCAGGGGGCAGAGGGCATTGCGTATGCAGCGTCCCAGGGTGACTCAGGGGTGGGAGGGGATGAGCTACTCACTGACACTGGGCACTGCCATGGTCCTTGTTTTGGGTTTGGGAAGGGGGCATGTGTTAGGACTGAGAACCAAGCCACTTTCCAGGCCAGCCTCGCCCTACCATGTGGAGAGCTGCTGCTAGCATGGCCCTCCCACCCTCAGGGAAGGGTGCTTGTTTGAGGCTGTGAACCACTCACCCAAGCTTGCAATCTCCTTTCAGAAAAGACGAGTCAAAGGAGCCCATTGTGGAGGTGCGGACTGAGGAGGAGCGGACCCCGAACCATGACGGGGGCAAACACACAGAGCCCAACGAGACCACGCCGCTGACGGAGCCTGAGTAGGTTGACATTCGGTTGTTCTAGTGCGTGGTCAGTGCAGCCCCATCTGCCACTGTGACCTCTGGCCTCTCACGTAGGTAACCCCGGCAAGAGAAGGAGAACGGTCAAGGCTCGGAGCTGGGTCCCTGCCCTGTCATAGTGAGGAGCTCCTCTCTCCCTCGGCACCATTTCCTTTGTAATATTTGCAAAGAATGAGACCAAAGCTTCGGTGCCAAGTGCTTTCCATGGTATAGCACTGTCACCCAGCCCTGCTTATTGCAAGGGCTCCGGGGCAGATGCCCCATATCACACTGCCTCCTGGCGGCGTGATGCTGTGCCAATGGCTGGTTAGTGCCGCACTGACGATACCACGTCGACGCCTGCTTGCCCCGAGCGAAAGGGCCTCCTGGAATTGATAGCAACAGAGCAGCTGCGCTCTGGATTTGTGCCAGATTTACAGCTGTGTGGAGGGCACGTAGCAAGTTCAGACATTGCTGCCTGCGCACTGGGCCAAGAGAGGGTTTGGGAGTTACCCATGGGTCTCGTGTGCACCAGAGAAAGGAACCATTTGGTCATGAGCCATGGTTTGGTGCATCCACACTAGCCAGGATGAACTAGATTTGCCCAGAATCCAATTTAGCACTGTTCTAAACTGTGGTACTTGCAGTGGCCTCTGGGCACCTACTGCGTCATTCCCAGTTCAGCTCCCAGAAGCAGTGCATGTTGGGAGATTTCAGAAGGCCACCGGTGTACTGTGTGGCAGAAGTGGGCAGAGTATTTGAACTGTATCTACTTGTTTGAATTCACTAAACTGGCTGTGATGGACTGGTTTATCCTTAAGCATTTATTAAACCTGCTGGAAGATGGCTCATTCTAACAGGGTATTGGGCCATCTCTGTGTGTGGATGCAAAGTGTCTTACAGACACTCCTGGGCTCTATGGAACAGGACATAGATATCATCTGAGCTCTCCAAGAAGAAATAATGTCTATGTCCAGTTCAGTTCATTTTTTGGCTCTGGTTTGGGGTTGACCCAGTGGGTTTCTTATTTCCTCGCTGGGTTGTCAAGTCATTGGGTCTCTAGGCTTCCCCATCCGTAGTGCTGCTCTATTCCCTGCTGGGGTGAGAAGTGAGAATAACTGGTGCTATGGCTTTGCTGACGAACTGGGTGTCTGGGCCTGGCTAGGAGAGAAGCAGGAGCCATGTTTACGCAACAGCACTGGCCTGGGGATGTGCTCTTGCTGTTGAATGTGTTGAGCTTTCCGTGGGTTGTTTTGTTGAACTTTTAATGAAGTGATTAACCTTTATGGAGGTTGCCCCCAATTAATAAGCCAGCAGCGGTGGTGTGGAAAGCGCTGGCTTCTCTCTCGATTAACTGTTGTCTTTCCAGCAGCGTGCCTCCCCCTCTCCCTCCTCATTAAAGCTTCCAGCTTCAGAAAGGCTCCCATCAGTAAAGCTGTCTAGGCTTCATTGTGGCTGCCAAAGCATGGTTTGTGCTGTCACACATCTTCCTGAAGTAACACTGACCCTAGTTGGAACCAAACTAAAGGCAGACTCGGTCAAAAGGGAGGAAAGTGCTGGCCCAAAGTGTGTGGGACTCATACTCTCTGAAGCCGGATGAAAATAAGAGGTGCACAGATACCGAGGCAGGGCTAAGGCAGGAGGCTTGGACTCAAGGCCCTGGACCAGGACCAGAAACATTGGTGAGGCCGAGGTGTGTTACTGGATCACAAGATTGGGGCCTCAGGAGCAGGAGGAAGACAAGGGTCCATGGGCTGTTGAGGAGGAGGGAGGCTAGGTTAGGGGAGAAGAGCCTTTCTGCAGGGCATAGGTTGGGGTGAAGTTTGGGTTGAGATTTGATGCACAAAACGCCATGTGAGCAAGCTGCTCCTGGAATGCCATGTACTCTCTGCTCTTCCTCCTCTTCCTCGTCGCTCTTTGATCTCCCCACTTGGTGCCTGGTCCCAGTGCACATCTGGCCTCAGCAGGTTCCTCTTCTCTTGCTTCTATGTCCTCTGTGTGCATTACAACCGCATGCTACGCTGCTGCTTGTGCTGCGCCGTCTCTCGCGCCCTCTTGCGCTTCCTCTCATTTCCCCCTATCATTTATGGGCTTCATTGTCTATTTCTCTTCTACTCCTGTCCTCCTCGCAGGCACCCAGCTGACACCACAGCTACGGTGGAGGACATGCTGCCTTCCGTAACCACGGGCACCACTAATTCTGACACTATGACCGAAACCTTTGCCACTGCTCAGAACAGCCCGACCAGCGAGACCACCACCCTGACTTCCAGTATTGCCCTGCCAGCCACAGCTATCCCTGACTCAAACTCCGTGCCGCCCAGCCAGGCCACTCCGGCCAAAGGGGCAGCCACCTCCGCTTCCTCGCCACTGTCCTCGGCCCCCAAAGTCGCCCCCCTTGTTGACCTCAGCGACACCCCAACTTCTACTCCAGCCACTAGTAATTTGTCTTCGAGTGTCCTGGCCAACCAAGGGGCGGTGCTCAGCCCCAGCGCTGCCACCAGCATGGCTGAGGCCTCAAAGGCGCCAGCTGGTAGCAAGCCATCTGCCCCAGCCCCTGCAAACCCCACTAGCCCTCCAGCTTCTTCAGAGCCCAAGCAGGAGGTGTCAAGCACCAAAAGCCCAGAAAAGGAAGCTGTACAGCCCAGCATGGTGAAGAGTCCAACAGAAACAGCCAAGAACCCAACTAACCTGAAGAGCGAGGCTGCCTCAGGCAGCACCACAAACCCCTCCCAGAACGAGGACTTTAAAATGGACGAAGGGACCTTCAAGACCCCAGACATTGACCTTGCAAAGGATGTTTTTGCAGCTCTTGGCACTACTGCTCCTGCCAGTGTGGCTAGTGGGCAAGCTCGCGAGCTTGCTTCTTCCACTGTAGACAGCTCTGTACCGCTGGCACCTGCAAAGACCGAGTATGGCTGCCTTTAATCTTCTGTGGGTTGTGTGCTGTGTGTCTTGTGCATTAGTGCTGTGTTCTTGTTGGATGTTCTCTGAACTAACCTCATTGTTTCTCTAGCAAACTAACTCACCTGTTAACCACTACGGCAGGACCCAGCACTAGGGAGGTCAGATGAAAGGAGGAGTAGGGGGCCCCTGGGTGCAGTGCAGACAGGTGTCTAGTCCCCAGAGAGAGATGAAGAAATGGATTAATAATGTGTTACCTTTTAGACTTCCCAGTAGCTCCATCCTGTTCCCGATTCTGTTGGGAAAGGGCTCAGGATCACTTCCTTGTGGCAAAAAGGGGCCTGATCCTGAGAAACACTGTGCTCCTGAAGTTCACTGGCGACAACAGACCAAATTCAATTTCACCAATGTAAATCCAGAGCAGCTAAACTGGAGTCACTCCAGATTTACTCTATTGCAAGGCAAGGCAGAACCTGGCCAAAAGGGGAATTGTGGGTGCTCGGTACGTCTCAGGATTAGGCCCTACGTTAGCAAGTTCGCTATGGAAGGGACCTGGGGCAAGCCTGCCTGAGGGACCAGCACAGCTGTTTGGGGCTGGCCCATTTGGCCTTGTCTCATCCTGGTGAGCCAGTGATGAATTTCCCTCCATCCAGTCTCCCCTCGGCTCCCACAAGCGATTAAGAGAAAGCCATTAAGCCTGTAGGCATGAAGGGACACAGCCTCATTCCATCTGGACGGGATCCCCTCCCACCCCCGGGCATCACCCTGTGCCTTGTGTTTGGCAAGAGACACTGTGCTGCGGGGAGTTGCAGATAACTTTGGCTGCAGCATTAGCTATTTCTGGTTGGTTTGGGGGTGGTGATGTGGGGGAAGGTTGAGCGAGGTGGGAGGATAGGGCTGCTTTGCTGGCTCAGCCTGGACAGCAGTTCCTGGGAGAGCCAGCAAAGCAGGGGCATTGCGAGTGCTGATGGGCAGTTCTTGGACTCTCTCTCCTGTTCTGGGTGTTTGCACTGTCTGGGTTCAGCACTGCCTTCTGGCTGCCTGGTTGGGTGCCGCACATTGTCAGAGACAGGATCAGATGAAGGAAGCAACCACTCCTTCCCAAATGCAGTCGGGCTGGTACCCTCCTGAGGGAAAGGGGGTTCTTGTGTTGGAACAACAGCTCAGATTTGTTGGAGAAGCTGGTTTGATGCGGCACGATGCTGAGTCGTGGCTTTGGCTGGAACTCCCCCCCGGCCCCTTCCCAGGAAAAATACCCCTGTGCTCACAACTTTGTGTATTAGCACCAACAAAGCACAGGCCTGGCACTCCGGTTTGATTTCAGTGCAGTTCCTCTGGTGTGGGCAGTGCTCAGTCAGGCCCTAAGCGCTCTGCAGATTGCAGGCAGTTCCTGCCAGAGTATATGCGGATCCGCAGCATTAGCTATAGGTGCCTGGCACCTCGTGGCTTCTGGTCACCCCATCAAGCCTGCCGTGCTGCTTCCGTCCACTAACGCCCTGGAGAGTGACTGTTCAGTGGGGCAGCACGTGCCCCACACAGCGCAGCGGGTACGGTCATCCTGGCAGGGTCAGCAGCACCGCAGATGTACTTGGGCTGGTCTGACCACACAGCTGTAGTGACCAAAGCTAAGTGACTCCATGGTAGAGGAATCCTCGTTCACTTATTTGTATCGCAGTAGTGCCTATCGGCCAGGGCCCCCTTGCGCTAGGTGCCGGACACCATATAAGGAAGTTCCTGGCCTGAAGAGCTTGCAGCCTAAGTGCTAGGATGCTGTAGCATGTGCTGCTGGGATGAACGTGCAATAAGCTCAGGGGATGCATTGCCAGCAGCGAGCTGGCATGTCCACCTGCAGCCCCTCTTCCCACTTGCACAGGCAGAGTGTCCTTCCAGTCCTGCCCTCTGCCCACTTCACACGAATCCAAGGTAGGAACTAAAAAGCATCTCTGCAGTGTACCTGTTTGGCATCAGGGTATTCTCTTCGCTTGGCTAGTCTGCCCCCCCGGCCGGCAGGGCTATGTGAGGGGAACCCCTGGGCAAATTCACAGCCTGCATCCTAGACTCTGAGAGGAAATCTCTACACTTCAAATATCCCCGTCCCTAGCCAGTCACATCAGTAACAACGACCAGGCTGGTCCACAGCTCCAGCTAACAAAGCAGCGGTTGTGAAGTGAACCCAGGAAACTTTCTCACTAGCTAGACCCCTCAGCTGGAGATGGCCAGTGTGCTGTAAATGCACTACACAGCCTGGCAGGAGCAACGGATGGGGATTGCTTCCATCTGTGGATACCTGGTTTCCAGTCCTGCTTGGCTCAGCATGAAATGAGCTTTGCAGCCTCTGCTGGTGGCGATAGACTGTTGTGGCCTCTCCCCCACATGCATGCTGTCCCCGTTTCCGGGGGTGGGGGGAAGGAGAGCATGCACTGGCTTTGTTGGAATTTAGATTCATGTTAGATAAATACATCCCAGGTCACCGTTTTCAACGTGAAAAAAGTGAACTAATTGCGAGCAGGAAGGATCTGAGGCTCCCAAGGAAGCCGAGGTAGATGTCGCTCAAATCCAGAAATCCCCCACTGCTTACTCTTGTGTCACAGAGTTAGGGCCAGATCCTCAGTCTCTACTCACATTAGCTTGCACTGCTGGAGAAGGGCACTCACCTTAAAGCTGCTGTACAGGGCCATGTGAGGGCCCCGGGCTGGCTGAGGGTGAAGCTGGGGTGCATGCATTGTACCAGTCTCCCCTCCCCCAGCAGAAGAGCCCCTATGGCACCACTGTAGCTGGTGTACGTTCAAGTAGCCCTGTGGTTTCTCTAACTCAGTTGGGTCCCCTTGCTAGCCCCAGGAGGTTGCACTTGGAGCACTTGGGAATTACAGCCCTCAGTCTCAGAGCTGGGAGAATAAACTCCATCCCTTTTTCTCTCTGCCCATGTACCATGGTGTTCTCAGATTTACACTCAGAATACTTCCTCTAAGAAAACCCCCGCTATTCAAAATTCAACTGGTTTTGATTGGGCACTCAGGTCACATGGTATTTTTTGTGTCCTTTGCTTGGATGGGGTGATTTGTAGAATCAAGTTTCCATTGCAGATGCACACGGCGTTTGCATTTCCTGCAAATGCTTCTGGCAGCAACCTGGTTCTGTGGAGCATTCATGGAAAGCAAACCCAAAGGGGATGGGGATGAAGTCCAAGCAAATGTATTTCCAAAGCTGAAGGTCTTTTGCAATATTCCCCCAGCTCTAGTCACGCTGCTGTAGAAGGTGGGGTGATGCTTTGTATGGAACACCTGGGAGCCATTCCAGAAGTATATAGCACATCTAACTAAAAAAGTAAATAAACCAACTGATGGCCTCTCTCTAAACTGTGCTGTTTTGGTGACTTTTCCACAGGAAAACCCCTGTAGAAGAAAAATCTGAGGTGCAAGCAACGGAACCTAAGACACCTCCAGCAGAAGTCAAGACGGTCCCCAACGAAGCCACACAAACAAATGAAAACGAGAGCAAAGCATGATCAGCAACAGAAGAGAAAAAAAAATGACAGAACAACTTCACCTGAGCATTTAAAACACACCACACATCTCATTCCTCTAGTGTCTTTTGCCTTTAAAAGAAAACCAGACAAAATGAAAAAATACATAAATGGGGATCTTTTTTTTTTTTCTTTGTAGGTTTGTAGGAAGGTTCTGTTTGTTGTGCACTTGCTTTTAAGGAAAAATAAAATGTTTTTAAAAAAAGGTTGATCCCGCAACCCGATCAGGGCTCAACGAGCCCTGCATATATTCAAACAAACAAGGTCACAAGCATCAGTTGCGAAATGGTTAGGAAGCTCAAAACCTACTAGATTTAGGGGCGGGGTGGGAAGTTAACCCTGACTTTTCTTTGGTTAGCCTAACAGAGTAAACAACTGTACCATCAGGTACGGCCAGTACTGAATGATCAAAGTCCACAATTTATTTTTATACTTTTCAGTCGAGTTTGAAATATGTAAAGCCTCGTAAATAAGTTAACATTTCTGTTCACTTTATATTTGTTCAGTAGGCAAAGTGTCTCTCGCCCTTTGTGACAGAATCCAATCTCCAGCTTAGACCGTTATTTGGGGGTTTATTATTATTATTGTTATTTTTAGGAAGAATGCCAAAATTGCAGTTTTTGGGGATATATTTCAATTTGCAGTATTCAGACTTTACATTTTTTTAAAAATTTTTATTTTAAATCTTTTTGCCAACTTTTGTTTTTTCCAGTGTTTACAATCGACAAATGTTTTTTTTACTTTTGTTGTGTTTAAATGTACGTGTAAAATAGCTGCCTTTTTTTTAAAGTAAATACAGTCTATAGATATTAGATTTACTAGCATGCTTGCTTTGCAAAGGGAGACATTTTAAAATATGGATGTTTACAATAGTTGTTTCCCCTTTATCTTTTTTAATTATTATTATTATTATTATTATAATTATTGTTTCTTACTGGAGTAAGAAGATAAGTAACACCGTTCATTTTACTTTTGGTGGGTGGACAACATGTCACCAACCAAGGCCTGTGTCTAGCAATGCATTTAAGTGCATTAACTTTAAGCATGGGCCTAGTTAATGGAAATACTGGTATGCTTAAAGTTAAGCATGCACTTAAGTCCTTTGCTGGACCGGGGACCAACTGCATAAGAGAAATATGTTCTCTACTTTTCTTAGACATTCTCCCCTGTTCCTTCCAGGAATCCTCCCTCAGCTCTGAGAAGCAGAAGGGAGTTTGTGCAGTCAGGGCTGGTCTAGTCTCGGTGAATAGATGTTTGAATAAACCAATTCCCCCTTTTTAGAAAAAAAAAGTAGTAAATAAATACTATTTTCTTTTACTCTAGGATTTAAAAGGAAAGAGCTTGTGCACTTCAGGAAACTAGTATCTTCTTTTGGGGAGTGGAAACACTAAAAAGTCCTTTCATTCACTAGGAGTGAAATTCACCAACACAAGGTGTATGCGCCACGTTTGTGGTCTGATCCTGTAAAGATTTAACTGCATGATTTGATGCTCACTGAGTAATCCACTAATGCTTTGCCGGATCAGGGCCTTAAAGACTTTATCCGAAGGCTCTTGACACTGATGGAAAGACTCCCATTGACTTCATTGGCCTTTGGATCATAGCTGTAGTGCTCAAAATGAGGCTGATGCGGTGCGTAAGCTTTGCACAGGGGTGAACTTTGGTCTTACAGCAACATCAGTGACAACTGCTATTTGGAATCCTAGAAAAACTGCAAATTTTGGGTGCGAAAAGAGCGAATGAGGGGTGGGGCAGAGGAGGAAGAGAGGGTGGTTGGGGGAAGACCAGCCTTTGTATAGAAATTTTCCCCCTTTTTTGGGTTTTTATTTTGTTTTTGGTTTTAATTTTTTTGTTTTGTTTTCCATTCTACTTTAGATCTGCAAGCTTGTGCACTGTGGGCGCGTGAGTATTTTAGTGTGAAATGTGGTTTTTGTCATAGTATTGAAATAATGAAAATAAAAAAAACCTTCAACATAGTTTGGATGTGGAAGGTGTAGCGGATAGTGCAGATAAAAAAAATTATTCAGGAAAATAAAGAGAATAAGTCTTATAAGGAACAGAAGCCTTTAAATGAGAAACAAACAAACCTGACTACAGCATATATTCCTTTGTGCTATGGTAATGAACAAATGAAAGAAGATTTTGGGTGGGGAGACTGCAGTTTGGCTCAGCTACATTGAACCACTCTTTTCAGTGTACTCTTATAATGACGCAGTCTTTAACAGTGGCATCGCTAGATTATAATTTCAAACTGTGAAAAATAATGGTCTTGTCATTTGCTAAATGTGGGGGGTTTTTGCATTTTTTTTCTCAGCTCCTGGGGATGGAAATGGAGGCTATCTGTGTGTGTGTATCTATGTAAACATAGATGTAAACACAACGCCCATCCTTAACATGCCACTAGGATGGATGGATGGATGTTTGATTAAACATCCTGGACCAAATCTGACCCTTGCTTATCCCCATTGGAGCAGTGTGGGTATAACTAGGGGGAAGATTTGGCCCATGGTCCCTAAGAAAACATTTTTTTAAGAGATGGATTGATCAAATGTGGCATGAAAGGCCACCGTGGCTTCTAGAGAGGAAGAGTCCGCATAGCCATGGGGGAATCGATGAGTTGGAAGAGAGAGTGTGTACCTCAGTTTACCAAGAGAATCTGTTCATCATTCGTGTGAAGTTGTTGATGGCTTTGACTTGCTTTGCCAACTATATTCTATACCTCATAAGTTATTACCCCTTGAGAGCTGAGCAGCTGTTATGAGGCAAATACTGCACAATCCTAATGATTAGATACAAATCCATTGACACTGGCCAAGGTCTGTTTGATAAGTACTTGGACTTGCGATATGGATACCTAAATTGGCATTTGTCTCAAATAGGAAGCCAGTTCAGAGCCAGATCCAGAGCCCATCCAAGTCAATAAGAGAGACTCCCGTTGACTTCAATGGGCTTTGAATTGAGACTCCTGAAGTGGGACATCATTTCTAGATATCCGCAAAAGCTGTGGTTACTGGACTAGGAGACAAATCCATTCTGCCCCTTTTCAATGCTGACCTGAGATTTCTCAACAATCAGTACTTGCGTATCGACTCTTGAAAGCATTGTTAAACTTTTCCATAACCAGAGAATGTCATTTTAATTTAGAAACATTCCACTTTTCTGAACTAAAATAGTTTAGTCCTCATTATTTTTTTAATCTTTGAAGAGGGACCAACCTGACACCATTTACATTGTATATATTTATATATGTGTTGTTGCCACACATATATATTTATATAGCCACCGAGACTGATCAGCTTCTGGTAGTGGAGTGACTGCATTTCATGGTGCACCATCCGTACAATACCAAGACAACAGCCCATCCAATTGTTCAGCTTTTAGGCTGGAGTTTTATTTTCACACTTTTATATGGAGCCTTCGGACCCCAGGTTTTCGCAATAGGCTGTTTTGATAGTGGTTCTCAGACCCTCCATTGACATCCCTACCCAGCATTCCCTACTTTTGGGGGCCTTCTATCTTCTTATAAAAAAACAAAAAACTTTTTACCAAGTGAAACATTGATACCACCTTTATTTCCATTCTCACCGGTGTAAATACTGATACTAACTGAGAATTTTGACTTTGCATTCTGTCAGAATACTTGTGTTCAAATAAAAATTACAAAAAAAAAAAGCCCACTTAAGTCTAAGCTTTTTGTTGCCTGGTGTGTCGTGTGTCCAAACATAGGCCCACAAGAGCCTTTCTAGTGTTTAATATTTGATCCTTCAAGGGGTTCAGGCACCAACTTCTATTGTTACTAGCACAGTGGTGACAATAGGGACTGTTAGTTCCAGTTGAAAGAGACTGAGTCATCGTGATAGTGGAGTGGAGGGAAATGGATTACTCAACTGTTCTGTTCATTCCCTCTGAAGTACCTGGCCTTGGCCACTGTCAGAAAGCAGGATACTGGGCTAGATAGACCTTTGGTCTGACCCAGTATGGATGTTCTTATGTTCTTTAGCAGAGAAGGATTTGGATCTGTACCATGGGAGAGGTGATGCTTGTGGGATGGACTCTCCCAAGACCAGCTGTTGTTCCACTTCCTCACCTTTGCTGGAGGCTCTTCTTCCACCTCATAGACTGCTTGGTAAAACACTCAAACCCAGTCACAGAGGAGAATATTTTTAAGGTTGGGTCTTTTCAGCCCCTGATTCTGTCCTCAAGACATTTAATGTGGAAATGTTCAGTAAAGCCCAGCATTTCCCAGTGTGAACCCAGGAGGCGGATTTAGAGTGAGCTGGAAAGGTTGTAAGCCAGTTCACCAACCATGCACATACCTGGGTATGTGTTTGTTGTAAACAGCATCCTGAATCACAAACCAGCATTTCCCAGGTGTGAGTTCTGTAATGAGCGATATCTGTTTATGATGGAGAATGCGGCCCTATCACACGGAATCCTCCAATTTGCTTTCCTATGGGTAAAGTTAACTCTGCTCTCCTACATCTCATTGCTTTCTCAGAACAGCTCCAATGAGCAGCAACTGGGATTCCTTTGCTGACAGTGTTTCCTATGGAAATCGCCCTATAATTTACCTTGCCAAAGGTGCTTCAACTAATGCACTAGATGAAGCTAACTACTTGTAATTCAGTCCCCAGATTTGATCTCCAGGGACACGGGGGTAAGAGGGATTAGAACTCTGATTTGTATCCGTACCTGGGTGCACAAATCGTTCACAAAGAGAAATACAAAAGGCAAGAGTCTGATCTGACTCTGCTTATTAATGCATCAGAATAGCCCTTTCTCCTGGTCCGTTTGCTTTGATATTCCACACTGCAGCCTGCAGGGAGGCTGTTACCCTACAGATTGCATAGGTTGGCGGCAGGATGGTTATTGTGCTGGAGATATTTTTATTGGTTCCACATTCACTGCAGCTGATGTGACTGAACAGTGTCCCGGCAATAACCCAGAGGAAAACAGTCCCGCACCGCTGCGGCCAGCCTCAGCGACGAGGCGGCTTGTGAAACGACTGCTACTTCCCAGGGTCCTCGCGCTTCGTACATCTGGGCTGCATCCCAGCCTGAAGCAATATTGACTTAGTTCATGGGTCATTTTGATTGAATAGTGAATTAAAACTGAGCGTGAGAAAACCATGCAACATGCAGTGAAGCCATAGGTCAGGGTTTTAAAAATGGAGGCCTGAAAGACCATATATGTAAGCACCTGAAACAGTGGGCAGATTTTCAAAAGCTCCAAGTCCCCAGCAGTCCCTGTTGGCTAAAATTTTCAAAGGCACCTATATGATTGAGGAGCATAAGACTCATTGACTTGGATCTTGTGCTCCTAACTCACCTTGGTGCTTTTGAAAATCCCACGTTGATTTTAGAGGGAGCCTATCATGTGTTGCGACCATCTGAAAATCAGGCTACTTAATTTAAGTGCCTAAAGATGTAATTAAGGAGCCTGGCTTTAGGCTCCCATTTAAAAAAAAAAATATCTCGGAATGAGTCTTAATAATCTGCTTTCCATCTGTGGAGAGCCGTTTTCCCCACAATCCCAGCTCAGTGTGGGACAATGTGTGCTGAAGAAAACTCTTTTATTAATATTTTACCAGCTGTTATCACCCGATGAGTTCCTCTTCCTGAGTTTTACACTACAGCATGAATTCCAGCTAACCCCAGTGCTAATAGGGAAATAGCCTGACAGGCTTGAATGCATTCTACATAGGAACTGAGGAGTGAGGCATCCAGTGAAGAGTCATGATGACCTAGATGTGACCAGTGTGCTGATCTGTTGTGCCGCTTGCAAAATGATGGCAAAAACTGGTCTTGTACATTTAGTGAATAGCATACAGTGGTTTTTCATTATGCAAAAACTTCCTATTATGTAAGCAAAATCTCGCTGGCAGCCACATAGCATCAGAATGCAGACGTGTGGGAGGAAATATCACTGAAGGATCCTGTGGAGTGTAATCAATAAGCGGCGGTGGGGGTCAAACACTTTAAAGGTATGGACGAATTGGAGAGAGTCCAGCAGAGGGCAACGAAAATGATTAGGGGGCTGGGGCACATGACTTATGAGGAGAGGCTGAGGGAACTGGGGTTATTTAGTTTGCAGAAGAGAAGAGTGAGGGGGGATTTGGTACCAGCTTTCAACTACCTGAAGGGGAGTTCTAAAGAGGATGGAGCTCGGCCGTTCTCAGTGGTGGCAGATGACAGAACAAGGAGCAATGGTTTCAAGTTGCAGTGGGGGAGGACTAGGTTGGATATTAGGAAAAACTATTTCACTAGGAGGTTGGTGAAGCACTGGAATGGGTTACCTAGGGAGGTGGAGGAATCTCCATCCTTAGAGGTTTTAAGGCCCGGCTTGATAAAGCCTTGGCTGGGATGATTTAGTTGGGGATTGGTCCTGCTTTGAGCAGGGGGTTGGACTAGATGACCTCCTGAGGTCCCTTCCAACCCTGATATTCTATGGAGGTCACTCAGTTTGGATATCCTAGACCTCATTTGATGACTGCAGTGGTGTCACACTGGATTTACATTATAATATACATCCGGCTCTGTGCTAGCTCCTAGGTATTCACCCGTGTCCACTTGCAGTCAAGAATGAGAGCATCACGTTGGATCATTTGATTTATTGTTCCCTTTCCCACACCAAGAATATGTGGGACCAGCTTCACTCTAATTTCAGGGAGCCATCACTCTGCCACTGCTCCAAAATCATGCCCATGATGCAGAGTCATCTGGCTTCCAGAGCCCTCAGTTTAAAAGCTGCAAAGACTCCAGGGAGACATGGACAGCCCCCAGTTTATTAGCCACAGGAGAAAACCACATACAAAAAAGAAGCCAGGCACAAAGCAGGTTCCTTTACCAGGTGCCTGGTCCTGAAGTCAATGACATAACTGCCAGCGCCCGCCCCGTCCATTGACTTCACTGGTGCAGATTGATGCTCTAGGAGGGGCCTTGTTAGTGCTGTCATTTCCTTTGCTCCTAGACTGATTTCCCTTTGCTAATCCTCTCGTTTATACTTTGGGGATGGGTCCCAGCCCACCGTGCTCTTAAAGGGAGAGCACCCTATTGCAATACCATTTTGTTATCTGTTTGTTAGTGGGGAAAACTGATGCTTGCTATGCTACCAATGCTTCACTTTTAATGAGGACACCCAGTAAACTGATAGCACTGCACAGCTGACCACGATCATAGAATCAAAGATGATTAGGGTTTGAAGAGACCTCAGGAGTCCACCCCCCGCTCAAAGCAGGACCAATCCCCAACTAAATCATCCCAGCCAGGGCTTGGTCAAGCCGGGCCTTAAAAACCTCTAAGGAAGGAGATTCCACCACCTCCCTAGGTAACGCATTCCAGGGTTTCCTCACCCTCCTAGTGAAATAAGGCCAGCTCGTGCCGTCATGCAGTTGCTAGCCTAGCATCCCCTTGCCCAGTGACACTGACTATATTACTGCTTTAGGAGAGGGCAAAGGCTGGCAATGCTCAGGAATCTTTTTCTTTCCAAGGGAAATTTTGGATGACAAAAAAAAATTTTTTCACTGACATTTTCTTCCAAATTTGGGGCATTTTGTCAAAAATTGTTCAAACTGGAATTTTTTTCAGGGGTTTTTTTTTTTTGGCTGGGGGGAGTGTTTTCTTCACAGAACCATAATTTTCAACAAACAAGATTTTTTGGGCAAAAGTTTCCATTGCAGTGAAAAAATCATTTTCAGTGGAAAAACAATTTTTAGACTAACCCCCAAACTCTAGCAAGGACATTTTAATCGATAAGCCAACACTTCTCTTTCATAAGCAAGTCTCTGATGTTGGATCATATTCCTGCTAGCCAGCAAGAGCAGGTATTTCCCCAGCCATGCAGGGCCTAGCTATGGTTGGATTCCACTGCCTGGTGTTAAGCCTGTTTCCTGCTGCAGTGTCTTAATGAACTATGGGCTCTGAGATCCTTTCCTGTTCGCTAAGAGATTAATAGAGGCACCTGGAATGCTTGCCCTAATTGACTGTTGCTGCAGAGCACAGGCCTATGTGTTAAGGTGATGAGTTTTCAATCCCTGGAGTCAGGGTTGTGCTCAGTGACAAATAGGACTGAAAAAAAAAATCCTCCTTAGATCTTTGCATTTTCCCCAACCATTCATCAAGCTCAAGTTCTACCTTCCAGAGGAATTTTTACTTCTCTCTCCCTTTGCTGAATCCACAGCACCTCTGCCATCAATTTCCTACGTACATCCCTTGATTACTGGGGATTCTCTTTGTATTGCTGAGTTGACTGAAGGGTGAGTCCCTTCTGCATTTGAGATGAATGGATGCACACCATTTAGTTTTATCCATTCCTCTGGCTGTGCTAGCAGGTAAGTTTGGCCTCCGAGTCAGGTGCCAGAACAGCCTGGTTTTGGATACTGGATACCTTTACTGAGGTTGCCACGGGGCAATGAAAGGGCATCCAGGTTTAACAGCCCTCTACTAGGTGCAAGAATTTCACCTGACACCTCTTGTGTGTGTCAGTTCAGTGTGGAGGCTACAGTGCCAAGGTGAAGGCCCAAAACAGGTTTACAATCAAAATGGCCTTTGCAGAACAAATGGCGTTTGCAGCTTGCTGTAGATAAATGCAGACGCATACAAATCCATCACACTAGGGCTTTGCAAGTTAGATTCTCAGAGCCTTTGGCTTCTTTGCTTCCAGTTCCCAATACACTTGGGTTGATTCAGCAACATCTGGGCTCCCTTTTGGAGTGAGCTAGAGGATCTGTGAGTCAATTGCATTATGACTTAGTGTCTGTAATTCTGTGGTGTCACAGTGCAGCTGGCCATGGGGCATGTCTTCCAACTATTGCCCCAACTATCTTGCCAGCAAGTTAAAGTAGTCTGAGCTGGATGAATGGACTATAAGGCAGATAGAAAGCTGGCTAGATCATCAGGCTCAACAGATAGTGATCAATGGCTCCATGTCTAGTTGGCAGCCAGTATCAAGTGGAGTGGCCCAAGGGTCGGTCCTGGGGCCGGTTTTGTTCAATATCTTCATTAATGATCTGGAGGATGGCGTGGATTGCACCCTCAGCAAGTTTATAGATGACACTAAACTGGGAGGAGAGGTAGATACGCTGGAGGGTAGGGATAGGATACAGAGGGCCCTAGACAAATTAGAGGATTAGGCCAAAAGAAATCTGATGACATTCAACAAAGACAAGAGCGGAGTCCTGCACTTAGGACGGAAGAATCCCATGCACCTCTACAGACTGGGGATCGAATGGCTCGGCAGCAGTTCTGCAGAAAAGGACCGAGGGGTTACAGTGGATGAGAAGTTGGATATGAGTCAATAGTGTGCCCTTGTTGCCAAGAAGGCCAATGGCATTTTGGGCTGTATAAGTAGGGGCATTGCCAGCAGACAGAGGGACGTGATTGTTCCCCTCTATTCGACATTGGTGAGGCCTCATCTGGAGTACTGTGTCCAGTTTTGGGCCCCACACTACAAGAAGGATGTGGAAAAATTGGAAAGCATCCAGCGGAGGGCAACAAAAATGATTAGGGGACTGGTACACATGACTTACGAGGAGAAGCTGAGGGAACTGGGATTGTTTAGTCTGCAGAAGAGAAGAATGAGGGGGGCTTTCAACTATCTGAAGGGGGGTTCCAAAGAGGATGGATCTAGACTGTTCTCAGTGGTAGCAGATGACAGAACAAGGAGTAATGGTCTCAAGTTGCAGTGGGGGAGGTTTAGGTTGGATATTAGGAAAACCTTTTTCACTAGGAGGGTGGTGAAGCACTGAAATGCGTTACCGAGGGAGGTGGTGGAATCTCCTTCCTTTGAGGTTTTTAAGGTCAGGCTTGACAAAGCCCTGGCTGCGATGATTTAGTTGGGGATTGGTCCTGCTTTGAGCAAGGGGTTGGACAAGATGACCTCCTGAGGTCCTTCCAACCCTCATCTTCTGTGATTCTATTGGAGAAGCCCCCAGATACAACAAATTCTGCCATGAGCCTGCATAGATATAGACATGGTACAATATGCTTGGCTGTCCATCCTCCCGGTGTTCTGCCAATGCTCTGGGAGAGATGTCACCAAACCTCAGCTGCTGAATTCTTCTGCTGTGTTGACTCACCAGTTTGAACCCTTTGGTCTTCATGCTTCCACTCTCCATCAGAAATCTCCAGTCCAGGGAATGAATCCAGGAGCCCGCTGCCTTAACTGGGTCTCAGTCCTCCTTGGCACAGTTGGGTGGAGGAAGCTCCACACCTGAGAGGTTAAGCTCCTGGGAGATGAATGTTTTTTACTGAGAATGGAGGGCTGTGCTGATAAATCATTGGATAATGTGAGAGTGGGTAATTTTCATTCCTGCACAGGGAAATTTGCATAAAATCACACTTTAAAAACTAAACAATTCAGATGACATGACAGCCCAAATTAGGACCTGATGATGCGTGGCAACTGGAAATAGACGAGGAGAGCATAAAAATCTACTGTAATCTGAGTGGCGAAGAGCAGGAATAATTCTTTGTCATTGACATATTTCAAGCAAGAGAAGGATATGCATCAATCCCACCCAGATCCCATCCGCATCGCATGGCTGTAAAAAGCAAAGTTAATTTCCCAGCTTCTGATGCAAACATTTGACCTCCGGGGCGACCAGGACATGAGTTGCTTTGTGGGTCCAGCATTAGAGAGAAGATCAAAAGGTTTGATGCTAAATTAGAGAGAGCTCTCCAGGCTTTAAACAACTTTGTGAGCCCCCGTGGCTACCAGGGAGATCGGGGGTGAAATCTTGGCTCCGTTGAAGTAAAATGGATGGCTGTCTCCATTCTAGTCTGAAACACTGCCTCAAACCCACCCACAAGGGCATAAGGTCACAGCTGCTCAGTGAATGAGGAATTCTACCATGCTGCCGTCAGTTTAGGACTATGGAGTTGAATATGCAGAGAAACTGAGCATCCTATTTTGGAGCCATTTCTCCTGCCTGTTTCCTCCTGAATTCCCAGCTCGAAATTCAGAGCCACATGTTAAAGCTCCCATCATCCCCTCTCTGGTGCTTAACAATATTTTTATTTTTGTTGTAGATTTAGCTGATTAAAAAACAAACCAACCAAAAAGCAAACTCCACCACCGCCTTTAAAAGCCTGACATTTGTAATGGCCAAATTCCTGGAGCACGTTCGCATGGGTTTGCTGATGAAGAGGGGCCTGCAGCCATAAGCTCTTAAACCTGGTGAGTTCAATAAATAAATAACTGATGTCCTGCAGGAACCCGGGGATACGTTTCTCATTTGGTGGTAATTATAATAAAAAAAGCAATTAGAATGAAGGAGGATGTGTCAGGAGAGCAAGTGCTCTAAAGAGGAGTAAATTGAAATTGCAGCTCATTAAGAATTAAAGAGAGCAATTACTTAGAAAGTTGAGGCATTACTGCTAATGGCAGGGAGTTTCTAACATGGTCCAAGTTTAGGAGGCACAACAGGGTAGAACCAAACTGCACTGCACTAGTATTAGCATTATCATGTATTGTTTACATTTCAGTAGGACCCAAAGTCCCCCATCAGGATCAAAGCTCCATTGAACTGGGCTCTGCACAAACAATTAGGAAGGCACAGGCCCTTCCTGAAGTACCTACAATTGAAGAAGATGAAGGGGAAGGAAAGGGATTAAAGATACAAGCAAGGCACTTAGGATGATAAGCACATGCCTCGTTAATTTCATACTCGCCTCCCCTCCCCCCACCCTTCTATTTCAAATTAAATGTTAATAAAATGTGGTACTTGCTACATTTTTTAAAATCTGCCTTTTTAACCCGGACTTTACCTAGTTTTATTGATATATTTAAAACAATTGCCGTTCTAGTTATTTATTATCCTTGCCTTTTTCTGCTGGAATCCCAAGGCTCTTTCCAAGGATAGCTCTGACAAGGACTGGATGACACCAGATACACTGCGCCCCCACCAATGTGAAAGCTCACTCTGATCAACTGATTAGCAGCATGTAACCGCCGCGGGGCAGAGACTTTTCCTACTGCTTGTTCCGTCCAGCCCTGAACAGCCCGTTGCCAGCTCGTAACAAACAACGATCACGGCACAATGATCCTCCTGCAGGCAGATGGGTGAGCTGTGCTCTGCAGCTCCAACAGTTTGCCCAGCTCAGCCTGGGTTTGAGCAGACTGAGAAGCATGGCTTTGACATTCATCATTGAGAGTCGCTCAGATACTATAGTGATTGGGGGGCCATATAAGTAGCTCAGAGAGAGCTAGATTATCTAGCCCCATACACACCAAGCTAGACTGGATTAGATTATGGTCAATATCAAAATGTACAATGTTGCCTTTTTACAAGTAGCATCCCAAGGCTCCTTGAGACCTGGCCAAAGCATTCTTCACTGTGTTTAAATCCTAGAAATCTCTGACCTGGATGAGCGGAGGTACTGCTCTGCTTTTATTATTATTATTATTTATATTGCAGTAGTACTTAGAGCCCCAAGCGAGAGGGACATTGTGGGCTGCATTGTGCTAGGTGCTGTAAGTACAGACCGTGAGAAACAGCCCTTGCCTTGTAGAGCTTCCAATCTAAATAGACAAGGCAGGTGGTGGGTGAGAGACAGGCAGCGTTATTATGCCCATTTCACAGCTAAGCAGAGAAAGATTAAGTTACTTGCCTAGGTTAGGTAGGGAGTCTGGTAGAGCCACTTCTTCTGCTTCCTATAGTAGCTGTGCAAAGTGTCTGGTGACCTGCTGTTGGTTTGTGTCTAATCACCAACCCTGTAAAATGATTATAAATTAGCAGAAAGGAGCGGGCGACTCTGCAGCCCAGCCTTCGGCTCTCCATTAATGGGAAGTGCTTCATTGTTGCTGTGACATGTTCAACTCCGCACGGTGCTAGAGAGGTGGCAGCGAAAGGCAAGCGAGAAGCATTTGAGCCACGCACGGCTTTTAAAAAGGCGCTTTCTGGGGAATTGTGAATTAATCATTAAAAAGGGGAACTGACTGGCTGCAGCTGGTCTGAGGCCAGCGCCACAGGAACCCAGCACGCTTGAGTCAGAAATGCACCGTTAGCATCTCTTGCATGATTTACCGATAAATCTTAAAGGAACCCTAAATCTCCCCTAACAGAACTTGGTGGGTTTACATCGGATGAGAGGCAGGAATCCTCTTCATCTTGCTTCAAATGCTACGAGGGCTACATTAAATAGGGACCCAGAAAAGTGTTCCATCCTGCAACTAGGAACACGGGCAGGCTTTGCCACCTGGAATCAGACCATCACCTCAGCCAGAAGATCCTCCTACGTCCACCAGTAGCGCCATGTGTCACGTGTGTCCTGGCATGACCATAGTGTCACATGTCAATATGTCCGATCATGATTGTTTACTGTACCTGTCACTGATGCCAGCTCCCCAATGCCACAAAGAAGTGCTGCATAAATAGCCCACGTCTCAATTTGGTAAGCTTAAATTACCATTGTGGGCTGCCAGTATCACTGCGTTCACGTTTATCCCCATGCAAGTGGTTGGAATGTATCATTCTTAGGGGTACTGCACCCATGGCTCTCGTATGGGGACAGTACGACTCTGTAACTGATATAGGACCAACGCTTACGGATCTAGGACTTGTATGGAGACCGCAACTATGAAGCTGTGATTTGTATGTGGAGAATACTCACGGCATGGAGCTATATCACCCACTGTCCCCACAGCAGGTACAGAGCCATAGGCCATACTGCATGGAGTCCAGACTGATAAGGGGCTGATGGCCATATGTCATATAGGGACAGTTACCCTGTGGTTCTGTAATGCCAGTGAAGGCCAGACCCATGCATTGTGCTAAGCCGTGGCTGCCATCAAGCTTGCTGTCATTCCCTCCTGATAAGAAGCTGTTGCCTGGCCGTATGCAGCAGGGTCTGTCAACCGAAATGCACGTTGGATGGCTCAGTTGAGTTATGATTACAGACAGGAGCCATAACCTGGTCAAAGAGCCAGACAGACCCGCACATCTTCTGAGGTGCTGCGACTGGACCTGTCTGTTTCCCTTCAGCTGCCAGGGCCTGTTGGAGAGCTGCAGGGAAAGGTGTGTACATTCAGCCCAAGTTCACATTAAAGGCAGCTGCCCCCAGGCACCTGGCAGGGCCATGGGAACAGTTAGGGTCCAAATAGACTTTGTAGTGGCAAAGAAAGCAAAAAAAAAAAAAAAAAAAAAACCCTCTAGACTCTGAAGGTTAGAGAGCTCACGGTGACTGTGGTTATAAGCCCAAATCACCAGGGCGCAAGAAGGCTGGGAACAGTGTCACGCTCTGCACAGTGTCCCTGGCCTTCCACAGCCTGGAGGGGTTTGAAATAATGCGACTGGCTCTGCCTGTGCCACAGAAACTGCGTTGCGATGGGGGTGTGACACACTCTTGGCTTGTGTGTTTGTTCATGGATGTGTCAGGTACAGGCCACGGGGTGGGTGGTTCTGTCTGTGCAGCTGCTTGTATGGAGGAGTATGCTTGCGAAGTGGGGCCTTGTATGGGACGTGTGTGTGTGAGGTGCTAGTGTGGCTGGATGTGCACCTGTTCACCTCTTGGGACAGAGTTCAAAGGGATGGTAGTGAAATATTAGTGGGTTGGAGGGGGGCTCCCCCAAATGTTGGGCGAGATTCTGACACCCTTGCTCACACTAAGTAGTGCCTTACTCTGTGAGTAGCGCACCAGTTTATCTGAGACTGAGTCTGCTGGAATCGTGTCCTCGGAGAAATTTAGGACATCATTTTATCCAGCACAGTTACAAAGCAGGAACGTCGCACAGAGGCTTTTATGACTGTTGTTCCTTCTCTGCGTTAGCAGGAGCCCTCTCCCCTTTCCTCTGCTGGGCCTGCTTGGCTCTGAGGCGGCATGGCCAGCCCGTGTGACATCAGCACTGTGACGGTATTTATCTTCTTTTCGGTGTGAACAGGTGGGAAATGCTGCAGGTTTGTTACTATCGGTGTCGCTGTTGCTTTTCCTTTCTGGCCATGAACCGGACTCCGTGGCAGTCGATTCTGAACTAGGAAACTAGAATGGTCAAATTAGTCAAGCCCCAGGGACTGGCGTGGCTCAGCACTAGGGCTGCCTCTGTCTAAACCTGATCTCCCCTAGGAAATGCACCCGGAACTGGCTGCAGTTGCGTGGGAATATGAGTGCAACTGAGCTAGTGCTCAGGGTTATGGCTTAACGGCAGATGCTGCCAAGACTTCTGCACTGTTTCAGAGATGTGCTTAAGCCTTGCTCTGAGCAGACCTGCTGCAGGCAGTGTCTGGGCGTTTCTTCTCCTGGGACAGTACCTATTACCTAAGCACCGAAGTACCTTGGTGGTACTGGCCTTGTATGTTAGGCCCCCATTGTGGGGCTAATGGGGCTCGTGATCTGCCCTTTTTGTCTTGTCGCCTTGGACTGGGAGCTCTTGGTGGCAGGGAATCTCTCACTATGTGTATGTACAGCACCTAGCACAAGAAGTCCCTGCTCTTGGCGGAGGCCTCTAGGTGCTACGCTGACACTACTACTAATCGTCTTTTTCCGAGTGACAGCTGGCAGCATCCGCTCATCCCCCATGGAAGCAGCCCAAGAGGAGTGAAAGGATACAACAATACTGCCCTGGGCCTTGTGGAGACAGACCCCGGGGTCCCTGGGAGCAGCGAGCCCAGTGCAGTCGGAGGCAGCCAGGTTCACTCAGCTGCAGGCCCAGGGGGGCCTTGGAGCGCTGGCTAATTAGGTGAGTGAATAGCCAGTGCTCAGGGTCCTGCTCGTGAAAGGGAGATGGATGAGGCTGCTGCACGGTGCTGGCTGGATAGGTGCAGCTCAGCAAATCCTCTTTATTTCCCCTCCATCTGTTCTCATATTGCTGAGCTGGGACCTCTTCTGACATGCCAAGTGACCCTGCAAACCCAACAGGCCCAATCACAACTTTCCCAGCTCCTCTCACGCTCAGACACGTTGGGCGCTTTTAATAAGACTTGATTTACTGCTGACCTTTGGGCTCCGGGGTTGTTTCTGGGAGGCTGTGGCAGCTCCCAGACCTTGCAAGCCCCACCCTGCAGCAGGAGGAGAGCAGACTCCAGGCCCAGCCTCCTCTCCCGAGAGCATTAGCATTGTGGTCGAGACAGGGCGTGGAGATAGAGCCAGCCGCAGCCTGAGCTCAGTTAGAGCATGAGCTCCCCACCCCGGAGCTCTCAGTGCATCGTCAGTGCACAGGCTCAGACCATGAGGACAGCCGCAGGACACAGGAAGGAGGATTGCTAAACTCACCTCGTAGAAATGTTATTCCTCTCATTGATTCAGGGGAACCCCAGAGATTCCTGAATCCCGTCCTCTGACCTATGGTCCCCACTTGGTCTCCTGCCCCTCCAAAAGCTCCACCGTCAGATTAGCCAGTCTTGGAGCCTGCTCCCCCAGAGACCCTAGGGCAACAGAGAGGGTCTTTGGAGAGTTGCCCCAGACCTTTTCTTACTCTGAGGTTAAAGGCATTGTCCGTGCCACAGTCTCAGCCCCTGTTGATCGGGGCCACTGGGACCAGCGTGGTGACAGTGTGAGGCATTTCCTGCCCCCCAGGAAGTGCAGGGGCTGCAGATATGGTGGTGATGGGTACAGCCTGGAACAAGCTGCTCCAAGTGCTCGTGACCAAAACGCTCCCCTCCCACTTACGCATTGGCCATTGTGAAACAGGCTGGCGGTATCTCAGCCCAGTTCCTAGTGAGCCAGGTGTCCATGGCACAAAACCCTACCTGCCACTGTGTAGTCCACTCAGTGGTAGCCAGAGCAAGGTCTGCTAGGCCACAGAAACTTAATTCCATGCCCCCTACTGCAGGGGGACCCCCCCCCAAGGCAGAGTTGAAGCACATTAGTGAACGGGCCAATGGACAGGAGAAGTTTGCACCTACAGTAGCCTGACCCTAGTCTGTCAGCACTTGAGCTCATGGAGAGGAGAACAGCCTGATGTCTGACATGCCTTGCACTTTTCTCTCTAGGCTGTGGGCCCCTTCCCAAGGACACACCTCCTGTTCAAGGCAGCTTTAGACCTGGCTGCAGCTCTTCAATAAGCTGTGAGGTGCATGGCCATAGAATTGTGACCCATTATTTACATGGGCGGGGGCGGGGGGGGGGAGTTATTTTCATGGCTATCGCCTTGGAGATAAGTAACTATTGCATACCACAAGGCCTGGGCTGAAATGCCTCGTTTGTTTTCAAAAGCTTAAATTTAGCAAAGCTTTGTTAAAGGGGAAGAGAAACCTTGTAATTTCATTTATTAGGTTTATTATAGTAGTGCCCAGAGACAACCAAGATCAGGGCCCTATTGTGCCAGATGATGTGCAGAGTGATTAACGGTCCTTGTCATGCTGGGCTTATAGGCTAAATAGGCTGGAGAGAGGGAGAAGGGAAACAACACTTAGGAAGGAGAAGATGATTCAGTCCAGCCTTCAGCAAAGAAACCTCACCCCTCCTATTTCACTTCACTGATACATTGACTCACACCACTTCTCAGATAATACCAGTGCTTTGAACTGACAGCTCCTTTCCACTGTAGGCCTCAGTGTATTTTACAAAGGTGGGTCAGTAATGTCGCCATTTCATAGACAGGGAAATCAAGGCAGCAAGAGCTGAAGCAACTTAGCTGCAGTCACCCAATGAGTCTGGGGCCAAGCCAGGAACAAGAACCATGCCTGCTGCTCTAACACACCCCGCCCTGCTGCTTTAGCCCCCGCCTTGTTTGCAAGTTCCTCACACCGAAAACAGCCTGGCATCCTCTGCTGATGCAGATAACAGCATTAGCTGCTCAGTGCAGGGGTGGAGTCTAGCTCTGGCGGGAAGCTCTGTCTAGCTGAATTTAGCCCTGAGTCTGCTTAAGCCTTTCCTTTGAATCCTCTTATTTCAGATCCTCTGTGGGAATCACACATGCCTTTGAGAGGCACCTGCCTTGCTGCCCAGTGTGGTAGGCATGGCTGGGTAGAGCACATGAAGATGAATCCTGCATTGGATTGTACCTTACACCATCAGTTACCCCTGTGCACAGAGAGCCTAAAAACGCTATCAAGGGGGTGAGGGAGAGAAGAGCTCTGATTCCGCAGCAGTTTAGACCCACCTTGGCTGCCCTTTGCACATGTGTAAAGGAGAGCCCAAAGTGCCGGGCTGGGGGAGAGCAGGCCAGCTAAGTTCCACTGACAAGCATTGCAGGCAAGGTGAATTAGACCATACGGGTCAGCTGCTGAATGCTCCAGGGACACCCAGCTCGCACTGACATGCTGAATGTGCCTGGCACAGAGGCAGAGTCCAAATACATCCAGGTAGAGCAGCTGGGGCTTCCCAGATGCCAATTACTGATCCAGGTGCATCCTCGGGTTGCACCAATTTCCATGGAATTGTTCTCTCGCTAAAGTTGACTTGATAGAGCCAGTGCACAGAGCCTCCCAGGAGTGAAAGGGTTATACTAAACCCAAGCCAGCAGCAAGAGGACGGTTCCATAGACTTCCCTGGGGTTGTTCGGCACCAACGTCACCTTCCAGATGGGTACGTGTCCCCGTTTAACACAAGGCCCTACTACCAGAGTCGGGGAGAGGTGGTGTATAGGGTAATGGAAAATTTCAGCAGCCAAAGGAACTGTGAGTATTGTCACGGTACAGGAGAATTTTTATTCCAGAGACACCATAATCGGGACAGAATTGGAGCCTAAGGATGTGAGATCAAGGCAGCTGGGGCATCTCCTATAGGTGGCGCAGTTGTCTAAAGCGTGGAAGTGCCAGCAGCTGGCGGCCGTGGCCTGCAGAGCCACGGTTTTGTGCAGGGTGGGAAAACCCAGCTCCGCTCTACCTGCCTTCTGCATCATCACTCAGCACATTGTGCAACCAATGAGCTGCTCTTGGTTGCTAAAATCAGCCAATAAGCTGCTGCTTGCTGGGCACCTAACTGTGTACTGAGCAGCAGGCTCCCTCGACAGCCAAGATATCTTCACCCCAGGCCAGTACTCTCCAACTGAGTCGCAAGGACGCATCTTCAGCACAAATCCCATCAGCTAAGGTGGAAGCCTGGACCAGGCTGCTTTCCAGAGGTGCTGCACAACACTGTCAATGGTTTAGGAACCTAACTAGCTACTTACTTGCCTTGCTGAGTAGGGTGTAAAAGACAGAGAATATTGGCACGGAACTAACATGCTCTGTAGCGGTGTCTCATCGTTGGTTATTTTCTCTTCATTGTTTTCCTTTGGCAGGTGATTTTTCATTGGTCTCCCAAAGACTCTTAAAGGTCACTAATTCCCTCATCCCTTTCTGTTCTAGCACCAATTGATGAGAAAGCCAGGTTAGGCTCACACCTTCTACAAGTGCAACAGCAGTAGTGTCCATAATGACGACAGCAAACGATGCAGGGTGGAAGCTGCTTTTACATGGCATGTATCTGGGTGTGTGTCAAATCAGAGGGTGTGTTGACAGCATGCCAGGGGAAATGCCCACTGAGAGCAGAGCGAAGCCAGGCAATTTAGCATAGCAAACAGTGCCTTGGAGGAAACTACAAATGCTTCCTGCAGCAGAGCTCCACTGTTTGAATTCAAATTAGTGGTTCAGTGGTAGCGCACAACTGCTTCCACTAATAAAAAATGACTACACTATTCTACAGAAATGGTCCAAAGCAGCATTTCTTCTGATAGCCTCACTGCTGTGGTTTAGATTAATACAGTAGTGTTGTATTTTAATATCAGGCTCATCAATCACTGCATGGGCTTTGCCCTGTTCGTGGAACAGAAACACATTCTTAGCATGGAATGCATTTCCAAATTCCAACTGTGTCTTCCAGCTGAGGCAGTTTGCAAATCCAGGAGAATGGCAGGTCTCATTTCTCCTGTGCCCTGACCTAGAGTCCCAATAGGGTGGTGGTGGATGGAGAGATCAATCCAGAACATCACCAGTCAGTCCATCCTCCCCAGAACCTACTAAGGGTTCACCCAGTAGAAGATTCGATATGGTCAGGTTGCTGAAGGAGCTCTAGAGCATAATTTAGCAGCTGATCTCATTTCACTTTCTAATAGACACGTGGGCTGCAGCGGATGCTGCTCAGTTTGAACTGGGAGGCCTCCCATGGGGCTGGAAGTCTTTGCAGGATGGGCAGGCAGGGCTGGAATACAGGGTGGGGGCTTCAGGTCAGGATTGAAATGCACCGCCCAAGCTGTGCAGCTGTGGTGAGGAGCCCAGGGCTGGTATAGCAGGGGGTAGTAGATCAGGACAGTGGTGCATGGGCAGAGCTGTGTATGCAAGCAACAGGCTTTGCTAACCAGGGCCCCTCTGCCCACTCATGACATGAGCACTAAGCTCACTACTGCCATGAGGAGGCATCCAAACCCCATACTCGCTCCATGCAGAGAATCAGTGCACTTGGCTCAGCTTGGGAAACTAAAGGAGGAAAGCAAACCAAATATTTTAGCCTACCTGGAGGCCAAAATATAGCAGCTCCTGGGAAATAAGAGGTTTATTGATAACATCATAACGATGGGCGGCTAGCATGCTTGTCTTTGTTCAAAGTCCCACGGCACTTTACAAGCATTGATTCATTTTCACTGCACCCCTGGAGCAGTCAGCTGTCAATACATGCCTAGAGACAAATACACAGCCTGCATTCTGAACTGAGAATTATACACTGTTTGGCCTACCAGCATACCAATTTTACAACTCCTGTCATTGAGGCAGAGGGAGAGGCAGGACCTACAGAAGGACACACAACTACAACTTGGTCTGACCCCCATTGAAGTCAGTGGGAGTCTTTCACTGACCTTAATTTAGGGTTGGATTCTGTTGGTCTCAGAGCAAGGGACAGAACTCAGCATAAGAGAGCACAGAGCTTGAATGCAGGCCTATGGGTCCCCAAGTGGTATGCAGACCATGACTGCCACGTGACAGCTCTCTGGCACCAGCAGGGGAGGGAGCTAGTGTAACTCTGGCCCACCAGCAGCTCCACCCAT
This sequence comes from Natator depressus, assembly GCF_965152275.1. NCBI lineage: Eukaryota > Metazoa > Chordata > Testudines > Cheloniidae > Natator > Natator depressus. The sequence continues at coordinate 15,530,398 of NC_134255.1, forward strand.
GAAGCTCCTGATTGGAGCAGACATCCGGCTCCACCGATTGGCCTAGACACACTACTTAAGCCAGAAAGAGGCGCAGGAAGTTTTCTGAGCAACTGAGTGAGGTCCTGATGGGCTGCTGTGCTGGACTGGACCCTATCTCCAGTCTGACCTTTGCAACTGCTAGCTGACTCTGGCTTGACCCCTGGCATGGCTGTCTGACTCCAACTCCAATCCTGAACTGACCCTCAGTGTGACTCCTGACACGGATTCTGGTGTATCCTTTGGTGTGACCCCCAACTTTGGCCTTGAAACCTTGGGGTGATTCTGACTCTGGCTTTGGTTCCTAGCTTCTGAGTGTGGCTCTGACCACGCATGCCCCGGTCCCTACACCCCAGGAGTCCTGATTCTTGATGTCCCTGCTGGAACCACTAGGTCAAACAGTGCACATATCCATTTCCTGTTAGAGATGGACGATGTGAGCCTGGACCAACCTATGCCAAAATGTAATGGTGGGCTTTTCAAGAGTGCCAGTGTGCATGGGAGCACAAGTCCCACTGAAAGCCAGTTTGCTATTTGCACTGAAAGGCAATGGGACTCGTGTCCTTGAAAATCCCACCATAAAGACTAACAAGTCTTTTAAGCCCGAAACTTAACTGTTAGCTCCAGTGGGGAGGGGGCTGGGGAAACCCTGTTGGACTGTAACTCTTTGTCACTGTTTGCTGCAGAAGAAGGGGGTTATTACACATACAGCAGGAGGGGAACCACAGGGGCATGTGGTACAGACAGTGGAGAAGTGGGGCCCCTAGGAGAGCTTCCCTCATGCATAGGCCTTTGCATTTACATTAGGTGGCAGCACCAGCAAATCATTTGCTAACCACCTTCTATGTAGCACAGACCTCGGAGATGGAAGAGACTTCGCAGACCCAGCCCAGCTAGTCAATCTCCCTGGGGCCAGTGCAGAACTGGTCCCTGCAGTATAGCCTCCTGAGCTTGCCAGGTGTTACTTTCCCGTTGAAAGTCTGGATAATGCTCCTCCCCAACAAAGGAGTTCCAATCCCCAAGGTGTTTGGACCCTGTCACAGAGAAGACAGTGAGGGCCAGTGGGTGGAACACAGGTAAGGGGTCTCCCAAACTGGTATGGAAGTGAAAATACTGTGGGATTCCTTCCTTTGGTATAAATGACTCTTCATAGTCCGATAGCACTTAAGGCCAGCGGGGACCATTAGATCATCTTGTCTGAGCACCTGTATAGCACAGGCTATTAAATTACACCCACTTTCCCCTGTATTGAACCCAATAACTTGTTTTTTCTGTAACATGAGTTCCATGACTAATTCTGATGCAAATAATTTTCAACACTAGACCTGACTGGGACGCCCCCCTTTGGGTGGAATGTGGGTGATCATGGGATTAAAACAATGAACGTTTCAGAGTTACAGCCAGCTGCTTGTTTTGTGTGGGTAGATGGTGCCACTCTGTGGCCCTTTCAATAGGCACAGGTTTCCAGGTTGCCAAGGGAAAAAAGCCATGCTGACAACGATCTTGCTGGTGAAACCTGACTCCTTGTGGCTCTGGTCATTTATATGTGTAATATATTAAAACAGTTTATGCCCAATGGCCAAGTATTGTGATCGCCTCAACTCTCAGGAGCTAAGCAGGGTGAGTGTAGGTCAGTCCTTGGATAGGGATTCATCCAGGAACACTTACAGGATGTGGGACATGGTGTGTGGTAGAGCTAATAAGGTAATGATAGCAAGAAGGCTCAGGTGTTCAATGCCAGTTTAGCTTCAGTCTTCACTAAAAAGGCTAACAAAGGGGAAGGAATGCAAGCCAAAATAGGGAAAGAACAGGTTAAAGAATATTTAGAAAAGTTAGATGTATTCAAGTCAGCAGGGCCTGATGACATTCATCCTAGAATACTTAACTAGCTGAAGCAATCACAGGACCACTAGCAATTATCTTTGAGAACTCATGGAGAATGCGTGAAATCCTAGAGGACTAGAGAAGTGCAAACATAGTACCTATCTTAAAAAAGGGGGAACAAAAAGGAACTGGGAGATCAGACTAGTGAGCCTAACTTTGATAACTGGAAAGATAGTAGAACATATTAAACAATCAATTTGTAAGCACCTAGAGGATAATCGGGTTAAGGAATAGCCAGCCTGTATTTTTCAAAAACAAATCATGCCAAACCACCCTAATTGCCTTCTTTGACAAGGTTACTGTCCTAATGGATAGTGTGTACCAGTAGATCTATATCTTGATTTTGGTAAGGCTTTTGAAACAGTCCCACATGACATTCTCCTAAGCAAACTAGGGAAATGCAGTCTAGATGACCTTACTGTACAATGGGTGCCAACTGGTTGAAAGACCATACTCAGTCATCATCAATGGTTTGCTGTCAAATTGGGAGCATGTATCTGATGGGGTTCTGCAGGGGTCAGTCCTGGGTCTGGTACCATTAAATATTTTCATTAATGACTTGGATAATGGAGTGGAGAGTACGCTTTTAAGATGTGCCGCGGACACTAAGCTGGCAGGGGTTGCATTGCAAGCACTTTGGAGGACAGGATGAGCATTGGTCTGAATTCAGCAAGGTGAAATTTAAGAAAGGCAAGTACAAAGCACTACACTTAGGAAGGAAAAATCAAATACACAACTACAAAATTGGAACTAACTGGCTAGGGGTAGTACTGCTGAAAAGGATCTGGGGATTATAGTGGATCACAAGTTGAATGAGATCCAACAATGTGAAAGTTGCAAAACAGGCTTGTCAAGTTTCCTTCCCCACTCTGAACTCTAGGGTACAGATGTGGGGACCTGCATGAAAACCTCCTAAGCTTACTTTTACCAGCTTAGGTTAAAGCTTCCCCAAGGTACAAACTATTTTACCCTTTGCCCTTGGACTTTCGCTGCCACCACCAAATTATTTTATAAGGAAAGAGTCCGTTTGGAAACGTCTTTCCCCCCAAAATCCTCCCAAACGTTACCCCCCCTTTCCTGGGGAAGGTTTGATAAAAATCCTCACCAATTTGCACAGGTAACCACAGACCCAAACCCTTGGATCTTAACAATGAAAAAGCATTCAGTTACTGAAAAGAAGAATTTTAATAGAAGAAAAAGTATAAAATCACCTCTGTAAAATCAGGATGATAAATACCTTACAGGGTAATCAGATTTAAAACATAGAGAATCCCTCTAGGCAAAACCTTAAGTTACAAAAAGACACAAAAACAGGAATATCCATTCCATTCAGCACAGCTTATTTTCTCAGCCATTTAAACAAACAGAATCTACCCCATATCTAGCTAGATTACTTACTAAATTCTAAGACTCCATTCCTGTTCTGTCCCCAGCAAAAGCATCACACAGACAGAGAGGCTTTGTTTTTCCCTCCCCCCAGCTTTTGAAAGTATCTTGTCTCCTCATTGGTCAGGTGCCAGTGAGGTTATCCTAGCTTCTTAACCCTTTACAGGTAAAAGGGTTTTTCCTCTGGCCAGGAAGGATTTTAAAGGTGTTTACCCTTCCCTTTATATTTATGACAAGGCTAATATAATTCTGGCATTTATTACAGGAGGATCATATGTAAGACACGGAGACAATTATCTTGTTCTGTTGGGCACTGGAGTACTGTGTCCAATTCAGGGTGCATGTGGATAAATTAGAAAGAGTCCAAAGAAGAGCAACAAAAATGATAAAAAGTTTAGAAAACCATGGGCTTAATCTGCAGCAAGGGAGATTTTGGTTAGATATTAGGAAAAACTTGGTAGTTCAAAAAAGTAATTAAGATCTGGAATAAGCTCCCAAGGCAGGTTGTGGAATCTCCATCATTGGAGGTTTGTAAGAACAGCTTAGACAAACACCTGTCAGGGATGGTCTAGGTCAGCTGTTCTCAGTGTGGGTCATGACCCCATTTTGATGGGGTTGCCAGGGTAGAAACCCCTAGCCAGGAACTCCAGGGTTGGTGGTGGGGCTGAAGCCCCAGCCCACAGCTTTGTGGGCAGCAGATATGGTGGATTGTGTAGATATGGCCTTGTAATGCAATTTTTATTTAAAATACTAACTATTCTGAGTAACACACGGCACTGGGGTCATGTAGTAATTTCTCTTGTCAGAAGGGGGTCACGGTGCAATGAAGTTTGAGAACCATTGGTCTAGGTTTACTTGATCCTGCCTCAGCACAGGGGCTGGACTTGATGACTTCTGAGGTCCCTAGCAGCCCTACATTACTGTGATTCTGTGCTACCTGCCCCCACTGCCAGCAGCCAGCCCAACCATGCTCCTGGGATATCAGCCCCTCTCAGCAAGCAGCCTGTTGCTTCTGCTTGCTGAGCTATGGCTGCTCCTCTTGATGAAGAATCGCCCCCACCTGGCCGAATTTCTGCACTGAGGGTGCATACCTGGGACCCCAACTTGCCAAAGGAGGGAGGTTTAACCCTTTCACCTCCTAACACAGGATCAGGACTCTGCACCCTCATGCAAAATGTCACTTACAGGACCCATGGCACATTGTTACCTGGCTTTGGATACTCAGTCTTGGGGACAGGGACATGACTGCTCTTTGCGCCTCTATAGCCCCTTCCATGTATGGATCTCAACACATGCTGTGAGCACCCAGCCTCTGAGTGAGCCAGAGAGCCGGCAGGGTTGTCTCAGTGCAGCTGGTTGCAGAGACCTTGTGATTACTAGTCTCCACATGGTGGAGGTAGTGCTCCATTTTCATCCTGGGTGCATGAGTGCAGCTCAGTTACATGGCTGGCCTGTTGGATGCTCAGAATCCTCTGCACAGAGACACTTCCAAGGGCCAAAGCTCAGTATTCTCTGACCTTATGTGGCCACTGGCCTTTTGCTGTGTTGGCTGCAAACCTGAAGGTGGCAGAGGGGACAGCAGAGCTAGCTTGGTATGGTGCGGGGAAGAGGTTTTCTAGCTTTAGGATTTTCTGCAGCACCCATCACCATGGTATCTGAGTTCTCTAGAACCCCACTTTTTAGAGTCCACCTTTCTGATGCTGGTAATTTATGGAAATCAAGGGAAAGAGGTCCATGTGAGGAGAGGGAGGGGGAAGCTATTATCTGAGATGAGTGATGTGTGGCACTGGTGAAGAGTGTACAGGGTGAGAGCCTGCTTCTAGAGGAGCCCAGCCCCTACTGTGAGACGAACGCTGGAGAAAGCCGGACCCTCTGCTGTGAAAAGCCAAATGTTCCAGGCATTTCCTTGGAGCAGAACTACTGCATGCTCTTCCAGGAGAAGGGCTCACCTCAAAATGGCAGTGTAACAAGTGAAACAGTAACCCAGCGTACAGGCAACTCTCTCTGGCTAAGGCCTGAGCCACTTCCTCTGAGCAGGAAACAGCCCCTCAGGCCTGAGAAATCTCTGAAAAGCCATGCAGTCACCCAGCCAAAATCTTTAGCAGCATGCACTGGTGTAACCAAGTTAAAGAAATGGTAGAGGACTAGGAGTGACAATCCAATAGTCCTCCAGCCCCCTAAGCAAGATGGTAAGAAACTGAGATGGGATATGTTCCCCTTTAATGGTTGCGCCTAGTGCTGCATGCATTACTTAGCTGCTTTTCCATACACCCTCTGTCTTTTGCTGTACCCGCAGCCAAATGCATCCTCAGATCACACTGGCTTTGTTCAAAGTGGAAACAAGGATACACATGGTGCTTATCAGCCAAGGAAACAGCACAGGCCTATCTGCTGCTGATTGGGAATCCATGGTGCAGAGCTATGCAGGAGGAAAGCCTTGGGAACTGACTGCATTCTGTCCAGCTCTATGGTCTGTAATCAACAGGTCTAAGCCATCCTCACAGTTTGACCCTCCTTTGGATTTCCTCCTCGCTGTTCCTCTGCAGAATGGCCACAGCATTAGTCTTCAAGGCACAATGAAAACAAAGCTCATTTTTAACCTGGGTCACTGAGGCATGTTGACCTTTATACCAGGAATGTATGTGAGCAGAGTGCAAGATGGTCCGAGAGAAGGGGTGACTGCAGGAAGTGGCACAATAGTGGGGGGAGGCGGGGGAGAAGGCCCATCCTCCTCCCAACCCCAAAGACATAGGGGTGGACTAGGTGTACTTAACCCTCCTTCAGTGCAGGGGGGTGGGCTAGAAGACCTCTTGAGGTCCATTCCAGCCCGACATTTCTATGATGCTGCTTGGTGCAATCTGATAATTTATGTAAAGCTTACTCAAGCTAGCTTTCCGCCTTTCTCCTGTGGGGGAGCAGACACATTCTTGTTCCCTTTAAACCTGCTAGCTCTGGGCCTTCCATATATTATTCTTGATCACAGCAGTGGCACTGAGAATCTCTGGTCAAGGCTCCAGAGTGCTAACTACTGTATATACAGACCTTGTCCCATAGCGCTTACTTGGTGAATGACAGAACACAATGGGTGGATAAAGCAAATCTGAGAGGGGATGGCAACATAGCAGTTGCTGTTTAGCTGGACACTTGCAATATTTGATATATAAGGAGGAACAGTGGACACTGATGCTGGTGCTATGCAGATGAGATGCCAGGCTCTCAGAGCAAAGAGAAGCAAAGTAAGTTTCACAAAGGTGATCAGAGGCAGTTACAATAAATCCCATGTACTCAGTCAGGTCTTGATCCTGAGCACGCTAGCCCAATCCAGAGACATGTGCATCCTCCCATAACTTCAACTGGTTCTACCCACATCTGTCTGTGGCCTCTCTCTGGCCTATCACAGCACAATTTCTTCTTCACACCAGCTTGGGATCTGGCCCCAGCTCTTAATGGGCCATCCCCCACCTGGATCCTCATGAACTGGACAACTTGAAGAAATCCACCCTGGTATGAAAAAGAAGGCTAAAGGGGGCGGAGACTGTTGAAGCTGATAAAATGAGCATACAACAGTGTTTTCTATTTTTCATGCCTCACAACCAACTTTGACCCACTAATGGCCAGCAGATCAGCTTCACACTTCAACACCAGCCATGGGCTCCCTCTCCTGTTCAACTAGTGCTACGTTTTAACCAAAGAGGTCTCCTTAATTTGCTGTCAGGTTGCTGAAGCATCTTGGTCCCCTGAAGAAAAATAGCAAGGGCTGACGTGACCCTCTCGTGTTTGTTTATAGGAGATGAGCTCACAGCAGTACAGACAGCCACTCTGGTCCTTGCAAATCTAACTGGATGTGTGTTTCAGTGATTTGACAAACAGAAGATGGCAACAGCAGATTTCTCTTTTTGGTTTGCAACAAATTGCAAAGCAAGTGCAGACCCATTTATTATGGGAAAACCAGGAGGCACTTCAACAAGGCTGTGGGGCAGAGAAAACATTTCTGTGTGACATTTCAAGCCAATAAATTATTCAAGGCTGGGAGGAAAGATGCAGAGAGTGGGTATGTATCATCCTAGAGAGCAGGAGCCCCATTGCCTGTCAAAGGTATCCCTCACTGGCTCAGCTGAAAGCTCTTAGTTGCAGGGAGCATGTCTGCCTTGATGTGTAACACTTATCACACATGGCCCCAGGTCAGGGCATCACGGTGCAACTGAAAGATAAATATTCAATAACGTCAGAAGGACTTCTCTTAAAAAAAAGGCGGGGGGGAGGGGGGAGAAGAGGCAGCTGTTAAACAAGGTGTAATGAAACAGCACATGTAAAAAGAGACCCAGAAAACATGTTTCTTCCTGGGGCAGCACATCTCTAAAAGCCTTAAGGGTGGCATTCAAAATAGTCCAGCAGTCTCTGGGCAGAGGAAACTTCACCCCTGCACAGAGAGCCTGCCCAAGGCTTTAATCACCAAATAACTACCACATTAAGGGTTTAATGGCCACATTAAGGGCTGAGTAGGGATTGAGCAGTACCTGGGAACCTCAGCATGGGTTGAATTTCATCTGGAAGGCCGAGATTTCCATGTTGCATTTTGATTGCTTGAGCAACTTTGAGCATTGCCAATGATCAGCCTGGGGAGAGGAGTGAGAGAAATTAACATGATTATTTCACACCTCCCAGTAAATAAGCAAGCAGGGAGCAGAGGGCATTTCTTTATGTAGCCTGCCCTGCCTGGTGAGCAAAGGGGAAGCATTCCAGAGACCATCTTGGGCATGGCCGATGGGCTGCTCTGATGGGGGAGAACACTCCACATTTCTCTCCCAGCCTGAGCTGCTGCTCTAAGAGCTTGCAACAGGTCTAAATTGATGCTACCTCACCAGCAGTATTGTTGCACAAGCTCTGTCACATTGCTTCTCTCTTTCCCGATCACACTGGGAAGTGATTAAACAGGCATTGCCACAGACAGACCACAGCTTCCTTGTCTGTGGAGCAAACTCACAGGGGCACCACCCCCAAGAGGAGCTAATTACCAGCAGATAGTATTGAAGAGATGAGCGCTTATCACGAGACGTGGGCAGTGTACACCTGCCTTATGGCGGTTGTCCACATGATGTACTATATACAGAGGGGACATATGAGCACTTATCAAGTCAGTCTCTCAAGAGCAAACAAATGCTAGTGTTGCTTATAAAGCAGATAGTAATTGTCTCTAATCTGACATTTTACTCCCACTATGATTGCAATCTGCACTCTGAGATGTGCAGAAACATGGGCTTGCACCATATGATAGAAAGAGTGAAGGTTCAGGTGCAAAAGCCAAGCTCACGTTCTAGAGATGACATTTAGAGCAGAGGACTCCAAGCCAGAGCTCTGGGGACCTATTCCCAGCTACACCACTGTCTCACAGTGACTTTGAGCCAATTATTTGTGCATCAATTTCCCTGCCCTGTGAAGTTCAAGGGATTTAGGAAATGTCTAAAACAGGTTGGAGCAAGGATGAAAACTCATAGGCTGAGCCTCCATTCAGCCAAGACTGAGTTAATGGTGCTAACATTTACAGCAGAGGGGGCTGTTCAGGAGCCATGTAGCATGAAAAATACCTGTGTCTGGAGATGGGATGTGAATAGGACAGGGAGCCAGATAGGCACAGAGAAGCAAAAGGTTTGTTCCATGTGGATAGAGTGTGTGGCAGAATGGCCCATGTTAGTATGGTGGGTCCTATGCTTTTCTTGGTAGGGGACTAGAACACCACCCCTTTCTCCTGCTCTTGGGGCACCAAGGGCCCCACTAGTGGCCCAGGAAGGTGACAGAAGAGGGAAGCAGTCTGGGTTTGCGCCTCACTCTGAGCCATAGCCCCTCTCAACCCCTGCAGGTTTCTTACCCTCTGGGTAGGGTTACCCTCAGTCCTTGATGCTGGAGAAGGCATCTCCCTTCCTCTGGTTTTCTGGTCTTTCAGCTTTCAGCAACACACCACCAAACTCCAGTTCTCTCTCCTTCCTCACACCTGCCTAAAACCCCATCTGCCTAAAACAGGGTTTTTTTTATTAAGTTTCTGATAATTGACTACAGGTGCTCCAATTAACCTCTAGTAACCTTCCTTAGTCTACAAGGAAACACGCCTTAATTAGCCTAGGTTTTATATATCTCCCCTCGACCACTCTCCCTCTGGCTCTTCTGTATCACAGTGGACAGATAGAAAGCAGGCTAGTAATTAGGGAGCTCTGGGATGTTTGAAAGGTTATGGTTGTGTGCACAAGGGGGACCTATGCACCAGCTGGCAGAACGCTGTATTGACCCACTTTACATGGGGACTGCGGAATGTCAGCCTGGGGAAAGGAGCACCATTATGATAGTTCTGGGGATTTTGCTGCATTCTACTTTGCAACATCCAGCAGCTGTGTCTTCCCTGAGATGGGTACTGTAAGTGACACATTACAGGGCTCCTTCCACTGGAGACCTTTCAACTGCCGAGGCGAATGACAGCTACAGCAAACACATGTTGCTCCTGCAAAAGGCCAGCAACTTAGTTTTGGGGAATACAGCAAAATTTGGGGATTAGTGCATATCAGATTTTTGCTTTGCGGACTGTGCTTTGCTTTGCGGAGCAGTAATGTGCTCACCTCAAACCATGGGACCCTGAGCTTCAGGGCTGGGGCTTGGTACCTGGCACTGCCATGCTGTCTTAGGGCTTTTCAAGACGGGCAGCCGTTTCAACCTCCCTGGGCAGGAGCTTTCCATCTTGAAGCCTCTGTTAGGAAATGTTCCTGTTTGATTTGCTGCTGTTTGATTCCTCTCCATGACAAGGAGGTCATCTAAAGAAAATCATTATCAGAGTTGTATTTGCAAAGAAAAACTCAACAAAATGTTGCAACAGTCTTATGAAATTTTTGTTCTATAAAGTCAAAATACTCTCATAATTTGGGTATCCAGTTTTGCTTACACTGGTGTTCTTGTGTTACATGAACTCATACTTTGCATTTCTGTACTGTAAATATCCTTTGCTTGAGGATATCAAAGCACATTACAAACACACAAACTGAAGCAAAATGAAAATGATTATTTGTACTGCAGTAGTACCTAAGTACTCCACACATGAACCGTGACCCTGTTGTTCTAGGTGCTGTACAACAAAAAGACAAGTCCATAGAAAAATCAGTATTTCCAAGTATTTTTTCCGTTGAGACGTGATGATCGAAGCAAGAAAGACCAATTTCTAGTTTCACATGAGCAAGTTTATCTAGGCTTAAAAATAAAATTCCAGTTTCCCTGAGTAAGTGTTACAACACAGACGACAGTGTAATGTGAGTTCTAGTTGGTTCCAGCTCGATATACAGTGAGAACAAAGGGCTTTTCTGTATTTCTGCAATGCCTACTTGGTTCTTCAGAGTGAATACTTGCCGCTAGATAGCATGAAAATGAATCATTATTTCTGACAGAGAATGATAGTTTTCCTCTTCTGTATCAACTGAAGGTTCACAGGGGGGATTTTTGACCTGCTCCCTGTTGACAATTATTATTGAGCGTTTGATGACAGTTGTGGGTTCACCTCATCATGAGAGCTCTTTCTTGTTTCTTGTCTCCCTTGTCACATCATCTGAAAACACCATTAAATAAAATGTGCTCTTTAAGAGAAAATAGCTGTTGGCCGTCCCTCAACGAGCGAATAAATCCATAGAGCGAGAAGTGAGGGAGGAGGGATTTTTATTAGAGTTCATAACCTAACTAAAATAAAGATACAATTCTGAAGGCCCAGGATCACGGATGGAGTCGTGGCTGGCGCTGCGGGGCCCATTGGGCAGCTTTGGTTGAAGCTGTTGCCATATAACAGTCTCTGAATACGCCGCCTGCCTTGGAGACAGAGTGCCCGTACATTGATTGTCTTTGAGGTCAGGAGAGGACACTGCCTGGTCACGGACTGGCAACGGGCCACGCAGCCCCCTGCGATTAACCTGGCTGCACCGGATCAGTAACGGCCGTGGGGGGCGCTGAGCCGCAGGGTGTGGTCATGGGCACTCGGCCCCCCACCGGCCACATGCCCGGCTGTTGTCTCTGACCAGGGTCTGGCTGGGCGGCGGAGGAGGCTGGCAATGGGGGGTGGGGGGCAGTGCCTGGGCTGGGGGCTGGGGGCTCGCTGCGGGAGGGTGGCGCTGCCCGGGCTGGAGGGGGCTCTGTTCTGAGGGTGAAGGGGAGGGGCTTTCATGGTGCTTTACTGGCTCCTCCAACCCCATTGGAGAAGCCTATGACCTCTGCCCCCTGACCTCTGCCCCCCCAGGTTCTCTCTGCATCTTCTCCGTAGCTGCCCCCGCCGCCTGGTCCCTCTGAGGGGGCCCCGCCCACCCCGGCACAGCACCGCCTCCTCCCTGGGGCCAGGCCCCGCCCACCGGCGGCCGCTATTGGCTGCGCGTTCGGACGGCCCCGAGGGAGGAAGGGGCGGAGCAGCACGGGCTCGTTACCGAGGCGACCAGCAGGACGCTGCTGACCCGGTAACTGCCCGGCTCCCGCCCGGCCTGCCGCGGCTCGCACGGGTGAGCCGGCACCCCGCCCCCCATGCCCCAACTGCCCCCCACCGCCCCCTCCGCGCAGCCCCCCATCTCCCCACTGCCCCCGCCTCTCCCAGCCCCCCATCGCTCCCCACCGCCCCCTCCGCGCAGCCCCCAGCCCCCCACTGCCCCCGCCTCTCCCAGCCCCCCATCGCTCCCCACCGCCCCCCTCCGCGCAGCCCCCCACTGCCCCCGCCTCTCCCAGCCCCCATCGCTCCCCACCCCCCCTCCGCGCAGCCCCCCACTGCCCCCGCCTCTCCCAGCCCCCATCGCTCCCCACCCCCCCTCCGCGCAGCCCCCAGCCCCCCACTGCCCCCGCCTCTCCCCAGCCCCCCATCGCTCCCCACCCCCCCTCCGCACAGCCCCCATCTCCCCACTGCCCCCGCCTCTCCCCAGCCCCCCATCGCTCCCCACCCCCCCTCCGCGCAGCCCCCAGCCCCCCACTGCCCCCGCCTCTCCCAGCCCCCATCGCTCCCCACCCCCCCTCCGCGCAGCCCCCAGCCCCCCACTGCCCCCGCCTCTCCCCAGCCCCCCATCGCTCCCCACCCCCCCTCCGCACAGCCCCCATCTCCCCACTGCCCCCGCCTCTCCCCAGCCCCCCATCGCTCCCCACCCCCCCTCCGCGCAGCCCCCAGCCCCCCACTGCCCCCGCCTCTCCCAGCCCCCCACCGCCCCCCTCCGCGCAGCCCCCAGCCCCCCACTGCCCCCGCCTCTCCCAGCCTCCCATCGCTCCCCACCGCCCCCTCCGCGCAGCCCCCAGCCCCCCACTGCCCCCGCCTCTCCCAGCCCCCCATCGCTCCCCACCGCCCCCCTCCGCGCAGCCCCCAGCCCCCCACTGCCCCCGCCTCTCCCAGCCCCCCACCGCGCAGCCCCCAGCCCCCCACTGCCCCCACCTCTCCCAGCCCCCCATCGCTCCCCACCGCCCCCTCCGCGCAGCCCCCAGCCCCCCACTGCCCCCGCCTCTCCCAGCCCCCCATCGCTCCCCACCGCCCCCTCCGCGCAGCCCCCAGCCCCCCACTGCCCCCGCCTCTCCCAGCCCCCCATCGCTCCCCACCGCCCCCCTCCGCGCAGCCCCCAGCCCCCCACTGCCCCCGCCTCTCCCCAGCCCCCATCGCTCCCCACCCCCCCTCCGCGCAGCCCCCAGCCCCCCACTGCCCCCGCCTCTCCCAGCCCCCATCGCTCCCCACCGCCCCCCTCCGCGCAGCCCCCAGCCCCCCACTGCCCCCGCCTCTCCCCAGCCCCCATCGCTCCCCACCCCCCCTCCGCGCAGCCCCCAGCCCCCCACTGCCCCCGCCTCTCCCCAGCCCCCCATCGCTCCCCACCCCCCCTCCGTGCAGCCCCCAGCCCCCCACTGCCCCCGCCTCTCCCAGCCCCCCATCGCTCCCCACCACCCCCCTCCGCGCAGCCCCCCATCTCCCCACTGCCCCCGCCTCTCCCCAGCCCCCCATCGCTCCATGCAGCCCCCTCCGTGCAGCCCCCAGCCCCCCACTGCCCCCGCCTCTCCCCAGCCCCCCATCGCTCCCCACCCCCCCTCCGCGCAGCCCCCATCTCCCCACTGCCCCCGCCTCTCCCCAGCCCCCCATCGCTCCCCACCCCCCCTCCGCGCAGCCCCCAGCCCCCCACTGCCCCCGCCTCTCACCAGCCCCCATCGCTCCCCACCCCCCTTCCGCGCAGCCCCCCATCTCCCCACTGCCACCGCCTCTCCCCAGCCCCCATCGCTCCCCACCACCCACCCTCACTGTTCCCCCTCCGTGCAGCCCCCATCGCCCTGCCTCTCGCCAGCCCCCCATCGCTCCCCACCACCCCCTCCGTGCAGCCCCCATCTCCCCACTGCCCCCGCCTCTCCCCAGCCCCCCATCGCTCCCCACCGCCCCCCTCCGCGCAGCCCCCCAACCCCCCACTGCCCCCGCCTCTCCCCAGCCCCCCATCGCTCCCCACCCCCCCTCCGCACAGCCCCCAGCCCCCCATCGCTCCCCACCCCCCTCCGCGCAGCCCCCCATCTCCCCACTGCCCCCGCCTCTCCCCAGCCCCCCATCGCTCCCCTCCGCCCCCCTCCGCGCAGCCCCCAGCTCCCCACTGCCCCCGCCTCTCCCCAGCCCCCCATCGCTCCCCTCCACCCCCCTCCACGCAGCCCCCAGCCCCCCATCGCTCCCCACCGCCCCCCTCTGCGCAGCCCCCAGCTCCCCACTGCCCCCGCCTCTCCCCAGCCCCCCATCACTCCCCACCCCCCCGTGCAGCCCCCATCGCCCTGCCTCTCGCCAGCCCCCCATCGCTCCCCACCACCCCCTCCGTGCAGCCCCCATCTCCCCAGCCCCCCCACTGCCCCCGCCTCTCCTCAGCCCCCCATCGCTCCCCACCACCCGCCCCCACTCTCCCCCCCCACGCAGCCCCCCATCTCCCCAGCCCCCCATTGTTCCCAACCATCCCCCCATTGCTCCCCACAGTTTCCGCGCAGCCCCCATTGCTCCCCACTGTCCCCACCTCTCCGCAGTCCCCATTGCTCCCCACCTTTCTCTGCTCTCCAGCCCCGCATTGCTCCCCACCCCCTGCCCACACCATCCCCCCCCCATGCAGCCCCCATCTCTCCCCACTCCCCAGGCTCCCCATCCTGTGGCCCCACCGTTCCCCACCATTCCTCCCTCTGGGCAGCACCACACCATTCCCACCTCTCCCTGCTCCCCAGCCCACCCCACCCCCCAGCAACCTCGCCCCACCTCTCCATGTTGCCATACAGTCCCGACCTTTGCCTGCTCTCCCTGCAGCCCCCGCCCCGTCCTTCCCTGCTCCTCCACCCCCATTTCTGCAGCCCCTGCCCCACTTCTCCCCACCTCACAGGCCCCCCACCTCTATCTCCTTCCTAGCTCCCCACCCTGCAGCCCCAACCTCGCCCTGATCTCCACAGTGCCCTCATTGCCCCCACCTCCCCCTGTGGCCCTCTGTTCCATCTCTACCCACCCCAAATCCCCACAGCCCGCACTTCTCCCTGCTCCCCACCGTGCAGCCCCCCAGTCCTTACCACTGCCTCCAACAGCCTTGCTGCTCCACCCCACAGCACCCCAACTGCTTCCCAACTTTTCCCAGCCCCTCCTCTCTCTGCTCTCACCTCCCAGTTCCCCAGCCTCTCCCTGCCATTAACCTCCCCCAGGCCTGCAGCCCCCTGTTCCTACAGTGCCCCATCTCTCCCTGTCTAACGGGCCACTATGCATGACTTCCTTGCAGACAAAGGTGCTAGCGGATTGAGCCTTCTGGTCTGCCGGGGTAGCAGCAGCAGCAGGGCCAGCTTCCCCTGCCAGCCCACTTTGGCCCTGTTGGGTGTGGAGTAGGGAGTGTGACAGGAGAACTCAGTCTCCATTTCCCAATCATCCCTCAGGCATGATGCTGTCTGAAAGGGGCCTGTGGAGCCAGAGTGTCAAAGGAGCTCAGCTTGCAGTGTTCTCAATGGGGACTGGGAGGGATTGTGTAATTTTAAATGAGGTTTCTCCATTCTCAGTGGTAGGGTGGAGGGGGACTCTCTCTGGTTCTCAGTGGGAGCTGCTGGGTCCTGACCACTTTTGAAAATGTGATCAACTAAGTGCTGGTAGTGATGGTGAGTTTGTGACACAGACCCCTGTCCTGTGGGGCTTGAGGTTGACATTATGTAATACTCTGAGTAACTGTATGATGGTACTCTAGTTCTAGGCTGGAAACAAGCTGTCAAAGCCCAAGTGAGAATGGTAAAGGGAAAGTGAACCAATGTTCACAAAAAGAAAAGAAGTACTAGTGGCACCTTAGAGACTAACCAATTTATTTGAGCATGAGCTTTCGTGAGCTACAGCTCACTTCATCGGATGCATTCCAATGAATGTTGTGAATCATCCAGTCTCCCCAGATGTGGCGGCAAACCTGTATTAAAATAACCAGTAGGTTATTTTTAGGCTTTGTAAGTTTCTTTTTTTTTTTTTTCTCCTTCTGTTATTCCTTCCTCTAGGTTCCAGTCCACCCCCTTAGTCATTCTGTACCATGATGGCTGATGAGCTGGAGGAGAGAGATTTGCAGAAATTCCTGAGAGATGTGGATGAAATTAGTAAGTGTACTGTAAACATGGTGGGGCAGATTTACACTTGGTCGGAGTGTTGCTCAGGTGAAGTCACTGCGTTAAGGACAGCATTGGCTTCTGGTTTTAGTGCCCACCTTAAGACATTTGCGGAGATACTGAGCTCCTAACTCCAGCTGATCTTGATAAGAGCTGTGAGTGCTTAGCACCTCTGAAAACCAGACCCAAATGGTCTTTAGTTGGGCACCAGGTAACGGAACAGTCAAAATCAGACCTTGCTTTAGAAAATGTTGGCTATGATCTTTCCTTATGTATAACAATGTTTATAAAAAATACTCTCATAGAGTGAGGCCCCAGTCCTGAAGGCAGTGGGGCACTTCATGAATGCAGGTAGTCACTTCCAGGAATGGGGGTCTTAGTAGCTGGGCTAGCAAACAAAGAAGTGAAATTAAAAAATTGGAGTTTTTGATAAGTGATGGTAATAGATGGCATTTCTATAGCCCCTTTCATCTGAGGATCTCAAAGTATCTTGCAGACATTAACTTATGAAGTCTTATAACACCTCTGTGAAGTAGCTAAGGGACGCACCACTGACTTGTAGCCATCTCTGGAAGGATTGCCACAGTTTTTTTTGCAGAGCATAGGAATCCTATGCAGCAGTTTAGGACAGGAAGTAAAATAGAAGAATAACATAGCCACTTGAAACTGCAGCAGAAATTTAGGTCTAAAAGGGAATTACCTGAGAGACCTGCATATTTGTCTTTCTTACTAAGATTGGAAAACTTCATTGATGTCCAAATGACAGCAGTGTGCACTATGGTTTGGGAGGCTTCTTTTGTGTTCTCTCCTGTTGCTGTTTCTGAAGTTAGACTCCCAGCCAGAGGCAAAAGAAAACAAGTTTCTTTGGCACTGAACGTATAACAAATGATAAAAAATAAATCAAAATGTACCCAAATAAGGGATTTTGTATTTTAAACAGAAAAGAACTCTGTATTTTTGAAACTGCTCTATTTTTATCAGTGAAATTTGATCTTTGGGCATCTACCCTCACTGAAATGCTGGTTATTGTGTCACATTATTGCCTTAATCTTTGTTCAGTGATAAATACCCAAATAGAAAACCGAAATGATTTGAGGTGGACAAATAAAGAGAATTAGAGAGCAAAAGGAAGAAAAAACAAAAGAAGAAAAGATCATACAGTTTTGATCACTGTGTTTAGTTTTTGAAATCTCTGAGTGCTTGGAGATGTGAATCTTGCCAGATAAATGCTGGCATTGGCAATGGCTCTAAATGCCTCCAGTTATTTTATTTTTAGAGTCATGTAAATCATTGGTAGAACTTAGAGATGGGGAAAAAACTTGTTAGATTGAGTCCATCCCCCTGCTAACATTTGGAGCTCTAACCTATGGAGGGAGTATCAGATATTAAACTGAAGCTACCCTGAACCATAGCCAAAAGGCCAAAGACAGATGAATTTTTTTTTTTAGTTTATAAATGTTGTCCTTGTCATCTGTATGTTACGTCAAGGCTTTTATGTGCACATCTACACTTTGAGCTGGGGGTGTGATTCCCAAGTTGAGGAGACATACTCTCACTGGCTGTCACTGAGTAATCACACTACAAATAGAATGTAGCCGTGGAAGCACAAGCTGTGAAATGAGCCAGCCACCCTGAGTATGTGTGTAGGATCTCAGATGGTTATAAACTGGCTAGCTGCCCTGAGTACCACAGCTTGTGTGGCTGTGTTTAGTGTGCTAGCTTGATGAGAACTAGTGCACTGTCTCCTCAAGCTGGGAATCACACCCCACCTCAGAGCATGGGCATACTCTCAATCATACATTCAGCTCCTTCTGGCTTCAAAGGCATGTGTAACCAAAGGGAAAACTTGACTCCTGGTCTCTCTGAGTTCATTTTATTTCATGTTTGTTTGTTTTTGTTTTAGCCAACTTGGTTCAAGGCTTGAACTCCACAGACCCAGCTGTCCAGGAAAAAGCCATCTCTGATACAGAGAAAAGACTTCATCTCCAGGAGGTCAGAGATGATGGAGAATGCAAGACCAAGTTGAACAGAACAGTTGTTTACTCACAAGATGTGGTAAGACTTATGATCTCTTTTCGAGTATCAGATGTAGGCAGTTAGAGTCTTTCAAATGATATAAGTGCAGCTATCTTGCCACTTATGCAAACCCAAGACAAACCTCATAAGTATTGTTACAAATAAAGGTCGAATGTAGCTTAAACCTATGTTTAATTTTCCTCACTGGAAAGCATATGAGAGAATACCCCACATCATGTTTTACAGCCTATACCTCTTCTTCAGGAGATCGACAGGAGATCACTGGGTGCTAATAGCAAAGAAGAAGCAGGTGCTTAGATGCTGTAACATGTGGCTACTGTTTGCTGCTTTCTGATCCAAAGCCAGTCAAAGTCTTGAGAGGCTTTAATTCAGACATTAGGAGCTAGATTTTCAGGTGCCTAAAGATTCAGATAGTCGACTAGTGGGATTTTCAGAAGTACCTAAGCAGGTTAGGCACCTAACATCTGTTGAAATCAATAGCATTTGGGCGCCTATCCTGCTTAGGCACTTTAGAGAATCCCACGAAGCATGTATCCGCATCTTTAGGCACCTACATATCTTTGAAAGCTGGCCCTAAGTGTTGTGCGGCTGCACCTATTCTTATTAAAAGAAATGCTTTTATTATGAAGTGTACCCCAGCAGATTGCTATTGCAGTTAGAATAATCAGATTGCAGTGGTGAATTTTCCCATGTGAAGAGTCTAACAGAAATTCTTAGCCAAATTGATTTTGCAAGAGGACACCTGAGGATTGAACTGTTTTTTCTTTTGTTCCGTGACTTTAAATGCGTCTGATAGAGTTAGTTTTGACAAGTTTAAAAAATGCTTCTCTTGTTACTAGACTCATGTTGTTATACTTCTGCGTTTTAAGCTGCTTTGAAAAATGAATGTGCTCTATTTTTTGCAATCCGTATTTTCTCATGAAAATTGCAGCTAGTTTAGAAATAACTATATTTAAATTTATTTTCATTCCAGTTCAAACCTAACCTTTTTGTATCTGTGTTTGTGTGTCACTCATCCAACTTTTTCAGACCACGCGGAATATGGAGACAGTGAGACGAGGTAGGACAGGGTTCACCTCTCCAATAGTTATCCCCTGTTCAATTTGTAACAGTAAAGCTAGAGTAAGGATTGCAGATTGCTTTCCCTGATTCAGCTGCCTCATGCAGGGCCTGATCCAACTCCATCTGAAGTCAATGTGAATCTTTCAGTTGACTCTGAGAGCTGTATCAGAAAGTTATAATTGCTTACAAGTCCTGTGTGCCTGGCTGGATTGTGCGTAGTAAAGAATTTTTTCAGCATATTCTCTGCCTCTCACCTAAGAACCTCATTATTCTGAATCAAAAAGAGGCATCTCTTGGAGAAGAGCTACTTAAAGAGGCAGGTATGCAAATCTAGGGCAGCATTATGGCCGTTGTGTGTAATAGCTTATCACACACGTTCCGCGTTATATCAAATTAATGAAATACGTCCTTAAAATTTTCTCTATGGAGAAAACATGTCTCAGAAATGACTCTTCTCTCATCTGCAATTTGATTGTAATGAGTAAATCTTTTCTTTCATTGACTGAAATGCTACCCTAACTCTGCTGGCTCTCAGACAGCTTCATGTCAGCATTAGAGAAAGATGCAAAAGAACGAGCCAAAAGAAGAAAGAAAAATGAACGTTTGGCGAATGGTAATTGCTGAAGTTTTACATTTTTGGTGTCCACTAAGCACTATTAAAAAGAACAGAGCTGAATTAAGCTGGTAAACTAGCCTGTTAGCCACATTTTTATAAGAACGTAAGAACATAAAAACAGCCATGCTGGGTTAGACCAAAGGTCCATCTAGCCCAGTATCCTGTCATCCCACAGTGGCCAATACCAGGTACCCCTGAAGGAATGAACAGAACAGGTAATTATGAAGTGATCCATCCCCTGTCACCCACTCCCAGCTTCTGGCAAACAGAGGCTAGGGATACCACCCCTGCCCATCCTGGCTAATAGCCATTGCTGGACCTATCCTCCATGAACTTATCTAATTCTTTTTTTAACCCTGGTATAGTCTTAGCCTTCACAATATCCTCTGGCAAGGAGTTCCACAGGTTGACTGTGCGTTGTGTATGCACATTGATGAGACTGGGGACAAGGAAGCAGGCAGTTGGTGTTCCATAGTACCTATGATCTTATGTATTGCATTGATTAGAAGAGAACATGGGCTATACACAGTAGGTACTGAGGTCTTTTGGAACGCATTCCTCTTAATGGCTCTCCCCTTTATGATAAAGAGACTTAAGGTTTGGAGTGAGCGATATGTGGTGTGTGGGAAGATGTAAGTAATAGGCTATAAAGAGAAAATACAAATGGCCTGAGTTTGTCTTTTAGAACATGAAAGGGGCACGTAAATGAAAGTGCACAGAGAAAAGTCTGTTGCATGCTATGCCCGATGAACACAGTTCCGATAGAGGCAATACAGTGGGAATCTCAGGGCAAGCTGCAGCAGGAGAACATGGTTTCTGTCCACTGTGTTTACAACTGGAAATAATGACATTTGCAATACATGACTCTTGTTGCTGCAGCCCTGAAAGAGAAGGGAAATGATGCATTCAGTAAAGGAGACTATGCCACAGCTATCCAGCGATACACCGAAGGGCTGGAGAAACAGAAGGATATGCAGGTGCTGTACACGAACAGAGCACAGGTCAGTGTGTGAAAAATCTGCTATAGATGTATTGTTTAGGTACAAAACAGCCTAAGCTACCTGCAGGTGGCACATGAGAATCATTGCTCTGTTGTCTAAGCCAATTTCAGGAGTTCAGATGTGTTGCAGATGAACTGGAAAAGGGAGGAAGAGCAGCACATAAGGTAGTTTGTCCCGGGCCATTCTCCACAGTGGTGCTTTAGGTCTCATTTTTGCTAACAGGAGTTGATGGGATCTACTTTACTGCCGTGTTAGCAACAGTGAATATTAATATGATTAAAAGTTACCAGCAAAGTACTTTAGACTAAGCTCTGTATTGAAACTTTCTCTTTAGTTTCTTGCACTGATCAAGAATTCAGCTTCACTGGAGAGGCTGTGATGCAAATCATGCTGCCTTTTATGGCTCTGAACTAATTCCTCAGTCATGTGAAGCATTTTATGCTCTCTCTATGCAAGTGTCTAACAGAAAGTATTGAGCCATGAACATCAGCCTATAATGTAATATCCATCCTCGTATACTGTGCCAATTGCCATGGTATCAGAGACCTGATATTGAGTGCCCAATAGCTGGTACTAAAGGAAAACAGGAAGCAAAAATAATCAGTCATGCATCTTTTGTAACTTTGTTCAAGGAGTGTCTCTATATTCCCTTTTGTTGCCACTAACCATCCTTGCCTCTCTTTTTATCATAATCTCTAATGGAGGCTAATTCTCTGACATGCCCATATGAAGGGAAGAATCTGTCGTCCTGATATTTTCTAAATAGGCTGTAGAGAGCTGAATGTTACCACAGGTGATGAGCTCTTTACCTACCTTGTATGCCAAGGGGGGCTGGCAGAGCTCCTATCTGCTCCATTTTCCAAATATTATATCTTTAATAATAGACTAATAGATTTTAAGGCCAGAAGGTGGACCTTAGGATGATCATTATTTATTTGTATTATCATAGCCCTTAGGAGCCCCTGTCATGAACTAGGACCCTCGTGTCTTCCCCTAAGACCTTATCATCTAGTCTAACCTGCTTCATAACACAGGCCATAGAATTTCACACACCTTAGATAGGTCAGTCACGCAGGAAGTCTGTATTGGGAACAGAACTCAAGTCTCATGCCTCCTAGCTTTAAACCCAGGGGCATCCTTCTTCCCCAAGTGTAAATCCTGGTCTTACTTCAGTACTTCCAGTCAATGTTATGTTTGACGGTTGAAACCACTTCCAAAAGCTTTGCAACCCATTCCATTGTGTGTAACTGTAAGACCCCTCCCTATCATGCATCAGCAACAGGGCCTGCACCCTAAATTTTCAGCATTGTTGCACAGATCTCTCCCTCTCTAGCTAAAGGACTGACTAGTATAAGCCGATGCTGTGTTGAGAAAACTACTAATAATGTGAGAAGCAGTAGGTTCTGTGAAACTTTCACTCAATGGCATGCAACCTATGGAGTGGGCATTTTGCCTGCAGTGGGTATCTGTGGTTGGGTCCTTGCCAGAAGATTATGGTACTAATATGGATGTAAATTTATTTCTGTTCAGCAGGTTATCTCATTGCCTTTTTATAATCTCAAAGGAAAAGTTGCACTTCAGAAAATTATTGGACAGCTATTGTTTTAATTCCTGGCCTGTGCCTCTGGCTTCCAGGAAGCAAAACCAAACCTGAAAGACACAACCCAGACTTTGGCTACTCCCTTGACCATGTGGGAATGATTCAGCAGTCTTCTTAAGTTCATTTTATTCCTGTTGTGACTGCAGCCTGTCTCCTGCATGGAGGGTCAGAATGAAGCCTAATCATGGAAGGGTTGTTTGTCCCACAAGCTCCATTGCTCTGCCCTTCCCCCCCACCCCACATTCAATGACAGCACAATGCACAGGTCATCCCCCATCCGCACCACGGCATGAAAAGAAAGTTCAGTGGGGTATATACATTTTTCAAGCTACCTTTTTTCTGAAAGATGAGTCAAATTTTTAATTGTGAACTGAGGACTTTTTCCTGCCCTAAGTTTAGCACAGACCCATGTGAGTTTTGTGCTTGGTTTGTGTTTAACTCACTTGAAAATCCACTGCACACTGATGCACAGACATGGTAAAACGCCAGAAGCAGTTAATTATGTATCAGTCAATATGTTGGCACTCTCTGTGGTTTAAAGCATATCACTTTAATTAAACTAATGTCTGCACAGTGCTTTGAACTTAGAATACTGTGTATCTCTATAATGTTTTTCCAATTCTTCTTTGGGCTGATAAGTCTGCTGATCTGTATCCCATCTTGGCTTTATTTCAGGCTCACATGAAGTTGCAGGAGTACAAGAAAGTAATCAATGATTGTGAATGGGCTTTAAAGGTAAGTGCTTTGCTGTTTCTTCAATCAGGTGGTAGGACACAGAGTATAACTAGTTTCAGAGTAGCAGCCATGTTAGGCTGTATCCGCAAAAAGAAAAGGAGTACTTGTGGCACCTTAGAGACTCACAAATTTATTTGAGCATAAGCTTTCGTGAGCTACAGCTCAGTTCACCGGATGCATTCAGTGGAAAATACAGTGGGGAGATTTATATACACAGAGAACATGAAACAATGGGTGTTACCATACACACTGTAACGAGAGTGATCAGGTAAGGTGAGCTATTGCCAGCAGGAGAGCGGGGGGAGGGGAAAAAACCTTTTGTAGTGGTAATCAAGGTGGGCCATTTCCAGCAGTTGACAAGAATGTCTGAGGAACAGTGAGGGGGGAATAAACATGGGGAAATAGTTTTATTTTGTGTAATGATCCATCCACTCCCAGTCTTTATTCAAGCCTAAATTAATTGTATCCAGTTTGCAAATTAATTCCAATTCAGCAGTCTCTCATTGGAGTCTGTTTTTGAAGTTTTTTTTATTGAAGAATTGCCACTTTTATGTCTGTAATCGAGTGACCAGAGAGATTGAAGTGTTCTCCGACTGGTTTTTGAATGTTATAATTCTTGACGTCTGATTTTTGTATGAGGGAACGGTGGTCCTGATCCTCATCTAATGTAAGTTATGATCCTGAAGTCAATGACAGTATTCTAGTTAACACCCACAGAGGATAGGGTCCTAGGTTTTTAAAGAATTTTAATATATGCGGAGTATGGGTCCACGTTCTTATTTCCGATCAAACCACTAGTCTGTACGTATGATTAATGTCATATTGTTGATTTCTTCCCATTGTGGCCTAAGGCTATCAAATGGTGAGACTGGGTCTACGTTTTGCAGTTTATAGGGTGCTGTGGGAGAAGGGTGACCCTGCTTTTCCCAAATATGGATGTGGTTCCTGCCTGAAAAGTCGAATATGTGGGGCCATGTCTTCTGCTAGTGTAAATCTGTGTATCTTTACTGAAATCAATGGAGTTACATCAACTTACACGAGATCTGGTCCTTAGTAGTATTCTGTATGAATAGAAATGAAAAGTATACTGAGAAATTTCCGTATGATAGCAATTGATTGTGTTACAGAGGGCAGCCTAAGTGTTATTCAATTAACTGAAAGTCAGCCAGCTTCACTCAAAGTGCAGCACACTCCATGTTTATAGGTTTTTGGGCAGTTGCTGTAACTTTATTAGCCAGGAGGTTAGACAGCAGTGTGTAATGATTCAACATTCTAAACTATTTGATTAATTCTTTTTAATGCAGTGCAACGAAAAATGTATTAAAGCCTATTTCCATATGGGAAAAGCTCATCTGGCCCTGAAGGACTACAATGAGGTAAGCTGCACAAAGCTTGTTGGGGTTGAGCCACATTCTCTTTTTAAATACTCTGGTGTAAATCTGGAGTAACTCCATTGGTTTAGCAACTTAGATAAGGTTTATACCAGTATAAGAATAAGCAGAATATATGTCTGCCCATTGTTTGGCATTATAAGGCAATGGAAGAGAGAGAAATGGTCTTAAACACTTGACTTATGATAGCATGTTATGCTAATGTCTTGTCATACATTGGTTGCTTGGAGGACAAAATGTTATTATTTAGTTATTTCTAATAACTAAACTAAGTCTATTTTGCAGCAGATTAAGTCAGTTACTTCTTGTGCTACCTTCAGTGGACATAAAGAACAATTGATTGTTCTCTTTATAGCAGTCCTTAACACGTTTTTGAAGTCTCTTATCAGGTTCAGGTGTAGCACCCAAAACTGGACATGCTATTCCAGTTGAGGCTTCACCAGTGCAGAGCCACCTGTCATGTCTTAGATATGACATTCCTGTTAATACACCCCCCACATATTAGCCTTTTCCACAATTGCATCGCATTGTTGGCTCATAATCAATTTGTGATCCACGAGAACCCCTAGATTCTTTTTAGCAGTACTACCACCTAGCCAATTATTCCCTATTTTGTTGTACATTTGATTTTTTTTTCTCCCTTCCTCACTGTCGTACTTTGTATTAGTCTTTAATAATAACTTGTAGTGGTTCTGTCTTTTTAAATTATTGGTCAGTTTTGGATGGAAACAGAATAACCGAATTCTCCATCCCACATTTCTGACCAATAAGCAGTAAAAGCATGGACAGGTTCCTGTTGATTGGACTGGATGCTGCCATGATAGGTCATGGAACAGAGCTGACGCTAGCTCATTGGGGGTCCTAAGCAGGAATAGTCCCCACCCAATATTAAAACAGGCAAGTTCTTATAATAAAAAGCAAATAGGGCGGCCACTTGAGCAGATCAGGGCATAAGCAGTTGCTTCATCTGCTTATACCTGGCGCCAGTTCTGCCCTGGAACCTGACTTGTAGCTATACCAGCAAGTTGTGCAGTGGCCCCATCTGCCTTCCTCAATTAAAGCAGGGCTAGGTTGGGTTAGGATTTGGGAGATCTCCAAAGAAAATGTCCATGCTGCAGGAAATGGTGGTGGTGATTCTATAGGTGGCATTCCTCTGAGTTGTTACAGGAGTCTGTGGTGCAGTTATTGCTGCATTTCACTCAGAAGTGGGTGCATTTCAGTGGTGGGTGAAGTGATCCCAGTGTAGCACATTGGGATTTGTTAGGGTGGAGTATGCTAGTGAAGACCCTAATATTAATTTTACTCTTGCCAAATCTCTGAAGGGGTTAAGTGTTGTATAGACCATTTAATTCTACATTTCCTGCCTATGCTGAACAGTAGCTATAACCTGAATGTTCTTAAAATATAATTTGATTTGATTTTCTAATCAGTAAAAAGAACTTTTCTAATCATTTTTTAAAATGAAATTACTAAATTGGTTATACTTTGAGGCTAGACCTGGGAGAGAAATAATCTAAGATGTACAGTTCTCATGACATTTGGTGCTGTATTTTGTAGCTGCATTTCTTTTGCTATTAACTTGTTGGCTGGTATTTGTTCATTTCTCGCAGAGAATGATCTGCTCATTCTGTTTTTCCCAATGATGGATTTTTAGATTTATATTTTGACTATCTTGTTAATTTTAAAATGACATACTGACTGAGGATTGCCTGGTGTTTTCAACCATGAAAGTTTAACCATCCTTGCTGCAGATTGATTCTATTGTATATTATAAAGCTTATTTTTTCTGGGCTGTAAAAAAATAGCATTCCCCAACTTCATAGATTTGGAGAGTCCAGAAGAAGGGGGGTCTGAATTCATGTTTTGCTCCTTGTTGAGTTCAGAGTCACGACTTGGATTAGAGATGTTAAATAAAAAAATGCAGGGAGCGAAGAACAAAGACTAAAGCTCTATAGTCCCGATCCAAAGTCCACTGACGTCCATGGGAGTTAGTCCATTGATTTCAAAGGGTCTTAGATCAGACCCAGTCAAGTTAGATATCTTTTGCATAATCTTTTCCGTTTTGTTTTCAACTAACCATATAGCCTTGGGTTTCTTTTATTAAGGCCAGGAAGTCCTATCAGAAGATCTTAGAAATTGATCCCCAGAAGGAAAGTCTATTTAAAGGTAGGTTTTGGAGTAGCAGCCATGTTAGTCTGTATTCGCAAAAAGAAAAGGAGTACTTGTGGCACCTTAGAGACTAACCAATTTATTTGAGCATAAGCATCCAATGAAGTGAGCTGTAGCTCACGAAAGCTTATGCTCAAATAAATTGGTTAGTCTCTAAGGTGCCACAAGTACCCCTTTTATTTTTATTTAAAGGCAAGAAGTCTAACGTCAGGGTCCTTCTGGTACCTTTATCCTGTCATCAAAATTGAACTTAAATTAAAAACCAACCTTATGCATTCTAAGCCTCTCTATGGACTCTTTCCATCCAGTTTCTGTATCCAGCTGTTTCTTCTTCCAGTTAACTTCTCTTCTCTAACCTTTCCCGTGGTTGGCCACAGCTAAGAGTCATTCTACTTTTATTGGCCTATGTGCAGAAAGTAGAATGTTGCCCCAAATCACTGAGCCACTTCTTCCCTCTTTGCCTCGCAATCTTTCTGTACAGTTGACATGGTTGATAAATGATATAGTCAGTTGCTTGACTGTTCTTTGGTTCGTTATGAAATATACTCAAGAGACCAAATAACCAATATCAGTCAGGTTTATTGCTAAAAGCCAGTAATAATATAGCACAGGACAAAAGGTTCAATACAATGCTAGTTTCCAAGAAGCTGTCTTGTGCTGTGTTGTTACCTTCACTTTACACAGAAGGTGTGCTTCCCAAGTTATGCATTTTAGCATTTATATTTATTGGATGATTTTACAAGTTACCGAAACTCTTCACTAAAATCCAACCCATTCATTTGTGCCAGTTTCTTAATTTGTTGTTTTGTACCTTCCTTATCTTTGTTTTCGATACTGGCATTCCAGGGACCGGCCTGTGAAGGTACCTTCCCAGCTTGTTGCGGGGCAGAACATTTTGCCTTTGACAAGCTTCTTATTTTCTCATGCCAAAGCTGACTTCAACTTTGAAAAGTGTTGCAGGATTCTTAGCATAAATGAACAGGATTATAGAAAGACATAGGCCAGTTTAAGATATGTAACTGCTAGAAATATATACAATATAACATTATACTGATATTGTATGCTTAATGCATATTAATATATGTGGTGTCAATAATACATATTGCTAATGTGATTATATATGTTTTTCCCAACATATATTGGTCAACATCAGGATATCAAATGGCGTTTCATTTCTTTCCTCACTGTTCTTAATGTGTATCAAGAATTTGTGGCCTCTTTACTGAATTTCATTTTTAGTTTCTCTTTCTTTTGGTGTTGAAGACTGCATGAATGAAGTAGACTTACAGGAAAGAAAAGCAAAAGAGGAAGAGAGAGCTCTGGAGGAATTTCAGTCTGGAAAGTATACTGCTGTGTCTGTGAAAGAGCTGCTCCAGAAACTCAATAGACCTGACCAGAATATCCTTTATTATGCAGGCGGGATTAGAGTTTTGACTGAATCAATAAAAGATTGTAAGTATTTTATGCAAATCTGTCTGTCTAATGTGCTAATTTGGGGCATGATTCAAATAGATGGCAGTCTTTAATGAGAGTTGGATCAGGCCTATAAAAACTCTACCTCTGTTTTTAAAAAAATGTACATTATGGGCTTGATATTTCAAAAGTTTTGGGCCAGTAAATGCATGTATGAAACATTCACATATTTTTGGGCCTAAAATCTGAGCACAATTGTGTGCAAATTGGGCATGCTGTGCAGAATAACATGAAGAGCTTACTTTGTCAATATTGAAAGGCAGCTCTCTTTCCCCCTAAATGGGAGATCTGCACTTAACTCTCAAGACCGTTGAGGAGATATGTGCCACATCAAAGGAGAAGACACCCCATAGTTTGGGAAATCAGGATAAATGTTCAGTAACAAACCCAGATGGCAAACTTCTCTTATAAATGTATGGTAAACTGTAACCACGTGAATCCATTCAGTATCCAGTACTCTAGCTTTCTTTTGAAACTGGCCACTATTGTTCAGTTCATTGGATAGTGAATTAATCCTTGTTAACATAATGTAAATGATCAGATAAATCACCAACGTTTTGCCTTTTGAAGAGAACATTGAATTTGAAAGGCTTTTAAATGGGCTCCAAATAGTTAGACCCAAAGCCACTCAGACTTTGGACAAATGCGTATCAGATGTGAACATCACAGTTTAGACTCATCTCTACTGAAATCCTGACAAATTCTGAGTCCAGGTGTTTCCATTGCATGTGTTGATGATGTTGCTAAATCTACAGCAAAGAGTTCAGGTGGTTGAGTATCACCAGTTGTTGTAAAACTCTGGTCTAACAAGATAAGTAAAGGGAGAGCTGATTTTTTACGATTTAATTTTAAAGCATACTGTAAATTTTAGGCCAATTCCCAATGGAGCTACCCAACTTGCACCAGATGAGGATCTGGCGCTTTAAATGTACATTCTTCTAACTGTGTAGCATCCAGTATGTGAGATGTCCTCTCTCTCAGACCTGTATTCTGCTTTAATAAGGGCCTGGACTCAGTGAGATGGTTGGGCTCTTCCTACTTTATCACCTCCAGTCCCATGTGGACTC
The DNA here is from genome assembly GCF_965152275.1 of Natator depressus. NCBI lineage: Eukaryota > Metazoa > Chordata > Testudines > Cheloniidae > Natator > Natator depressus. Next base: position 15,559,434 of record NC_134255.1, read on the forward strand.
TGGTGTTGATTTGGATCCTTTAACAGCTGTTTGTTTAAAAATGTTTACAGTTCACAGATGAAATGAATTGATTTGCAAAGCCTGACTGGTGTTTAAATCTTCCTGACTCCTTGCAAAGCACTTTAAATTAAGTCAGTCACTCTGTACAATTACAGACATGAATCAGAGTGTATATACTTTAACTTCAGTGCTGTTTCTGCTCCAAATACTGTTTAGAGGATTTTCCCTTTTTGCGATATAAATATGTATAATTTGTTCCCCAAAGCTGTTGATTGTAACCTTGTCACTTAACACTCTGTTTCCAGAGAACAGGAGTGTGCCTTCATGATGATATATCAGGCAGATGGATTGCTGGGCTTATGTGGTTATCTCTGAATTTGTTTCAGGCACTGAACAAACTTTATTTAGAACAAACAATGGATTCAGTATCATCAGTGACAATAAGGTCATAAGACGGTAAGGGATCTCGTAAGGAGAACAGTGCGGTATTACAACATGAGGAAATGAAAAGATATTTTAAAGAAACACAATCGCCTCTCATGAAATTCAGATGAAATGATCAAAAGATAATGTGACAGCCTTTTCATGTCTCACTATATTGACTTCTATTTGACCTTCAGACAAATAATGCGCTTTTGGATATAACGGACAAAACACCTGCTGTGCTTCAGATTTAGTCTCCTGGGTACTCCTGTAGGGTTAGTCCTTTTCATTTCTCTGCGTAGCTGCGAAGATGAGAGTAGGGTTGTAAAACTTAACATAAAAGAATCGCAGATGTAGAAACTCAGTTACTTAATGGACTGATGGCAAGGTCCGTAGCTGGGGTAAATGGATGGAGCTGTCCTGATGCCAAATGCTGACTTATACCAGCAGGGGATGTGGCTCCGTAGTGCTGTAACGTGAGCTGTACAACCGTTTCTGGGCGCTCGCTTCAGCCCTATAATCGAGGGAGAGGCTCATCGTCCAAGATTTATATTTTCTGCTGCTTATCAGTTGTATATTCTTGGCTGCCTGTTGTATTGTACTTTACTAGTCAAGCACAGGAGCTAGTGACCTTATTTCACTTTAAGCCCCTTTGCTATTCAGTCTGCCTCATGGATGAGAGGATAGATGCTCTGCATGAGATCAAAGCCACTTGCTTAGTGCTGAAATCTGGTTTCTGAAATTCTTTTGGGAAAGAGATGACGGACTCATTGGCGATATATTTGGAAAGGTTCGGTTAGGTATTGGCTGCAAAATGTTATGCAGAAGACATGACGACCAGAAATTTTTGCTGGTTTGAGACTGGTCTAGCACAGAGAGATTTGAGTTGGTCCCAAGAAGTTGAAATGGATGGGAGTGGCGCATTAGAATTCCAAATAAGGCTGCATCATGGTGATCCCTTCAGAGTCTATCAGAATCACTCTCTGTCAGCCACTGGTGGTTGCTTGAGATATGAAGCAATCTGCCCCCGTACCCACATAAGTATGTGGCTTCTTGGTGAGCTCAGCTCTCACTGATCCATAGAGTGCAGGGATGAGCTCAGAACTCTGTCTCAGTAGGGGTCCATGAAGCAGCCAGTTTATACAGGCAATATATCAAAGCCAGTGGCAAAGGAATCTGACTGGGAAATGGAACCAGCGTTCCTAAACATGTTTATTAAAATAGCCAGATTTGGAGCTTGAGAACTTAAAGAAAAAATCCTGGGGCAGATCCTCAGGTAGAGAAACCCCATGGGCTTCTCTAACTCCACATTTTCCTCTGCTGTTTTGTAGATAAATATTTTCGTTTCAGGGGCCTCTCTGTAGCAAAGAAAAACACCGCTGAAGTGGAATTGTCAATTTCTCTTCTCATCCTCTGGCAAGCAGTCTGTGCTGGGAATGGTAGGGCTGTGTAATCAGCATTAATCATTGTTAATGTACTGCTAATATGGCACTGACGACATCTGAAATTATTGTTTTCAATTAATATCACTCCCCAGAGAACTTGGGTCTAGACCTTGTAGCACACCACAGATTTACAGGTCAGATGCAACTGCTGCAGGCATAGAGCTAGCAGAAAATACAATTATGGCTGTGGATCCCCTAGGCAATGAAATTATTATCCATTTTAATGGATGACTTAAAGCTATTGCAGAGGCTGAAGTGAGCTGCTGTTCTGGGGACATCATTTGCTCTTGGGTTCATGTCTTCCATCATTAGTACCTATTTGTCAGGAGCAAATTCTTCCCTGTTTGCTGGAATTTCTAGCTCTAGTTAGCTAATGTCGGGAGTGGTGTGCAGCAACGAAGGCTTGCACCTTCTAGGGCTGCGCACACGTGCACCTCAACAAACAAAGCCAGTGCAGAACAGCAAGGAGAAGTCATTTGCTGTTTATCTTCTTGAGTATTCTGTTGTCTGGAGTAAATGTGAGCCTTAGTGATGTTTTGCAGTGTGTTTTTGATCCATTCCGGCCTAACTTTTAAAACAGAGGGCCAGATACTTAACTGGAGTAAATCAACATAGCTCTGTTGACTTTGTGTAGCTACTTAAATTAAAATTGTGGCTCATTGTGTCTGACTATGGATGATTTTGGCTTGCATTCTGCCCATTCTTCTAATTTTGAAGCTTTCATTCCATTTTATTATATGGTATGAAGGGCCCATTGAGACAGACAGACAGACAGTTTGGCACTTTCATATCTGTTCTTGTAAAATGGGAAGCCAGAGGACATCTAATAGTGCAAGCAAAATTTTGTTCTCTTGCCCTGGAAGTTCCATGCAGATACCAAGAGTGGTAGCAAAATATTGGTGGTGAGATTCCATGTACAATTTCTCTGTGGAATAGTATTAAACTCATGGGAAGATCCATATTTTTTTTGTTTATGCTCTTTTTGAAAACTGAGGTCCTTTTTCTTAAACCAGTTACGGCAATGCAAGGCTGAATGCCATAAATAGGTGCCACTGTAGCATGATAAAGCACACCTTGTTAAGACCCAGAAAATCTGTTTTCACCTGCACAGCATACTGGATGTGTAACAGGACCCTCAATCCTGTAATTCTAGAGGGGTTGTAGGTAGGCAGAAAGGGAATAGCAAGGTAAGGGATGGTATACCAAATGGCACAAAAGGAAAATATTGAACATTTTGAAGACTTGGGGCCAAAATCACATTGATTTACCCCCCACGTGACCCAGCTAATATCCAAGAGATTGAACTGGTGCAAATGACAGCAGATTTTGAATATTGCGTGAATATGCTAAGGGACCAGCTGCTTTGTCCATTTTGGAGAGTCTGAGTAATGGATGGAGGGCAGTACTCTAGCCTTGTCTTTTCCTGAAATGATATTATGTGACATGAACACTCCTGTATGCCAGTCACGTAGAGTAAGGGCCCTAAGTGGATGAAATAAAGATGATAATACATTTGAATGATTTTCTACAGGTTCTGATTTAATTGCTGTAGAGGGATTTTATGGCACATGATGTACGACGCAGACCTTTTCTTTTTCAGAGGAGAATCAGCGATTGTTGTTAACTCACCCTGATGTGAATGTGCAGCTCCCCGTGCTGCTATCATCTGACGTGCCTGATATCCAGAAGCAGAGCTTGGCATTGCTGTCTCTGTACTCTCAGACCGAGAATGGAAGAAGTCTGCTGGTCAGGCACCAGAACCTAACCAAGTACTGTATTCTGCTAGAATCCATAAACAGTTGTACACTTGCAGTCCACAGCTAAAGGATAACATACAACAAGGAACTCACGCTTAGCCTTGTCACTCAGGAAGTTGAAATTTATGGCCCAAATCAACTAGATTAGAATTATTGGATTCCTGGACAAAATTTCCAACACCATTATCTCCAGGTCATCCAAACCCATAGGGGGAGCACGTCAGTATCCACATCTTATCTAAGGGAAAATAAAGTCCAGCCCAGGGGTCGGCAACCTTTGGCATGCAGCCCATCAGGGTAACCCACTGGCGGGCCGCAAGATGTTTTGTTTACGACCATCCGCAGGCACAGCCCCCTACAGCGTCCAGTGGCTGCAGTTTGCTGTTCTCGGCCAGTGGGAGCTGCGGGAAGCAACGCCAGTGGATTACCCTGATGGGCTGCAAGTAGAAGGTTGCCGACCCCTGGTCCAGGCAAAAAAGGTGTCCAGAAGCTAAATTCTCCCTTGGGTGGACCTTCTGTGGCTCCCTCCAGTGGCAGAGCTAATGGGAGAGTGACTCTTCCCACCTGGCAGACTTTGTGGCATCTTTTCAAGTCAACAGGTATAATTAAAGTGGCACCACTGATTACCATCACGTGCCCCTCTGCCCCGCGGTTCCACCACTGCTCAAAACCTGGCTCTGCTACTGGCTCCCATGGTCATATTTGATACTAACTGGGCAGAGTGCCACATACGCATTGAAGGCTGCAGTGATGTTGGAGAGAATTTTGGCCTGAAAACAGGGAATGTCTTCTGTAGCTCTGGCTCGTGACTTTAACAGCACAGAACATCTCATGAATTTGAACCTAGCCCAGGTGAACAGTGGCTGAAAGTCAGTTCCCTCTGATGGCGATTTTGTGACCTCTGTCAAATGAATATGGTAATCTCATCCCACTTCCTGTGTTCTTGTTCAGGAGACAAAAATCACCAACGCAGGTGGCAATTATTGGCACAATTGTTGTCTGCCTCAGCATTGGAGGCCGGAGACTGACTAGACCAGGGATGCTTAACTCCACTTTTCCCTAAAGGTATCCCCAGATCAGGGGTGAGGCACAGTAACAGGGAAGCTTGGACTTCAGCTGTCTACCCATCTTAGGTACTTACGTGGCCTCCATTTCCACCTCACAATCTTTAATGCATTTATACTCACTGTACCCCTGTGAGGCAATTGCCTCTGTTACAGATGAGGAACTGAGGCACAGAGGGACCAAGTGACTTATCTGAGGTCACTCAGGAAGTCTGTGGCTGAGCAGGAGATTTAAACCCAAGTCTCTTGCGTTCCAGTGCCCACTGGCTAGTGACCTAACCACAGGGTATTAGAGCGCTTCAGGCACCTTTCACCAGTACTAAGTTCACAAACTAACACCAAAAAAATTCTTGAATTCCCCCAAGTCATGCCTGATTTCTTCAGCTTGTCACCAGAACTATCCCGGGATAGTTTCTGAAGTGGCAGGCCCAGCTGAGCAAACACACTAAAACAAAGAGAGCAGCAATGTGAGAGGAATACCATGCAACATGCTTCAACTTAGGATAGTTAGCGGTGTGGGGAAAGACATCCTAACTTTCTGCAGCACATGGCAGATTTCACATCCAAGCATGTTTTTACAGCTGAATAGAAAAGGGCTTGTTACTGGAAAAGTTTAGATAACCTCAGGGCACCTCTCAAGTAACCTTTCCTTAGGTGATAATCAAATATGTGCACTTCTCTCTCTTCATCAAGAGCTTATTAGGTTATCTTTGAATGTGTTGAGTTTCAAGCTGAGTCTCTCATCGTCCAGTAACTGAAATTTATGATTTTTCAGAGGATTGCAATGACTCACTGAATGGAAAAAGAAACCACAGTCAATTATCTCTGTTACTGTACCATTGCCTACTGCTACAATTAAACAGAGAATAAATTTTAATGGACTGGTTTAAATGAAATAGTTGGAAATAATTGATGAGCAGAAAAGATTAAACAGATGTACATACTTTAGTAAAGTATGTACAACATTAATCCAGAGACATTTTTAATCAAAAGGAAGGTTAAAGAGATGAGCCATGTCTGAAGGAAAGTTTGGATGCATTTATTAATAATAATGTCAATTAATTTTTTCATGGCGTAAAATATCATGACAGCTCCTTGTATCTACTTGTGAAGAAAGAGTCTGTGCATGATTGTCAAAAAAGAGTCAGGTGTGCAAAATGCACACGTTCAGCTGATTCTCCTAGGTGTTGTGTATCCACAATTGCAACGGAAGTCACTGAGAGCTGCAGGTGCATGGTCACGGCTCACTTGTATGTTTAAACCAGTGTAAATGGTGGATTCTCTGTAACTTGAAGTCTTTAAATCATGATTTGAAGACTTCAGTAACTCAGCCAGAGGTTAGGGGTCTGTTACAGGAGCGAATGGGTGAGGTTCTGTGTCCTGCAATGTGCAGGAGGTCGGACTAGACAATCATGATGGTCCTTCTGACTTTAAGGTCTATGAGTCTAAGTGACTAAGCTTTAATCTCTCTCAAAGTCAAAGGATTTAGGCTCCTAAATCGGTTAAGTGCTTTTGAAAACTTTACACCAGATTCTCAGCTGTGTAAATCAGCTTGGCTTCCTGATTAAAACCAACTGAGGATTTGGCCCTAAATTTCACTAGAACTCTATGGGACGTAGGCTCCTAAATCAGTTAGGTGCTCTTGTAAATGTTACCCCTGGTGCATATTTGTATAATCTATCTGACATGAGCATTATTAACTTTCTTACAGGTGGCTGCAGATGCTGATTGCATTCGTCAGTGTTATGGATGACAGAGCTAGCTCTGCCATGAGCCTGCTATCTAACCTAATCAAGGAGGAAAAGTAACTTGTACTTCTTAAACCATTCACTTTTTTTAGAATTGTGAGGTCATTTGATTAGCCCCAGAATATACAACGCTAAGTCAGAAAAAAACAACCTGCGGAGCTGCATATAGAATACTCTTTTCATGTGTCTGATAGGGCAAAGAACCATTTCATGCTTGTGCTATTAAATACGAGGCCTTGGCAAAAATGGAAGGATTTTTTCATCTTGCACTTTTTACAAGAGAGTAACCTGAGGTTTTCCACTCTCACCAGTGTCACTCCATTGGATTTGCACAAGTGTGGCTGAGGGCACTCCTTAACTCTTACATAGTAAGGAAGTTTTTATGCAAAATTAAAACTGGATATTGGGAAAACCAAGGATGTATGGTTTTGTGTAAAAGTGCATTTATATTGTTATTTTGAATCCTCTCCAGTTGGGATAAGATTAGAGCCAGCCTTTTGGTTGCTACAAGGTGCATTTTTCTGTGCTAATTTTGTCTAGATCCACAACTGGCTGATGAATATTGCTTTGCCAACAGGTTCAAAATCCAGTGTCGTATCAAACTTTCCACAAGTGTTTTGCCTCTGTTCGCACAGTTGTTGGTAAGAAAGAGCCTACTTTTTCCATATTTTGCATGAAAAGTGCTGTTTGCATAATTTCTGCTCTATAAGTTCCTTTTAGCCTTGGGGCTGATTGTTCACATCTGGAATTCACATGATTCTTCAGTCCTAGGAATGTAAGAATTGCCATGCTGAATCATCTCAGGATCCTTCCAGTCCAGTAGCTGCAAGAAATCCCACAACTGCTTGCTACAGGGCATCCTACCCCTAGGGAAAGTTTCCTCCCCAATATTTAGAAGTTGGCTTATGCTCTGAAGCAAGAAAGCAACTTTACAAAACTCCTGAGATGAAATCCTGGCTCTAACAAAGCCAGTAGCAAAACTTCCATTGACTTCAGTGGGGCCAAGATTTCACCCTGTGTGAGGGGTTTTTTTTCCCCCCCAGTCCTTTTTGTGACTTTGGATACACTTGTCACTAACTAGTTCACCCTGTCCCAGATTCAAATGTCTCATTGACTGATTTTTATTCTACATGTTTCCTATTTAGGGAGATATGGATCTGAAGACAACTTTAGGTCACAAATTAAATGGGTTTAGTGGTTTGATCTTTTCTTTAGCCATAGTTTATTCACATTTCAAATGCACAGTCCTTTAATAGGCCTCTGTTGGAATAGCAGGAGGTGGTTCAGGTTAGGCATGGGTTGCATTAGACAAAAATGGATATAATGAGAAGGAAAAACTCTCTCTCTACTGTTTGAAATGAGTGACAAGAAAATGGAACAATAGCTGGGATTCACCTGTTTTTGTTTTCCCTTTGAAAATATGTTAAAATTGTTAACTGTCACTACCCTTGGGTCTGTCACACTGTTTGGACGCGACCTGGTGGGGGAGGGAGTTTTATCATTTTGAGGTCAGGAGGCAGAGAGACAATTGCTAGTTCCCCATTGGTGTAAATTTTCGAAACGATATGCAGGGATTTAGCTCTGTGGCTTCAGTCAAGGTAATTTGCCAAGTATGATGCACCTCTATGAATTATATGAGAGGAGTAATTACAGAGTTCCTGTTTCCACAGCTAAAGCAGCAGGAATAACAATGACAAAGGAGTATTCTGCATTTTATTATTGTTTCATCACTGTTGTCCTGAATATTCTTTCTCTCTACTCTTGTTTTTAAAGAAAACCGTCAACCAGGTGAACCAGCCAGCCCTCGCCCAGTGCATTGGCACCATGGGGGACCTGTGTGCTGATGCAGTCATCCGACTGCAGATGGCTGAAAACCAGGAATGCTGGCAGGCCTGTTTAAAGCTTGTGGTAATTAACTTAGTGAATACTATTAGTTCAACAGTGTTTCCTCCAGAGATCTCAGAGCGTCTGACAATTATTGATCAGTAGGCAGATGTGAGGTGGGCTGAGGACATCCATGATTTTGAACCTGTTCATTTTGAATCAGATGCTGAATAGTCTGTTCTTCTCTGTGTAGGATGAGTGTTGCTTCACTGGCAACTCAGCAGGATACCAAGAGTGTTTGTTCGCAGTGCTGGGCCTGATGATGAACTTATCCCTGGAATCAAATTTGGTCATTCAGGTATGGCATGCAAGGTTTATTGATGTTCTGAAGAAGCTTCCTGATTGCTTTTACCACTTACCTGAAGCCTCAAAGCCTCAGGAACAGTTCCAGCCCCTTTCTCTCTCATTATTGTATTTGGACCTTATCCAATGCCCACTGAAGTTAATGGGAGTCTTTGCAATCTCAGAGCATTTAGATGGACTAGGAGGCTGGAAGGAGAACTACTGTGGTCATCCGGCTGGTGGATATTGAGAATCTCTCAGTCTGCGTTGGGAAGGAAAGTTTAATTACACTGTTACGGATCAGGAACATCTGTTTCAAATGGCTGTTGCACAGCAGACATGGGAGTGAACTTCGGGGCTCAAGAGCTAGCACTCGGGCAGTTAACATTCTCTTCTACCAAGGCTCTTCACCCTGTCCCCTTTTTCCCTCTGTAAAATGATTAATGTGAGGAGAACTCTGGGATCCTTTTTGATTACGTTCGTTTTTAACATAAACATTTAATGTTTCCTTAATATTTTGTGGCAGAAAGTACAGTGTAAAGTTCCTCTCTACAGCCTGACCAGTGGAAATCTGAATGATGCACATTCATTCCTTTCCACCAAGGAAAGGTTGTATTCTATTTCACGATCTCAACTATATTGCCTGAGTGCAAGTTTGGGGCCTGATCCAAAGCTCATTGAAGCCAAAACTACCCATGCCCTAAGGATTGAGGGGGAGATTTTTCAACTGCACAAATGGCAATTAGGCACCTTACTGTCAATTGTGGCTGTGGAAATCTCCCTTGAAAGCTTCCTTGCCATGTGATTGCCTTCTTAATGCCATTTCTAATTAAAGCTTCATTGTGACCCTTTAGACCTGAATTTCTAATACTGCTTATTGTTTCAGGAGCATGCTGTGGACGTTAGCAGGAGATGTTTGTCTCTGCTTGGCAGTAAAGATGGAAGGATTGTGACGGTAAGTGGATACCTATGAGCTAAGGGAAGATTGTGTAACCAACCCTGCACTAAATTCGCAGCTTCAGGCCCTGAATTTACAACTGAATTCTTTAGGTCAAGCTGTTGCACCCATGTGGATTTAGCTCTGTGGCTCCAGTCAAGGTAATCTGCACAATCAGGATCAAGGGCATAATGATCCTAAAGCCAAGATTTTTTTATTTTTTTTTTTTGAATGTGTTATTGATGTAGAACACAAATTCAACGTAGTTCTCTGCCTTGCTCTGTTTTGGACTTTTATTTTGATGTAAGAGGCTCTCTGTGTTCTGTGACTGGAACAGCTTGTCAGGGAAGTTTTTTTACAATGTATTATCACCAGGATGGTTTTAGTTATTAAAATTCTTCCAGAGATAGGCAAAGAAATGAATCCAGAAGCAAAGCACCAACTGCAGACTCGGTGTCTTCTGTTTCAGCTGTTGTGCTTGAATCATTTCCAGGGTATTGTACCCCAGTCCATACATGTGTGTAACTCCCATTAATACCAGCTCTTCCAAGGCAAGCTGGTGGCGCTTATGTGGTGTCAGCTGGGAATATCTCTCCTCTGACTGAACTAATACAAGCCATGCTGATCTATTTTACTTACTACCACTCTGAAACAGTGGTAGCTCTACTGAGCTGCTTTTAACTCTTCCCATAGTTCAAGCTGGCGGGAGTCATGCTGAAGCTTGGAATCACCTCTCCCTAGGCTGAGCCATTAGGAGCTTTGCTGAGTTTGGGTCTAGATACTAAAATGAGCAACATGCTAAAGCTATTGTTCTGTAATAACATTTCCTTAAGGATATATATTTTTCTTGCCCCTTTAATTCCCACTTTGGCCTTACCCAGCCACCTACACAAAGGACTTATTGGGACGCCTAATAAAAGAGCACAGGGCAGAAAGACATAATCGCTTAAGAGAAAAGTCATTACCTTTTAATTTTTTTATTTTTATTAAGAGAGCCATTGGGGTTCTAAGTCACATCTTGCCAGCGAGCTCAATGGCAGTAGAAGAGGCGGTGACAGGAGGTGTGGTGAAGAGAATGCTTAGATTCTTGAAGGTAATTTCCTGAACTGATTCCACTTCATGGCACTCCCACAGAGTCAGGGTTTTCCCTGGGACTGCAGAAATCCCACCCTATTATATTTATTACGTGTTCTTCTTTTCTCTGTTTAGAGAACCCCACCTGTAAAAATGTGAAGGAGACACAGAGGAATCTTACAGGACTGACTGGAAACAGGGCATTGCTTTTTATAGATATCACATCCCCTATAAATCATTTGGGTTTATGTCACTAACTGAACATTCAGAAAAGTGTCCTTATCCAATGCCCAAAAGCTTCAAAGGTGAAATAAATTAATTGAAAGTCTGTAAAGCCACTAACCAGTCTCCCTTCAAATCCTTTCTTAAGACTCGTTTCTGTGGTGATGCCAGCTGAGAAGGTTTAGGTAGGGATTGTGATCACTCCTGCTGAACAGCGTGTTAAACAGACAGTATGCACATAGTTAGTATATACAAAAGCATACACACATGCTGCCTTCTCCCTTGCCCGTGTTTCACCCGTCTGTTGTTTTTTGTCTTTAACTAAGGCCCCAATTCTGTAACTGTCCATGTGGGGCAGACACCTGTGCTCAGATGTAGCCCAACTTCAGTCAGTGGGGCTCTCAGCAAACACAGGAGTCCACTGATGCAGATCCAGTTGGATCCTAATATAGGGAGCTTGGTTCAGAGCCCATGGAAGTAAACAGGAACTTTTCCACTGAATCTTAAATGAACGGTGGAACAAGTCAGGGGGCTGTGATTTTAATATGTCTGTATAGCATCCAGGAGATTGGAGCCCAGGCCTGGTTGGGGCTCTAGGTATTCCCGTAATACAAATAATAAGTGGCATGGAAAAGTACAACGCCAGCTTCAGCTTTTGTAACTGGCATGGTAACGGAGTTAATTACCAATTTTGAAATGAGTCCAATACCAGAGCTTTGGCTTTGCAGTCGTACCTGTGTGTTCCGTGCAGGGAGAAGATGGCTTTTGCCACTTTGAGCGCTATCTAAGAACATAGAAGCTAATGTGCCCCATGTGTATGTGCTCAAAGCTCTTAATTTCAAATGTCACTTGCAAAACAAAAGATATCCAGTGGGCTGGTGACTCAACGGCAGATGCACTAGCTTTTCATCTCCTGAAGTGATTTAAGATTGCAGTGTTCACAGAGCAGAGAGAACAAATGAGTTTCGTACATGGAAGTATAAAGAAAGACCTTTGTGGGGTAGTAAATCTAGCCCTTTGATGGATTTATTCCCTTATCAGCTATTCGTTTATGACAATGCTCTTTTTTAATTTAAATTTGCAAAGCAGATTTATTCCTGCGGGTGTACGTAGTCCTATCAAAGGTCAGATGATTATAGCAAGAGGGTTTGAGTTGCTGAAAGTCTATTTCTGTGCATAGTTATGAGCTGGTGGGTTTAAAAGAGATATCAGCATCTCCTAGAAGGATCTTGATTTGATACTTATGCCCAGGCATAAAGCATCCACAAACAACCTTCCAGATGTTCTCTCTGTTCTTGCAAAAGTTGTGATGTGTGGACTGTAAATTATATATGTATTTTTTTTTAATCCTAATTAAAATCCAGGCTGGTGGACAGACCACATCCTGTTATGCTATAAAGACCCTTGCTGTCTGTACTCAAAGCAACAGCCAGGCTCGAGAGGAGGTGGTGAACTCAGATAAAAGTAAGTGACAACTTTATTAGCCCGAGATTGAATGCAGAGGTTTATCCCAGGGCTCCCATTGCAGACACGCTCTTTCCTCTAAAATGGAGCTGAGCATTAATTCTGTTAAACTCCCATACAGATGCCACCATGTTTACAGAAAAATGTACCATTTCACTTCCTAGCTTAGTGTTTCATTCGTCTTCCAGCCATGTGCAAGTGGAAATGTGCACAGCAGATAATGAATGTAGAATATGGAGGCTGCACTTAGCTTAGTAAAATGGCTCGATCTGCAGATCCCCAGACTGGGAGAAATACATTGAACAACATTTAACGGGAATTAATCCAGACAGCAGTTTACTAGAAAAGGCTAAAGAAATAGGTTCAGATTTCCCAGTGCGGCAGCTGAAGAAAGATACTTAAACCATAGTTAGGCATCTGAAAAAGTGGCCTAACTTTTAGAGGTAGCATGCAGCTCCAGCTCCCTTGGACTGCAAGTTTGAAAGATTGGCCTAAGTAAAATAACAGAGGGTGGAAGGAGTGTCACCACAAACGTTTCCTTCGTGTTAGTGCCTTTAAGTCTTTCTGAGTTATCAGCACTTGAGTATGTAGTTGTGATCGTGTGCAGTACCACTGTTCAGAACATTTGAAAATCTAGCTTTAGTCCATTCCACTCTGCAGGACCTTAGAATGCCTGTGTTATACCTGAACCTGGCCAGCACCTTTTGGATCACCTGGTCCAACTGCCGATGTCATTATTGGATCGCAGTAGACATCTGCCTCTACTATTTCTGAATGTTGCTATTGCTGTAGTTGAGATTCTCTTTCTGAGCAGTGAATTCCAATCTCAGATATGCCTCATTGCGCTCAGAAAGATGCATGGTGTCACATCTTCTTGGGCCATACCACCTTATTTTGATGATCTCCGCTAATATGGATTATCCCTTTCCTTCCTGTCAGACTAATTCTTATGGCTCTGTAGGTACCTTTTTATAGTATTTTCATCCTGCTCCCTCTATCTATATAAATTAAGCTTGCCTCAGTTTTCTTTGACTACTACTACTAATAATAACCAGCCTGCATGTAGCACTCTTCATTGTCAGATTTCAAAGCACTGTGCAAAGGTAGGCAGTCGTTATTATCCACCACTTACAGATGGAGAAACTAAGCCGAGGGGTCAAGAGACTTGCCCAAGGTCACCCACCTAGTCAATGGGAGAGATGAAAATAGAGTCTAGATCTCCTGACTTACAGGCCATTGTCTGATCCACTGGCCCCAACAGTCTGGAAGCAAAAGACCTGCTTCTGCTGTTCTGTGTCTGGTAACTTCAGATGCAGAACTGAGTAAAACTTTATCCCACAGGGACTCAGTGCTTTAGAGTTTCCTCTAGGAACTCCAGAGACCTTAATCCTAATTGCATGACTAACCAACTCTTTGTTAAGGACAGACTGAGTGCAGATCATGTTGATAAAAGTAAAAGATCATTTAATTCCAAACTCTATGCTTCTCTTTCCCTTTTGTTCGGCTGGGTAATGAGATACAGTGTGGTGCCCTATTAATGTGAGAAGATGAGATGACAAGGAAACAGCATAATGAAGCTGGGGTTTATTTATTTGCAAGTTCATTCTTGCAGGGGGTTCAGAGCAGATCTCTAGGTTTTTAGATCTTTATTTCTCACTAGCCAATTACAAAGAAATATCTGAGAGCGTTGTTTCCTGATAGCATCAAGGGAAAGATTTCAAAGTCAAGAGGAACTTGAACCCTAAGGACTCTGGCCCATTAAAAGCCACTTGGAGCACCTTCTCTCCTTTTTACCCCACGTAAGTGCTGTTAATTGATGTGGTGTGTGGAGAGATGCACATCCTTTCTTCGTGTTACTAATAATGCTACAATGTGATGCTTTCCAACCAAGCTCTGGGTGTTCATCTTGTGCTAAGTCACATTATACTGTCAGCTCAGTTCAGCAGCCCAGATTTTGTTTTGCTGCCGGGAGCCCTTTTAGGTCAAGCTGTAGTTCTCTGACATTAAACTGCATTCCAATCAGGCTAGCAAGTTCAGTTTCTGAAACGGATCGTTGTTGGTGCCCCTGCTGCGGTCTGGAGCAGCCCAGCTTCTCGGGAGCTATTGTCACAGCAGAACAAAAGAGAAAGGATGATGTGATTAGGAAGAACAGAAGGGACAATGTAAGAAAAATCAGAGCAGATTTGTGTAGCCCGTGGGGAATCTTCAGCATGAGAAGGACATCATTTTTTTGTTTGTTTGTTTGTTTGTTTTTTTTAAAGCAGCCTCTCTGAATGCTGTTTGGAACCTGTGGCCTTAGGAGATGCTGCTGCTGTTTGCAGGAGCTGCCAACAGCGCCACAGCTCCGTACCAAGATGATGTGCCAGATACTGTGCTAGTGTATGTTGGCATAGCTCCACTGAAGCTGGCAGAGCTCTGCTGATTTAGGCCACCTGAGGATCTGGCTGTATGCATTGCGCTTTTTTTGTTGTTTTTGTTTTTGGTTTTGGTTTTGTTTTTTTTGTTTTTTGTTTGTTTTTTTGGTGGTAGTCTTAGTGCAGTGGCTTTCCATCTTAGCACGGCTGTAGATGCATTAAACGGAGCTTATGCTGCCAGAAGGGGGCTTGGACTTTGAATTTCAGATTCAGTGCGGAACTCCGTGGCCAGCAGGAGCGCAGCGAAGGGAGGATGCTCAGGGGAGAGGAAAAAAAAGCTTGTTGCACAGCTGTCAGACCTCGCTCTGATCGCACTCAGGATGGTATTAATTCTCTGCATGGGAACCACACCTGGCTCTCAGCTGGAGAAGAGGAGTTTGATGCAATTCATTCCCTCCTTTTCCATTTGCCACTGAGCCATGATGGGAGACTAGATTGTTTCCTCAGGGGTTGGTGTCAGTGATGCTCAGTGAAATGGGCACAAGCGACTTGGTTGACCTACTCCCAGATACCAAGATCTTGTGCTTGGCTATCCACTCCACAGAGCAAGCAGCCTGCAACTCCTCCCAAAACTGGGTCTTGGGTCTGGGTGGGCAGCCCCATGTGATGGGGCGTTGCCATGCTGCATGCTCTCCTTTTCATTTGCATTTTCTTCTCTGTCCAGTTCCCAGTGCTGACTAGTTATTGCTGCCACCATGGTATCAGATGTCACTATTCCATTCTGCCATCCATTTTCAAAGAGCTATTTCTGCTGGCGTCTCTGGGGCCTGGCCCTCTGCTGGACGTACCATAACCCTTCCAAGTTGTTCCTTTCTCTTTTCCCAGAGTTTGATGTGTTGCTGAAGCTCTTGGCCTCCGAGAACGAGATGGTGGTGGGGAACGCTGCTTTTTGCCTCAGCAGATGCTTTGAAGTACCTGGAGCTGCTTCGTCCCTGCTGAATTCCAACATTGTGATGATCTTATTAAAACATGCAGGTGGTGAAGCCAAGAAAACCTCTGTGCAAGAGAACGCGGCAGTTGCTTTAGGAAAGCTCTGCACTGCCGAGCCAAGGTATTATGGGGCTGATTATTATCCTTGGGCACCATCCAGCCTATGTGACGTCTTCCTAAAAAAAAATATATATTAAGGCACCAGGGCTTGAAAAACTTACCAGGTACCTACTAGCTAGAGAGCTAACTCTACCACCAGAGGTCTGTGGAAAAGACGGGAGACCCGGCAGGATGGACCGAGGTAAACCAGGGCCCCCAGAGCCATGCGGATACCATATATGTTACAGATATAGTGAGAGAGCCATCAACTTCCCTCTAGCTGGGATTCCCACCAGGTTTTGTCCCTGAGTCCTGCCTGGAGGCTCCAAATTTCATTTCAGTCATGGCAAGTACATTGGCATTCTCACCATTCTGTGCGCTCAGTTGCTCGTAGGGAGGCAGGCATCTCTCTCTTTTCCTCCTAATTTCTTACTTTCTCGGAAGGAGAGATTGTCTCCTCATCTCCCTGTTTTATGGGTGTTGGGATGGGAGGTCTCTGGACATTCCCCCACCTTGTGTCTCCTTGGGCAGGTGCCGTCTGCCCCTGTATCCTGACAGGGAGTAGAGAGCTCTCATGCTGTCTCCTGGCGGAAGGGACAGAGGGGGCATGCTGTCAGTTTCGTATTCTGTATGCTTGGAGCCTTATGGGCAGCACAGGCTCATTCCTCCGGAGCATCACCAGACACGTGTCGGCTTCCCTCGGCTGCCACAGCAGATTCGCAGGCTCTGGCCAGCAGAGCAGACCCAGAGCTTTCCATAGGGATGATTGTCTGATAGAAAACTTACTTTCCACAAAATCAAAACTTGTCTGCCAGAATATTTCAGTGTTGTTGGGAAAACTGTTCCCAGATCCCTTGCACCTCTGTAGACCCAGCTCCCTGGCTCTGGAGCAGCCCACCAGATCCCCTGCCCCAGAGCCAGGGCTTCCAGCTCCTCAGCAGCCCAGATGCCCTGGGAGCCTTGACTCCCCATTGAGTGGGTTTCCAGGGCCATCTCAGAAATATTTAGAAAAGGTCAAAACAAAATGTTGTATGAGCAGGAGGGAGTGTGAAAGCGGGGTAGAGGATCCCAGGGCTTAAAATGGGGTGGTGTGATAGTTGTCCATCTAGTGCATACAATAGTTCCAGCTAAACCCGTCTAGCTGTAGTCGGTGTCACAGTGCATGTACGCCCTTTGCTTTTGCTGCCTGGAGTGCCTTAGCAGGCAGAGTGTTAGCTGTCCACGTTGCTGTCTGAATGGGTCTTTGCACGTTGGTGAAGCCAGAAGACACTGGATGTCTGTGTTGTTCACTGTTGGTTTGCTTGGATAGCTTTCTGGGAATCGTTTTACACGGCTCTATAATGTTGCTTCTGTTGAAAGAATGAAAGAGGAAGGAATGGTATGACAAGTTGTAGAGATCAGAGAAGTGACCTGAGAGCAAAACAAGAGCGTAAACATCTGGAAAGAATGTTCACAGAGAGACGGAGAGGTCCTAGCAAACTGCACATTACCCATTAATTACTGTACACCCTGCAGTCCAGTCATAGGAGCTGAGCATGGACATACTAATATGTATGCTGAGCTACTGAATAAAGATCAGGGTGTAAGGTTTCGGCTTCCCAGTTGATGGGTTCTTCACTTCTGCCAGTTAGAGCAAATGTTCCCAAATTGAATCTTTCAGCAGAGAAAATGTAATGCAAACCCTTGATCAGAAGCTGCTAGAGAGTAAAAGGGAGAGACCTCACTCTTACTACTTCTACTGACCTTAGATGTCTGCTGTAATAGATTAAAACCTACTATTCTGCTTGGACATTTTTATAAAGTATCTCTGTGTGTTTAATGTTCTTTTATTTTCTCCTGCTGTGTGGGGAACAGTAATATATAAGCTTTGTCTGTCTTGCTCCCCTCTTATGGGGAATCTATTGGATAGGGCATTAACGATTTCCGACAGCTTGTGCATGGGATGTAATAGAGCAATGGAAGTTTAGATTTCTTGCATGTCAGTCCTATGCCATCCTTGCCGACATCTGATCCTTGCTTTCTTTTGTGGTTGTTGCAGGCATATTCTTCAACTGCGGGAGCTCAATGGAATGGCAATCATTAACTCTTCTATGAAATACGTGCAAGGTCTTTGAATTCCCCAAATGTTTTTGAATATAGGTTGTTAATACTGTAGTATTCTGTTTGCTGTTGCTCATTCTTCTCTAATAAAAATTGTTCAAAGAGACTAGACAGTCGTTCAATCCTTTATCAAACTGCAGCTCCCATGGCCAGGGGAATGAAAGTCAGTTCCTTGGCACCATACCACCTCTCAGACCAGATCAGACCTCTGGTCCATCTTATCCAGTTTCCAGGCTCTGACAGTGGTCAGCACTGGAAGGTGTGAGAGTCCCCATAAGGGACAATTATTGAATAACCTGCCTTTGTTCCTAACCCCTGTCAGTCAGTGGTTGGCTAAGTCCTGAAGCCTGAGGGTTTATATAACTTGTTTCAAATGTATGGAACATAATGGTGGATGTTCTTGCTACATATAAATGTCATCTTTTTTTTTAATTCTGCCAAACGCTGTCTCAATGAGATTGTGGCAATGAAGTTCACAGGCTAATTATCAGCTGATATCAAAAATATCCATGTATTTCCATGTATCAGTGTTATGCTTCCTGCCTTTCAGCTTCATCACTTCCATTTGCTCTTGTCTTCTGAGAGAATAAATAGGATCACCCAATTTACCTTCACTAATATTCATTATTTTATTTACCTCTGTCACATCCTCTCTTATTCATCTCTATAAACTCGACAGTCCCAATCCTCGGTATAATCAAACTCAGTATGATTTAAAATATAATAATGCAAATAGCATGTGCTTCTTTTTTGTCTGTTTCCTGGAGTGGTTGGCCTTGAATTAGTGGCTATTCAAAACTCTATCTGGCAAACTATCCTGTAATCAATTGTTCTAATCTCTTCAAAGCTAAATCAAACCATAACTACTAATCATCTGAAGACCTGGCTGAGAGAGAAGCCAGTGCAACTAGACACTGTTCTGTAGCGGCAGCACAAACCACATAACTGAGACGTTTGTCTAAAGAGATAGTAGGATCTGAAATTGTGTTTGGGTTCTTTATTGCTGAAGTAGATTGGCAGCTTTAAAGAATCAGAAACGTAGGATCAAGATGAGGCAATGGGCATACCCACTAATGGTCAGTGAATTGGAAAAGACAGCTTGGCTTAGCATTCAGGATGTGGAAAATATGTCCAGTGCAGATGCCATATGGCACTGATCCCTGACTTAAGAGCAGCAATAGTAGTCACTGTAAGAGGCACCCCATTATATACATACACACACCTCAAAGTCTCTGGTAAGAGTCTGCAGAATCCAAACTAGGCAAGAACAGAATTTATGATGGTAAATTC
Source organism: Natator depressus (assembly GCF_965152275.1). Taxonomy (NCBI): domain Eukaryota; kingdom Metazoa; phylum Chordata; order Testudines; family Cheloniidae; genus Natator; species Natator depressus. The sequence goes on from NC_134255.1 coordinate 15,578,567, forward strand.
AGTATCTTTGCTAGATGTTTAGCTTTCAGCTTGCAATACAGAAAATATATAATGTGTATGTATATAAAGCAGAAAGAAAAGGAGTACTTGTGGCACCTTAGAGACTAACCAATTTATTTGAGCAGTGAGCATAAGCTTTCGTGAGCTACAGCTCACTTCATCGGATGAAGTGAGCTGTAGCTCACGAAAGCTTATGCTCAAATAAATCGGTTAGTCTCTAAGGTGCCACAAGTACTCCTTTTCTTTTTGCGAATACAGACTAACACGGCTGTTACTCTGAAACCTATATAAAGCAGCTAGCACATAGGACAGTCTTGTTTCATTTTGAAATAGACTCTTCCCTTCTCCCTCGGTGACACTTGTAGATGGCTATTATGTATGTAATCTCTTCCCCAAAGAGTAGTGGCTGTCAAATTATATATTATTATCTTCTCTTTGGAATAGCAGCTTAATACACTAATCTTTCCTATTTCAGGGGAAGGAAATGCTGCTGCACCTGGGGTTTTTTCCTCTCTCTTTGGATATTGTACATGTAGTAATCTGAAGTGCTGGGATGGTCTCATTCTTAATCCCGCTACCCTTAAAATACAGGGATTGGCTTGCCGATAGCATGGGAAATCAACTGAACAAACACATAATGTTATTGTTCAGTGTCTGATTCACTTCTTGAAGAGCTCTTCCCTCTTTAAATTTTCCAAAGGCGTTGCCTAAAAATGAGATTGACATTGGTATGCAAAGGCAGCTGTCGGCTAGCAAGTGTGTTAAAAGCTGAGTAATGGATGCACAAAGTGAGCTTCCTAAAACCTGAGGCTAGGATTTTTTTCAAAGGAGCCCAGAAAGTTAGGTAGGTGCCCAAAAAGGAGTTACTGTTGTGGGATTCTTACAATGCTCCACAGATTATCAGAAAGAGGTGTTCTGCCCAACAGACCTGTCGCCATTTCTGCCAGCATGAAGTGAGGAGTCACAGCCCCCCCTTGGCCACTTCTGCTGATCAGCCAAGTCATGGGCATCCTCAGAGGCTCCCTGTCAGATACGCTGGCTGTGATTCTGGTTTTACTCTGGTAGTCCTCCAGTTACTCCAGATTTATGCCAGTGCGAGAGCCGAATTATCATCATTCTATGGCTGGGTTCCTTTTCCTCCCTTTGAAGACTTCAGCCTTGTTGTAGTTCATGGATCTATGGGCAGGTGGGTGTTTGCAGAACTGCACTAAGCCACAGCACATGAAGCCTGTTTACCTGTGAGCTTTGCAGAATAGTGGTTCCTATTGCACAAACACAGCTGGTGCTCCAAAATCATCTTTTCTTCCAGCTGCTGTGCTCATCTTGATGTATGCAATGACTATGGAATCTGGTGCTGTATTCCAGCCGCTAGATGGCATACTGGTTACTCATATTTAACTCTTTAGCCCTGAGGGTATTCAAATAGCTTAAGTTTGTGGGGAAAAATATGTCAGTTACTTTACTTAGGAACAATATCCAGGTGACACCAACTGAGCAATTAGATGAAAGTTACAGGAAAAAGCAGAGCACAGATTGACATCAGTGGCAGTCCTATAGCTGAGGAGCCTTACAGAGATGTTTGGTTCTACCAAAACAATCCAAAGAGCACCAGCTGAACAGAAGTATGTTTACTTAGCGAAAGACCTAGGGAACAATAATGAGAACTGTCATATGACTTTCTGCTGTTGAAAACTACCAGGACTGCTGAGTGGGTGGTTGCCCATTGTAGTCACACAACTGGCTAATCAATATGAAGGGGCTGATGGAAGCACAACTACTTGAAGGCTCCTCTGGGCTGTTTCTACAGCAGTGTAGTGCAAAGATCCATAGTGTCATGGAAAATCATGCCCCAAAGTCATTAGAACAGAATTCTAAATTCTGCTCAGGTTCTCAGATTTCCTAATGCAATCAAAGTTTTGCCTCGTCCCCAGTACCTCCTAGAAGAGCCTCTTCCCTACTGTGACTTGGGGGAATCTGCCCATTGCATCTTCCACCACTTTTTTGGGGGGGCAAATGTTGACAACTGAACACCCCTGAAGAACAGAGCCACAGTGTATGATGCAGAATATGGGACAGGGGATTCCTTCCTCCCACTGGGAATCGGATGACTGATGTTTTGATCGCTTGTATATTGATCACTACATCCCCCATTTAAGGTCAGTAAAGTGAGCGCCTTGCAATATGTGATCCCAACTGCAGCTTTGCTTTTGTGGAACTGTAGAGGCAGGAAGCAAGTCTGAGGAACTGGAAGGCCATCCATGAAAGCTGTGGGTCCAGCAACAGGCCGACAACTCTGCTGTGCAAATACCAAGCCCTACAACGATCCATATTTAGAGATCTACATGTCAGATTCTCTAAAAATTGCCCCCGATGCCCTGCCCCTCTCTCTATTCTAGGGCCCGGGCAATGGGGCAATGTTACATTTTCAGACGGATGGAAAGAATAGAACTGAGTGGGGAATTTCCATAGTCTCTGGTATTTAGGAATCAGGGAGTGCTCTCGTGGCTGGGAGTTCAGTGACTGTGAAAGCAAAGGCAGCAGCAGCTCTAGCATGAGGCCCAAGAGACAGGAATGTGAGCCAGGAAGTTGGAGTGATCTGGGAGGTTAGTTTGGCTTACAGTAAATGCCCCTGTGTATTTATAGTGGGGAAATTCCCAGGAGAATTGCTGTGGCCACCTCGTCTGCAGTAATTGGCTCTTCATAGTTGTACTGATCAAAACCCACTGTCTGTTTCTGTACCTCCCCCTGAAGGGTGTGTCACTCTGCCAGAGAGGTTGTTGCTGCTCTAGTCCATGTGAGCCATTTATGTTTTTGACAAATAGATAGTCAGCATTCCTGAACATCCCCCTAAATCACATGCTTTAGTTCTGAACGAGGGTGGTGCTAATGCTTCTAATCAGGTGGTAAACTGCTAATGGGTTCTAGGAGTCAGTCTGTTGGTGCTGAAAACAAAAGTTTCCTTTGGGAAATGCTTAGGGAGGCAAGTCCAGAAGTGAAAAGTAGAATGGTAATCCCCCTGTGAAATCAGAACAAGGGGCCCGGTCCTTGTCTGGGGTTGTGACATAGACGTGCCCAGGCAGGAATGTTACATGTATATTGGAGCAGCTTCTTGACACTTTACCAGTGAGGAAGTCATGTGTGGTCTCGCTGAAATCTAAGAACTAGCTGAACCTCATGGTTATTGCAAGATGTTTGGACGGGAAATATTTTGAGAGATGAAAATGGTAGAATATTCTGTTCCAAGGTGTTGGAGATGAAGCGTGTCGCCTGAGATGTTGTGGGCCTCACCAACACAGGCAAGAGTGAGATCAGTCAACATCTTTCATCCCAGTCCAGCCCCGTATTTTCAGTCTGGACAGATGCAGGCCGGAGTGTTTACACAGACAAAAGAACCCCACAAAAAGACTCTGAACAGGAGACTTTCAGGGCAGAGCTGAAGTTCAAGAAATGCCTGATTATGAAAAGAGACAAAAAGTCTGGGAGTGTATAAGAGAAGAAGAAGAAAGGGCATACGGTGTTATCCATTCGGGGGGCAGAGATACTCTGCCGGTGGGAATGGCTCCTGAAGAGTGAATCCCAGCTCTCTGGACTGGACCAGTTCTGTGAGGACTAACCACTGTCTGGGAAATACCTTATGAGACAGGAACGTAACCTGTTAATTAGTGTAGGCTACAGTTTGCATTTTATGTTTTTCTTTTACCCATAAACTTGTGTATCCAAATCCACTTGGTTACTTTTATTTGAATCTTTAACCCAAGCTTTGTTAGATAAACTTCAGTGTGGTTTTACTGTAGAAATGTTTGTGCCTTGTGCAAAGAGAGTTGAACTGAGGTGAAACCAGTAAACTAGGGTGCAGCCGATCAGGGTGCATTGTGGGTGTCCAGAAGACAAGGGACTGGGCACTGGAGTGTCACAAAGGGTATGTAAAGTGGTAGCCTGCATTGGGAACGAGCAGTGGGCTGGTTTGTACCCACTGGCTGCAGGCAACCAGTGTTTTCCCCGTTGGGCACAGACAAGGCTCCTTCTCACCATAAGCAGGTGATACCGATTCACCCTGGACACCTTGCTTAAGCTTGACGTGTGTCAATGGAACTGCGTGGACTTACACCAGCTAAAGAGCTGACCCAAAGTTACTGAATGAAAGTAATTGCAGCATTTGTGCAAACTAACCTATGGCCTGGTATTGTGCATATGGATTATAGCATAGCAACTGAAATTGCAATTTAAGCAGAAGAGGTAGCTGGCAAATAGATTTCTTTAGTGGATTTGTATCAGAGGTCCCACATTCAGTGTCTCCTGATGACTCATTATAATGGTTATTACATGTCAAACAGCCTGATTTATAAGTTGAATTATGGCTTATAAATTTAGAGACTTAATCACAGCTGCCATGAGTCAGAACATGGTTTCTCCTGGTCTGCACTGACCTCTACACCACATTCAGCCTGGGTAACATTTTGTAGCATCAGTGTAAGCTGTGCACAGAGAAGTCCCAAGACACCTGCAGAACACTGGCTGGGGGAACAAGTGGAACAGATCTTGGACAGGTGCCCCTCCTGGAAACTGAAGCCTGTTGGACGCTTCTAACTTAGGATCCAATTTGGTAAATTATCATCTGTTATGGCAGGTTTCAGAGTAGCAGCCGTGTTAGTCTGTATTCTCAAAAAGAAAAGGAGTACTTGTGGCACCTTAGAGACTAACAAATTTATTTGAGCATAAGCTTTCGTGAGCTACAGCTCACTGCATCCGATGAAGTGATCTGTAGCTCACGAAAGCTTATCTCAAATAAATTTGTTAGTCTCTAAGGTGCCACAAATACGCCTTATCTGTTACACCAGTGTCTAGAGCCCTGAACAGAAATCAGGGCCCTCTTTGTGCTAGGTGCTGTACAAACATATAGTAAGAGACAGTCCCTGCCCCAAAGAGCTTCCAGTTTGATTATACAAAGCTGGGAAGGGAAAGAAAGGTGAAGTGATTTGCCCATGGTCATACAGCAGATATGTGGCAAGGCTAGTGTAGAAACCAGATCTTCTGACCCCTAGTCCAGTGCACTGACCGCTAGATCATGCTGCCTCTCCAAAGTTGGCCATTAAACTTTACTGAAATTTACAGCTGATTTATTGAATTTTAATTTTTTGTAAAACAGGCTGCAATAAAACACGTATCTTTAAATTGTTTTCAGAAAGAATCCAGAAATTCCAACACCAGAATAAAATATCAGAAGAGGGAGACAGGCTTTTGGGAAGAGAGAAATATCATTTTTTCTCGCAAGTCTGCATTCAACAGCAGCATAAAAGTGGTTTGCTGAAGGATGGAAAATGGTTTATTGTCGGTTGGAGGCCCCCTGCTTGATGTCTCTTTTAGTTGCTTTCCTGTGCTGTCACCATGCTCCTTATCTGAGTTCTTGCCCATTTTGGGAAGCAGCATCTGTCACAATCCCAGCACATGTTGCTGTAAATATAATGCTCACTACTGGTCACGCTTTGTTTGGACAGCAAGCACTTTGAGGCAGGGACCGTCTCCTGTTACGTGTGTACAAATCCTAGTACAATAGGGTCCTAATCTCAGTTAGGGCCTCCAGCTTCTATCATAATCCAAATACTGCCAAGAATACAGGGACGTGTGATCCTGTAAGAGATGACAGTTTCCGAAAGGAAACATTTCCAGGCCTGTAAACGTGGCTTTTTCATAACGAGCCTTTAATTGCTCTTCCCATGGTGTTGTTTAAGTATGCTATAAATTATTCACACTTTAAACAATTGGGCGGTATTTGTTTCCTCCTCCTTCTGCCTGTGCTGGGGTTTGGCTGAACTGATTGTAATCCTAGTGCATGGAAATATTAGTCCAGGCAGCTCTGAGCAGGGGGGATTAATTACTTTAGCATGACAAACCTTTCCTATAGCTGTGTTGTCATGAGTCAGCATTTCTCTTTGCCGGGTGAACTGAGGTCTGGTAAAGGGTGCTGGCTGGGCAGGTCTGGAGAACAAAGCCCTTTATTTAGCCACAGAACTGATACAGCCAGCAGCAGGGCCATATGCCAACACAACAGGGTGCCTTAGCCCTACCCTGGAGGACCCCACCTGGAAAAGGCAAAATGTCTTCTCTCCTTTGTGTCTCAGCAAAGACGGTCAAAGAAGTGGGACAATTGTGATTATGGTTTCTACTACTGTTTGTGCAGTGCCTAGCACAATGGCGTCCCATTCTGGGTTGGGTCTTAGTGTGAGTAATAGTAACTGCTGTGACCTCTATAGGGGGACCAAACCAACACCTCCAAATTCTTTTCCTAGAGGCCACTGAGCAGCCATCTTATGGCAACAATTTTTGGTCCCTGTTAGCCTGGGCAGGATATGAACTCTTGACTCCAGCTGTGAAAAGTTCTGTATTATATTACCAGCCCCCAACTCCCAGCAATTATGTGCCTCCAGGCTATGGCACTAAAGAGCAGGCCGCTTTCATCATTACTAGAGATGGCTGGGAAATAGGAACTATTTCCCATGATACATTTCACAAGAAATGGGGAAGAAATCATTTGTTCTGAAAATGTCTGTGGAAACATCCGTCTAATAATAATAGTAAGGAAAATTTTCATTCCAAAAACGATTGCAAAAAATGTTGACCAGCTCTAATCTAATCTAATGCTACTGTGCTGATTTGATAGCAGTTTCCACTTATATTGCCTTGGTAAATGACTGCAGATGGAGCAGGGTGCAATGAATGGGAGTGAGTCCATATACGACTGAGTTAAATTTGACCCTGAATTTCAGGACAGTTAAGTGTGCTAAATAGAGCTGATCTGTCACAGTCCTGCCATTTCCAGTCCTGTCTAATAAGCAGCAATGCAAAGATACCACCTATAACGGATTGTTAAAGAGGGTGCGGTTGTGTGGGCGGGGGGTGGGGGTTGAAATAAAATACAACCTTTTCAGATTTCATTAGGAAGCTCTTTTAATCTGCCTACAGTCTGCTGGGCAAAAGCTTAAATCTCTCTCCCTGAGAGGATTATTTTTCTATCCGATATTTCAAATCATATTACGCAAACGTGTTGAGCATAATCAAGCATTGCTCTGCAATTTTCTTTGCCGGCAGATGAGGAGATAGCTATAGCCGTAAGCTGCGCTACCATCAGCAACTGAAGTGCCCCTGAAGTAGGGAATGTAAGTGTTTGTTCACGTTTAAATTTAACCCAATAAATCATAACAACTTGTGCTTCTATATCAGGGGTGGCCAAACCGCAGCTTGCGAGCCACATGCACCTCTTTTACAGTTAAAGTGGGGCTTGCGGAACTCCCCCCATTCTCTGCCTACCTGACTGCGGGGGAGCGTGGGGCTGCTGCCCTGCCGTGGGGTGGTGGGGCCTGAGGTTTCTGCTAGAGATGACTGTTGCCTGCTGAGAGTGGGGGGAAAAATTTAAAAGGTTCACCCCCCACCGACTTGAGGAACACCCCCCCTGCCCCCAGGCACATCCCCCCCCTCTTATCTTCAGCAGCCCCTCCCTGCAGCTCCCAGGTGTTAGGTCCTCATGGAGAGGCAGCAGCAAACAGCTGGGACCTGCTGCGAGGGGCTACTACTTTAGCTGGGCGGGGGGCGGTGCAGGGGAGTGGGGAAGAGGTAGGAGCAAAAGCAGCAGCTCTCCTGGCTGCTCCCAGCTGTTTGCCGCTGCCTCTCCCCATGGCCTCAGCTCCCAGCTTGCCGGCTCCAGCAGCTGCTGTGCAGGGTGGGAGCCTGATGGCACCATGTGACCAAGCGGGTCCGGCAAACCCTGGCAAAAATCAGCAGGGCACGTGCCCCCCTATATGTTGCCTCTGGCTTCTATCCAGTGGGGAAGGGAGTCTTGAGGCTTCAGCCCTGTGGGGTGTGTCTGCTGCAGCTCGGGGCTTCAGCAGGAGCGAGGCTGAAGCCCCGAACCCTGGCAGGCACCTCCTGCAGGGCTGAAGCCCCATGATGCCCTCCCACAGGGCTGAAGCCCTAAGCCATGGCAAGGACACCCCGGCTCTTGAACTTCTGAAGATTGTCATATACAGCTTGGAGGGCCAGCAAGTTTGGCCACCAGTATTCTATATAGTTTAATTGAGGATCTTAAAAGAATCTTACAAGCATTTGAGTCACTGAGCCTCAGAACACCCAGGGAATGTAGGTATCTAGGATGATCCCCATATCACAGAGAGAAAAACTCAGGCCCAAGGTCTCAAAACAAGTATTAGAACTGAGGCTATTATACACTACGGCTTAGGTCGGTATAAGTTATGTCATTCAGGGGAGTGAATAAGCCACCCTGTGAGTGATGTCAGTTACACTGACTTAAATGCCCCTGTGTACAGCACTATGTTGGTGGGAGAGCTTCTCCTGCCAACAAGCTACCGCGGCTCACGGGCTGGAGTAATTAAGTCGTTGGGAGAGCTTCTCCCGTCGGCTTTGAGTGTCTGCACTAGCGGTTCTACAGCGACGCAGCTGCAAGCTCTGTTGTGTATCCAGAGCCTTAGTCTCCTGTTCTGACCATCAGAAAACGCTCCTGGAGGAAGAGATTCCAGTCTATAGTCCCCCTTTCTTTCGTTTGGGCGAGGAGCAAGCACAGTAGCTGGCAGGATGAGTTGAATGATAGAAAGAGGGTCTGGTTTCAAGTGGGACCAGCTCAGCATGGCCTCTCAGCCTCTAACAATTCCTTTTCTTGCAGCTCTTCCTGCATCACGTGGTGCTAGTCAAACAAGCAGGACTGGAACAGCACAGGTCATGCATAAAAGGACTGAAATTCATTGGCAGCGCTGTGTGATGGGCACGGATTAGGACAGCAGGTACAGAGGGCATGGGGGGTGCACCAGCAGAGCTGGGTGTGGTGGGGCAGGATTGGAGGAGCAGGGAGAGCTGCTCACCACGCTCAGGTGCAAAGCAAAGTTGGGGTGAGAGAGGCAGGACTGGATCTGGATTGCTTTAGCTGGGAGCTGAAGAAAAGGCTAAAGGAAAGTTTCAACTTGCTGACGCTAGGCATTAATGACTTTACAACTACTGAAATGATTTCCTGCAGAGCTTGGCTTGCTCTATAGATCTCTGAGACTGAAAAAAATGTCAAGTCTGAAGCCTGTGCAAGGCTGACTTTCTGAGATGCTGAGCTCCCAGTTTGATGCAGCTCCCAGAGACTTCAATGGGATATGTGGGTGCTCAGCCATTCTGAAAATCAGACCATGCCTGGGTTGCATTGTAACTCACCATTTGTAAGATTGCATGAGAAATGTTGGTCTGTATTATATTGTGTATTGTATTGACTGATGAGTATTTTATAATGGTAAAAGGAGAGACCATGTTTTAAGGCAATATGCTCCCAAAAGGCATAATTTCTACTTTAATTCTGACTGTTGCTTGTCTGATTTCTCAGCCTTCATGTTCCATTAATGCTAGATTTGGCATGAAGAATCAGGAGTTTGCTAGTTTCCTGATCCAAAATCAAAAAAAAATTTCAGGTAAAGGGATCTTTTCAAAAAATAATTTAAAAATAAAAAAATATAAATAGGCCTTTGGGTAGATCCTGATTCACGCTGATCTGCGTTAGCTCCTGGAGCGGCACTGACCACCTCCGTATCCAGGTACGCAACAGAGCTAAACACCAAGGACCTGACTCACCTGCAGTCATTTATAACACTGAAAAGTGAGTACAAAATGCTCCCCCATGAGAACAATAGTGTTTTACACCCTTTTGTCACAGATGTAAATTGCAGGGCAACAGAGAATCAGGTCCCCATGCTTGGTTTTTCAATCTACGCTTGTGTGCAGACAACAGCTCTGAAATAAGTAAAGTCTCCTAGGACAGGGCTTCTCAACCTTTTCCTGAGGGCCCCCCTGACCCGACCTGTCCCACAACATCTGGTTCTCTGCATACAAAAGCCAGGGCCAGCGTTAAGGGAGCGCAAGCAGGGCAATTGCCCAGAGCCCCAAACCACCGGGGGCACAGAGAAGCTAAGTTTCTCAGGATTCTGCTTCAGCGCCAGGTGGCAGGGCTTGGGGCTCCGGGCTTCAGTACCATGCTGTGGGGCTTTGGCTTTCTGCCCTGGGCCCCAGTGAGTCTAACGCTGGTCCTGTTTGGCGGCCCCCCTGAAACCTGCTCACGGCCCCCCTGAAACCAACCACTGTCCTGGGAAATGATGACTTGTGCTGAGGCAGAAAAAAACTGTATTGAAAGAATCAGTCCCACCTCTGTGAGCCCAGCTCCTGCTCATCTCAAATGACAGGGACCCTCTTACTTTGTCATTGCCTCACTCCCTTTGTTATCAATCAGCATGTCCCAGTTGGTGCAGCCTTTTTTGGATGGGGTTATTGGCTACTCCCTGGCCTAAACTGATATAAAGTAACCCAATACTCTGCCCATAGGGAGCAAAACTGTGCAAAGCCCATTGCTGAAAGGGAGCGCAGCAGCATCTCCTGGGACAGCTGCTACCTGTCTGAGCAAATTGTCAGTACTTCGAAGTCTAGGGGGCTGAATCAGAAGCTGCTCTGCAAAATGCAGGAGAAATTCCCTGTCTTCTTTCTCATTGTTGCTGGGCTGCTTGGTCTGTCTGGTGAGTGATTCTTTTTGCTCCTGATTCAAGACCTGTCTTCCCTCCCTTTCATGTAGTAAAGTTAACAAAAGGAAAAGCTGACTTGATAATATGCCCCGAGTTCCTTGTGTGTGGCAGAATTAGGAAGGAAGGAGCCACTCAGCCCTATTTGTTCATCACTCCTTGAAGGATTAACGTTTAAAATAAAATGGGGAAGGGCTAGAGGCAGGGAAGGGCTAGAGGCCCCAGGGGAGATCAGGGCCCCATTGTGTTAGCTGCTGTACATACACAGAGTAAGAGAGAGTCTGCCCTGAAGCGCTTGCAGGTTAAATAAAGAAGTGGTAGGAGGGGGAACAGAGAAATGAAGTGGCTTGCTGAAAATCACACAGCAGAACCAGGAATAGGTGAGTCTCCAATTAGTGTCCTTGCTGCGTCTTTTGACATCTGCTCCATAACGAGTGGCCTTTTTGGTCCCTTATCACAATGCAGAGGAGCTTTCTGCAGTTTCATTGGGAGCGGAATGTCCAACCACATATGAAACAATTGTAAAATCAAAGACAAGTTCCTAGTGCTGTTCTAGCTGAAACAGAATAGAAGAGCTGTTGTCACTCTCATATACTGGGGTAAGGGTCTTTGCTTTTTAACACTTATAATCCACCTAGGAGAATATCCTGCAAACGCAATTACATTTCACTTTACTCACACAAGCAGTCTCTCTGATGTCGCTACGACTGCTTGCGTGAGCAGAGCTAAGCACGGGTGTGTTCAAAGGATCTTCCACCTATGTTGTTTAGTCTTTTCCTCATCTCTCTTTTACCCCCATGCTAATAATTTGTAACACACACACACACACACACACACCTATGAAATGTTTAAGTCCCTGATTCAGCAAAGCACTCAAGCAGCTGCTTAACTTGAAGCATGTGCTTAGCTCCCATTGAAGTAGACTGACAATGAAGCATGTGCTTCAGAACCTTACTGAATTGGAGCCTGAACGGTGACCGATGTTTTGTTTCCATATTACAAAATTATCATTCAAAATGATATTTTATATATTCAGGTTTCAGAGTAACAGCCATGTTAGTCTGTATTTGCAAAAAGAAAAGGAGTACTTGTGGCACCTTAGAGATTAACCAATTTATTTGAGCATAAGCTTTCGTGAGCTACAGCTCACTTCATCGGATGTATCCGATGAAGTGAGCTGTAGCTCACGAAAGCTTATGCTCAAATAAATTGGTTAGTCTCTAAGGTGCCACAAGTACTCCTTTTCTTTTTATATATTCAGTATCTTATATGCCAGTCTTTAGAATATCAAAGTAGATTACATTTTTTAAATCTCCTATATTGCTTTCGATAAACTGCTCCCACTTGACAGCTGTCTTATTCATTCTCCAAGCAGAGATTCTTCCTACCTGTAACTCCTAATCAGAATTGGCTTGACCAAAAATGCCAACCTTGGTCCGTGCTCTGAAGCCGAAATCCTCAGGCTTTAGCATTCAGAGGTTTGATTTAAAATGCTGCGGCCTGATTTCTGTTTTGCCTTTTGTCAAATGCGCTAATTCACCATGAGCCGAAACACCTTTTAGTGTCATCCACCCGGAGTTTGCAAACAGGCGCTGAAAGGCAAATACTCACTCTGTTTGCCTTCCAGCACTGTTTAACATGCTTGTCACTGTCTGGGAAGACATGCTTGGGAATGGCAATGCCCAGGAATGCGAAGGAAAAAAAGAGAACATATGTTCATAAAAACAATGGCCCTTTACACCACACCATAAAGGTGAGGAAGTGTCTGGTTTTGATCTGAAGAGGATGGGTCAGATAAACCAGGAGGCTCTGCCTTCTTTGTGCTGCTACAGCAATACAATGCATCTTTAAACCCGGTTTAATTCACCATTTCACCCAGAGTTACAGCTGTTTTGTGTCAGGGGAGTGAGGCAAACCAGCCAGAGTGCATTGGTGAATACAGCCCTGTCATAAATATAAAGGGAAGGCTAACCACCTTTAAATCCCTCCTGGCCAGAGGAAAAAACCCTTTCACCTGTAAAGGGTTCAGAAGCTAAAGATAACCTTGCTGGCACCTGACCAAAATGACCAATGAGGAGACAAGATACTTTCAGAGCTGGAGGGGGGGAAAACAAAGGGTTCTCTCTGTCTGTGTGTTGCTTTTGCCGGGACCAGAGCAGGAATGCAGGTCAGAACTCCTGTAAAGGGCTAATAAGCAATCTAGTTAGATATGCGTTAGATTCTGTTTTGTTTAAATGGCTGATAAAATAAGTTGTGCTGAATGGAATGTATATTACTGTTTTTGTGTCTTTTTGTAACTTAAGGTTTTGCTTAGAGGGATTCTCTATGTTTTGAATCTAATTACCCTGTAAGGTATTTACCATCCTGATTTTACGGAGGTGATTCTTTTACTTTTTCTTCAATTAAAATTCTTCTTTTAAGAACCTTATTGGTTTTTTCATTGTTCTTAAGGTCCAAGGGTTTGGGTCTGTGTTCTTCATAATGCAAATTGGTGAGGATTTTTATCAAGCCTTCCCCTGGAAAGGGGGTGTGGGGTTTGGGAGGATTTTGGGGGGAAAGACGTTTCCAAGCGGGCTCTTTCCCGGTTATATATTTGTTAGACGCTTGGTGGTGGCAGCAATAAAGTCCAGGGGCAAAAGGTAAAATAGTTTGTACCTTGGGGAAGTTTTAACCTAAGCTTGTAAAAATAAGCTTAGGGGGTTTTTCATGCAGGTCCCCACATCTGTACCCTAGAGTTCAGAGTGGGGAAGGAACCTTGACAAGCCCTAATGCAGAACTTGTCATTCATGAGGAGTTATCAGGAGAGTTTTAATCAATATTAATAATTATCTTTTTTAGATACATGTTGTGGCTGTGGCACTAGTACTAAGATCATCTGTTTAGTCTTATAATCTAGGACCTTCCTGGCTGAAAGCATTCGGACCAGGCAGTGAGCCTCTTAAAGACTGTGTCTTATGGTATGTCTACACCACAACTGAAAACCAGGGCTGGCCAGTGTCAGCTAACTCGGGCTGTAAAATTGCAATGTGGATATTCAGTCTCTGCCTGTAGTCTCTAAGGCAGCGGTACTCCACACAGTCAATCTGGCTATAGGGAAACCCTATTTATAGTGAAAGAATGACAACCCCAGATTTCCGTTCTGAGTCTCATGAAACCTGACCTTCCAAAGCCTATTGAAGTCAAGGGGAATCTTTCTCAGGAGGAAGTGAGTCAACAGGGTGAAAGATTCAGCTTGGGGGAGCTCCGATGGGGATCCAACCAGATGGAGAGCTGCCAAGGAAACCCAGCAACAATCTGTGGCATGCCATGAAACCACACTTGTTCTTTTGAGAAGCAGAAAACATGTGCAGTCTCATTGTGCAAGAGGCAAGGATTCCATTGCCAGGGGCGTTGGCCTCAGAAATGTAAACACACCTGAGAACCTCAACCAGAGTCAGGAGACAAAGACGGAGAAGCTGCCTGCTTCTGCCAGGTAGCAGTGAAAGTCACGTATCATGCAACACACACCTGTGTCTGCTTTGGCAGGTACGTGTCTATCCAGGCATCTGAAGTATAGTCTCAGCAATCCAGATGCATTTGTGATGGATGGGATATGTGAGAGCATGCTGCAAAGATCTACTCCCCATTTAAGGCAGCAGGCTCTCTCCAGGCGGAGATGGAACAAAAAGCCCTTCACCCAATTTATAAATGGCTGATTACAAATGATAGGCTTGATCCTCATTGATACTGGGGTCTATGCCTTCTTTAAGGCCCCTCTATGCTGCCAGAGCTTAGTGCCAGTGAAAATCAGGCCCTATGTGATTATAAATGGGCATTACTTCATTCTCCATTGAAAGGTAGCCATGTTTGAAGCATGGTAGCTGCTTAGAAGCACAAGACAGCATAGTTTATGCAGGAAGAGATGCAGCAGGGCACCCTAGCCTATTGAAACAATATTTAGATTGGCAAAATGTAGATAATTTGTTCGGAACACCAGAGTTCACACAGTTTCTGGTTAACCCCCCCCCCCCCCCCCCGACCAGTTCTCAGGACTCTTCTCTCATTTCCTCAAATGCCCCTTGCTTCTCAGGCACTTAAATATCAGGTTAATCCCTTAGGTAACAGCCCTTTCTTTTCTCTCTCTCTGTACTTCTTTTAACACTTTCTCAGGTTCATGCTCCAGCATTCCCTGTGGGCCTGCACTGAGCCATTCTCATTTGTCTTCTCCTTTGTCACCTGGAGTATTTTTCATATTCCCTTACTTACAGCCCCTACCCCTGTGTTTCCCCTTTGTCAGGTGGAACACTGCAAATCTGCAGCACTGGAACCTTCTGGATTTAAATAAACCCCCCTTTACCTTTGACCTGCAAACCTCCTGGTGAGGAGTGGAGAGTCCCGGGATGACTCTCTTAGCTGCAAATCCAAGATCCTGTTCAATCCAGCACACGCCTATGTTTATCGACCGTGCAGTTTTGGTGCAAAAGGGTTATCTGCCTGGTTCCTCTTTGCGTTGCAGTTTCCACTGTATCTATCCATATGCACTCAAATACCAGTGGGATGGGCAACCTTATAAAAACCTAAAGACAGAAGCCCAGATCCCCAAAAGTATTTAGGCTTCCATTGAAATCAATAGATGTTTGGAGCCTACCTCTCTTTGAGGATGTGGGCCAGGGGTACTCCTGGCCTCAATGCTATAGCATTTGAGCACTGCTCAGGGTTTGTTGTGACCTCCTAGGATTTGTTAACATGATTCCTTGGCAGACAATTAAAAGTCACATTTAGGACCCAGCTCTTGGCAGTGTATAACGTGGCTCACAAATCTCACATATCTCCCCACCCTCCTCCTCATGCAAATGAGTAGCAGGAAGCATTCTCCCTGGGTTCCAGACGAGCAGGAGGCAGCCGGCAGGGCTGCTTTCTTCCTCGTGGCTTCGAAATGGACTGGTGCTTGGGCAGCTTAACCGTTTTTAATAAGGAGGATTTTGAAGGGGAGTGGGTCAGGGTGGCGAGCGGAGGCTTTGGGCAGGTGTACCAAGTGACGCGCAAGCGGTGGAGGATGGTCTATGCTGTGAAATGCTCCCAGTGTCTGCTGCCGGATTCCAGCTCAGACAGGTAACTCCCCAGTCCCTCAGAACTCAGTCTGAGGTGTCAATCAACCTGCCATACGGCCCCAGCTGCCTTGAGTTGGTAACAAAGCTCTAAGGAAAAGGGCTCTCAGAGCTTCTCCATCTGCCCCTGTGGAGCGGAATCATTTCCTTGGCAGCAGAAGGGATTAGGAAACTTAACTGTTAGATGAAATCCTATCTGCTTTCTCTCCTTTGTGTGCATATGTGCATGCACAAAATGAACATAGCTCTATATTTAATACAAAGAAAACTGGCCCAAACATTGAAACCTGGAGGCCAAAATCTATGTAGGTGCCTCCATAACACTCTCTGGCCATGCCTCAAGTGATTTCCCCATGTGCAGAGCACCTTCCACTCCTCCTGACATCAGTGGGCTTTGTGGGAGCTGAGAACGTTTTCAAATATTGGGCTGCTTCTGTTTAAATATCCAATTATGGATTTAGATGCCTAACGTTCAGTCCCTGGGTTTGCAGATTTTTAGCCAGTGCTTAGAGAGGGTAAAGGTGGATGGAACAAAGAACAAGGGCAGCACAGACAAGTATAAATTCCAGGTGTCTTTGCTAGGCCCAGAGAGCTCCTAGTTACAATGCTCTGTGCTCATGTACTAGCCCTGCCTTCCACACTCCCGGTGTTCCTTGCTGTGCGCATCTGCCTTCCCAGTAACTCCTTGTCAAGACTCACACTTGCAGAGACTTTAATTCAGCTCCCTGCATGGACCCATGGAGGAGGAACCATGTCATTAACCCTCAGCATTGGGATAGACCCAGAGCAAAGACAGGTAATTCCAAGCCAGTGCTGAGAGTGTGTCTGTAACTCATGGAGTCCTGATAAAAAAATACCAAAGTTGCTGACCCTCACCAGTTATAAGCTCTATGTTGGTAGGACTCTGTGAGGTTAAATCTCTCTCGCACATGCGTACATATTATATAAACCTCCCTTTTTCTATGTTGCTAATGATGTCTCAGATCATTTAATCTGAACATTAGCTGTCTCTCTTTGAGTTTGCATTGCTTATGCTCTTTGTTTGTTTGTATTTCACTCCACTTGGGAAATGAAGTCAGAAGAGTCTGTTTTACTTTTGTTTAGAGGCATTCCCAGTAACTTTTATTTAATGGTTTTCATAAACTAGCACAGCTCTGTAGATAAACCACAGAGGAGTCCTTACATGCAAACAAAAAGATAGTTACATTTTGAGGAGCAGGGGAGAAGTAATAAAGAAAAATCATTACAATTTTTCCACTGTGACTAGGGTTTGAAAAATACTTGAATACCTAAGTTTGGATTAAGAGGAGGAGTACTTGTGGCACCTTAGAGACTAAGGTGCCACAAGTACTCCTTTTCTTTTTGCGAATACAGACTAACACGCCTGTTACTTTGAAACCTAAGTTTGGATTAACTACCTATCAATGTGCCCCTTTAGTATACACTGCACAGATCTCTCTGGGATTTAAGTTACTCTGTTTTTGAACTAAGCCACCTTTGCACCCTCCATATTCTCGGGTTATGCAAGGGAGTCTTCCTAGCCCTCAGTTTAACTCAGAGCAACCTTGGGGCTGCTCTAATTTATGCTCTGCTTCCATGGCCCCTGGGATACAGAGACTAGCCACAGTGTCTCTGGCCATGCCCCAGAACTGCCCCCAACTGCAGGGGCTGAACGTAGGACTGCTATAGAGCTTTTATGCAGTTTCTACATCAGCTGGGTATTGTCAGAGGGCAGATTGCACCTATTTTCAGGATCCTTTTTTATGCTGCCAGAGAGGCAGAAAAAGACCTTTGTGTAAGTAAGATGGAGGCCCTCTGTCTGCTTGCACATTCCCTCTGTTTGAAGTGTTATAGAGGAATAAATCATGTTCACATAACACAAGAACCAGGGGCCACCCAATGAAATTAATTAGCAGCAGGTTTAAAACAAACATAAAGCAGTACTTCTTCCCACAACGCACAGCCAGCCTGTGGAACTTGTTGCTAGGGGATTTTGTGAAGGCCAAAAATATAACTGGGTTCCAAAAAGAACAAGATAAGTTCCTGGAGGCTAGGTCCATCAATGGCTACTAGCCAAGATGGTCAGGGATGCAACCCCATGCTCTGGGTGTCCTGCACTTAGGACGGAAGAATCCCATGCACCGCTACAGACTAGGGACCAAATGGCTAGGCAGCAGTTCTGCAGAAAAGGACCTAGGGGTTACAGTGGACGAGAAGCTGGATATGAGTCAACAGTGTGCCCTTGTTGCCAAGAAGGCCAATGGCATTTTGGGATGTATAAGTAGGGGCATTGCCAGCAGATCGAGGGACGTGATCGTTCCCCTCTATTCGACATTGGTGAGGCCTCATCTGGAGTACTGTGTCCAGTTTTGGGCCCCACACTGCAAGAAAGATGTGGAAAAATTGGAAAACGTCCAGCGGAGGGCAACAAAAATGATTAGGGGACTGGAACACATGACTTATGAGGAGAGGCTGAGGGAACTGGGATTGTTTAGTCTACGGAAGAGAAGAATGAGGTGGGATTTGATAGCTGCTTTCAACTACCTGAAAGGGGGTTCCAAAGAGGATGGATCTAGACTGTTCTCAGTGGTAGCAGATGACAGGACAAGGAGTAATGGTCTCAAGTTGCAGTGGGGGAGGTTTAGGTTGGATATTAGGAAAAACTATTTCACTAGGAGGGTGGTGAAGCAGTGGAATGGGTTACCTAGGGAGGTGGTGGAATCTTCTTCCTTAGAAGTTTTTAAGGTCAGGCTTGACAAAGCCCTGGCTGGGATGATTTAGTTGGGGATTGGTCCTGCTTGGAGCAGGGGGTTGGACTAGATGACCTCCTGAGGTCCCTTCCACCCCTGATATTCTATGATTCTAAACCTCTGGCTGCTAGAAGCTGGGACTGGATGACAGGGGATGGATCACTCGATAATTACCCTATTCTGTTCATTCCCTCTCACACACCTGGCATCGGCCACTGTCGGAAGACAGGATATGGGGCTAGATGGACCGTTGTATTCCATACAGGCCCCAAGATGAGGAAGAGAAAAGGTTCCAAACCATTCAAAGAATTAGCTAGAAGAAACCCTGTTGTAAAGAGACAGAGTAGCAGGTTTCAAGAGAGCCTTTAAAAGTCACCTGAGTACCTGGCCAGGAGCCATGAGGTTGCGATTGCTGACAGATCAGTAATGAATGGAGGCATTTGGTAGTGACTCCTATCCGCTCACACTCTGTCTCAGCGTGACCTCTCTGCACCAGTCACTCAAACTGGAGGTGTCATCTGTCAGTGAGCTTACTAACTTCAGCTAGACTCACCTGTCAGGAGGAAAGGGGGGCTGAGGTAGGGGGAAGATGGGAGACATGGCCACATGTGGGTGGCAACAAATAGAACAGGCGCCAGCCTCCCTGTGCACTGACCTGGCGAGTGGAACGGGCGGTGCCTGAGGACTGACTGCCAGCCTGTTCTACTCACCCAGGAGACTCTGGAGTCCAGAGCACCGATTGGGGTGGGGAGTGCTATGGGGACATGAAACAGGAAAGAGTCTCAGATTTGGATTGGAGGCCTTTCCAGAGCAGGGGCTTGGTGCTGTGGAGGGGAGAAGCTTGAGAACCCTGCACTGGGAGCATTTTAGGGTGGTGGTGGTTGGTTGTTATTACCGTAGCCTCTAGGGCCCAGGCACAGACCAGGATCCCGCTGTGCAAACACAGAACAAAAAGATGGTCCCTGCCCCAAAGAGTTGACAATCTAAGTATGAAACAAGAGACAACAGAGGGATACAGACAGACCGGGGCATGCAGCTCAGTTTCTCTCTGCTCCCCTGGCTTGTCTAGCCTCTGCCAGTGCCTCCTCTCTGTTCTGTCTCAGAGTGTCACTGGGGGGGGGAACGAAACCCACCTCCTTTGCATCAGTACAACCTTGCTGTTAGACTGGCCAGCTGATTTCAAATCCCATCCCAAACCACAGCTTAGCCTGTCCATCTCTCTCTCTCTGTAATTCAGGCCTAGACTGAGCCATTGCTCCCAGCCCTGAGTACACTGCACTGCCCCGGGAGGAGCCCAAGGAAGGAACTGTGACTCAGTGAGGTAAAATTCATTCTCTGCTTTCCCTTTGCTCATGGGGGACAGGAATCGGCAGCATCCTTCGCTTCAGGGCGCAGCTTATTCCCGGGCTGCATGAGCCAGGTGGCTCCTGGGATGGGGGCAGAACCCAGGTTCAAAACACCTTTTGCCTCTCTCCGCACCCACCTGCTCTTGGGCTAACACTGGACAACCAAGCTGAGATGCAGGGAAGCCACAAAAGGGGATCTCGGCTGTGGCTTACTTCCCCTGATTTCCCTGAGTACCTACATTCAGCTGTGGCATGATCTGGCCTGTAATACCTGTGACTGGAAGACTTCACTTTGGATAGTGTCTGGAGTACACTGAGGGCCAGACTTCCAAAAGTGGTAAAATGCCCGTGCCAGCTCTCATCTGCATGTGTGTATACCTGTCTGCATGCCACACCAGGGCTTTGGAGTTTGGACGCTATTGTAAACCTGGCCTGAAACATAAAAGACATTGCCCTGAACACAGCTGAGTTTAACTATGTTGTTCATACTAGCAAATCCTTTGTCTAGATTTCTCTTTGCTTTTTGTTGGGTCTGAGAGTACTTGTGCCCATATGCAATTCATTCCCAACCTGCCTGTGTAACTGAATTCTTGACATGAACTGCTCTGCTGCCTTGAACATGCTGGGAACACCCAGACTGGTCAAATGGGTTGGGAGGTGCATAGACTTGAGTGACACAGTGGGTGTGATTTATGAATTTAATCAAGGCATAGCGGCAGCAACACCCAGAGGCTTTGTGAGATAACTGATGGGAAGGTTGTGAACTGGTCTGAGAGCTGGGTCCCCGGTATGGCATTATTCAAAGGCTGGGGGTCAATATGCTTTGACCTATTTCATTTAGATAGTTGGCATGTACAGTTGCCAGCTGGTTATGGAAACCCGTGGCCTTTAAAGCAGAACTTGGCTTAGAACTTGGCCTGCAACAGAGCAACACATTTCCAGATGCCACCTACAGGGTCACGCTAGCCTGGGAGACAGGCTGCTGCTTCGGAGTGTTGTCATTGATCCTGGAGGTGGATGGATGTACAGGGCCAGTCTGCTCGGGGAGTTTGGGTGTGCTCTGGGCTGCAGCCCCATCATGCTGCCTGTGAATCCGCACTGATATCTCTCCGTTCTATGTTCCCTGCAGAACCAGCATGAACTGCCTTGTCGAAGAGGCAGCCAAGATGGAGAAAATAAAACTGCAGCATATCGTCTCCATCTATGGGATTTGCAACAGCCCACTGGGGATAGTGATGGGACACATGGCCCAGGGGTCCTTGGAGACAGTGTTCCCCACCCACAAACTGTCCTGGCAGCTCAAGATCCGCATTATCCATGAGATGGGGTTGGCTATGAATTTCCTGCATAACACGACACCACCTTTACTTCACTTAGACTTAAAACCGGGGAATATCCTTCTAGATGGGAATGTGCACGTTAAGGTAAGGCATTATGTCTGTGTGCATAGGAATGGGTTCTCTCTGTTACCAGTGCTATTTATTACTTGTTTTGCTTAGAGACCCCAAAGAACATCAGAGACTGACACATAACAAGGAAGAGCCCCGGCCCTGGTTTGCTGACAGCTAAAATAGACAAAGTAAAGAGAGGATGGAAGTAATGGATAGAACGTACAAGGTGGGACTGGGAACGGAGACAGAGAGATAAATGACTTTCCCAGGATCAAATGTGGAGTCTGTGGCATAGCTGGGAATTGAATGCAGGTCAGTGCCAATCCAGGGTAAAATCCTGGCCCCCATCAAGCTCAATGGCAAATCTCTCCCTGATTCAACAGGCCTGGGAGTTCATTCCCCACATCTTAATCACAAAACCTTCCCTCTGTCTGTAGCCATCTAGGGTACAGCTGTTTAGAGCAAGCAGGGAGAGGGATGTGTGCTGGGTGATCAAAAGGGAGGCTATAACTGGCCCTGATTTCAGATTTCAGACTTCAGGTTGTCCACTTGGATGGAACAAGTGAGCCGGATGCAGTACATTGAGAGATCAGCCTTGAGGGGCACCCTGAGCTACATCCCGCCCGAAATGTTTCTCCAGAGCACCAGGCCTCCAGGAACCGAATACAATGAGTATAGGTAAGGGCTGTGCACGGAGTGACTGGATGGGAGGCAGCAGCAGCTGGGGATATCTGTTCGGGGTCAGCCAGAGTTGCCATCTCACTCCTGCATGACGTGAGAGTGATTGTGTATCGCCTAATTTTGTTTACATTCTGGCTCTCTTCCTTGCATAATGTACTTGGTGGGGAACATGCCAAGAGCGACATGTGCTGCTTACCCCTCATCAAGGTGAGTTTATCTGTGGAGAGTCATCTGGCTCCGACCAGCTGCATTTCTGTACAGTTCTGACCTGGCACGACTTGTATGCTGCATTGTCTCCGGTTCCATCACACCCTGTTAGGTCAGCAAGAGCGGTTGGAGGAGAGGAATAATATTAAGCCACAATGCAGGCAGCATGGGATCTCTTGCTCAACAGGCATTGCTTAGAGTTATGCTGGTGCTGAAGCAATTGAGGTTCTGTTCGGGCTTTGCATTTTGGTATCAGCTTAGCTTTGGTCAGTATGGGGTGCCATAGTGGATAAGGGCCAATGACTTCGGTTCCCCTTGTTCCTTACATCCCAAACTAGATATAGGGGGACCCTTTACCCACCCCTGAAATGCACCAGCTGTTTAGCAGACACACTGCGGAACAAGAGGTGAAGAATCATCCCAGGGTCAAATGAATGCTGGGACTTTGGCGTCGACAAGCATAGGGAACTGGGTCAAAACAATGGGGCTCAGAGCCTGATTCTTGCAGCGGCTGTCATGTGGAGCAATCCATTACAGTGAGAAACCTCAGTTCTGGCATTGGCGCAGCCTGGCAGTGCTGGGCTGTCCGAGGTTTCTGTGATGGTTTGAGAAATCCTCCCCTTTGGAGGCATGGGGGCTGGTTCCCTTGTGATAAGATTCATCTGAATAGCCTCTTCCCTAATCTGTCCATTCCCGGGGAAGATGAGAGTATCCCACCAAGCAGTGAGATTAATTTTTATTTAAGAAAAGGATGCCACATGGACGGCTGCTGGTGATCTTTCATTGCCTGCAGCTTTGGGATTGTCATTTGGGAGGTTCTTATGCAGAAGAAGCCATATTCAGGTAACAATAAAACCCCCCCAATATTATGCATAAATGATGGCACAAAATCCTAGCACGCTAAATAGGAAGAACATGAAACACACAAATGGTAAATTGCAAATAACAAACTGTCCATAATGTTCTTCTCCTATTATCTCTCCTTCCTGAAAACAAGAACCAAAGACAAGGATCCATCCTCTCCCAAGACACAAGTAGTAGTGGTGAGTAGGGGCACTGTTGCTCATAAACCTTAGATGAGAATCAAGTGGGCAAGAGAACAGAACAGCCCTGTTTCCCACCTTTCCCCTATGATAGTCTCCATACAAAAAAGCAATCCATGGCTTTCGGACTGGGTGATTTTTAATTTCAGGTTAAGGAAAAGTGCAAACCAAAAAAAGAACAAATATAAAGTCCTTGTGAGAGAGATGCCAAGTGTTTCCTTTGTTCTTACCCATACAGCCCTGTCCCATAGCAGATTGGCAGGCAGGTGCATTTCCTTTGGTTTTAGACCCTGCAGATCCACATGCTTGGGTGTTTTGTTTTGAGCTGTGGGCATCCAGAATTCCCCAGTGCTATGCACACCGTAGTTTGTGAGCCCTCAAGCTGTTACATCACTCAGTTGCTTTCTCTTTCTCACACTCCATTTCCTCTGTCCTTAGAGACCGATTTCCCACATTCCCCCACCAGCGAGGTCGAGGGCCTGGAGAGCTTCATAATGTCCAAGGAAGTCCGCAGGGCCCAGGAAAATGGCCTCACCCTGCTTCACCTCGTGGTGGTTCAAGGAAATGTGGAGAAGGTGAAGTTTCTGTTGAGTCGGGAGGCCAACGTGGACAGCCAGCTGGACTGTGGCTACACCCCACTCATCGTGGCTGTCCAGAAGAGGTCACCAGAGATCTGCTCAGCTCTAATAGAGCACGGCGCAGATGTCAACGTGGCTGACAAAGACGGCTGGTCCCCTCTTCACTTCGCGGCTCAGAACAGGGATGACAGGATTGCGCTCCTCTTGCTGGACCACCAGGCGTGGGCAGACTCCCAAGAACGTGAAGGCTGGACTCCACTCCACTTGGCATCTCAGAACAACTTCGAGAACGTGGCTCGGGTGCTGCTTTCCCGCCAGGCTGACCCCAACTGCCAGGAGAATGATGGGAGAACTGCCCTCCACATGGCAGCTTGCTTCGGGCACATCAGCCTTGTGAAACTCCTGGCCAGCTAAGGAGCTGACCTGGAGAGGAAGCAGAAGAACCACCGGACCCCGCTGCACTTTGCCGTGGAGAGGGGTAAGTTCAGGGTGGTCCAATACCTGCTGAAGAGTGGGGCATCTGTCAATGGCCTGGATGAGAATCACTACAGTGTCTTGCACATGGCCGCGGTGAAGGGGAAATACCTGATATGCGAGAAATTGATCAAATACGGGGCCAATGTGGACTTGAGGACGGACTAAAGGGTGGATCCCCCCTACACCTGGCTTGTTTTAAGGGCTGCATCAAAATCGTCTGTCTGCTAAGAGACAACCACGCTAAACTGAATGTCAAAGGAGGCATGGATTGGACACCTCTTCATGTGGCCACCCACTACAGCAAAGAGTCTGTGGTCTGTGAGCTCCTGAGAAGTAGGGTGGACCCCAACATCATTGAGAAATCAGAGTTGACCCCTCTCCACCTCGCAGTCCAGCAGGGTGCCTTCCTGAGCACCATCAACCTTCTGGAGCACAAAGCAGACATCAATGTTAAGAACAAGGTGGGCTGGATGCCCCTCCAGCTGGCCATTAGGAATCAGAAGCAAAACATTGCTACCTTGCTGCAAGGCAAGGACTTGCCAGTAAATAACATGGGGAGCAGGGTGACATGGAATGGTGAAAAAGCTTAAAACTGTGAGCTCCAATTCACCCCTGACATGGTCAACAGGTGGGATGGATTTGTAGAGTCACCAACTCTTGCAATTTTATGTTGAGTCTCGCAGTATTAGATGTTGTTTCTTCAATCACTAGCTCTTGGAGTCAGGCGATTGTAGGAAAATCTCAACTTTCATTTTTTTAAAAGTAAATACATTTCTAGTTCACGTGTTTGCTGAGAAAAGCTGGAGGACGTGAATCCTAAAGTCTCCAGCGCCCGAGGGCAAACACAAAGAACCCAACACTGGTTATTCTTGGGGTCTGACTCATGTTTTTGAAGGCTTGGGGGTGGGAGTGCTGGATTTGACCCATGTGTATGCGCTTGCATGCTAGTAATTTCATCTGGGAGATGGAAGTGGATGCAAAAGCTACACACCTCTGTTTGTATGGACCCTGCTGGAGTTACATCTGGTGACAATCATTCCCACGTCTCCCACAGAGCTTCCTGCTTCTATTCCTCCCTTAAATGGGGAGCTTTTACAGGAATCAGAGTGGTGCACAGGGGCCTTAGCGTAAGCAGGAATTGAGGCCCTGTGATTCCCACCCACTGCTGGAAATAGACACAGAGCATATGGTGCAGTTATGTGTCCGTTATTCCAACATCCCACTTTCATACCAGCAGCTGCCACTGCAAATGAAACAAGGAAACAAAACAGACTTAAGGGAAAAATAATGCCTGAAATGGACAACTGGGGTGAGGGAGGGGAAATCCTAAAAGAATTCCCCTCCCTTCTTCCCACCAAAAGGGTAAGGGGAGAGAGTGTTTCTCTAACCATTTCAAATTATGTCCTCAGATTTCTCCACACCTTGAGGCATTGAGCAGAGGACTTACCACCACGGAGCTGGTTCTAGGGATGGGTTAAGAGGTGAACATAAATTCAGCCCTCATCCCCTGTCCCTCCAGGCCACTGATATACTAGTTGACAACAGATTTGTTGAAATGCCCACAAATATCTGAGCCAGGAGTGGAGTTTTACAGTATGTGGGTACAGATGCTCAGACTTTGAAAAGCAGCCTCTGATTTTGGGTGTCCGACTTGAGATGTCCTGTTTTTCACCAATGC
Organism: Natator depressus; assembly: GCF_965152275.1. NCBI lineage: Eukaryota > Metazoa > Chordata > Testudines > Cheloniidae > Natator > Natator depressus. The sequence continues at coordinate 15,604,352 of NC_134255.1, forward strand.
TGAGTAGCGGATGAAGACAATGGGAACTGGAGGTGCTCAGCACCTCTATAGAGAGGCACTGGATATCCAAACCTGGGGATGCAACGCTCTGAGTGAGAAGCCCCTGTTGAAAATTTGGGCCTGCGTGTGTTTGTGTGTGGGGTCAGAAAAGGTTCTGTGGTAAATTCCTCCCATTGCTTGCGTGTTTAGTCCTCTCCATGCTGAAGAGATAACTGCAGGAGGCTGTCTGGCCCAAATGAGCCAGTGCTGTGCCTCCAAATGATCAGCACTGACTTATTGTTACGCAACAGAATCGTCAGCTTTCAGGAAACGGTGCAAGGTGTTTTCTCTGCTAGACTAGGATTCTTGATCAGCTGTCTGGGAGATTTCCTAGAGGGTGGTCACACGGGGTCAGTTGGTCTCCTCTCTGCTTGCCCTTCAAGAGCCGGGAATGGTGTAGAGTATTTATCAGTTTGCAACTTGGAACAGGGCACAGCAATGGGACACAAATATATTTGTGAATACATAAATAAAAGGGGGGCCTTTTATTCCAGCCTCATGTTTGGCAGAGCCGGGACCAGTGTTTTGAGGAGTGTGGGACGAAATGGTCTTTCAGCTCATCTTTTGTTGATGGGGAGGGGAAAAAGTGGCTTCTCTTGGCCAGCTGGTTTCTCTGCCTTTTGCTAGATCCCTAACAATGGTGGAGGGCTGCAGTAACCAGTGTGCGGCCCCGACCTGGCAGTGCAGCACCCAAGAGGTTAATTCCTTACTACTTGTCTGTTTTGTGCTCAGCACCGTGCAGGCACAAAATGAGGACAGAGCTTGAAGTCTAAGAGAGAGACATAGAAGAGCCAGGAAACAGAGGACTCAGTGTGTTTTTCTTTTTGAATTATATACGTGGACCTTGCAGGCCTCAGAGAAGAAATGTGATTTTAAGGGGGATGACCTGCTGGGGAACGGGGAGAGGAACAGTCCTCTATGCATCATCATCACAACTAAGTCATTGTATTCTTATGAATTATTAGAATATATTAGATATTAATTGCAATATATTGACCATATTCGATAGTGCCTGGTCCACATGCACTGTATTGCGAGAGAGAATTTCATTTTAGCCCAAGCATTAACGGGACTTAATTCTCGTTAAGTATTTGCTTGGAAGGTGGATTTTAGGCCTGGTCCAAAGTCAGCTGAAGTCAATGGGAATCTTTCAATGAGCTCTGGATCAGACTCCAGCCTCTGTAGTGCCACTGGTCCAGGTGAAACCTGAGATGGAAGAGCAATCATTCCACCAGGCTTAGAGAAATTCAGCTTTGCCTTTCCCCAGAATCGCTGCATTGAAACCCAGCCTTGTGCTCCTTTCAGGCAGCCCATCTGGGCTGCTTTCAGCAACTTAGCAGTGCCTTTCTTTGCAAAGGAGCCTCTGGCTGGGCTATCGGTTATTTGCAGGGATGCCTTACGGCTTCTGAGTGAAGTGCCCCTGCTCCTAAGACAGGGAGTTAACTGGAGTGTGGTCTTTTGTGCACACATTGCCTTTACAATGGTGGGTGAAAACTTCTGAGCAGCCTTTGATGGCCCTTATTTTATCCAGTGAGAACTCTGAAATAATGATGAATTTGTCAACTTGCACATGCCCGAGATGGTGACTCTTTCTTTGTCATCTCTGTTGCTGAGAAGCGATGTTATAAATAAACAACCCTGTAGCCCCAGGTGGGAGGAGACTCATCTTTCCTGATGAACTTGTTTGCAAGGGCTGTATCTCACCCTTCCCAGATGATGGAAGGCCACAGTATATTTGCTCATGCAGCTCTCATTACTCAGGTTCTGACCCAGCTTGTAACATATGTTTGTATAGCATGGAGCTCAGGAAATCATAAATAATATCATCTCCCCTCAGCTTAAGCTTTCTGTCCCAGCAAACAGACCTAAGTGACCATGTAAATATTTCGTTTGCTCCCTTTGATGAGAGAGCTGTAGGCACCAGACAAGCAGACTTCATAGCTCTGGACAGAGAAGTGTTGAAGCTACCAAAGCCCTGGTAGCTGTGCTCAGACTGAAAGGAAATTTAATTTTGCACTGGAAGTGCCAACACAGCTTTAACGCAAAGGGAGTTCTAGCCAGGCCCCTAGTCTGAGGTGGGATTTGAGAGGCGCCGGCTCTCTGCACGGAGGGGAAGGGGATGGTGGTGAAATTCACCCCAGGGAAATAAAGGTGAGCAGGACTGGGATTGGGAGCTGCTTTCCATTGCTAGGCAGGAGCCCGGGTTACCCTATTCAGATAAGGTTCTTTTTGAGGGGCACAGTGGATTTCTTAACTGTGCCCATATCTAGACATGGTTAGTCCAATAAATCACCATATGGTTTTCTCCTGGAAGGGCTGATGAGGGTTCGAGCAGGGAAAGGAGGAAGCAAGGGAAATGACAGAGCTAAAAATACCTTGTGGAAACTGAAGCCTATTTCACAGTCTGAATTATGTCCCTATTTATTGCTCCAGTTAGCTGCTGTTTTCCAGAGTGGAGTCTCCACTAGCTGGAATTCTCTGGTCTGTGTGATGTTAGAGGTCAGACTGGATGATCACAGTGGTCCCTGCTGGCCTTAAAAATCTTGTGCATGTACTTCCCTTTGCTTTTGCCTGGGAGCTTGCAACGAGGACATTGCTGAAAACTGCGACAGGATACAGCCTGTGCCCGGTTGTAGCTGCCAAGCGCCTGGCCTTTTGGGGAGTGATTGACAAACACGATAGACGGGAGGACCCTGTTCCCCGGCAAGTCCCTGACACTGTTTAGCTGCATGGGGGCAACCTTCGTCTCCCTTTGGACATTGTCTGTCTGTGAAGAGAATCCAAGGGCGGACCGCCACCTTTTTGCTGTCAGACGATGCTGACATTTTGCCGGCTGGGAAGCGAAGGGTTTAGATGCGGCACTTTAATTGCGCTAATTAAAATGTGATTTTTATTTTTCTCTTGCGGGACATGGATGCAGAAAACTGCCAGTTCCATTTCCCATCTTCTGCTGCACAGAGCTGGCAGGCCTTTGCTTGTTGCTATGGTCAGAAGAGAGGTCTAGTATTCGGCTTGGAACACTGGAGCCAACATCAGTAGCTCTGCCTTTTTGTTAGGTCCCTCCAGTTCCCTGCCTCCTGGCCAGTCTTATTAATCGCTCCTCATACGGAAGCCGTTCCATACTCCTAATAATTATTCTTGCCCTTTTCTGAACCTTTCCCAATTCCAATATCTCTTTTTTGAGATGGGGCAACCACATCTGCACACAGTATTCAAGCTGTGGGCGTACCATGGATTTATATTTATTCCTACCCTTTGTTTCCTATCTTTTAACCAGTTACCAATCCATGAGAGAAGCTTCCCTCTTATTGCATGACTGCCTACTTTGCTGAAGAGCCTTTGGTGAGGGACCTTGTCAAATCAATTAACCAGTTCCCTGCCATTTTAGAGCCCTCAGGCATTGGTGCACTTCCATCCCTCCTAGTCTCTGCCTGCAGCATAGAATAGCGTAGTCTCCTGAGGCCGGTAAGACTTTGGTCTAATTTCGGTTGTGGGGTTTAGTGTGTGAGTGGCTGCATGGTGTTGGTGGCCTGTGATACACACAAGGTCAGACTAGATGGTCCCTTCTGACCTTAAATTCTGTGACCCTTGAGATCCTTTCCAGCCCTACATTTCTATGATTCTGTTAAACAAATTGTTTTGATTTTCTTGTTTCAATAAGGTAAAAATGTTTCATGTTGTTGATCTGATTCATTATGTTTGGACTTTTATATTAGATTAGTATATTATTTTCAGCATGATATTTGATTATATGTATCCATACATCAGGCTTAATGTTTTATATTATAATGTTTTAACATTATTATATTAAATGAGTAAGTTGAAATGAATGAAAGCGACATATTTCAATGGCTTCAAATCACAATTTGTCAGAATTTTCATTCCATGGGAAATTTTTGAAAATTTTGCGTTTTTGCTGCCATTAGGAATGGCAGCAAATCTGGAAATGGCAGAATGTCCCAGGAACCAGAAATTCTGTTTTCCGACCGGCTCTACCCAGCAGGCCATGGGGCTGGCTCTTTGAAGCCTGCCCGCACAGCAGGCTGAGGTGGGGAGGGAGAGAGAGACTGCATGCGTGATGTAGAACTTGTGGGCACCATGGTTTTTTCATGTCAAAGGTTAGTTCTTTGTTGGTGTGAAGGAGAGAGGCACAGAAAGCAGAGCAATTAAAATGTTTGATGTAAATGAAGCATCTTGCAGAGAAACACCGTCAACGGCTGAATAGGCTCCTTCCCCCCGTTCCGTCACTACGGCAATACGCCCCCCTGACTCTACGTCCATGAGCTTGGTCTTTAGCAAGCCCTGCTTAAATTAGGGAGCGTGCTGCCAATGTTGACTGGTAGTGCTGTCAAAGCTCCAGCCCAGGGCACGGCTGCTGGATGTGTTCAGCTGCCTCTGTGCTATTTTTGTTTCTTACTTGTCAATGAAGCAAAATGGAGGAAGGATAATTGTCTTTTTCGCATGAAGTCAGGGCCTCAGGAGCTGCGTGAACTCAGCTAACTGAAGGCTAAATGCCAAGGTCCCAGTCGTTTCTCCGAGTGCCATTCTCTTCCAACAGGCCCTTCGCTCGTGGAGATGACTCGGTGGTGTCAGTCATTTCTCATTAAGTGCCTGGGGAAAGCCTGGCAATTTAATGCACTGAAATTACTCACAACTGTTCATTGCAGGAGGGACATGATGGGATTCTTGTTCTGTCTGTTTGCTGTAATTCTTAACCCCTCGACACCAGTTCCATTGTCAATATATTGAGCAAGGAAAATTCCATCTAATGCAGCCATATTTTAGAGATAGACACACACACTCTCAGACACACTCACGCAAGGACAGATGTTGTTCATGGCACTTAATGCATTACCGTAAGGGACGCGGCTATCGGCGGTATGAGAACCAATACGGAAGAGAATAGAATACAAAGATAAACACGGTGCTGCACACCCAGGAACTCATATCCATGTCTTATACAGGAGGCACAAATCTAGGCAATAACCTGTTTTACACCCCAGGGAGCCTCCAAGTGGGACATTGAAAAGGTCATTCACAATTGGATTCGCTGAGGATGGAGTACTGCTGTTAAAAAATTAGAACAGACGTAACAGGGAAGACTGAAATGTTAAAAGCCATTGATCCAAGACCCTGCAACTCCCATTTCAAGGTGGGTAGGTAAAACAGGGAACGGGCAGTGGAGAAAGTGACTCTGTCTCTAAAACATCTTCATAACCAATGAGATTTTATATCCACTTGGCTTCTCTTTACAATTGACATTTCCCACTGTGATACATAGAGCTTGTGTGCGATCAGTCGCAGCAGAGCAGATACAGTGTGTGTCATACTTTATATACCTCTAGAAAATAATTAAACTTTGTTATAAGTATAGTTTCTATAAAGAATCATCCAGTCTGTCCAACTGAGATGGTTGGTTTATAAACACGAGGGCACCATAAACACTGGGAACTTTGCAACCCAATAATTAATTGATCCAGCTAATGCAGTGGTCCAAATTCCTGATGACATGCATCTGCACCCTGAGGGAATCTGACCCAAACATTTTCCCTGCAAAAGTTGGCCCAACAAGTTTTCCTACAGAATGTCTTATTTTTTTACACCTGTTGTCCTGACCTCAGACACAGCCATTGTCTTGTGATCAGCCAGTATTATCATCTCACAAGCCAATTTCAGTGCAAGTCCTGAAAACTTATGTCCTGTCTCTATTCACTGGACTGCTGTCATATGAGCTGTACCCCAACCGCAGTGTGAATCAGGAGATCAGGGAATTAACATTCCAGGTCCATCTGATGACTGGCCTCTCTGCTGAGCCTTCCAGGATGGGAGGCAATTAATCCCAGTTATGACGACAGCATTTTTGTGGTAGACTGCATCCAGAAGGCACTGGTCTGAGACCCTACAAAACTCATTTCAGACTGGCCCTGGCTTCTGGTTAATGCACCTTTGAACAGAAACATGTAAATTACAGGTGGACTCTGCATTCCAGATCAAACAGAGGGGGGTGCATGCCACAAATGGGAAGCTTCTCCTCTAATTAAAATGTCATACTTTTCATACTTAAACAGCTCAGAAATCTCTTGCTGGGACTTACGCTGTTTAGCTGTTGTTAAAGTGCCAACAATATAACATTAAAAGAGTATTAGGCATAGATGGATAGCCCTCCCTCGGCAGGACATTTGTGCTCCAGTATGGGTTTGAAGACGTTTTCCTTGCTGGCAATGCTTGAGGTTCTGCAATAAAGTGACTGAAAACAGAACTATATGTTTCTCAGTAGATATATAATATTTTAAAAAGCCCAGAGCTAGTCCTAATTGGTGCTGTGTTCTCCAGGACCTGCATTCATTACACAAGCCTCTGGGGTTTATTTTACCCCCTTTAATCTCCTAAGAACAGACAGTGCCACCAAAAAAAAAAAAAAAAAAGGCAAGGCATGAAGGGCTGACGTATGCTAGTCTTGCACAGTGTCTGTTTCGGGAGCTCCTGTGCATTAATCATGAGTGTTCCTATCATCCACTTGCTGAGAGTGAGGAGCTGCTGCTGTGTCTAGTGACAGGCTGGATGGTCTGGGCCTGGGGGAGGGTGGAATGTGACACCAACATTTAAGCCTCTATCTAAAGAACAGAGTCTTTGTCTATTTAGCTTGTAAGCTGTTTGAGACAGCCGATTGCCCCTTATTATTTCTATGTATAGTGCCCAGCACAACAGGGCTTTGATTGTGATCAGCGCCGTTGAGTGCTTCTATAAACAAAAACCATAGGTGCTACCCTTAAAAAGAAAAGTTGTTTGTGTAACTTTGGGCATTGGATGCCTGATGATCATCTGCTGCATTTTTATCTGAGAACTATATCATCTGGTTACTCTAAGATGTTTGATTGTAAGCAGGAAAGTTAGCCTGGCATTGGCCGTTTCTGTAGAATTTAGGGCTGAAACTCCACGTAGCAGTTCAAACTGTAGGCCTGGCTGTGCATTGTGAATGCAGTAAGTGTTGCTTAGTAACAAATCACAAGTATAACAAAGAGGATAGTTGGCCAAGCCCTCCATAGAATAACAATATCTAGCAGTTATTTATGGACATGGCCTCATGAAAAGGCTGTCATGATTGAGTTGAACCCGTTCATGTTCCAATTCAACGAGAATTCTCGAGTGGGCATTTCACACTAAGAGCCAGACCCTCAGTTGACTTAAATGCTGCATTGCTGATTTCCACCATCTTAACAGCTGGTCCTAATGCAGCTTTCAGATGTCATATTTGCTAAGAGAGAATCTTCTCCCAGACGTTCTGCAAAATGGCAGCTTTGGGCATGACCCTATGGAAGGAGGGAGGACTGGCTGGATTGTTGCTTGATGAAAATAAAAATCTTTCTAATCCACCTAGAGCCTTGGATGTCTCTTTCACTTAACTTAACCCATACTGATTCCACTGGGAGAAGCGAATGTATCTGGTATTTAATATCATACAAAGTATTTAAACAGAACAAAAACATAAAATCTAATTGCCACGTAATTTCAGCAGTTCATTTCTAACTCCACTCTAACAACAAAACAAACCTCAGCTCGTATACCGCAGAGCACTCTCCAGAAGGGCTTAATTAAATTTATAACCAAAATAATGGGGGTTTAAGAAGACACAAGGGAAATATACTCCTCTCACAGAGCATTACTGAGAACCAGTATTGCAGAACCAATATTCAGGAGAAAATTGCCTGTTTGTGGCTCAATTCCTATAGAAATTAAAATAAGTTTTCACAATATCCCCTTGGAGCACCCTGGAAAAGTGAATTCCAGCTCCCCTGTTGTGGCTGTATAACTTGCAATTTAATATTCATAACATGCATTCAAATTTAAAATGTCTGGGCTCCCAAAATGAGCCTCCAACCCCTACTTCTCCTTGCTCAAATGGGCTTTGGTCTTTTGTCTGTATTGGTAAATAGTTTGATAAACATGTCAGATGCTTCACTCTCCTGCCAAAGCAAAGACCCCAAGAGCCAAGCCAGCACCGACTAGAGACATCTCAAGAGAGAAGCAGGAAAGACAGATTTCCAACGGCCTCCGGAGTAAATAGTCATTTTGAGTGCCCAGCTTGAGACCTTTTAGACGGACCTGATTTTCAGGAAGTGCGGAGCCCCTGCCATCCGAACATCGGGCCCCTGTAAGATGTGTCAAGTTGGGTGCTCAAAATCACGAGTCCCTTTGAAAAACATGGGCTGGAGTTAATTCCTCTGCATTCCTGCCTCAGAATGAGATTTGAACCCAGATGCTTTACCCTTAAAAGCATGAGGCCTTTGCACTCTATTAGCTCATATCAACGGTACTCCTAACTGGGACCCCTTGACTTCAGCGGGCTTTGGATTGAGCCCCACGTACTTATCTCTAAGCACGTGAGCAGTCGCGTTTGAAGCCAATGTGCTTAAAGTCAGGCATGTGCTAAAACAGGGCTTAATAGTGCAGGCACAAGGCTTGCTAGAGCCCATCGTGCCATCACTGTGAAACTAGGGAGTCTTCTCAGCATGACTACAGATTTGGTGAAAGCTGCATATGACCTTTGCTTCTGAAGGCATTTAGATGCCTGTCTGTACCTTGGTGGATGCTTTCAGAGCTGTAGGTTAAAATGGAAATAATATTTGAGTTGAAGATTCGTAGTTTGGCCTTTAGGCTGTAGATCTTAAATGACCAACTTTTGTTTAACCTGATACCTGCCACTGTCGCCTTTGTGACGTTATTTCCTTCTGGATATTCCTATCATGCTGACCAGTACTGTCTCATTGTTTCCTTGTGTTTCTGCCTGTCCGCCTGTATCCACCTTATACTTAGATTGTAAGTTCTTTGGGGCATGGACTATCTTTTAGATCTGTGTTTGTACGGTGCCTAGCTTCATGCCTGGGGCTCCTAGCTGTTACCCAACACAAATGATAAATCATCAGCATCATCCTTACTGCAGATCCGGAGCCTCCAATCCTATCTAATCTCCTGTGGGACTTTGATCAGTGCAGTTGTTTTCCAGGTAATTTCCTTTATATAGACAAACAAATAGTCCCATGGCAGAGTAAACTCACAATAAAAAGTGTTAAATCAATCAGAAAACTGTGGCTCTCTTTGCAGCCCAGGTATCAATAGGCGATCACGAGGTGGTTTAGTTGGATTCTTTTTTGCAAGGCAGAATTAAAGCAGGAACCTTGGAACTTGGTCCTAGTAGTATATTAGTGGCCTTTCACAGCAGTAGGTAACCAACAGAATTGGTTTGCGGAGAAGGCGTTCACCTTTAGATCTGGATTAGGATTAAAATGGAATTTGGGTTCCAGATGGAGCTCAGGTTCAGAACTGACAAGGCCCAAATCTTGCAAACTGGCAGATTGTATCTGAACTCTAATTAGGCACCTCAGGCTTAGCGTACTCCAGGAGGCAAGAACCTCCTCTGTGGCCATCTCCAGGCAGCCACTGTGCTGAGCAAAGTAGGGGCAGCTTTCCATTAGGGCCCTAATTACTCCCATTAGCTCCTGTGGAGCATGCTATCCTGAACAGTCACTTGAGACTGAAGCAGGCAGACTGCTGCTCAGTCCTGAAGTCAACACGTGCTGGTTCCAGGCTGTAGCAGGCCTGTCCTGCATGTGAATCCAGCCTGTTTATCCAAAGGAACGTGGAAGGCCACTGGGCAGAAATCCCCTGCTACCTGGTTTTGAATCCTCTAGGGGAAGGAGCTGCAGCTCTGCTCTCTGGCTCTGACCAAACGGCTTGCAGGCCTTATTGATCGCTCTGGAAACCGGACAGAACAAGACAGCTCTCTGCAATAGTTTCCTCTGGGGTTTCTGATCTTTACCACCACAGGAAAAATAGATACTACAAATGAGAGAGAAGATTCCTGCAGAGGAGTGTTGGGACTGCCAGGCATGCCCTTTCCACTGCAGCTGGGTATCATAGGGTGAGCAGCCCCTTTAAGGGCAAATGGAGCCAGCCCCTCCTGGGCCATAGCAACTGCCTCCCAGCCTGCAGAGGGGAGGGATGGGGTCAGGTGTTAGTATGGTGGTGAGCACCTGGGCCTCCTAATGAGAAGGGCTGAGAGGGATCAGTCTGGAGTGTGGAACCACAGGGAGTAGTTTAAGTTTATGGAGGAAGCCCTGACCCAGGGAGAAGCTGCTGGGGAAGGGATGCCATAGGAAAGGAGTCTGCAGAGAGAAGACTGTGTGAGAAGAAATGTGCAGTTAAAAGGAGTAAAGAAGAGCCCCTCAAGCCTGCTGGAGTAGAGGTGATGTGCAGGGAACTTCAGTAAACCACAGGCTATGAGAGGACTTGAGAGAAGGCACCCTGAGAGTCAGCTCTTTCTAACGGAGCTGGAAGGACTTGATAGTAGCCCAGAAGGGCAAGAGCTGAGCCCAGGAAATGGGCTGAAGACCAGCCCGGCGAGGGGCAGCAGCATGATTTGTTTAGACATTTTGTTTGCTCTTTAATTGGACGTTTGTTACCTTGGAAGGGACTGAACTTTCAGCGTGACCTGGACGGAGGACTGAGTCGCCCAGAAGACTGCTGCAGAAACAGCTCGGCCGACAAAGGGGGGCCCTTGAGTGGGAAGAATCCCTGCAATGCTGCATCGTGGGCCGAGGGGGCGCTCAGGGGGTGAGTATGCCCCAGGACACAGGGCCATTACTGTTGTGTACAACACCCGGTGGGTTGTGTGTTTCATTGGATAATCTTTCTATTGGCTCAAGGTGCCGGTTTGACAGGCCCTGAGCCTCAGCTCCTCTGTGTCTCCGTGGCACCAGCAGTGCAGTAAAGAAGAGATGTAAAATGTGAGGCTCTCTGTGAGAGTTTACGAAGGGTAATAAACTGGGCTCTCCGCTGAGGCTGCTGGACACAGACCAACACTGTGGTTCTTCCAGGCTCCAGTTGCCTGGCTGATGAACACAATGTGTGGTGTCTGGTGTCCTCATGCGGGGTCTCTGTAACAGGGCAGCGGGTCCTGGGGAGGAGCCCAGTAGGCAGACGCTGGGAGACAGCAGACCCAGCTGGATGGCGTAAGGTAACTCAGTCTGATGAGTCCTGGCTAGGGGATACAGATGAAGCCCAGCTCCATGGAGTGCCTGGCACCAGGAGAGGGCTAGGCGAATGCGCTACACTCCAGGTGGCATGCAGCGCAGTAGAGGTCTGCGAGGGGGCAGGCAGGTGGGAGGGGGGGCTCTGAGCATCCTTCAGCTGAATGGAGGCCCGGCTCACTAAGCAGCCAGTGGCCAGGTAGCCCACACCCCACATTGGGAATGGGACCATTGCCTAATGTTGTCACTCCATGGTTCCTTTTGTTTATGTAGGACAATAAGCCGAGTCCTGAGGCAAGGGCTATGAACTGATTTGGGGGTGCCTCATTAGTTTTCCTCGAGCTGGTGATGGAGCCCACCAGCTGTCTGAGTTATGTCTTCACTGCACAGTTAACCTGAGCTCTTACCCAGGATTTAGCTCCTACCATGCGCCCTGGAAAACCTCTAACCTGGGTGTGGAGGTGCTTTCACCCCAGGCTAACTGAACCAGCTGGGGATGTGGGTTAGAATCCCGGCTCTGCTTTAACGTGGGTTGGAACTCATCCATTTTGCACTGAGGATACATGCAAAATTCCTGTCATGTGGATAGTCCTCCAATGCTGTCCCAGGATTTCCCCTGAAGGGACTGACACGTTCTCCTGCAATTGACACAATCGACTGGGAAGAATCCCAGGGCACAAAGGACCATGGGACAGACCCCCAGATATACCCAGGTGCCTGCAGAAACAGTGAGAACACAATAATGCAGGCAGGGCTTTGATGTGGGATGCTTATACCCAGGGTAGGCTAACCTGGGTGCTCACACCCGGCTGCCAATCATCTGGGTTAACTGTGCAGTGAAGAAATGGCCTGGCCTGGACTCATTACTCATGGGAGGGCCTATTGTCTATGGCATAGACCCTAACCATGGGCAAGTTTTCTCTCATAGTCCTCCAGCTCTAGCATTCAGAGGGGAGTCTCCTGGTCCATTCTGTCCTTGGCTTTTTTCTGCAGACTCCGTGCTAGGGGGCTTCATAAGTGCCGATGAACAGCTGTTTTCTCAACAAAACAGCCCCCTGCTCTGTGTTTAGAACTGACTTAGAAGCAACCCTCCAGGTGGTAGGTTCAGATGTGGGGAACTCCCTCCCCCTCCACCCCCCAATACAAAAGGGAATTCTCTGGGTTGGCCTCGTCTTTCTCGCTAACATCAGGTAGCGTAATTAGCAAAGCCTCCCTAAAGAGGCTGTAATTTCAAACTCAGATCATTTCCATGATCGTTGCCCCTGCAGCCCCTTCAAGGGAGAGTACAGGAATACAAGTCTGACTGCTAGCTGGCGTAGCACAAAAGGGGAAGCAGCTCTCTCTGTCTGTCCAGCTGTCCTGAGAACGTGGCACTTCATGCTTTTGTATACTGAATTTAAGCTAAACCTGTCAAAGGAGGCAATGTAATTTAAATGAAAACCAATTAAATTCCCAGTGATTACCGGGCTCTTGTTTCTGGGAGATCAAGGGCAAACACATTTCCTGTGGATTATTTGCTATTTAATGCAAGCTGGATAAGGCGCTGCATAGGGAGAAGGGGTGGCGCGGGCTTTTGGGGCTCTTTGAAGTGCTCTTTCATTTTAATTGAAGTAGTTTATCCAGGATTACACGTGACTCAGCCGCGCTGACACCCTAAACCCAGGTCAGCGCCGAAAGCTCGGAATAAAACATGAGACCTGTGTGCTGCTGCGGGTGGACTGTGCATCGGGAAGCCTGCTACATAAGCCAGACGGCTGCTGGAGGCTCGTTCAGTGGCTGGCGCTTTTGTCCTTTGAAATCAGCTTGGTGGGTGGAAAGGCCGGAGGGGATGGAACATCAGAGGAATTGTTCTGTCCTCTCCCAGCACCCTCAGGGCAGCCTGCCCTGCTGAGAGGTACAGTGTATCACGCCTCCTTAGCCACTGCCAAACCTGTCTTAAGCAAGTCTAGCAGCAAGGAGCACACCCTGGGCCAGCTTGAGGTGGGACAGGGCCAGTCACCTGTGTGAGTGCTGAGGGAGCTGGAACAGGGAAGGGGCAGCCCTGGTATGTCACAGAGCGATGGTGTGCTCTACTTAGTAGGCCAGGCACTGGCTGGCCTGGGAGTCAGGAGACCTGGGTTCTAGTCTCATAGCTACCCCGATCCGGTGTATAATCTTGGGCAAGTCATTTGCCATCTCTGTGCCTCTATTTCCCCTCCAACCCTCTATCTGGTGTATTTAGACTGCAAGCTCTTTGGGGCAGGGACTCTCTCTTCCTATGCATTTGCACAGTGCTCAATCCAGCAATGCCCTGATTTCCCTCTACCGGGCCCCTATGTGCTGCTACTCATATAAATAATCATGATACCAAATCTTCCAAGAGACCCGGTGCCTCTGTGAAAGAGAAGGGAACAGGGCGAGGAGCTGCATGGCTGTGCCATTCACTTCTGATGAGCTGAGGGAACGCTAAAGTCTGCCAAGGGGTTGTATTTTCACAGAGACCTGCTTTAACAAAGCCCCACAAAGAGCAGCTCGCCCCTTCCTCGGCAGGCGCAGCTGCTTCTGGAGAATGCTGCTTTCCTCTGGGCTCTGTTCGGTTGCACTGCACCAGAGAAGGGGCTTGTTCCATTGTCCTGGTTCTTTATCAGCTTTCGCCAGTGCTTGTGGGGGGATTGTACCTGGCCGTTTCCCCAGGGTGTGAGCTGAATTCTAGGAGGGTGATGACAGATTTGGTGTCGCTTGAATGAGGGAGGCTTATCCAGGCCACGTTTTTGGCTTTTATTACACGCCAAGGCCGATGAATGCGGCTCAAGCTCCCAGGATACATAGATATTCCAGGCAGTAATTCTGCAGGGTGTCTTTATTTTCAGCTTCTTTGAAAATCTTTAAAAACCTTTCCATACTTACTTCCACCCCACCAGAAACATACACCCTTCCCCCACCAATTTATCATAGAAATGGCCCAGCAACTCTGCAAAGAAAGGCCAGTGTGAGATTTTACTGATTTAAGCAGCTTCTTACCATGGGAAAGTGTGAAACGTATATATTTTTTAAATGCCAGCTCACTAAGAGCCAGCAGCGAGCAGGGAATGCTAGAACAGTTGGCAAAAAAACAAGAGGAAGAGATTGGATGGGATCAAATAGGTGATTTGTTTCCTCCTTTGTACTGCTACAGAGCTGATGAAATAGAATGTAATTTGACAATAAAATACTGTGTATTTTCTACCAGCATGAATATTATACCTGGTCTCTTGACAAATCTATCATATGTTCAGCACAAAAACAACAAAATTTATTCAAAGGAATCAAGAAAGTAATAAAAACAAAAACTCATTCTGCCTTCCAAGGCCTTTAAACTGCATTCAGAATTGAGTAACCGTCTGACAGCTTCATTCCATGATGGGCGTTTCATGTCAGAGAATTCTACCAGGCTTATTTACTCTGCAGCTCTTGATTTAATGAATGAAGATTGGTATCCCCAGACCACCTTTGCCTCTTGCAGCAGTCCTGGCCAGTGTGAGCTATTGGGATAGTTCTGAATCAATTTCTATTTAGAACTTTCTGTTTTCCAATTGCTCAGAACTTTCGCAAATAAAATCTCTGGGGTGTGTGTGTGTGTGTGTTTGTGAAACTTCTCAGGTGGCAAAATAGCTGCGTTCAGATTGGATCAGTTTTGGGGGGTGGGTAAAGAGGGCTTAACTGAAAATCAGGCCCTCTGTGGTTTTGTGCTTGCAGAACTCAAAACTAGAGTTGGTTGGGAACTTTTCAACAAAATGTTTTTCGTTGGAAAATGCTCATGCTTCACAATGGATTTTTTTTTCATACGTCAGTTTCAGTTGCCAGGCTGCTCAGGTCCAAAACAGAATTTCTGGTCAAAGCCAGGGAGAAGGAGAGACTCAGATAGACAGTAAGCCCACATGAATGCACTAAGCATTGGGGCGTGTGAGAAAACAGGGTCAGGTCTTTGCTTGACCTGATTCAGAGACACTTGAATCTGGAGTCTCTCATCCCAAGTGAGCGCTTCTGGCGTGGTTTGCTGTCTCGCTTGCTCTGGTGTTCCCTGACATATGTGGTTTCGCTCTGATGCAGTACATAGCTCTTTTTTTAATATTGAAGCCTTTCATTGTCTGGAAAGCCATTTCCCACCCAGCTCTACTCAAAATTAATTGAAGCTAGCACCTGATTCTCTGCCACCGCCACCTTGTAGAGTTATTGACACCTGTCAATCACTATCAGTCTGATTTGGTAGCATTTAACACCCACTCTGCCCTGGTGTCAATGCCTGCACAAGGTGGTGCCCTGAATCAAATGTTGTTTCAGTTCACCTTTAGTTGATTAAGCCCTACACTGGGATGCCTCGGGCAACCTCTCTAGCCTTTGTTGCTTCTGGCTGTGTCCGTTTTGTTAGAAAACAAAAACGCAGCATGGAAAATCTTTGCTTTCCTTTGCTTTCCTTTCCCTTTTTTTTTTTTTTTTTTTTTAAAACCAATCTGTGTGTTCAATCCCCGATCCTGCCCTTTTATTGGTGCTGGCTGCCCGGTGTTAGGGTCCAGCACGTTCATGCAATTATGTGCTCACTGAGACCATGCTGTGTGCTCCAGCCTCTGGTCTTACCCTACTATTGTAATTTGGGCAGAATCGTACCAGCTGCCTGCTTACTATTCCTCACTGCTGCCTGGGAGCGTGTCCTCTTATTTTCCATCTAGAAGAGGAGGACTTGTGGCACCTTAGAGACTAACCAATTTATTTGAGCATGAGCTTTCGTGAGCTACAGCTCACTTCATCCAATGAAGTGAGCTGTAGCTCACGAAAGCTCATGCTCAAATAAATTGGTTAGTCTCTAAGGTGCCACAAGTCCTCCTTTTCTTTTTGCGAATACAGACTAACACGGCTGTTACTCTGAAACCTGTTATTTTCCATCTGAGACAGCCAGATGGAAGTAGCCAAGACACTGTGGAAAGGGGATCCAAAGTGATGTGTGCAGGAGAATCTGCCTATTTTTAAGGAACTAGGCTCCCTACAGCTATCCTGCGCCCCCCACTGTGGCCATCTGCATTACCTGCTGCCATTCAGATGGTAGATGATCGCTGTAGCTATCAACTGTATTTCCAGAATGATTTCCAAACCCACAAAGGTATTTTGAACTCCCTTGTTACTGAAGCAACGGGTGCTGACATTATCTTCAGCTGTCAAAATATCCATAGCAAATACAGCTCTCTCAGGTGGCTGTTGGAACAGTGTGATCCTGTGCAGTGATTACTGTTATCACATCCACTCTTCTGTATGACAGAGGCTTTGCTCCAAGCTCTGATATGTTACCTGTTAACTACGGCAACGCTGCATACAACAAATATTTCATGATCCAAAATAAAAACT
Source organism: Natator depressus (assembly GCF_965152275.1). Classification (NCBI taxonomy): domain Eukaryota; kingdom Metazoa; phylum Chordata; order Testudines; family Cheloniidae; genus Natator; species Natator depressus. Next base: position 15,620,773 of record NC_134255.1, read on the forward strand.
ACCCAGAATAAATCTAGTGGCAGGACTAAGAAATAGTCTAAATCCTTGTCACATTCTCACAAAGTTAAGGCTGTAGTGAGTATTGATTTGTTAAATGCCAACAGCGCGCTCAGTGGTAGCCAAGACTAAACACAGGCAGTCCTTCACTTGAAGAATTTACGACCTAGCCAAGAGAGACACCGATGACTCGATTTCATCATTTCTGGAGCTGGCTGAAACTTTTCCCAGTGAAAAGTTAGTTTGCTGGGAAATGTGGTTTTATCAAAAAAACAAAATTCTCCCTTGGAAAATGTTAACTTCAATGACATTTTCCAGGAGTGACGTTTTGAAAGAAAATGTTTCATTTTGTGATGACCTCTCAATTCGATCAAAAATACCGAAATGTTTTTGTTTCAACGTTTCTAGATCCAAAAGTTTAACATTTTGAAAATTTTCATTTTTAAATTTTTTCCTGATTTTGAATTAAAGCAAATATTGGAGTATTGGATTTCCCAGAGGATAGAAATTCCATTTGCCAATTGGCTCTACTCATTGCCCTGTGGCCTTTTTGCACAGGGACTGTAGGATAGTCCTAAACCTTTTCTCCTGGGAAAACTCCTGTGACAGTGATGCCTGTCATGGCCTATTCTGGGCTAGTGGAGGGAGGAGGCATGTCAAAAACAGGAGGAGGTGTGGCCAGGGCCGTCCCGGACAGCGGTAGTTCTGTGCCTCTGCGATCTGTCCCAGCATGGACAAGGCACCACGAGAAAGCTGCAGCAGGGAACTGGTTTGAACAGGATTGTTTGTCATATCAAATTGTAGGTACATTTGACTCACATTTGCTGGCATCAGAGAAGGAGTAAATTTGGGGCGATTTGAATATGAATATAATTCTCCTATAAATGGAATTGGAGTGGGGTTTGGAAAGTCAGCTTTATTTCTTCCTCTCTGCGCTTCTCATATTTATAGTCTCATTCTGTCTTCCCCCATATCTGGCTATTGCTCATACAAAAAACTCTTTCCTCAAACTCAGGGCCGTCAGCAGCAAACGCACAATTTATAGTTCTCCTGCAACTCGGCCATTTGTCACTTTCCTCCTGATTCGCAAGCACATGCAGCTAATTCAGAAATGGTGTTGAAAGGGTAAGAATTTTTTAGTAAGAAAGTCTCTCTGTACATTCTGTGGAAAGCTTCCCAGCAGATCTCACTTCAGTAGAATAGGGTTTGCCCTCCACTGGCTTTCAGAATATTTCTGACCATGTTTTTTATGTTTATTTGTAGTACAGTAGAATCTAAGAGACCTCAACAGATTGGGGTCCCATTGTGCTCGGCTCTGTAGCCAGCATAGTGAGAGACATAATCCAGGCTCTGATAAGCTTACCATCTAAATAGATGCGAGACAAAGGATTGGAGAAAGGAAGGGCTATTACTGTTGTCTCTCTGGCCTGAGTGCTTAGCCAATATTTGGTTCCTTTCAGAGTTGTTTGCGTTAGGAGGAGAAATTGATGACGTGAGCCAGGTATTTATTTGGTGTTTATATACAAGGTCCTGTTTTCTGTTATTAATTGCTACTGTGTTCAGGCAGACAGTTTCCTTGTCCAGAAACCCCCATGCCTGCCTCTTCAGTGAGTTCTGTGCCCGTCCAGGGTCATGGTCACCACTGCTTTTCTGGCTTTCTGTCTCTAAACACACATACATGCTCTTAGCCCCTGCTTTTGCAATCAGGAAAATTCCTGTTAATCTAACAGGAATTGTTTTTGGCCAGGCAGCACATTGCCTCATGGTATCTTCTGTTGTTTCCAGCTGTCTCACTACATAAAAGGGATTAATTGCTCCTTCTATTTAGCCTGGAAGAAGGGTGCTTAGCATGCCCATTGGCTTTAATCAGATCTGTGACTGTCTTTGGGCCAAAGACTCACTGGATGGCAGCCATTAACAATTTCCAGCATAGCATTATCCCCTTTGTATGGCTGGGGATCAGAGGCCCAGAGAGCTGAACTGACGTGACTGAGGTCATACAGGCAGTCTGTGGCAGAGCTGGGAATTGAATCTGGATCATCTAAGTCCCAGTCCAATCCTTTAACCACAAGATCATCTTTTCTTTTCCAAGTCATGTGTGTTTTATCTAGAGGTGGGCCCAGACGAAACCCCTTAGGTCTGAACTCACTTTAACTCTGGGGAAGTTTGAATCCAGAGCCAAGCCCTGCAGTTGGCCCTGTGACTGACGGAACCAAAGATTGCTCCCAAACTTTGCAGCTCAGGCTCATCCTTCAAGCAGGGCTGACTCCCCTACATCCCTCAGCACAGTCACTGCTCACACTGGATATATGGCACGACATGACGACAATTCCCACTGCTGTACAGTCAGCGCTAACTTCACTGCAGAGCCTGGCAGGAGGAGGGCTGAGACCATGGTGGGAGGCAGTGACGGAAGGGAGAAATTTCTCCAAATACAGGGAGTTAATGCTCAGATAAGCACCTACTCCTCCTGTCCTTTAGCACCACTTCTCATCTCAGGTTTTCTGCCCCTTGAAAGTTCCTTGCTGATTCATTAGCAAGCTGAATAGAACAAGGGATGGGGGTTGGGGGTTCGTCCTTGAGAGCCGAGCTCATTCCAGCTCAATAGGGTCCACCTTTGACATTTCCAACCCTTCTCCTCCTGAGCCAGCAGCTCTCTGAAAAGAGGCACTGGCAGAAGCGGTCTTTTCTTTATCACTACAGCACTGGTTTTCAAACAGTGGGGTGCACCCCCATGGGAGTGTGATGAGGGTATTGAGCCGGGTGGGGGAGCACAAGGAGCTGACTGCAAAATATCCTCTGTGCTGGAAGGGGTGCTGGAATTTCACCTGCTCAACCCCTACTGTTCCAGTCCTGGGACACCCACTGCAGCTTGTCAGTGTACCTCAGATCTGGTCTACACCAGCCTATCCAAAACAGTTCAATATTGCCCTGCAATGCACCCCCTGCTGTTTCAGTCCTGGCTCCCCCATCCAGCAATGCCAGTTCAGCTTGATTCTCAACCCTCTGCCACATCAGTGTTGGTCTATTGTATAACACCACCAAGGTATCTCCCCCTTGATCTCTGGCTCTTCTGGCCCGAGGAACCCACACACAGCTCTGCCAACGCACCTTGTTTCTGTTCTTCATCACCCCGAACGGTTCCATCCTAAGTCCCATTTTCAAAGTGACTTGCGGTGAGACTTAGGCTCCTAGGTACCTAAATCACTTTTGGAACAGAGACTTAGACTCTAGTCTTTTGAAGCTTTAACCCATGCTCTAGTGCAGTGGTTCTTAACCTGGAGTGCACACACCCCCTGGGGGTGTGAAACATGCCAGATTTTTTAGAAGGTAAATCATCGAAAACACAAATTAAGCACAGGCACATAAGTACAACTACTTTGTTTCATCAAACCTACGTATTTATTAACATTATACATTTTATATATAAAGTGCATATACACAGCACATCAACCCAGCCAGCTTGGGATAAAGCAGCTTTCAACCCTGTATGTGATACTACAGTTCTACATTTTGCTTGAAGTTTTCTACAGCGATTGCTTTTCAGATCTGGATCTTCAGAGAGACTGAAATCTTTTCATCTCCTTTCTCCTGGATGCGTTCCTGATGTTTACTTCTGTGAGGGGCCTTCTGTCAGGGGTGGGAACTCCCCCACAAGGCACTAACGCTACATGGCATTTGCCCTGTGATTTGCTCGCTTGCAGTCCTAGGGATTAAAGAAATTAAATTTAAAATAAAAATTAAAATAAAATCACCCTGTGTTTGGAGAGAACCTATCAGAATAGATAGAGCTGGAGGAAAGTCTTCTTTGTAGTTGAAATCACTTATTTTCTTGCCCATACCCTTAGGGACAGAGATTTGAGATGCCTTTGACGGGTCTGAAATGACAGCGGCACTGTTTTTGATTCTAATGCAAGGGGCAATGTTGGGTTCTGGATTTTCCTTTACTTGTTTTTTTCTTATCAGAAGATAGTTGTAGGATTCGTCCTGCATCTGTGGTCAGCATAACACATGCCGTGCTCCTTTCACAGACCATTCAGTGCCTGATGTAATTAAGCCTGAGCTTTTCAGTGCGAGGATTTAAGGGGAGAACAGGTGGCTCATTTGATTGGGCTGGTAGGGACTGTAACTGGAAGGAGGTATTCTCACAGGGACTTCAGGGCTGGAGCGTTCATTTGGGGAATGGAAATTTAACATGACCCGCCATGTGCCACCGAGCGGCGCTGCAAATTCAGAGGAAATAAGCGCTTGCAGAGAAGCCATCCATGCTGGGCTGCAGCAGTGCGATTGGTGTACAGAGCTGGCAGAGTTAGAGGGTGCAGACAGAAAACCGTGCAGCCTCCTGACTTACCGCGCCAGCCTTTTTCAGCCCAAGAGGCGGATCTGAGGACTTACACTTCAAACGTTTGTTGGGCTCAGCTCAGTGCTTGCTGTCCTCTTAGGTCCGCATTCTGCAAATGCATGTGCTTACGTTTTCACATGTACTTTCCCCCCGTTGATTTCAATACAGGCAGGAATGTTGGAAGGGTTGGAGCCATAGATCTTAAGCAGGGGCCATAGCTTTGTACAGCACAACGGGGTCCCAATCCTGGTTGGGAATAATAACAGTAATAATAACAGCTACATCTCCAAATCACAATCACCACAACTGAACAGCCCTGCTCGGATGAAGCCCTGGGACTAGAACAAGAGGAAGTGCTGTGGGTCAGAGCTGACTGAGCTGCACCGGCCCAGCTGTGTGGGGAGCTAGGGACTGGAACAGTAGGGGGCCTGGCCTGCAGGCTACGGGAGAGGCTTGTTGGCCGAGGCGTCTGCGTGCGAACCCAGGACTGGGATAGCAGGGGAAATGGAGACTGCAGATGAAGGATAGTGTGTGTGTGTGTGTGTGAGAGAGAGAGAGAGACTGTGATAGCAGGGTGGGGGGGGCTGCAGGTCAGATAGTGGACTGTAGCCAAAGCCCTGAGGGGGAACCTTGCCTGTGCCAAACCCAGACTGTACAGCCCTTGCCCGCACCATTCCCGGGTAGCCACAGCTTTTAGTGCTCTGTCTCTCCCTGTCATATGAAATTGCATACTTTTTCCAAAAGCAATTCTTCCTGGTATTGTGTAATGAAGCAAAGCTCGTTATATCCCGGAGTGCAAATATGAACTAGTTTGCCGTTGAATTAAATGGAAGGAAGTGTTGAATCAAAGGGCATTTGCTGTTTCCTTCTGCCAGGCATTTTCTTCTCAGCTCACTCAGTTTTATTCTTCCGTCAGCCGCTACTTTCCTTTCATCTGGTTCAGAGTGCAGCATCCAGCCCTTCCCCTCTGTGATTCGTTATGGGTCTAATCAGGAGTCCTCCCTTCTCCTTTTGGGGGAAAAAAGTCTTATTTGTTGGTACAGGTAACAGACGGGAAATACCCTGCATAGCGACAGCACACAGCTGCCCACAAGATTCTGGCTGTAGAATAGGTTTGGGAGGGAGGCACTGGGCTTGAGATACTGGACTCAGTAGCTCTGGCCTGAATTTCTCGTCTGTGCCACAGACTCTCTGTAAGCTTGGGCAAGTCAGCTCGGCCTCGTACTGGAGCAGGAACCAAGCAGAGGCAGTTTGTGTCTCCTCCGGTCAGGAGCACTGGGGCTGGGGTGGCTCCTTGTAGAGGACAGAGCAGGGCTGAGAGTCTAATGCAGGGGCCAGCTCTGGGGTTTTTGCCGCCCCAAGCTCTGAGAGCGCAACTGCCCAAGCAAAAAATAAAAGGATGGCCGCAATGCCGCCCCAAGCACGTGCTTGCTTTGCTGGTGCCGAGAGCCGGTCCTGGTCTAATGGCCAGTATGTGCCATGGCAAGCATGCAGAATAGCTAGGGCTTGGACCTGCCCCAGTCCTGGAATGCCCGTGTCCAGTGCTCCTGGAGAGGCAGCAAACAGCTGATTGCACTGGCTCTGTGCCAGAACCAGATGCCCCTGGTTTCCGGGGTATTTTCCCAAAAGGGACAGGCTTTGGGAAAGCAGGCCCTCTGTGCCAGCCTTGCTGGTGGGAAAGCGACACAGGGCAATGCTGAAAAGGGAAAGAGGCTTTGCTTGTTTTCACTCAAGCGGCTGGGTCCCTGGCTCAAATTGGGGTAAATCCCCAGTGTAGAAATGGCAAAATGCTCCCAAGAAATTGTTTCCAGCCAGAGATCTCAGGCGAGAGCTTGCTCTTCAGACAGCCTACAGTCTGTATAGGGTCAGAGATGCAGCTGAACTTCTGAGTTCTTATCTGAAAGCAACCACCAGTCCAGGGTGGGGCGGGGTTGCTCACAGCTTTCTATATTTATGTATATTGTGCCAAAAAAATTAAGAATTCTGCAAATTTTTGCAAATGTTGTTTGTCAATAAATATGGAGGCTCCAGCATGGCAGTGGGGAGCACAGGCCACTGACTTCACAGAGGTGGGAGATCACCCTGCACCGCCCACCTCCCTGCCCGGGATATGGACTCAGTGGTAAAGCTGCACCCCACCCTGACACAGTGCAAGGACCAGGCCTGCCCCAGAGACACCCTGGGGCCCTGTCCCTCCACGCCAAGTGCACTAGATGTAGGCAGGCAGGCAGGATCCAAGTGTGGAGGGGCTCAGTGTGTGGGTTGATAGTGTTCTGTGTTAGGCAATCTGAGTGCAGGCGGCTTGGTGAGGGTGGGATCTGGACGAACAGGGTGCAGACACAATGGGACACTGCAGGGGGTCCAGGTGTAGGTGGTTGGGGCTCAGCAAGTGGGGGTCTGGGTGTGGAGTGCTCAGCAGGAGGGGTCCAGGTGCTGGTTTGGTGGGGTTCAGGTCTGGGTGCTGGCTTGGTGGGGTTCAGTGGGGTGGGGATCTGGGTGTGGAGGGATAGTCAGGGTGGTCCAGGTGCAGGTGAGTGAGGTTTGTTGGGGTGGGGGCTCAAGTGCAGGGGGTGGTCTCAGTGCTGGGGTGGGGTCCAGATGCAGGGAGTTGGGTCTTGGTTTGCGGGTGGGGGGAGGGGGTCTGGTGCAGGGTGGCTCTGGATGCAGAGAATGAGGCTTGTTAGGGTGTGGGTTTGGGTTCAGGGGGAGTCTGTGGAAGGTTCTGGGTACAGGGGGTGAGGCTTGGTGGGGTGATCTAGGCATGAGGTGGGTCTGGGTGCACAGGGGTTGGATGGACAGAGGAGCAGGTCCCTGTACACTGCCCCCTGCACCCCACGGTTGAGGAGTGATGGGGGCAGGAAGTGGGGGGATGATGCAGATGATGCAGCCAGAGAGTTTTCTGGGGGTGGGTCTGATCCAGCCCTGGCTGCTCCTTGCAGGGGAAGAGGAAGTCCTGTCTTCCTCAGCCCAGCCGGGACTAGCAGCTTAGCCTGGCACAGAGTAGGAGCTACTGGCTGGGGCATCCCCAGCCCTTCCCCCTCTCCAGTGATGTACCTCTCTGCTGGCTTTTCCGGGTGCCCAAAACAATGCACCCATGCTGCTGGGGAGTGCCGCATGACCACTGTTGCGGCTTCCCTTTTCTTCCCTATCAGAAAGCCATTTTTCTGCGGGGAAGCAAAGAAATCTGCGGGTCATAAATTCTGCACATGCGCAGTGGCGTAGACTTCCCCAGGAGTATATTATATTACAGCTTCATTGCCACCGTGACAGAAGGAAGCAACTGTGTTCTCTTAAGAGCACAGGCCTGCTTTGAAGTTTTACTATTGCCATTTAAGGGGCAGCCAAATAAGAACAAAGCCTTGGTAGCAGAATCAGCTCAATTCCAATCCCCTTCCTTGCGCTTTTCAAAGTTAAGGGCTAGATATTACCAGCAGGCCTCAGCAGCTCTTGTTCTTTTTCATCTTTTACCTCCAGTGTAAAATATTCATGCTGAGCTTAAAATGCTGAGTGGTGGAGAGGAAACAAATTGCAAGGCAGCTCCAAGTCAAATCCATACTATTGTTGAGGACTCGAACCCCAGATGGCGCGGTTTGTTGTCTGACCGGAGAGAGATAGGCAACACCAGCAAGGTCCAAACACAAAGCTCTTTATTGAAGAGTGCACACAACAATAGAGAGCAGCCCGTCTCCAAAGAGAACCAGCCAGCCTCTAAGTAAAACTCATAGGTTTTTATAGACAGTCCTGTCACGTCACCGATTGATTCATAAAGCAGCCCACCCCCTATATTAGTTAAAATCCTCTTTCTCTATATGCATGCACATCTTCCCCCCCCCCCTTATTATAGATAACTTTTAGCAAATCGTAGTGCTTCACTAACTTTCTTATCGGTATGGGTGTCAACCAGGAGACGAGGAGTTAAAACAGACATAACACAAGAGCAGGGAGTGGAAAACAGCTCCTCTGTATCTCAAGGACTGTTCCCAGCACATCTGGTGCAAAACTGCAGGAATGCAGGCCTCCCCTTTTTTCTCACTCTCTGTAACTTGAACAAATATTCCTTCATTCCAAACATTCCTTCATTCCCAGCAGCCTCTCTTAGCCTGACTTTGGTTCGGTTGGCATAACTGCCTCCTGTTTAGCTTTTCTCACCTAACACTGTTAAATTAATGATAGATGAATATTGGAAGAAAGGCCCCCCAGGGCACCGAGGTGCACCGGGGGATCTGATGAGCAGTTTGTGCAACGCTCAGAGCCCAGAGCTTGTGTAGTGGTTTCCCTCGATGAGGAGTCCGCGCAGGTGATGGAGAACAGAGCAGCTAAGGCTGAGGCCAGGCCCATGTGTCCAGCATTGCGGGGACACAGCGACGCCGATACAGCTGCGCCCCTGCAGCGCAATTGGGGAAGATGCTCTCTGCCGACCAGAGAGAGCTCCTCTGTTAGCATAAAAAAACCACCTCCATGAGCGGCGGAAGCTATGCTGGTGGAAGAAATTCTCCTGCCAATATAGCGCTGTGCACACATGCGCTTATGCTGGTGTACCATATATCGCCTGGGGAGGTGGAATAGTCACACCCCTAAGTGACATAAGTTTTGCCGACATAGGCTGCAGTGTTGACCTAGCCTGAGACTCCCTTGCGTGGGCCGCCAGCAAGATTCAAACCAAGGACTGCCATCCCAGACCTCTCCCACTTGAGCTAAAGGAGTAACACCATTAGCTGGCAGCAGCAGTAGGCCGTTATTCTCTACTGGCTGGTCTGCTAGACGCAACTCCACCAGTGCATTACAATGGGTGAATATCTAAAAAGCCATGGAAACCATGGTGCCCCCATCTTTATTTAGTTTCCTTGTTTCTATGAACACAGATTTGATTCCGATCATGCATGTGAAGCCTTAAGTGTGACATTCCTAATTAACTCCCTCAGGGTTGCAGCTCCTTTCCCACCTCGCATCTTCCATGCTGTCGTTCACTGAAAGCAACGAAGCTTTTGGACAGGGCTAGGGAATTCAGCAGACCCGCAGGGGCACAGCATCGGCAGTGATCAGAAGCAGCCAGGTTTGTTCTGCCTGGACATACCCCCTGCTTTTGGTAGACTCGAGGGGTGTGCTACCTGGAATGTGGGAGAACGGACGAGATCACACGGCCATTTGAAACTACAACAGGAAAACAAATCCCCCCGCCCCCAGAACCCAAGCTTCACCCAAGCCCGATGTGAGTCAGAAATGGGAAATGTTCAGCATGTCAGCGAGGGGATGGAATGCCATCTTTCAACAGGGGCTGCAGCGGGAAAACCAAGGAAGCCGTTCATCACTGCTCTTGTCTCTTGTGCACTTGTTTACCCTGGTACCAAATGGGGGCAAAATGTTATTAAAAGAGAATGATAAGGCTTTGCACCTGCGGTAGCTTGTACTAGTGTAAATGACTGCAAGCCATGCAAGGTGACGAGGAGCTGGGCCCATAATTCAGAGTGGGTTTCTCTGGGGCTCTAGGGCTCCATCAATGGAATCCTCTATTCCAGGTACCTGCTTTTTAGAGCTTGTCTAGACTAGCATGAGAGGGGTTTGTTTGCTAACACTGTTTAAGGGTTAAAGCCCTAGTGCAGACAGGGCAAGGTGTACTTTGACAATAAGCGGTAGACGTAATCCCTAGCTTCATTTTAGGCTTGCACTTGACCAACCAGCTCCGCTCCGCTCATTGCTCTGCCCTTACTAGGGATTTAGATATGGTAGCTCATGTGTTCCCCAAACGCACCTTTTATCCTAGTCTAGACATACCCAGAGGCTCTGTCTCTGCACTCACGCATGTAGCTGCACTCGTACAACGACTAGCATTTAACTCCTTTTTGCATGATTGCATCTTATACCTTGTCAAATCCGCCTGGAGCTCAGCTTCTAAGCGAAATCCCAGCAGAGCTTGCAACCTAAGGTTCAGCAATACAGCAGTTCTCTCTCTCCCCTCCCGCCTCGTTATTGAGGATTACTTTCATCTCTCCAAATGCAGATGCTGTGGGTTTATGGCGTGCCCAGCGTGGTAAAAACAAGAGGATTAGAACAACTCAAACATATGATTTTTATGCTCTACACAGGTCTGTAGAAATAAGGTGAAGGATCCAGCCTTCCCTTTGCTGCTTGCATTTGAATCAGGGAGGCTGATTTTCCTTGGAAGAAAACAAACAAAAACCTAACCCTGCTACCAGACTAGAGGATTTATTTGGCAATAACGTTTATCTCCCTGCCCTAGCTTCAGCAGCAGCATGTCTGGCTTTAGTCTCTGCCGCTCTCCTAATCGCAGAGCTGGGCTGGCTGCAGATGCCACTTAATGCCCAAGCTGCAACTAAGAGGGGGCGTGGGGGGCATTTAAAGAGATTCCTGAAAGCTGCTGAGAGTAGTGCGTGCAGGGATCATGATGAATTTTCTTGCCAGTCAAAAGCACCGTTGGGTACAGCAGGTTTCACAGCTAGCAGCTAGAGCTGAGGGACATTTTTTGGCCTTAACTTTTTTTGGGGTGAAAAATGCAGATTCAGCAAGACCCAAATGTTTTGTAAATTCATTTTGAATTTGATTTTTTTTTCAATTCCAAAAAACAAGCAAAGCTTCAGAAAAATCTAAATATTTGGTTGCAACATTTTTGAAACAAACTTTTTCAGGCTTTTTGTTTTGAAAAGTGTGTGTCCGTTTTATTTTTAAAATTCATAAATGTTTAAAAAGACTCAAAATTAAAACAAAACATTTTTACTTCAAATGAAACATTTAGTTTCAGGTCAAATGAAACCTTTTGTTCAACTGGAAATAAACAATTTTCAACTTTTTGATTCACTAGAAATTTTTTAAAATGTTGATTTTTTGGGTCCACCCATAACAATCCCAATTTTTAGAAATTGTTAATGAACTGAAAAATCTGTTACTTGCACAGCCTCTGCCAATCCCTGCTATGAAAGCTCTGATATTCTCCATCACTCACTGACTAGTGAGGCTTGATTCTGTCCCAGCCCCCTCACTTGTTGATGGCCAGATTGTGCCATAGTTTTAGAAATCCATGTAGGATCTGCCTTTACCATCAGCCATTGTTCTGACTGCAACATATCACTTCTTTGCATATTACAAAAACAAAACAAAATGGCTTATTAGTTAAAACAAGGGCCTGCAAGCCAAGCCACTGGGTTCTAGTCTCAGCTTTGCCACTAGCTCATTGTGAAATCTTGCACAAGCTGCTATTCCATTCTGTGGGCCAGCTCCTACGCCAGTTTTCACTAGCTGCAATCTGGTTCTGTGTGTCAGTTTCCCCCATCTGTTAAATGGGCTTAGTGATGCTGACTACTTCACTGCGGCAAGGTATGAAGATTAAGTTGTTCATGTTTGCCTAGTGTTTGGAAAATATACAGTGCTAGGGGTGTGTGTGTGAAGTATTATTATTTTGGGAGCAAATCCTGGAGTTCTATTCCTTTCTCAGTTTTTATTTGGTTCTTACTCAAATTCCCAGTAGACATCCATGGGTCAGAATTTACCCATTATTGAGATAAAGGACCCCCCAAAATTACAGGTGAAGTAGCCTGAAACTGCAGGAGTGCTGGTCCGAAAAGGAAAGCAATCCATGCATTCATGGGAAAGGTTAGCAAAGCTGCTAAGAGCCAAGCTCCCCAAGATTTCAAAACCCAACCTAATAGGACTGCACCAGTCCAGAACCTGCTGGGCCTGACTGAGCACACACGACGTGAAGCTACAAAAGAGCTCCAGTACCATAGCATCTCAGGGTGGGCAGCACTCCCCACCAGCCGAGCTGCTAAATACAGCCTGCCAAGGGGCTGTGCTGACAGCCCTGCAAGGGAAGTGCAAAAAGCAGCAGGGGGGAAATGGAGAGTGCAAAGCAAGGCGAGAAAATTGCCTCTTTCATGGTTCTATATTAAACTCCTTTTGCCCTGAAAGTGCCTGTTACGCAGAGGAGATGGAAACAAGAGGAGAGCCAGACCACGCTCTTAATGATGAAGGATTAAAAGATTGGTAGAGATGCTGGTGGGGTTGGGGGAGGACAACCCTGGGGGGAGGGGGGCCAGGTGATGCATTAGGCTGTTCGATTTGCCTTTCTACTCTTGAGCTATTCCGTTGCGGGAGATGACTTCATTGCAAGTTACTTGTATATTATGATGGGAAAACCACACCTCAGGACTGGAATAACTAGAGGTGTTACATTGTGAGAGAGTCAGAGAGACCCATGAAGATGCAGAGCAACCGGACAACCCGCAGATGCATGTGTGTGAATGCAAGTGTAGATGAAAACATGTTTTATTGGATTTAACTGAGCTACGCAGTCTGTGCTAAGAACAATCAGGTTTCCTCTCTTGTCTAGTCAAGGTCCCTGAATCTCTGAAGTGGCAGGCAATAGAATTTAATCCCTTTATTCTTGTGGCTGTTGCTCATTGTTACCCAGTCTACAGCTCACTAACAGCCATCTCCTGCTTTTGCAATCTCTCCTCATTCCAATATTGCACTTCCCTAATGCTAACGATGGCATAAGAATCATATTGTATACCAGTTTACAGCTGCACTCTGTATCTGTGTTCTGGCTGGGTCAGAAGCAGGGCTAGATTTGTACATCTGCACACTTGAAAGTGCAACATGCATAAAAGGCTTGGTGTGTTTAATAACATACTCTGCTTTTACACAGATCCAATCCTGTCCCCTTACTCCAGTCTGTTAGTCTTACAGCACCATTTGCCTAAGGCCATGTCTATGCTACAAAATTAAATAGTAATGACATCTCTTGTGCATGTTGTGACAGGGTCGGGCCAGATGGCTACAGGAGAGTAATAGAAGGCAGATATATTAGCCCCAGGCTGAGTAGGTCCCTTTTCCTTGGGTAAGGTAACAGGGAAGGTTCCAGAACAATCAGGAACCTTCTGAAGACAATTAAGACAGGCTGATTAGAACACCTGCAGCCAATCAAGAAGCTGCTAGAATCAATTAAGGCTAGCTAATCAGGGCACCTGAGTTTAAAAAGGAGCTCACTTCAGTTTGTGGCGTGCGTGTGAGGAGCTGGGAGCAAGAGACACTAGGAGCTGAGAGTGAGAACGCGGACTGTTGGAGGACTGAGGCGTACAAGCATTATCAGACACCAGGAGGAAGGTCCTATGGTGAGGATAAAGAAGGTGTTGGGAGGAGGCCATGGGGAAGTAGCCCAGGGAGTTGTAGCTGTCGCACAGCTGTTCCAGGAGGCACTCTCGACAGCTGCATTCCACAGGGCCCTGGGCTGGAACCCGGAGTAGAGGGCAGGCGCAGGTTCGCCCCAAATCCTCCCAACTCTTGGTCAGACAAAGGAGGAGTCGACGTGGACTGTGAATTCAGAGAAACGGCCAAGCTGAGGGCTGCCGTGAAGCTCCAAGGTGAGCAAATCCGCCAATAAGCGCAAGACCCACCAAGGTCGAGCAGGAGCTTTGTCACAATGTCTACACTTTGCTCTTTGTGTTGGCGGTGTGTGTCCTCGCTAGGAGCACTTGTATCGATTGTACTGTCAGCGTGGGGCATTGTGGGACGACTCCTGAAAGGCAATAACAGTCGACATAAATAACGCAGTGTCTAGGCTGACACTGCGTCAAACTAACTACTTCGACCTTGACTCTACGCCGCTCGTGGAGGTGGAGTTATTAAGCCGGGGTAGTGGGGCTGTTACAATGGCAGGACTGAAATTGAAGTGTAGATGCTTCCATAGTTAGGTTGATGTAAGCTGTGTTGCATTGACCTAACTCTGTAGTGCAGACAGTAGACCAGACCTGAGTAAGGACTAGTGAGCTTTACAGTAAGTGTGAACTTTACAGCCTTAATCCTATGAATAAGTAGGCACTTAAATTTAAGCATGTGCATGTTTGCAGGACTGTGCTCTAGATTAGTTGTTTTTTATAGCTGATCAGGATTGATGAGTCCAGTTCCATGCAGTGCAATGTCACTTATCACAGAGGGCAGAAGTAAATTCTGGGATAAATACCCTGGGCTTCTTTGCTCCACTGCTTGCAGGTGCCTGATGGTGATGCACTAGGTTGTGTGAGAGCTATTTAGTTACAGAGGCAATTCGTGACTCACGTAATTAGCGTGCAGCTATAATGAACTGCCATGTGCTTAATGAGTAATTGCTTCACTAAAAAAATAAACTGTTTCAAAAACACAGAATCAAGAATACAAAAGATCAAACTCATCCAATGGACAGAAAGCTGAGCCAGCCCCCACAAGAACACGACGTAGCTCTTCATCTTTGAGATATTGAGATAATTGACTTTGTGAATTAATAAAAACCTTGCTAACAAAACCATATTGCATTAGGGATTCCATCTCCCCAAGGGGCAGTTATGAAGAGGAAGAGCAGACCATGGTCAGTAATAAAAAGGTAGAGTAATTAGCTGCAATAAAGGATAAAATGAGCCTTTGTTCCCTGTAGCAAATCTTCGTGGGCCAATGCCATGTCTATAAAACAGAGAAACATCACTGATACTGACTGAATTTCTCTCCATGTGGAGGCTTCCTTTAATTGTAGCTTCACTGTTTTCCAATGGAAGCCAAAACCAGATATTTTTTCTGGGTAAAGAAGAGGCATGTTTCTTTTATTGCAACATCGATTTTACTGATATTCTTTGGACTCATAAACCGAACTACTGATTGGAGCAGAAAAAAATCCTTTCTTGCATAGATCATGTGTCTTGATTTCTCCAGTAAACAAACAACCACATTTGCTGTTTTCAGCTTTGAATGGGGCATATTCAGAAAGCCATTTAACAGGTGCCTAACTAAGCATGAGTAGTCCCATTGAAATGATGGCTCATTTGCTTAGCTGTCTTGTGTACCTTGGGGTTTTATACTGCTTCTCATCTCTGCAGTATCGAAGTAGTTTCCATGTAAACTGAATAGCAATAGCAAAGTTCCTAGTGGACTTCATAGAGTCTCTGATACTGTCCTCCTTTTCAGGAGACTGTGATGAAAGGCAGGCAAGTACTTCAGCATCTTCCTGAATCAGGGCCAAAATACACTGCATTACACACAAGAGAGATAGCCAGTTATTGCCTGTGAACACTCACAAGCCGAAAGCCTTTCATTTTAGTGCAATCCGCTTCTCTCATGTGCACAGATCTCGTACTGGATGTTCTCCTGGGTCAGCCTCGTAGTTACTGGGTTCCTTTGGGCCTGATTTCATGGGGGAATCTCAGGAAGGTCAGGTTCGGGGTTTAGTTCACAGGTTCAGATGGTGACTCATATGCATCTCTGAACATACCCCTTTAGTCAGGAAAACAGGCTAGAAATCCCCTGTGTACAGATGACTTGTTATTATTACAGTACAGAGGAAGAGGTAAGCCCTGTTCTTGTGGGGACTGCCTCAGCTTTCTGTCCATTGGGTAAGTTAGTTCTGCCTCAGTGCAGGGGACTGGACAAGCTGACTTGTCAAGGTCCCTTGCAATCCTACGAGTCGATGTTTTCAGTTGCCAATACGGAAGCTGCCTTTTGCCCAGGAGTGGGCTCTTTCTCCACCATTTAGTGTGAGCTAAAAGGGGAGCATTTTAAAGCAAAATTTAACAAAGCTTGAGCATTTTGTAGGAGGGGAAGAATTCTGAACTAAAATGGAAAAACCATCATTTCCCAAGCTAATGTGTCCGTGGGCTGCTGAGCGGGGGAGGGGCCTGTTCCCTGTTCTGTGTCCCACAGAAATTGCAGCCTAAAGCTGGGGCTGAGCTGCGGTTTGAACAGGTTTCTCAGACTCCCTCTTCTGAACACCCTTCTCCACTCCCAATAATGTGAATGAGAAGGTCTCTGACTGCAGCTGGCATTGTCTTCAGCAAAGGGCCCAAGCCACACAGGCTGTGAGAGACACGTGATTGGTTGTGCCTCTTGCTTTTCCCATTCCTTGATGTATCCTTGATGTATTTTTTAATCTCAGCCAGTTTCCTGTCTTGGCAGGGCAGAGAATGACAAAGGCCCACGGGCAGTGAAGAAAGACACAATAGCAGTGCGTGACTCACAGCAATGGGGGTTGCAGCAATAATCGCAGAGTGACCAGGAAACACTTTCCATTCTTGACTCGTACCAGCGCAGCTCTCGGTAAATGATACACAGCAGCCCTAAGCAGGGGAAAGCCACTGATGCCCACCATAGCCCGTTAGGAGCAAGTGGCCAGTTTAATGCGCTAGATGAACACTGTCCATTTGCCATGGGGAGCTATTTAGGGCTAAATTTGTCCCTGCTCCATTGCAGAGACAGAGGGCTGTGCTGCCCTGACCTGTGTCACCCCTGTGAGCTTTGCTGCAGTCTGGGGAATAGTTGGGATGCAGGAATGTGCTGGGCTCTCTCCCTTATAGAGCCCATTCCCTCAGTAGATCTCAGAGCACTTTACAGAGGAGGTCAGTATTATTATTCCCATTGTACAGAAGGGGAAACTGAGGCACAGAGTGGTGCCATGACTTGCCCAAGGTCACCTGGCATAACCAGAAAGAGACGTTAGGTCTACCTGAGCAATACTCTGGTGCTGTATCCGCTAGGTCACACTCAGCACGCTCCCTTTGGTGGCTCTGCACCAGGGTGATTGCATGTTGGTGGCGGGAGAAGGGGCTCACGGCTGCTTTATACCACAACAGATTCCCCCAAACTAGGTTTGAAGTAGTACCTGGTTTACACTTGGACTGGCCCATCAGCTGTCCTTGATAGGCAAGTACGTACAGGGCTTCGGCCTCCAGGGCAGCCAATATCATCTATTCCTTCACTTATTATCATAAAAATTAATCCTGCTCCTTCCACCCCAAAGATCGGGTGACCCATGGGGTCAGAGAGGGAACTCTACAGGTCCTGTCAAACTGCTTTGGATGAATCTCCGAATCCCTTTAAAGACAGACCCTTTGAACTAGACAGACCCACTGCAGCAGTGACGAGACCTGGGCTGTCTCTACCCAAGATTAATGTTGTCACAGAAGCTCCAACTGCAGCTTCATTTGCGTTGCTCAGGGCATGGCTACAGTCGCAGATGTAGAGAGCTTTGAGTTAAACCCGCCTATGTAGAGTGCAGTAGGGAAAGCGCTGCAATCTGTCCACACTGACAGCTGCAAGCCCACTGGTGTGGCCACATTAGCAGCTCTTCCAACGGCCACAGAGAGAGTGGGTTTTTGGGGGGCTGAGAGCATGTCAGCTGGCGCCCGGGCGTTTCAGCCAAGGCGCACCAAGCGTTAATCTTCTCGCCGAAGTGGAGTACCAGGAGCGCTCTATCTGTGGAGTCAGAGCGCTCTACGTGCCTTGCCAGTGTGGACGGGGCGTGAGCTAGGGCTCCCGGGGCTGCTTTAATGCACTCTAACTCGCAAGTGTAGCCAAGCCCTTACACTCTGGTGTCGGCGACTTGCCTCTGAGCACCTGACGGTGACAGAGTGGCTCTGACTTGCAGAGATTCATTAGGGGGAGCGTTAGTGTCTGCAGTTCTCAGCCTGTGTCTGTCATCTGGGTTGATGCACATTGGGGCAGTGTTGACTCTTAAGGCCAGCAACACCTCTTGAGGAAATTACAATAATTAATTCTTCCAGCTCCAGGTAGAGTCCATGGGCCATAGAAACTGAGTGCCATTTATTAGCTTCCCCATGGCTGTGGCTGAAGAAGATTACAACCGTATGTCAAAACAAACACAGGAGATACTTAGAATTGCCCTGTCTGTAACCCGTCAAGGAAACTATTCCTCAGAGCCCTGGCCGGCCATTGTGGGGTCTTGGGTTGCATTCCAATTTAGGGAAGAAATCTGCTCTTAGATCTGTTGAACAATAGAACTCACGAGAAGTGGCAGCTTCTCCTTGGGTTTTCCCACCTTACAATATATAGAGGACTTGGGAAGGGAAATAAGTGAGAGCATCTCTCCAACTCGATTCCTCTCCTGAGCCAGTTTCTCAGCCTTTACGTGGAAAGCGCTACACGTCTTGTTCTCTGCATGTATCAAAATGTTTAAAGAAGTTGGTCTTCAGCTGCTGTAGGGATTTAAGGCAGCCTTTAGAGAGAGTTAGTGAGTGAGCTCAGAGTAATACTTAGTCCTGCTTTGAGTGCAGGGGACTGGACTAGATGACCTCTCGAGGTCCCTTCCAATCCTATGATTCTCTAGGGCAGTGGTTCCCAAACTTGTTCCATCACTTGTGCAGGGAAAGCCCCGGCCGGGCCGGTTTGTTTATCTGCCGGGTCTGCAGGTTCGGCCGATCGCAGCTCCCAGTGGCTGCGGTTCGCTCCTCCAGGCCAATGGGAGCTGCGGGAAGTGGCACGGGCCGAGGGACGTACTGGCCGCCACTTCCCGCAGCCCCCATTGGCCGGGAGCAGCGAACCGCAGCCACTGGGAGCCGCGATCGGCCGAACCTGCGGACGCGGCAGGTAAACAAACCGGCCCGGCCGGGGCTTTCCCTGCTCAAGTGGTGGAACAAGTGTGGGAACCACTGGTCTAAGGGGAGCAAGCTAGGACATCAGGAGAGTGCACTGGAGCATGCTGGGAGAGCATGGGGCTAGCTGTGCGATCAGGGGAGCGAGATGGAGTGTGTTGGGAGATCAAGGTATTGTACTGTGTTTGGGTTACCTATATTTTCTGACTGTTTTCCTTGAAGGCTGCGGCAGTTCTTTCCGTACATATTGTGAAGGCGCCATCTTCCACTTCAAACACCGCACAAGCCTTTTGTCCCTTAATAACTAATTGTGTTTAAAATTCATCCCTAGGCCAATTATCCATCTCTCAGGTGGGATTCCTTCCTTCCTCAGTGCCCCACTGTTTCAATGATGCCACTCCCCCCCCCCCCCCCCAGAGACCCTGCCTTCTGAATGAGGAGCGCAAGGCGGTCCAGACTCACTGATGCTATAAATGTTCTGAGAACTGCTCAGCATCAGACTGTCCTGTTTGAGTTTCTATTTGGAGCCATTGGGGGTGAGGATCTGGCTGTTTGGAAGGGTGATTTGAATGATGTGAGTCTCTCTCCCTCCTGTTCTTTAGGGGTTAGAGGTCTCCACTGGTTCATTTGGAATTCACAACTCCCTTACTCTTTTTTCTCATTTGTTCTCCTCTTGCTCAATGGTCCAGCGAGCCTGAGATGAGCTTTTCTTCTTTTGTAACTGAAACACCAAATAGGCAGGGAGAACTGAGGTTTTAAATCTAGCGCTTGAGCACTGCTGTCTGTGACTCAGAGGAAAAAGGGCAATACCCACTGGCGACTCATGAGTGCCTGATGGAAACGTCCATGTCTGAACTCCCAGCTCCCATGGTATCTCTGGGTATTTGCAGACATGCTTTTGTGCCAAAACTGGGGTTATTTTCCCATGTGCTTGGTCTTTTTTAAAAAAAAAGAAGTGAAAAAGCAAATTCTAAAAGCTCTTCTCCAACTGGTCCTCTGAAGGAAACAAACAAAGGGCTTTGCATCTCAACAACTATTATTATTTATTTATTTGTGTTGCAGTAGCACCTAGGAACCATAATCATGGACCATAATCCCATTGTGCTAGGCGCTGTACAACCACAATGCCTTTCCCACCTATAACATGGGAGCTGGGCCTGATTCTTGATTACATTGAGCTTCAGACAGGAATGGCGTCCAAGTAGTTAACATGATTCATTTCTAACTTTTGTGTCCTCCATATTCTGGGTCTATGCAGGTGGCTGCCTGGGTCCTGATGTAAATTCTTCACTCGTTCTTTTTTCCCTTCTCCCATTGACCTTTTTTTTTCCTACTGCACCAACCTTCTCTCTCTCTCTCAATCCTTCAACCTCCCCTTTTCCTTACTACTGTTATTATCATTTGAATTATGGTAACACCTAGTCACCTCAATTGAGTTCTCAGTCTTATTGTGCTAGGTGCTGTATAAACTCATACTGAAACAGTCCCAAATAGCTTAAAGTCGAAATAAATGAGACAGAATTATCACCCCCATTTTACAGACTGGGAACTGAGGCACTGAAATATTAAATGACTTTCTCAAGGACATGTAGGTAGTCTGTGGAAGGGCCATGAATTGAACCTAGAGTCTGAGTTCCAGCCTAGTGCCTTAGCCCCAGGGTCAGTCTGTCCCTGGGCTGGTGGGTTGGTCTGTCTTTCTGTCCCTTCTCCTCCCAACCCAAGGCCCACCCCCCATGACAGAGTGAGTTTTGCGCCAGAACCCTTCATTTCCTTTCTCGTGGCAGGACATTATTTGCACAACTATGCACAGTGTCTTTGGTGTCAGAAAGAGATAATTGTCCACCAACTAGAATGACAAGAGATCCAAATGCCAGACAAGGACATAATTAAGCACAATGGTGAGAGACAGTAATGAGATGCATCCGGCAGTGCAGGCACAAGGCTGTGTTTTACATATTCCGCTCCATCCCAAAGTTTTGCAGCTGTTCATTTTCCTTTGTGGCCTTTATCACGGACAACAAGAGCAGGAGTTTCAGCTAAGACGAAAGAGGAGATGAAATGAAGGAACTTGCCTAACATGAAAGAATTTTAAACAGTAGTCCAGATTCTCATCTCACAGTGGTGTCGCTCCATTGGCTTCATTGAGTTACTCCTAATTTTCTGCGGTTGAGGTGGAAGTAGTCAACCTTACTGTTTCTGTTTGGTAGTGTTCCATTTATTGTTGTCTGAATGCACAGCCCTCTTTAAATATGTGCAGATTCACCGCCTATCCATGTACCTAATGCATAATTTTCAATGGATTTTATCTAACATATAGCCGTGGGTTTCAAATATGGGTAGGATTGCTGGATGGGGAGAAGTTACAGAGTGTAGATATATTTCTTAGATAAAATATGTTCTCTGATCATAGATGAATCCCTCCAAGCCCCACACATGCTTTTTAACACAAACCTGCAACATGCACCCAGAGACACACATTCTTCCCATTTTGTGACCTGACCAGATGTTCCACACTTCAAGGAAATTCCAATCTTCAACATTTTGAATTTAAACCAAAAGAGGGGTAAAAAAAATTGCATTTTGGGGGGGAGTGGGGGAGGAAGGTCATAATTTTTTGATCAGCTCTGTTTAGAATCAATTTGCTTCTGACACCATTTCTGTGCCTAGCATGATGCTATCAGTGTTCTGGTTCCTCCCAATGTTGGATTTTATTTCCAGTAAAACAACCAATTAAACTCATTTCAGGTTCATACCACAGTGACCTACAGCTGCAAACTCAGTGCCATTGGTTAGAGCAGTGGGGAGGGGGTGGGGGGAATATTTTCATTGCAGGAGAAAGGAGAGAAAAATCCCACCTCTGTGGAAAATTAAAGCGATTTTTATTCTTGACTCAGATTGTATTTTGGGTAAAATAAAGACAGTTTATAGGACTGGAGGATTCTCATTTCAATACAACCTCCCTGACCCACCTCAGTCAATGAGTTATGAAACTGGGGACCTTCTACCAAAGGTAAAGGAGGGGAATGGGAGTTGGGGGCAGGATTTTGCTGTGGAGAGTTGCTGTGGTGGACTGATTATCCATGGCTCTGAACACTGCTGTCATCATACCACAGCAAAGTGAAAGCCAAGTGCCACCAAATCAGTGCGATTCACTTTACACTAGGGCTAAGCGGTGTGCATGAGATGACACACAGAACAGGACAATGAGGATTCAGGCCCAGGGAATCTCTCCCGATGCTTCTTCTAACAGAGACGAAGTAAATCCAGAAGCTGTGGTCCATTCAAATTTAAAACAATGGGTCTTGACTCAGATTTGCTCAGTCCTTACTCAGGCAGCGTTCCCATTAAAATCAACATGGGGCTTGTGAATAAGGATCTCAGGGTCGAGCCCAATGCAATATGGACCTTAGCAGCAAGGCTGTATCCCTGCAGCTGCGCTGCTGTAAGGTCTCCCGTGTAGCTGCTCTAGGCCTACGGGAGAGAGCTCTCCCACTGGATTAATTAAATTGCCTCCAACAAGCGGCAGTAGCTATGTCAGCGGGAGAGCGTCTCCCACTGACATAGCGCTGTCCACACTGGTGCTTTTGTTGGTGAAACTTTTGTCGGTCGAGGTGTGTTTCACACCCTGAGTAACAAAAGTTTTACCGACAAAAGGAGACATAGCTTTAGTGTGGACAGAATTATATAGGTATAAATGTGCTTATACTGGTATAGCTGTTCTCACAGGGAAGGGGGAATAAGCTACACTGGTACAGGGCACCTTTATACCAATATAATTGTGTCCACTCTAAGCGTTGAACTGATTTAACTAATTTGGTAAGAAAGGCACCCGCACAACTGACACTTGTGGGTGATTCCAGCTAAACTTGAAAAGCCACTTGTAAATTGAAATAAGAGAATCTACACAGGGATTTCCTGGCTTAACTGGAACTGTTTAAATTCACACTTTAGGTTAAATTGATGCAACTTTCTCATGTAGACACAAATGCTTATAAACACCACGGGGCCTGCTTCTCTGTTGCTCTGTACTTTGTGTCGATATTTACACCAGGACAGAGTGCGCAGCGGGTCTACAATGATACCATGTCAGAAATACAATTCCGAACACCTTTGCTTTTGATCTGCCTACCACTGTATTCACTGATTTAGGTTTCTTACCCTTCTTCATAGATTCACCAGTGCTTCTTTCTGATCAAAACATCCTAGACTATGTCATCATCAGCACTTTTGCCTGATTGTGAACACAGTTCGCCAACCACAGCAACATCCTTCTATTCCAGGGGTTCTCAAACCAGGGGTTGGGACCCTGCAGGGGGTCCAACATTTTTACATGGGGGGTCGGGAGCTGTCAGCCTCCCCGCTAAATCCCGCTTTGCCTCCAGCATTTATAATAGTATTAAATACAAAAAAGTGGTTTTAATTTATAAGGGGGGGGGTCGCACTCACAGGCTTGCTGTGTAAAAGGGGTCACCAATGCAAAAGTTTGAGAACCACTGTTCTATTCAGTGGCTCCCAGCTTAAGGAGTGAGCTTGATCTCCAAAGTTCACCGATTTCAGTTCAGTCCAGCAAATGTCATCACCACCTGCTTCCCTGTGCTCTAGTGCAGAGTGACGTAATTTCCACTTCCTTATGCTTGGGGGCCCTGCAGCCGAACCCTTCCATCTTGTTTGCAAGCTTGTCTTTGTCTTGCAAAGCAAAGTAATTATTCCAAAATAAAGTCACTTTTATTTCAGAATAGTGTCGTCCAAATGGGGGAGTTATTCCAGAATAGCTATAGCAGAATAGTTATTCTGAAATAGCTATGTTTGTCAGTTTCTCCATGTTGACAGTCCCTAACCCATATGTAACCTTGCAACTCTTGTGCTTTCCTCTGGAGCCTGGCAAATTTGTCAGGATGTGGTTTGACACGCTAATGAGAATTGCACAGATATTGTCGGTGTGATTTTCCTTGGTTGCTGTCTCCTCTTTTGTGTTTGTACATGTGGAGACAAGATTAGTTGCTCTGTAAAACTTTAATTCTGGGGTTCCTCACTTAATGTGGAGACTTGTAAGTGGAAGTCAGTACAGCTTTATAGTTCCATTATTAAACATGCATCAACCATTGTTATTATGAAGTGTTTATTTTATTCACACAGTGTTAGAGTATGAATTGATTTTCTCCCAACAAGGGGGGTTTATGGGCCTTAAAGTTAGGTCTGCAAATAACTGAAAAGTGGTGAATATTTTACATGATGGCCTATGCCAAACCAGTGTGATTTCTCAGGTAACTTTCTGCGGGTGCTTGTCTTTCATTGAGTTTTGCACGTAGAGTGGACACCCTTCCGTTCCAGTTGTGCCGCAGTCAGTTCTGATTACGAGCCAAGGGCAATCCTGCAGCGTCTCAGAACAGTGGGTAGCTGTAGATAAACGATGGGCAGGCTGGCGCAAAGGGGCTGTAAGGCGGCAAGGATTTGGGCCTGGACTATTTCTGAATTCCATCCAATGCTCCGGCCCCAGTTCTGCACTGTATATGCTATGGCATAAAGGGTCTGGAAAGCGGCTAGATCCTCCTCGGCTGGGGGTTCTCCGGGTAATGTAATGATACTGTAGGCAGCCTTATCTCCGCTTCTCCGATACCCCTGGCATAGGGCATGCTGGGGGCAGAGAGGTTTGGCCACAGCATTTTGTATTCTGGTTATTCCGCACAGCAGAGTGGCTCAGAGGCAGCTGTGGGAAGCTGTCGTAAGTTAGAAAACCTGCCAGGGTGCCTCTCACTTACATGGAAGGCCGGATCCAGAATTCAGGAGGCGCAAAGGTGGCACGGGTCTGACTCTGTCTCTCTACCTTCCTCTGGTGGGGTAGGCAAAGAAGGGATTAAATGCTGTCACATGGAAGCACAATCAGTTCCAGCTTGTTAAGTAGCAGTTATTAGAGGGGAGGGAGGAAGGCACTGTAGAAGTTGCTTTGCTGGGGGAGATTGAATGAGAACATTAGAGCTCACCCTGCAATCTTGGAACCTGTTTGTTCTTGGGCTGGGCTAGAGGGGGAGAGTAGTTTCTCTCAAGCTTCAAATACAGGCACTTCTCTTAGCCCCTGACGCCATGATGAGGGATAGCCCATGAACTCAGAGCAGGACTCTCTCTGCCTCTCCTGGGCCTACTCTGGCTCAGGACACGTAGCCTAAGAGAATCTCATCCTTTCCAGGGGGTCTTTGTCTGGGCCCAAGAGAGGGCATTTTGTCAGGCCCCGAGTCCTGAAATGAGACGTTGGTAGGGGATGGCTGAGGTGGAGGGAATCGCTGATGATGGTATGGGGCCTGTGAAACCCTGGACCTGGGTTATTACCCTAAAACCCGGTAACTGTTCCTCTGAAATAAGTATAATGGCAGCCATCTTGGCGGACTGACCAGGGGTTGACCAAGGGCACTCTACAGCTGAAAGTCTCTGCAGCCAAACCTGTGTAGCCAGGGACTGCCGGAGCTGTACAGCCCCTGTAGCCTGAGCACTGAGGGGGACACAACACACACTGAGCATTCAGTCACACAAGGAAACCGCAGAGTTTCATGCCCTGCCGAGAAAGGGCCCTTTCTCACCTTTCCTGGTGGATCTGTTCTCAATAAATCTGCTGGCTCTTTGACTTCCGATGACTTTTATTTTTGAAAGCATGCTGCTGCCACATGAACTGCTCACACTTAGGGTGACCAGACAGCAAGTGTGAAAAATCCAGACTCCCGGGGAAGGGGGTGTTAATAGGCACCTATATAAGACAAACCCCCAAATATTGGGACTGTTCCTATAAAATCAGGACATCTGGTCACCCTACTCACACTTCCTTAGCGTGCTGTCAGCTCTCTCAGAGGTGCATTGATATATTTGTATTTGCTTGATGGTTAAAAATAGCAGCGGTTACTATTAACATACAGCAGTTTTGAAATCTCTCCGCTCTTAGCCCTGCTTCCATTTTACAGCTCTGCCGTAAGCCCTCCAGCTGCGGTTTAGGTGACATTCATAATCTTAACAACCTAATCAAAGCCCTGGATACAGCTGATCACACTCTCTACTGAAGCAATGACAAGCATGGGTAGGCACACTTATTTGCTTTCGGTCTGGGCCCAGCGTGGCAGGATGAGTCTATTAAATGATGACATTCTCCCTGTTTGTGAAGTGTTGCTTTGCTTCTGTAGAAATCACCCAGGGTTCAGTTCCTGGCCTGTTAATTTTTTCATTAATGATATTTATTCATTCCATCTTTCCCTCCCCACTCCTGCTTCATCTTGGTGGAGAATTGGGTTAATAATGCTTCCTTTGTCCCACCCTTTGGCTGTCCTGCCTATTTAGATCACTGGGTCTCAGCCCAAAGACTGTTTGCGGCCCAGTCAGCAAACAGCTGTAGCCCATGTGACATCCTCAGGGCCATACAGGTAGTTCATCTATTGTGTGGATGTGGCCCACGTAATACACACACAGCTGCATATGCGGCCCACAATGATAAATAGGTTGAGAACCACTGATTTCGATTGTAAGCTCTTCAAGGCAGGAACTGTCTCTAATTATTTGTATGTACAGCACCTGGAACAATGGGACCTGATCTCAGTTGGGGCCTCTTGGTGCAACCATAATAATCATTTAGTTCAAAACAGACCATCCATCCCTGCTTCTTATCTGTAAATTCTTTAGCGCAGCTGCCTGCTTTGTTGAGTGGTTATTGATGACTGATCATTAAGAATTTCCAATTCATTGCTGATTAAAATTCTGAGGTTTAAGGGTTCTAGTCCCAGAATCAGGCAAAAGAGAAGTAAGTTCAGTACCTGGTTGGGAATCCCAGTGTGCACAGAGACAACACTCACACTGAGGGCAAAGCAAAGCTTTAAATACTTGTATTAGGATAATTAGTAAAATGTTCCAACCCAAATGGGAATATAGCTGTTGTGAAGAATTAAGATTGTGTCCAGCTCCATCCCTTACATATACTCACAGTCTTCTCATGGAGACCTACTGTTGGGAGACAGGCAATGCTCTGTGAGTGTCCTACCCTGCCTCTGGCATGCCAAACCAGTCTGAGGGTCGAGATCGTGAGGCCTACATGGTGGCTGGCCAATTATGGGGCCTGGTGACTGCCATGAATATTCGTATGGATGCCAAGCCTCCTTTGTCCATAACTACTTTCCTCACTCTAATAATGTTGGGGTGTTCTTATCTGATAGGTTAGTGTATTAGTGACCTCAACTTATTATCATATACGTCAATTCATTGCCAAGGCAAGTTTCTGGTTGTACTCTTGAAGATACTCCTATCCTAAAGTATCCAAAAGCTGGTATCCGTTCATATTCCTGCAGTTACCTGATACCATTTTATATAAAAAGAAAAGGAGTACTTGTGGCACCTTAGAGACTAACACATTTATTTGAGCATAAGCTTTCATGAGCTAGAGCTCACTTCATCGGATACATCCGATGAAGTGAGCTGTAGCTCACGAAAGCTTATGCTCAAATAAATGAGTTAGTCTCTAAGGTGCCACAAGTACTCCTTTTCTTTTTGCAAATACAGACTAACTCGGCTGCTACTCTGAAACCTGTCATTTTATATAAAAATCTCCTAAACTTAATATTCTCAGTTCCCCAACAACTCAGAGTCACTGTTAGGTAACTCACTTATGCTAAGGCTCATAGGCTTCAAAGCCTGACGCTAACTACTTAAGCTAACTGTCTTACATTCTGTAGGCCTGTAGGTTTCTTGCATTACTGCTACCTAAAATACCTTGACGTTAGCTCAGCGGATGACAGTGCTGGAAAACCAATTTCTTTTTGCACGAAAAGGCACTGAAGGGAGCAAACAGCGTAAATCTGGCAGCTGTGGTGTCACTTGTTAATATTTCCCGCTCCGTCTGTTTGGACGGATTAGAAATTGCTACTCAGTTCTCAAATGGGGCCAAGTATAGCTGGTAATTCTTGCTGGGACTTTAACATCAGCATCTCAGCTCTACCAATTCTGATGGTTTCTTAGCAGTCACTAGGGGGCACCTTGCTCTCACATGTGATTCCAAGCAGGTTTAGTTCCAGATGTTGGAACTGTTTTGACTCTCAAATTGGGAGGTAAATAGCATTAACAATGTCAAACCATCACATTCAGACCAGGGATTAATCATTGTATTGTAGGGAAATAATGAGTGGATGTGGGTCTCTCCCAAGGACAGATCTCAAGGCCTGAGTGGCTGAATAGTTTTAATTAAACCAAACCAAAATTTTAGTTCATTAACTCTTGGAAGCTGATAGCTTCCTTTCCTGGCAACAGGGATTAGAATTTTCTTTTTTTTTGTACCTACAAAGAAAATACCCTTGGAAGTAGCCTGGCATGCAAGCCAGCATTATGGTGGCTGAAGTTGTGATTTTACTGTCAAGTCATCTAAACTTGCACTCTTTCGTTGATTTTTGTGTAGCTATCGAACGTTGTAGCAGCCAGCTGTGAAGAACAGATGTGCTGTAAGTGGAGCATAAGTACACCATCCTGAGCATAGAACTGTGAGCGAGGGCTAGGCTGAGTTTAAAACATAAGCAGAGGAATATCGGTAGGAGTAGGGAGGTGACACCGTCACTGTGTATGAGAGCACTGCTGGAATACCGTGGCCAGGCTTTACAAAGGGGAGTGGAAAACCTGCCGTGGGTTCAAGATTGATTCAAGCTCTGGAAAACCTGCCACCCAGTGAAAGACCTAAAGAACTTGATCTATTTAAGTTATTGATGAGAAAGTTACAAGGTGACTGGATCACTATCTATGACAGCTAGTCAAAATTTTCCATTCAGAGTGTTTTTTTCTGACCCAAAAATGACTCTGATGTCAAACCAGATATTTTTGTGGGAAATGTCTCATTTTGATGTGTGGGTTTTGGGTTTTTTTTCAGGTTGAAAAATTAATAAAGAAAGAAAGTTTGGAGGCAAATATTGGTGAAAACAAAAGCATTTTTCCTTTTCATCAAATTTCTTTGCGGAAACAGAAAACGTTTGCTGGCCAGCTCTTGTAAGTACCTACACAGGGAGATAACAGGGCTTGGTCTGCTAGCACAGGGAGACAGAACAAGATCCAACAGCTGGAAGCTGAATCTAGAAAAATTCAAACTGGAAATAAGATGTAAAAGTGTCTGCTGTAAATTGACTACAAACTCCCATCCCCAATCTGATTAACTTCGCTGTTTCAGAACGAGGAAGGCTATAATAATGTTCAGTACAGGACTGACTCAGGTAATGAACTGAACTCCTTGGCTCTACATCCCAGTAGAAACATGAGCTGTGATACCCAGATTCCTAGCCCTATGCGCACAGAACGCACCTGATGCCCTGTTGAACCGGTCACATTGGACGTTTGTTCCTGAGGCATTCCATTTGCACCTGCTTCCTCTGTCTCACCCCTCCTAAATTAAGAATGACCAGCTTGTGACATCACTGAATTGCCCTGGAGACGATGGTGACATCACAAACAGGAGATTAAGACTATGTCTAGGTCGGCAAAATTTATCGACCATAGTGACATACCAGCACTCCCAGCTACCTTCGAGACACCACTGACTTCCTGAGGAAACTACAATCCATTGGTGATCTTCCTGATAACACCATCCTGGCCACTATGGATGTAGAAGCCCTCTACACCAACATTCCACACAAAGATGGACTACAAGCCATCAAGAACACTATCCCCGATAATGTCACGGCTAACCTGGTGGCTGAACTTTGTGACTTTGTCCTTACCCATAACTATTTTACATTTGGGGACAATGTATACCTTCAGATCAGCGGCACTGCTATGGGTACCCGCATGGCCCCACAGTATGCCAACATTTTTATGGCTGATTTAGAACAACGCTTCCTCAGCTCTCGTCCCCTAACGCCCCTACTTTACTTGCGCTATATTGATGACATCTTCATCATCTGGACCCATGGAAAAGAAGCCCTTGAGGAATTCCACCATGATTTCAACAATTTCCATCCCACCATCAACCTCAGCCTGGTCCAGTCCACACATGAGATCCACTTCCTGGACACTACAGTGCTAATAAACGATGGTCACATCAACACCACCCTATACCGGAAACCTACTGACCGCTATTCCTACCTACATGCCTCCAGCTTTCACCCTGACCACACCACACGATCCATCGTCTACAGCCAAGCTCTGCGATACAACCGCATTTGCTCCAACCCCTCAGACAGAGACAAACACCTACAAGATCTCTATCAAGCATTCTTACAACTACAATACCCACCTGCGGAAGTGAAGAAACAGATTGATAGAGCCAGAAGAGTTCCCAGAAGTCACCTACTACAGGACAGGCCTAACAAAGAAAATAACAGAACGCCACTAGCCGTCACCTTCAGCCCCCAACTAAAACCCCTCCAACGCATTATTAAGGATCTACAACCTATCCTGAAGGATGACCCAACACTCTCACAAATCTTGGGAGAAAGGCCAGTCCTTGCCTACAGACAGCCCCCCAACCTGAAGCGAATACTCACCAACAACCACATACCACACAACAGAACCACTAACCCAGGAACCTATCCTTGCAACAAAGCCCGTTGCCAACTGTGCCCACATATCTATTCAGAGAACACCATCACAGGGCCTAACAACATCAGCCACACTATCAGAGGCTCGTTCACCTGCACATCCACCAATGTGATATATGCCATCATGTGCCAGCAATCCCCTCTGCCATGTACATTGGTCAAACTGGACAGTCTCTACGTAAAAGAATAAATGGACACAAATCAGATGTTAAGAATTATAACATTCATAAACCAGTCGGAGAACACTTCAATCTCTCTGGTCACGCAATCACAGACATGAGGGTCGCTATCTTACAGCAAAAAAACTTCAAATCCAGACTCCAGCGAGAAACTGCTGAATTGGAATTCATTTGCAAATTGGATACTATTAATTTGGGCTTGAATAGAGACTGGGAGTGGCTAAGTCATTATGCAAGGTAGCCTATCTCCCCTTGTTTTTTTCCTACAAACCTCCCCCCCCCCAGACGTTCTGGTTAAACTTGGATTATTGCTGTGCACATTGTAAGATGAGCTATTGCCAGCAGGAGAGTGAGTTTGTGTGTGTGGTTTTTGGAGGGGGGTGTGTGTGGGGGGGGGGGTGAGAAAACCTGGATTAGTGCTGGAAATGACCCACCTTGATTATCATGCGCATTATAAAGAGAGGTTTCAAAGAGGGATGGGCTATTACCAGCAGGAGAGTGAGTTTGTATGTGTGTCTGTGTGTGTGTGTGTGGGGGGGGGGAAGAGTGAGAAAACCTTGATTTGTGCTGGAAATGGCCTTCCTTGATGATCACTTGATGATCACTTTAGATAAGCTGTTAGCAGCAGGACAGTGGGGTGGGAGGAAGTTTTGTTTCATGGTCTCTGTGTGTATATAATGTCTTCTGCAGTTTCCACGATATGCTATGCATCCGATGAAGTGAGCTGTAGCTCACGAAAGCTCATGCTCAAATAAACTGGTTAGTCTCTAAGGTGCCACAAGTACTCCTTTTCTTTTTTCTTTTTATAAATTACACCAACATTTCTGCAGAAAAGGACCTGGGGATTATAGTGGATGAGAAGCTGGATATTAGTCAGCAGGGTGCCCTCGTTGCGAAGAAGGCCAACGGCATATTGGGCTGCATTAGTAGGAGCATTGCCAGCAAATCGAGGGAAGTGATTATTCCCCTCTATTTGGCACTGGTGAGGCCACATCTGGAGTATTGCGTCCAGTTTTGGTCCCCCCACTACAGAAGGGATATGGACAAATTGGAGAGACTCCAGCAGAGGGCAACGAAAATGATCAGGGGGCTGAAGCACATGACTTACGAGGAGAGACTGAGGGAACTGGGGCTATTTAGTCTACAGAAGGGAAGAGTGAGGGGAGATTTGATAGCAGCCTTCAATTACCCAAAGGGGGGGGTTCCAAAGAGGATGGAGCTAGGCTGTTCTCAGTGGTGGTAGATGACAGAACAAGGAGCAATGGTCTCAAGTTGCAGTGGGGGAGGTCAAGGTTGGATATTTGGAAACACTATTTCACTAGGAGGGTGGTGAAGCTCCAGAATGGATTACCTAAGGAGGTGGTGGAATCTCCATCCTTAGAGGTTTTTAAGGCCCAGCTTGACAAAGCCTTGGCTGGGATGATTTAGTTGGGGTTGGTCCTGCTTTGAGCAGGGGATTGGACTAGATGACCTCCTGAGGTCTCTTCAAACCCTAATCTTCTGCGATTCTATGACATAAGTGTTTGTGTGCACAACACTATGCTGATGGGCGAGCTCTTCCCCCGTTGGGATAGAGCATTCTCACTGTACTAGCTGCAGCACTGCACATAGAGACATACCTTAAGCCCTCGAGGGGGCTGGTTGAAACAAAGGTTCTGGCTCCTTGCAAACATCCCTAGTGACACAAACAAACCTGGGGAGAGAGAAATACAGAACGTGCAGAACTGATGTATGTGGAGAACTGTCTCAAGCTAGGAAGCTTTCCAATATTTCCCGTGAGGCACCAGTGGGGTTTCCAGTCTAACCAGTGATCCCACAGCCCTCTTGCTGTGCAACATTCATTGGCAGAGATAACCGTGCTTCCTGATTTGCTGGCTCCAGGAGATGATCCAGCAACTTTGTTGAATGTCAGACTAGCCCCTGGGAAGAATGCTTCCACCCCAGACAGGGGCAATCCTGTCTAAATGAGGACTGGACCATGCCACTACTTGCTTTTGTGCTGCAGCAATAACCTGTCTCCAGTCTGCATCTGTAGCAACTCTTCAACTCATTCTGGCCTTGATCTTCCTTGTTTCCTGTCAGAGTCCTCCAGTTCCCTTGTTGTTTGGGTGCTCAGGGCAGTTCCACACCAGCTTCTGCATCTTTGAAGGGATGTGATAATTGTGGGAGGGCCCAAGGGAGGAGACTGGAGGAAACATGACTGATGAGAAACCTCACTGTCCCTTTGTATTTCACTACATTTTCCAAAGATCCTAAAAAGAAAAGGAGGACTTGTGGCACCTTAGAGACTAACCAATTTATTTGAGCATAAGCTTTCGTGAGCTACAGCTCACTTCATCGGATGCATAAAGTGGAAAATACAGTGGGGAGATTTATATACACACAGACCGTGAAAAAATGGTTGTTTATCATACACATTGTAAGGAGAGTGATCACTTAAGATGAGCTATTACCAGCAGGAGAGTGGGGTGGGGGGAGAGAGAACCTTTTGAAGTGATAATCAAGGTGGGCCATTTCCAGCACATTTCCAGGAGTTAACAAGAACGTCTGAGGGACAGTGGGGGAGGGGGAATAAACAAGGGGAAATAGTTTTACTTTGTATAATGACTCAACCACTCCCAGTCTCTATTCAAGCCTAAGTTAATTGTATCCAATTTGCAAATCAATTCCAATTCAGCAGTCTCTCCTTGGAGTCTGTTTTTGAAGTTTTTTTGTTGAAGAATAGTCACTTTTAGATCAGAAATCGAGTGACCAGAGAGATTGAAGTGTTCGCCGACTGATTTATGAATGTTATAGTTCTTGACATCTGATTTGTGTCCATTTATTCTTTTACGTAGAGACTGTCCAGTTTGGCCAATGTACATGGCAGAGGGGCATTGCTGGCACATGATGGCATATATTACATTGGTAGATGTGCAGGTGAACAAGCCTCTGATAGATCCTAAAGGAACTTCATTGCGGTGGGCAGGGAATCAAGAAATGATTGAGAGGCAAAAATGAAGCAGCAGTAAACACACATACACAAAAGCAGAGCTGGCAACAACTTTGATTTAACTTTATTGAATCAACTCCCGTTTTTGCTGAATGTTTACAGTTGTTTCCCTCCATTGGGAAGTGTGAGTGACAGTTGCTTTGGTGAATGGAGGGCTAAGGTTTCTGCTAATTCCCCTTCCCAGCATCCCCTGCTGAAATTTCTGTGTAGTCAGTGGCACCACTCCCCAGCCAACCACAACAGAGATCCCTATTTCTGAAACAGAGATCCTTTGCAGTGTTCCATGCAGTAGGATTTAACCCTTAAATAGCACTTTTCATCTGCTGATCTAAAGGAGCTTTGCAAAGGGGGATCATTATCTGCATCTCATGGGGGGAAACCGAGGCATGGAGAGTTGAAATGACTTGCCCAAGATCACTGGCAGAACCAAGAATAAAACCCAGGTGTCATGACGCCTAGTCCAGTGCCATATCCACCGGGGTACACGACTTCCCTATAGTTCCTACCTCTGGTATCGTTCAGAGAGTTTTACCTTCACCTTGCACCTCCTAGTGCTAAATAACACGCATTTAAGCTTGGAGTGGGGACAAGTGCTTGCTTTGTCTTGACTGGGGTTCTCAGGTGATATAATAATAGATGTAATTAATAATCTTCGGTGCAAGGACTTTGTCTTCCAGCATGGGATTTTCAAAGTTGCCTAGGGGAATTAGGCACTTAATTCCTCTTCGTTTTAATGAGATTTGGGCACCCAGGTTCATTAGGCAGCTTTGCAAATCTCAGCCCTACAAAGGTGTGGGCAAAGTACCAGGTGCACCTCTGATGATCTAGAATGATGATAATTATAGTAGATGAAGAGGTGGCAAAGGAAGATGCTCTTGAGGAGGAGGAGGGTGGCATGATGAAGGTTACACTATGTATTGTCCCATCAGCATCAGGAGCAGAGGGAACGTAGGTGGTGAATAATGCCCTTGTGACTCAGGTTACTACAGCTCAGTTCTAAGCAATATTTCGTATCAGTGTTAAGTAAACCATAAGCTGCGCCAGCTAAACGTGTTGCCTTGAGCTGAGTTTTATATAAAGCAAGTAAGTGACGGAGATGGACAGCAGAATGACTCCCACTAATGTGAATTTTTACTTCAGGTGCATTTAGCAGAGTGAAGTCCATAATTAAGTCTTTGGGGCATGTTAAATGCTAAAAAATTCCTGTGCTAAAAATATTGTATTTAGCATGCAAATTGTCTGTAATGCCATAGTACCCTGACAGCTCAGATTTATTTTCTCCAGACAAAGAGAAATTATTAGTTTGTAGGTGCCACTAAATTGTTTGTCATCATCAAACCTAACTGAAGGCAATAAGCCTTTGGAAACAGGTTGACTCTGTTTTATAAGTAAAGGATTTTAATTTTTTTCAGCTTTCTACCCAGCTCGTGCATGCAAAGGTTGTCGTGACTAAGCCAATGGCTGTGGATTACTATCTTGAGCACTCTAATATACAGAATCAACAAAAAGACATAAAAAGTCCATTGTGAAGAGCAAGTGCTGTTTCAGGGAGAACTTAGACAAATGTTGGCTGCCTTTCTGTTTAGGCTATTCCTCTTTTATTTAGTCTGAGCTTGTCCCCTAGAGGTCTCTGTGTGTGTGTGTGTGTGTGTGTGTGTGTACAGGAGAAGGGGCCTGGAGAAACTTGAGCACATCTATCCATCCTCCCTCACCACCGTGGTATCTAGGCACCTAGACTCAGTCTAGAAGCAGAGAGAGACAGAATTCTGGACATAGTGAGATGGAGGAGGGGGGAAAAACAAAAGATGAGTAGTCTGAGAAGGGGAGTGAGTCTGAGAAGAACGAGAACTAGACAGTAAAAGTTTAGGGGCAGGGACCATATTTTTGTTCGATGTTCGATTAACCTAGTATAATGGGGCCCTGATGCCTGATTTGGGTCCCTAGGCGCTACCACAATATGATGAGTGGTGCTGCTACTTAATAAATACCAGGAAGTGCGGCACCTCCTGGTAAAGAGAACAACACAAACGTGTCATCACATGTGGCTCGTGCACCAGTCACTGTGCAGTTTGCTTTTACCAGTCGTATGGAATTATAACACGACTATGTGAAATTTACCATTGTCTATGTATGAGTCGTAACAAATGTATATTCCTGAACCTTTAGGAAGAGAGACAGTTTCTCAGGATATTTTCCCCGGAGTTTTTTTTTTTAAATCACTGAAGAAACTTCTATGAGATTAAATCATCCAGTGGGACCTATTGTAATTAGTTTGCTCTTTAATCAGGAGGAATAGAATGATAATATCATAATTGCAGTGGAAACCAGCGGAGAGACTACAGAATACTGTGCAGGATACATCTGCTTCTAGATAATAACGTGTGCAACTATTGCAAACAGCCACACTGATCTTCAGTGAACTGTTAACAAAGAGAGAGAAAGGCAGGACCAAGGATTCTCATTAAACAGGACTTCAGCTTTGCTCATTAATAAGGAACCATAAATATGACCATAACCAGGCTTTGCTCATTAATAAGGAACCATAAATATGACCATAACCAGGACCATTACAGTTCCTTCTGGCTTGAATTCACCTTTAACAATCCCTGCCTCTCAGTAAGGAAGAAATCAAGTCTTCTCATTAGGGTGATGTGAAAAAAATCTCATTGCCTTCACCACCAGCAGCACACACAAACATTTCCACAGGTCCCAGAAAAGCAAAATGTTTTAGATGTGATATAAAGGACAGGGTCATCTTGTCTACAAGGCTGAGGCCAGCAATAGGCGCCAGGAAGTCCCAAATTCTAATCCCGCTGCTGACGCTGACTCTGTCCTTAGGTTTGGAAAAACGACTTCACTTTTCTTATTCTTATTTATTTGTACTGCAGTAGCATCTAGAGGCCTCAGTCACGGACTAAGGCCCTCTTGTGCAGGATACTGTACGAACACAAAACAAAAAGATGTTCCCTACCCTGCATTTGAATTTATCCTCTGTAAAATGGGGACAATAATAGTTTGATGGTTGTGAAGATTGTCATGTTTGTAAAGTGCTATAATTTCCCCCCGCCCCCACAACATATGGGGATTTTGTGTGAAAATCAATGCAGGGCATCTGAGTTGCAGGGAGTCCTGCCGGGCAGATAAGAATTGAGGGTCACTGGAGTGAACGGAGAGCTGGTCTGTTGCTGACCTGCGCCCCTTCCCACGGAAGAGAAGCTTGTCACCTCGGAGATGTACAGGTACAAAGATCAGAGAGGGGTCTGTTACAACAGCTCCTCTGCTTCACGTGGGTGCGGGGGCTTCTCTCCTTTAGTATTAATATTCCAGGTAGCTTGCACCACAAAGTTTTCATCTGGATTCAGAATCCAGTTTGTCAGTCTGCCTCTGGGTCAGGTCCACCTTGAGATGCATCTCACCTGGGGTAAAATTGACCCCTATTTGGAATGAGGCTTTGACACTAAAGTCCACTTCCTTTCAAGACTTACATGAGGCATAGGCCTTGCTCTGTCCCTCTGCACAGAGGTGAATGTCACCCAGGGAGATGATCAGTAAGGATGGTGTATTTTTACATTATGAAGGAGCTTTTCACGCATTTCTTGCTGCTTTGTTGGTCTCCACGGCCAATATTTTATTTGCTTGCTTGGCACTTTCCTGCTTTGAAATTGCTAATATTGTTGGAAAATCGAACGGTGGGCTTTTTTACACAAAATGCATTGATTTTTTTTTTTATTGTTTCAGTCTTTTAATTAAGACCAGGCTGGGTTGATTCCCACCACTGGGTTAACTCATTTGGTGGAAAATAGAAGGATTGGGGGAGAAAAGAACAGATAATTTCCTTCTCTATCTGTACCCTGCTCCTGAGATCTCTTGAGGTAGCATTTCCAATTTCTTGGTCAGAAAAGGATTTCATGGCTTCCTGTGCTTTTGAAAGAACCACTTTTTTTTCTCTTGCACATAATCCTGTTAATGTAACTGTATAAAAGCTCTCCTAATTGCTGTGCATTGTCACACCAGTGTTGAGGAGCAATAAGCCAGGGACTGTTTGGTTGCAACATTTTGCTCAGGCAGCATCAAGTAACACCTGATTGGTGGGAGGTAAATAAAGTGTTGCCAGGATAAACCAGTGCTCCATCTCTGCCCTCTAGTCTGATTCCATCTTCAAGACCTATTGCTGCTAGGGGCGTGGGTCCTTTTCCTATTCCTGTGTCCTGCTCTGGGCTGAGAATAGCTTTGGATGGCTGGAGGGATCACCTTTTCGTTAAAATCTATAGCTGCTGACAGACCTCAAAAGATCATGTTCAAATAAGCTTTGAAATCTATGCTGTAACCATCTACAGCAGTGGTTTCCATGCTGGGATCACGCCTTCCTTCCCCCCTACCCCCGCTTTATTTAACAATACTGGAAGCACCTATATTACAACTCCCTGACCTCTGCTTGCACAGGAAAATGCATGTATTGGTAACATGGGGAAATAGACCTAGAACCAAGGGGAATTCATTGCAAAGGGCCTACAGCAAGAAATGGTCTTGACCTGCAAAATTTGAGAATTACCCATACATAAAGAATGAATGAGTCAAATAAGAAGGTGCTGTGTTGAACTGTAGTTAAGAGGCCCAGGACAAATTAATCACATTGAAGCTGATGGAATTATGCCAGAGATGGTGGATTTGGTCGTCTTTTCTCTTTTTTGATATAAAACCAGAAACGACATTCAATTTGTTCTCCACACCTGCAGGAGGCTCCCCCTCTGCTGAAGCCAGAAGCGTGTGAGGTTCCAGCCAGTATCTCTTTCTACAGGGCATTTAATAGCTTTAAAATTGACAGATGATTTTAATTTGCGGGGTCTGTATGTGTGTGTGGACTATTGCAATAATCCAGACTATCCTGATCCTGAATTAAACTCCAGCAAGACCCATTTCCATGGAATTTTATTAATTTTACTGGATATTCTTTACAGTGATATTACAAAATATATAGTGAACTGGGTACAAAAATGACAGCGTGGATTTGGCAGCCCCAGGGTCGGCTTAGTGAGATGGTGTTGGTGACAGCTTCTCAAGTGGTTAAACCACGAAGCACAGAGACAAGGGGGTGGGGGAGATGCTGGAAACAAACAGGGGGAAAAGCTCTCATTTTCCAGACCAGAGTCCACACTGAACCCAGGAGCAAGTCTAGCTAGAGACTCTTTCAGAACCTTTCAATTTCCCTCCCAAAGCCACCA
Source organism: Natator depressus (assembly GCF_965152275.1). NCBI lineage: Eukaryota > Metazoa > Chordata > Testudines > Cheloniidae > Natator > Natator depressus. The sequence continues at coordinate 15,659,402 of NC_134255.1, forward strand.
CGGTCAGATTACAAAGGCCCTTAACTCACGGTGGTGAACGGTTACTCTCAGGAGTAGTTCCTCTGAAGACAATGGGATTGTTCATGAAAGCAACTACAGCTCATCAGTGTGAGTCAGTGGCTTAAGATCTGCTTATAGTGAAGTTACTGGCCTTTAGAGTGATGGCTGAGACTTAGAACCTAATACACAACTCTGCTTTCTCTCCCTACAAGCGTCAGTGCAGAGTCATAAGGGAAGGGGCAAGCCAGGATGGCCAATGAAGAGTAGCTTCCCTCCCTGTTTGATTAAACCCATGCTACAGGGTCCAAATTCAGCCTGGAGGTCCAACTCTGATGACTTCACTGGAGTTACACCAGGGATGGACATGGCTCCAGGGGCCTTCTCTTTCACCTTGTCCTCGTGCCACTATACGAATGACACCATCACACTGCAGCTAACTTTGTACAATAACTTGTAACTTGGAGATGAAAATCCTGGCAGGTGGACATGGCTTTGAATGGTGACGATGAGTACCCTTTGAATCATAGCACGCGCGTACCATGCAAGACAAGGTGTCCTTTCTTTGTTTCTCTCTTTATTTATGGTTTTTTTGGCTTGGGCTTCTGTTCAATTCCTCCTATTTATTCATATTTACATTTGTGTTATGACACCATATGTGATACAGGTTTCCCTTCTCCTCCTGCACCCACTTCCCCAGGACCCATATGTCTGTAGATATCAGATCGTGTCTGATGGCAGAACCTTCTTAGCCCAGTTGGCACCTCTCTAAGTCTTTGTCTGAAGGCTTCAGCAGTTTGATACTGGACTGGTCAGCTGGAGGTGATGGCAAAGCCATTGCATGGAGTTCCTGTGAGCTCTGGCTTTCTGGCTCCTATTGCAAAGCAGAAAAGATGTCGGTGTCTTTGGTGAGAATTGTATCAATGACGTTAACATGTGAGCAACCAGCACAGGGACCAATCACTGTCCTCCGCTAGCTCTGCTAATGTCCACAATTAATGCACTGGAGGTCAGTTGGCCACAGGCAGGTATCAGATGAGTGTCTTAGTTTTTGCTTCTGTATCTTCAAAGACAGTGTGAGAGTACCTCTTAAAACTGCCCTTTGGGTTGATCTCTGAGTCCAAAGGTCACCTTAAGGATAAGAGAGAGCATCCCACTTGAAGCCACCCATTACATCCCAGCTATAATGGTGTGTAGGCATGGCACTGTCTTAACACATGGGCCTATGGCCCTATATAAGAACACTGGGCCTCCTCATGACTCCCTATTCACCTGTGTGTGTGTATGTGATGTGTGCATGGCATCATCTTGCTCTCAGGCTTTATTTAGCAATGGAGGATCTTCATGAAGGCCTTGCGGAACTCAATGTTGAAGGTGGTGTAAATAATTGGGTTGACGGCGCTGTTGACATACCCGAGCCACGTGAAGGCACTGTACATCGCCGGTGGGATGTTGCAGTTGCAATGCATGTTCAGGATGTGGGTGATGAAAAAGGGGAGCCAGCATATGATGAAAACACCTGGGAAATAAGGAAAGAATCGGGTTTGATTGCACTGAGCTGTCATTTTAACCCTGGAAGATTTGTACAGGTGCTCAATACTCTCTGAGATCCAACAATTAAGCCCCTTATGGTGATAAAAGAAAGTTGCTTCCTGCAGGGGTGTAGGTCTTGTGCCTTGCTATCCTATTTCTAAATCCGTGGCCCTTAAGTATCTAAGCACTAAATGTTTTCTCAGTTGTTGTAAGTTGATTGACTTCAAAGCAGTTACACCAGCAGAGAATCTGGCCCTCAGAACTGCCAGTCCTGTTTCTGACTTCACTGCCATTTGGAACATAATTGGGATGCATTATAAATCATCTGAGCCTCTTGCCAGCCTTTGCCAATCAGCAGCCAGTATTCCTCAGAGTCGGGCAATACCCTGAGTTAGATGAGGTTGTCCTCTTATGCTGCTCTGAGAGGGAGAACCGTGGCTGGCCTTCCTACTGGTGTCATGCTGCCTGGTTGCACAGGTGTTTCACCTAACTTATCCAGAGAAACCTGCAATAAGGCCCTCACCTTCAGTACGCGACACTCTGTCTCCAGAGACCACTTTAAAGTATCCTCACACCCCTCCTTTCACCTTGCATATTTGCCCTTATTTGACACTTCCTTCTTCCCTCTGAGCATTGCCCGCTATGCTCCTCCTCGTATTTCCCCACATGTTCCACCAGCAGGTGCACTTCTCTCTGCCTATGTGACTAACAAAATAGTTCTCACTGGACATTCCCATTAAAAGACCAGTCCTGGGAATCCAATGGACTACAAAGGAGGCCAAATTGAGCTCTTACCAAGCACAATGGCTAGCATCTGGGTGGCTTTCTTTTCCTTCTGCTGCGAGAGTTTCCTCCTGCTCAGGATCTTGAGGGAAGTCCTTGTCTTGCCATTGGGCATGGACTGGATCTCGAAGACCTTGGCCGTCTTTGGGTTGTCTTTGGCATGCCCATTCTTCTCCGTTTTCGTGGGGCTGTCCAAGGGCAAATCCAGGGTGGAATTGATGCACTGGTTGGAAGTGGCTGGCATGACCAATTGGTGGTTACTCAGCAGGGCTGGTTTGTGTTTGGTTTTTTCAGGGGGGCTGGTACTGGACACCATCTCCATCTCCATCTCCTCCACGTGATTCACTGCCTCCTGGACAAGGATCAAAAAACCCCAACATAAAGATAGATAAATATGCAATTGGAGCAAAGGAGTGATACTGTCTTCTGTGAAGGGAGCAGGAGTACTACTTGGGCCTTGATGAAGAAGAGATTAACCTCAGCTCAATTCCTCATCTCCTCCTTTTGCAGAGATGGTCAGGGGAAGGGCTATCAATTGGCTGTGTGGGAGGCAGAGAGGGGAGAATGCCTTTGGGAAGGTTGGGGTGATAGGACAAGGGGGAAGCTCCAAACTGGGGGAGTGTTTCTGTTGGCTCATTTCTTTGCTTATGTTCCCTTATTTGTATCGCTTTTATGTGTACATTATTCTGAAAGGAACTGGCCTTTCTGACTCTGACAATGCTTATTTGGTTCTTCTGAGTCATTTCGCTATCTTATAGGGGTTGTCAAAGGGGAGAACCTACCAGCCTCAGATCTAGAGCTGGCTGAAGATTTTCTGTCAGAAGGACGTTTAAATGGAAGATGGCTTTTTTTCCTAAACAGAAATATTCCTGGGAAATGTCCATTTTCAATTATTTTATTCAGGTTTTCATAACAAACCAAAGAATTTATGTCTCAAAATATAAAAAACACCTAGAAGGTAAATAAAAAGATCTCCAAATTGATAATTGCCTTAAAAATCATGATATTTTTAACAATCTCATGATGTTTGGGGGAAGGTGGAGGAACTGAGTCCTGATATTTTAACTCTGGAGTTGCCGATACTGCAGTTCAAATAGCTGGCTTTCTTTGGGGAAAGGGAAGAGCACCCTTTAAGTTTTGATGCTGCATAGGAATTCCCTTTGTTAACACAGAACTTTTCTTTCTTAGGCTAGGGGGAAGAAACCCACCCTAAATTCATTCTGCACCATGCAAAGGCAAACGGAGAAAGAGCTTGTGCTAGAGTGCCGACAGTCCTCTGTGACACTTACCACTTTCCGCTTATGAACTGGGAAACTCCCGTTGGACTTGACAATAACAGTGCAGAGCTTCACATCTTCTGGGTGAGTGCATTTGTCCTACGGGGGAAGCATCAGCACACAGGTTACACAAGCAGATGGGAATTAGGAGGGGATGTGGCAATTTAAACACAGGGCACTGAGCAGAAACAAATAGCTGTGAGTAGGAAGGTAAGAAGTCTGGAAAATTACTCCGAGGAGTGAATGATGGTGGTTCCCAGGGACTCTCAGCTCTTTTCTCACCACAAGAAAGACACTTTAAGGACCTTTGTAGCTCCTCAATCCAGCCCCACTCTCTGTCTCCATATTGCTCTGTTTGACTAGAACCTGGCTTTTGAGGGAAATGCTGAGAGACAGTTTGGAGATGGCTTCTCTCCGGTTACAAGTCCATATTAATCATTTTTCACTTCCTACTAAAATGGGAATTTGTGACAAGTGTCCTCATGGCCCACGCACACTTTGCTGGACTCCGCTAATGTGTGTGCCTCAAGGCACTGCTGTCAGTCGCGGGCGTGCCACGCAAGCCATGCGCTCTGCAGGCCAGACACGCATGCACTGCTTGTGAAATATCAAGAGCTGTGTTCTTACATGTGTCTGTCTGGGCCTGCCGTCACCGTGGTGCCAGAGCACATCCCAAAGGTTTCCTTGTTTGTGAACCATGTTGAAGTTGCTAACTAGTGGACGGCCCTGCAAGAGGGCAATAGCCCTCCCTGTGGACACTACTGTAGTGGCAAATTATCTGCACAACCATCTATTGCTCAGTACCGTAACGTGGGCAGACACCAGCTACCACCACGGCCAAATTTGGAGAGAAAGGAAGAGTCAGCTAGCTCAGCCCTAAAAGTAAATGGTGGCCAGGAAAGAAGGAAGTGGGAGGTTGTTGAAGTCCTTGATTGAAGTTTTGAAAACTGCATAGGGGTTTTAATTATAGGATCATAGGACTGGAAGGGACCTCGAGAGGTTATCTAGTCCAGTCCCCTGCACTCATGGCAGGACTAAGTATTATCTAGACTATCCCTGACAGGAGCTCATCTAACCTGCTTCTAACCTAATCTTGTGTCGTCTATTAATTTTAAGGCTAAATTCCCTGGGCTGCTTTGAAAGGCCCAACCTTTGGTATTCTATCCCACAGAGCTAGCGTAAAGATATTTCAATTTCTCTTACAGGATGCAGGCCTCTAGATTTCTTGTGTTGCTGCTAAATAAAATATCTGTAAGCTAGCTCCCCAAGCTACAGTTTGAAGGAATAAATTCCAACAGGATGGTGAGAGATTGTGTCCACCATCCGGTCATGGAATAGAGGGATCTACTCAGAGTGAAAGAATAAAAGTACCCTCGCTTCAAGCCCTTGCTGGATATCTTAAACCCAACTCAGACTCTGCAGAGCTGAAGCAAACATGGGTGGCTTGGGTGAAGCAGAGCCAACCACAGACTTGTTGATGAAACATCCTTGGAAGTCAGGAAAGATCTGGGAAGCTTCCCCGTGGCCATCCAGGACTCCCAAAAGGCATAAGACACGATATCCATCCTCACAATCCACTGTTTCATTCAGACCAAGCAGCGTAAATGGGGAGGGAACGGGGGAAGCATTAGGAAAAGAATGAGATCAGGAAGGAAAGAAGATGGCCATGGGGAGAGGGGGTTGGGGTCTGGTTACCTTCAGCGGTGCCTGCGTGTCAGAGTCCAGGCCGTGGGTGTTGCGCTTGGTGTTGACGCGCTTCCTGCGTTTACGGAGCACTACGTAAATCTGCACGTATACCAGCAGGGTGACAATGAAGGGAACGTAGAAGGAGACGATAGAGGAATACACAACAAAGGCAGGATTGGCAATGATACACTCATTCTTGTCTGGAAGACACAAGAGATTGCAGGAGCATCGTCCCAACTGTTAGGAGCTAGAACCAGCACTTCTCTCTCTCTCTCACCCACCACAGGAGCCACAAGAACACCCCCACCGGGGGATGGGAACAGCTGCTCTCCCATCTTCCTCCAGAAATAATTTCCAAACCAAGAGCGGGATTGTCACAATGAGTCATATACCCAACTCTGCCTGCAAGTCCATGGGAGCTGGGTGTCTCAGCACCCTAGGCTCCTTTGAAAATCACAGGCCAAGCCCTAAACCAAGGGAAAACAGGTTTATTTCTCACGCAGTTAGTGCAGGTGTCAGGTGCTGGATTGAGAGCTGGAGACTGAAATTCTCTAGCTAGCCACACAATTGCAGCGGTGCAAACTTCCCAGACTGCTTCCCACCAAGGAGCCGCATCTCCAGCTGTAGGAATTGAGAGGGGAATGCAGTCTCTATAGACCTTTCAGTCCTTGGGCTCTCTTTTAAGACTGCCCAATAGCTATTATTGGAGGGGGAGGGGTTCTGATGTGGACACCTGTCCTACAGGAACGGGCCTGAGCCCAACGCCTTTCAAGCAGATCACTAAGAGGTGAGTCTACACCTGACGAGGGATCATTTGCTACCAACCTGAGCCAAACACCAAGCAGTGACCTGTACGTGAAAGGCTCCATCATTCCCATACCATAGACCATCCAGTTTCCCTAAAATACACTCCTAGTCAGCAACCTTTATCTTGTGCTGCTGTCCAATGGAGCTGTCTGGTTATTTGTAAGGTGCCCATCACTGCGGCAGATTTTAAGACATAAGGTTACCTCTTCTTTTTGGGTGCTGATGCTGGCTAGTGCTGTGCAAGTTTCTTCTACAGAAGCCTGAGGACAAGCATCAACCCTGATTTATCGGGGGATATAGGTCTGGCAGCGCAAGAGTTGCAACAGATTCAGGGCTGTTTGATTGGCAGAGGGGTGCATGCACCAAAATCTTAACTCTTAGTATTCATTATTCAGCCATGTTAATTCCCTCCTCATAATACAAATTTCTCTGGGACCCACTGAGGCAGAAGAGAGCATGAAACACACACAGTAGCCAGCCGCAGACGGCATTATGCTCACCTGTGTTGCTGAGACCAAATAGAAGTGGGCAGGAGATGGCAAACGACAGGACCCAGACCACGGAGATCATGACAGTGACTCTGCGCCTGGAGCTGTAATGTGTGTTATAAAGCATTGGCATTGCTACTGCGGTGTACCTGCATGCAGCATGGAGACAAAGACCCGGCATGTTAGTTCACTGCCAGTGCTGAGAGACCATCTGCGAATGTACCGTTAGTAAATCTGGAGAATTGCTCCAGAGAGATCACAGGGGCAGGTTCAGCTATAGAAGATCTCCAGGAACTGAGATGTCTAAGCTGGGAGGAATCCACTCTCTTGTCTCTGCAGCCCCCTTGCTTTGGAAGGTTTGAGGGTGGAGCCCATTTGATCTGGTTTTCAATGCCCTTCCTCTGAAGAGAAGACAGCAGTGCTGTAGCCTAATGCACCTTCTCTGGATTATTGTGCCCCATTGGTGTCTGCTCCATCATTTTGAAACATGAGCAGACGCACATAAACTAAGAAGTGATTTTGTGCAATTCACCTTCCTAACCAGCCACACTGAGCAGGACAGGACCGTCCTGCTCCTGGCCCCAGAGAGATCTCACCTGTCAATGCTGATGGCACAGAGGTTGAGGATGCTGGCAGTACACATCATAACGTCCAGGGTGACAAAGATGTCACAGTGGATCCGGCTAAATCTCCACTCACCGACCACCTTGGAGAAGAGAGAGGAGATTGGATAAAGGCATTCATTCAAGCAGCCAGGATAAGAGAGTCTAAGGGCCAATTCTGCTCTTAGTGTAGAGAGTAATTTTGTTGGCTTCAGTGAAGTTACTCTGGAGTTGTGTTGGTTTAAATGAGAGCAGAATTTGGGCCACAGAAGTTGGAGAGGGATTCAGGCCGCATCCTGTTAACACTCCGCTGAGCCAGTGCAGGATTTTTTGCTGTTTATATCTTCCAGTGCTTTGTCCTACCTAGCTTGAAAAGTCCCAAGTGATGGCGTTTGACCAGGAGACCAAGCTGTGAGCCAGTAGGGTCTCATCTTTTGTAATTTCCTCTGAGACAGAGCCTGATTTTACCTTTCTGAATTCCATTCTATTGCCCTACATCCCCATTAGGCAACCCACATGACCGATACAAACCTAGGACCAAAGAAAACGCTACTTCTGTTGATGGCCCATGAGTTGACTCAGTTCTGCTGTGAAGGCCAAAACTATAACAGGATTTTAAAAAAACCTAGATAAATTCGTGGAGGATGGGTCCACCAATGGCTATCAGTCAAGATGGTCAGGGATGTAACACCATGCTCTGAGTGTCCCTAACCTCTGTTTGCCAGAATCTGGGAGTGGATTACAGGGATGGATCACTCAATGATCGCCTATTCTGGTCATTCCCTCTGAAGCGTCTGGCATTGGCCACTGTCAGAGACAGGATACTGGGCTAGATGGACCATTGATCTGACCCACTATGGCTGTTCTTATGCAAGTACTTAATTGGGGCCTTAAAATGCTACAACAAACTTGTATCATTACTAATGTATAATAATTAATAAATTAAGCTAGCAAAATGTGAATGTTTTTAAAAGATTTTTTTGTGCTCAATAAAGCACAGTAATGGAAATAGCATAAGGGAAGCCTATTGTTTCTGCATACATAAAAATAGAAGAAATAATTCACACATTACACATTCTTATGAATGAAGATGGATTAAATTCAGAACAAAAGATCTTTGACACACATTATGTTACATAACAAAGATAGAGGACTAATTATAATATTTCCAGTTACTAGTAGCTCTGTTCTCATCTTTTCTCTTGTTACTAAAACCAAATTTTGCAATTAAGTTTAATGGTGAGTAGTGGAACTATTGTATCCAGTGTGCAAATAGAAAAGCATATTTCCCTCGAATATAAATAAATGTCTTACTGCATTTGGAACTGGAATGAATAAGATATCTATTCTTCAGAGTGATTTCTGCTTTCTAACCCATGACCCTAGGCAATATGAAGTGAAGGAGGGAGAGATGGAGGCTGCATTAAAGGCTGAATGATAGATGAACACTTATTTTAAAAAACAGCATTTAAAGGGCACAGTCATATAAATAAGTTGGTTGGATTAGAATTTGCCCGAAGGCAAAGATTTGCCAGCCGGGTAGAACCCAGAGATGCAATCAGCTGCTTGCAAAAAAACTAAACTAATTTTGAGTTCACTGAGGATGCTGTGAGATTAGTGCAGCATTTGTCCTCCAACACAGTGAAGTGTGTGGCTGTGTACGGATGGGAGAACTTCAAAAGTTTGGGGGGGCGGGTTGGGATATATGCTTCTATTAGAGCTGATTGAAAAATGTAACTTCCAGCATTTCGACATTTGTTCTTGTCTCAAGTCAGGATGAAAGTTGAAAGATTGTAACTTTTTGGAGAATGCCAGAGGGCTGCAAAGAGGAGAGACTCCTCTCCAAAGAGTCTTTGATTTTACTCCATGAAAATAATCATCTCCTGTCAGATCTTCAGCTACCCTGGGCTTATACTTTGTGCAGCTGGAGCCAGGAATGTCACTCTAGGTCATCTCTCTGTTCTCCACATCCTGGACCACTTTAAGGCTGTTTTAAGATTCTCTGGCTGCAATGGTCCTATAGGACAGCAGCTGACCTTAAATGGTTATTTTCACTGAATGAAGACTGTATGGAGAGGAATCTCTGCTCTTGCATCCTGAATCCAGTTACCCTCCATCCCACACATGCTGGTACATCTCCTAGCCAAGGCTGAGATATTGCATTATTTTTTAATTGGAATTAGGCATCTGGATCTCCTTGTTGGTACTGAAAATATTAGCCTCCGAGTGTTGAAAGCCACACCTACTGCAGAGATGGTCCTATCTGCTCTGGTGACCATGGTAATTCTTTTGCTCTTGGTTTTGGGTCTCAGATACTTTCTCTGAGCCCTACAGCCTGAGCTCCAGGAGTTTGCCTAATGTCTCCCCAGACTCTCTGACATGGGATGGGTTTATGAGTCACATTTGAGAAAGCCCTGTTCTAGCTGCAGTGGTGTAAAGGATATTGGGATCTGCTTCTTTGGAAGCTTTAAACCATAAGCCATCAGCCCCTTTTATCTGTTGGACACAAGCGCCTCTGGGGATTCCCAGCATCTGTGGTGAATGCACATGTCCCCGTTCAAATATCAGAGAAACATTCAGTCACTGTGGCATACAGGAAAAGCACTGGAAGATCCCAATGCATCGGGATAAGTCACATGGCTGGAGGGATGCAGAGGGGCCATTGTGTCAACAACGAATCACAGCTAAAGTCATACACGCAGTCCTGATTTCAGTCTACTCTCTAGATTTATGAAACAGAGGTTCCCAGCAGGAGCCATGTGTCCATGAGCTCATGGAAGGAAAAGGATTTATACCCCATCTTATGTCAGCTCTGCTTGGTTCTTCCAATTGAAAAGGATGGGTGAGAAACTCATAAACCAAGCCAGAAATGATGGGCTCTCACAGAATGAGCTTCCATTTGAAGTGGATTATTGTGGACCTGGTTTAGAACAGCACAAACTAGTCCCAGGGGCATTAACTACAATCACAGCCTGCCAGTGGTCATGTTAATGAGGCTTAGCATATACACAATGCTTTACATTTCAAAGTGCCGTACAAACGTTAATTAACTAGGGTGATAATTAATAATGTGGCTGCTTGACCCTCAGTGAATTTGTTTTGCTCTGTGCTGTTACATTCACAGGTGAATTATGGCTTCTCTTGTCTGGCCTTCCCCCCCCCCCCCCCCGTCCATTTTATCTTTTTCTCTCTTAAACAACCAGCTGCAAATGAACAGCAGCAAGTGATACAAATTCATAGCCACTCAGTGCTCAAATTCATGCCAACAGCCACTCACTTCTCAAATCTTTATTTGTTCATGTATTTATTTGTTTGTGGACACTATGGAGCTTAGTAGATGCAAGGTCTTGTTCTTTCAAATTTTCTTGTCAGGTCTAAGTAAACATGATGTACAGCACAGAGTGAGACTGTCTCATTGCAGGGGATCAATACAAATAGGGACTGGGGGGGGAAATACAATCTTGAAATTTTCCCAACAGAGACAGTTATTATTAAACTGATCTGTAATGAAATACAGGGCACACTGCAGCTGAATCCTCTAAAGGATCTGCAAGCTCTGCAGAAAGTGAACAGTTGCTTGTATTGAATGTCAAGCGATGCAGGACTGCATTTTCCATTTGAATTTCAGCAACTTCAAAATTTTTCCATTCCAAAATGGAACAAAAATATTTTTTTAAAAAATTTCCCATGGAAAAAAAAACCTTAAAAAATAGTTTCAGATAAATTGAAATATTTCATTTTGATAAAATAATATAATTTCATTCCAATTTCACTCTTTTAAAACTTTTAAATAGTTTTAAAAGTATAAACCACAGTGAATTTCATTTCAAAAAGTCATTTTAAAAAGAAATAAAATAAAACATTCTTTTCCAAAAATGTCAAAATGGGATGTTTGGACATCATTGAAACAATTTGGTTTTGTTTTCTAAATGAAATTTTATCAAAATGGACACTTTTTAAAAGCATTTCAGTTCAGACAAAAATAGCATTTTCCATCAAAAAAAAAAAGTTTCAGTGAAAAACTTACAATCAGGTCTAATTGAATGCAAGAACCTGAGACTGTCTCTCTTCTTCTTAGCATGTCACCATATAGTCACCAGGAAATGATGTTATGGCTCCTGTACACTTTTATCTTCTTGATGAAAAGGTAGGTTAGTCTTCTTAATGTGCTTCAATTCACTACACAGTTCAGAACAAATTTGCACCATCTAGTTAACCTCAAGTCTGAGTTTTATCTCCTATGTTTAGATGATCAAGACTCTCTGGGCTGCATGGTCCCGACTCCCACCACACAAAGCAGAGTGCTGATCAGCAGCCTCCTGAGAAAGAAACATGTTCCCACTTGAGCCCTGCTCTCTGTGGATAACTCAGCGTGCAATGAAAAGCATTTTATTCCTTCACATTCATAAAAATGCCATTTCCCCCACTTTTTTGCCAAGGCTGAGAATATTTTTTGTACAACTCTTGTTATCATTCTAGGTCATGTGGCCTTAATAACTGTAGTATCTGAGGGCCTCCCAGTTTTCAGTAGATTTTATCTGCACAACACCTCTTTGAGGTAGGGAACTATCCTTCCACCCATATCTTTTCACCTATCCTTTACTGCCATAAGAATAACAACTCAAGATCAAGTTTCCAGACGCCCATGCATTGAAGCTCCCTGCAGCAACCTGACCTATTAGAATGCAAACCCTAGATCTGTCCAGAGACATCAGCACTGATTCTATCAGCTGGAGAGAATTAGGAATGAGCACTTTTTTGAAAACTATCCAAATTCAGCAAAGCTGCCAGCAACCTCTTTCCACCCTGACCTTCCCTACCAAGGGCTGCACTTCTCAGAATCCACGTCTGTTTCTCAGCATTCCTGGCTTTATGGGAAAGGACTCCAAGCTTCAGGAAGGAGTCACTGAAGAGCCCTGCATATCCACCTGCAAATAATATGGTACCCTGTAAGGCAGGTGGAAAATGCATTGGGTGTCTGTGGACTGAAAGTAAATATGGTCAGAATATCAGAACAAACTGTAGAATATCTGAATATAGGAAAGAATTTGAGTCTGATTCACCACTGCCGTGCATTTTGGATCGTCAGTTACTCCTGTGCAAAGAGAGTGCAAACTGCTGAATTTTCCATTCACACCAAGGGGAGCATAACACACCCACATTGCATAAGGACCACCTGGCAGTAAACCCTGAAGCCAATTTTCCAGCCTTGCCTTTCGCATCACACAAAGCAGATGGGAACTCTGTACCTGCTGCAGCTTGGAACACGAGTCATATGGGGGTGGAAGTCACTCTGCTGAGTTATTCAAATACTGATAGCATTGATAGGTCTGAACCCAATACCTTGGTCCCCAGATTATCCTCTCCAAACTGAAAACTCAGGATCTGAACTTTGAGGCTATGGTCCACTTTTAATTAATAAGGCAAAGGAATGAAAGTGTTGTGGCAAACCTTTCCTGTGCAGCTTCCCCATTCCTTGACTCAGGGCCAGCAGAATTGATTCCATGAAGTACCAGGTACTGGGCATTCACAGAGGCTGTGTGCTAGTTCTGGGGGAAACCCTGCTCAATCCCAGCAACCTGTGCGAAAGCAAGCAGAGCTTTTCACCTACTCTCTTGATGATCACCTTCATTTTTTTTCAACCTAATCTGCATCCCCCTCTGTTTCCTCGTAGAATCATAGAGTTTAAGGCCAGAAGGTACTACCCGATCATCAAGTCTGCCTTCTTGTATATCATAGGCCAGCAGCAACACCCTGAGCCCATAGACTAAACCCTACAAACGAAATTAGACCAAAATATCACAGCCCAGAGAAGACTAGACTGTTCTGTGCCACAGGAAGAAAACAAGAGGGACTGAGGAGCACCAGTGATGCTGCTGATGAATGATGAAGTGAGATATACCCAGATAATCCTGGCATGTGACCTGCACCCACATGCTGCAGAGGGAGGTGAAACCCACCCAAGGTCACTGTCAATCTCACCGGGGGTGGGGAAGGGGAAATTCCTTCCCAGCCCCACCTGTGGTGGTAAGTTAGACCCTGAACATGTGAGCAAGAACTAGCCAGTCAAGCCCCTGAGAGAGAGAATGATCAGTTCTACCTCAGAATCTTGGCCTTCCCCATCCAATGTCCCATCTCCAGCCAAAGCCACCCTTGATGCTTCAGAGGAAGGAGATAAAAAAAAGCCCTCCCAGAATACATTTTGGATGGGGGTAACCCTTCCTGAAGTCTGCTGGAGGCCGGCTGAAATCTTGCATGAGTGTCCATTTAGGCTATGTCTACACTATTGCTACACTACTCCATTTTGAGTCCATCAGTGCAGCTCCTACACTGGCCAGAAAGCACACCACAGAGGAGTGGAATGCCCTCTCCAGAAAGTTTCAAAGCTCTTAGGACTTGTTTTACAATTTTCTCCCAAGAACCTTAAAAGGGAAAACCACCCCCTTACAGAACATGTCTTCCTCTCCCCTATTTGTTCACTGCCTTAGAGCTGAGCTGAGCTGCTATTTAAATAGGAGAGGTGATGCTGTGTTAACTCAGGACTCTGCAGGCCCTGGGTTGAAATCCATCGGGAGGGTTAATGCATATCCAGTGGGAAATAAGAGGGCCAGACCAAAGCTATTAGGATCAGTAGGTAGCCCCAAAGTCTCATTTGTGCTTCAGAGAATGCCTCCTGAGATCATCCGAGTTTAATCAACTTCTTTAGCAGCACTGGCTCTGTCCAATAGCAAGAAATCCCACTGGCAAATCGATAGCACACTGAGTTGGTAGGAAGAAGAGGAAGAATAAATAGGTCCCTCTACCAGTAAGTGAGTCCCTTTTAATTTGGGTCATTAGGAAGATGCAATGCTAAGTCAGTGCTAAATATTCTTGCTACGTTCCTCACTAGGGCTCCCGTCACTTGGCATTCTGTGGACCTTATATTTAAGGGAAGAGAAAGGAATTCGATCCAGGTTGCTGTTCTGCCTACCCAGGACAAGGCAGGTACTGTAGTTAGTCCCAAGTGCTATGGTAACGACTCCAGTTTGCTTATAATTGAACTGATGACTAAGACCACGTCTACACTACAAGCTATGGCCATAATATTTGCGCTCGTGCTCATCTGATCTAGCATGCTAACAATAGTCATGCTGCTGTGATCGCATGGGCAGTGGCAATGGATGCATAGGCTAGCAGTCCCGAGTAAGTACCCACGGGATGTGGGCGGGTTTGTACTTGGGATGGCTAGCCTTTGCCGTTGCTGCCCGTACCAGCATGGCGGCTACTAATTTTAGCCTGCTAGCTCAGAGGAGAGCTAATGTGAGTGTGGGATGTGTAGGGGAGCTCGGAATCACACCACTAGCTTGTAATGTACATATAGCCGAAATGGAATCCCTGCCATTTGCCTCCAGCCTTGTAGTGGTTGACGACCAGTCACTAATAGATGTTCTGTAGGGAAAGATACAGACACTGCCCGGGGAGATGAGCTGGGTGACTGTGTAGATCTGTTCCAGTGCTAACTTCCATGACTGTGATTAGATTTTTCTCTCTACTAATTGTAGAAGAAAGATCCCCACAGCAACGTGATGTCTACCTTCTGGGGAGCAGTTTAAGCTGCATGACGTAAAGTGTGAATTAATCTTCATTACGGATTCTACATCCTGCTGATTTGGGTTTTTCAATTTTCCTGATGTGCAGTCAAATATCCTGTCTCCTCTTCTTCCCTCCTCCCCTCCCCAGATGTACTAATACTGATTTCTGCAGTTAACCAGAACCCACACAGCCTAACCTGGGGACACAATTAACACCAACTGCGGTGCATAAATGTGACGAGTATTTTCAAACAGTTATGAAGGGGCAATGGGCTACCCCTGTGCTAACATGGATATTAAACTCCCCAAACATTTGTCCTTCATATTAGGTACTAGGTGTGACAAGGTGTTGCTGGGAACGTATGGGGCATCTGATATGGTTAGGAAAAAAACAAGTAATTTCTCACTAATTCTACCATTTAAATCAATTGGTTTAACAATCAATTACTCTTACAAACAAATCTTGCCGACCCTGATTCAAGAGCGCACAAGTGGAACTTGAGGCATGGGGCCAGTTCTCTGCAGGCTTGATCCTAGAAGCTGCTGAATGCCTGATACAGCAAAGCACTTAAGCACGTGCTTAATTTTAAGCACGCTCATGTTCCCATTGACTTCAGAGGGACTACCCACCCGCTTAAGGTTAAGCACATGGCTAAATGGTTTGTAGGACCCGGGCTAGAGCACTCAGCACTTTGCAGGATCAAGCCCTTGAAGTAACTGGGACTATTCAGATGCTCAAAATTAAGCAAGTGCTTAAGTGTTTTGGTGCATTTGGATGGTAATTAACAAATTCTGATTGTGAATCCATTATCATCCCCACTTTCTTGAATGTGTATGAGACAAGGCTGGGGCAGTAAAACCTTTTATTGGACCAACTTCTGTTGGTGGAAGTTACAAGCTTTCAGGTTACACAGAGCTTTTTTTCAGAGGCTTGTACCTTCCACCAATAGAAGTTGGTCCAATAAAAAATATTACCGCCCTGGCCTTGTTCTTTTCATATCCTGGGACCAAGAGGGCTACAACAAAACTGCCAACAACTATTGAATATATGTGCAATCTTCGTTAAAAGAGTTGCAAAATGTGGATGAGATGGGTAATATTAATCATGAATATTATCTGAAATTGTATAGCTTTAATATAGCATTCAATTACAAATGGAATTTGTACAGAATCTCTCATCTGAGGAGCTCAAAGCACTCTATAAAGATTAAGAGCTAGATTGTACCTTGGACTACCTACTCACGGAGGGGAGTAAAGGGAAGTAGAACACTGTGCAGTTACCCGTGTCTCCGGTCTGGATACACAGGAGCAAGCAGGCATTGTGTGGGGATGGTGTAGGCAAGCAGCAAATGGCTACTTCCTCCCAAAGCAAGGAGGAAGCACAGGGAGGATTTGTGACTCAGGGTGTGTGTGGGGTGCCTGTGAAGTACAATGCTTCTCAGCGCTGTTCCTCTGGGGCAGCTTATGCACCACCCCTTACCCAATCTAACCCTAAGTATTCAAATACCTGAGCAACCCCAGTCCGCTATTAGTGAAGTGGCAACCAACTGTCTTATAAAGCAAACTCCTCTTCCCTTCTAGACTCCACGGATACCTAGTGGGGATGCTCTATGTAAATGCTTCCAATTGACTTCAGGGCTGTAGACTAGATTAAAAGGCAATAACTCGGCAGTGAGAAAATTAAAATCAAGAACCCTGCTGTGAAACATAGATCAGACAGAGGTCTCAGCAAAGGGCTTTTCATTTGCAGTCTGAGTGTATTCAGCACTTGGCAGTAATTATTGTTTCTCTGTCCCCTCTGTAAAGTAAATAACTAAACTTCTGTAGCACCCTTGAGCCTGGATCCAGCGGAGTACTTAACTTTGAACATGTGACTAATTCCAATGATTTCAGTTAGACTAAGCACATGCTTAACTGCTTTGCTGGATTGCAGCCCTGACTTCTTGCTTGTTTTGACTGCAATTTAATGTTCACTTTGTAATTTTGCATGTATAGAGTTCTCTGGAAAAAACCCTCCAGTTTCTCTCCAATTACAGGCCCATCTAAAAGAAAGACTATTGAAGGAAATGTCATTTATTTAGCTATTTTTCTTGTTAGATGAATTTAGCACCGGTAAATAATGCCATATGGACACCTCTTGATGTCTACTACTTATTTAGAGACTACAGCAGCAAAGTAAGTATCCTTCCTTTCCTCTCACCCAGTTTGCTTGAACCTTAATTGAAAAGATCTTCTCTAGGTGGTCAGACATAGATAGATAGATACATAGATGTTCAGTCTCCATGGTTTATTCAATCCCTGGCTCCTCCTGATAGCCACCAAGCAAAGGCCAATTAGTAATGGTTTTGAGGGTGATGTGGACACCTAATCACCAGGAATTGGATTGAGACCCCTTGAAGCTCATTTCACATAGGTCTCAGACAGTCATCACATAGTAACATGTGTAACAACTTTTTGGCAACCCGAGTAGAACTTTACCCAGTACTTTAGGCATTGTGGATGCAACTCATCCCTGTGTAGAAGGCTAGCACAAGGCCTAAGTACAACTTAAATACCACTTAAGCCCTTACGTGGTACATAAAACTTCAGATCGTTCTTTGCACAAGAGGTTAAATTGCTTAGTGTGCTATTCCCTGAGTCAACCAGTCTCCAAAAAAAGTAACGTTTTCTCTCTCTTTGTGCCTTTCTCTGATGTGCGCTCATGCACACAAGTTTTTCTAAAGATCTGAAGAACAAGGGCCTTGTACTTTTCTATTATCCTTTCCCACACATTGCACTTCGCTCTTTCTAGCTATTTACGTTTCCAGGATCATTTGATGTCAGCTAAATGCTTGGCAGATTTGGAATATTCCACTTTCACAAAACACGGTGCCACTCAAACGTGGCTCCAAACGCAGAGGCACAAAATTCCTTTATACCAAAGTGACACTCTAACTACCGTAATGTGACAAGTAGCTCACCTGTGATTTTATTTCTCTTATATATTATGACACAGTAGCTCTGCATTTACATTTTGCACATACAATTGCACATTTTCCCTACTGCTGTGGTTTTTAAGAACTATGCCGTGGTCCTGTGTGTTCGGTCAGTAGTCTATATAGTTTATTCACACAACATCAATGAAGTGTTAGGGGCCCATTCTTGTGCTTGGGCATGCATTGCACATGGCTGTGTATCTTGGAAAATCCATGTCAACTCAAGGTTAGTCCTTGTTGGGGTTTCCCTCGGACCTCTTCCACTTGGTTTCCCCAAGAATTCAGAATGCCTGCAGTGTCATGACTCAGGTTTCTTTATTTGGCATACAGCAAATCTACACTGAGCTGGTCAGACTCAAGTGTAGGTCAGACTCAAGACTGGGTATAGAGCGTACCACATGTCCAAACCTCTTCCTTTATATACATTGACACATTTGCATTTGCTATTCATGGCATCACAGGTTTTGGGATTGGCTTTGTCACTTTGTATGAACCAATATAGCATGCACTGGCCATGCCTGATTTACTCTTTGCCTGTTTTACATACCAGGCTTATCTTACCAATTGTTATCTTGTCCATTGTAAATTGTTATCTGAGTGTTCCCCTTATCTTAGCTAGTGCAGACATTCTGTTTCCAGCCTGCTGATCCTTTCCCCTCCCTAATCCTGTCTCCCAGGAACTGAGGCCTCACCTATGTCCAGTTACTCATGTCAAGCTAGGCCTACGTTCCTCTGGTTTTGTTTTTCTTTTTTTATATTAGCATTTGTCTCATTTGCATTAGGCAGCACAGTAATAAACATGATTGTTAATAGTAATAATTTTGGTGAAGAAAATTTGACCAAGAACCACATAGTGAATCCTATTCTAAGTGCCACAGAAGCTTTAATGGCTATATAGAACACCTAGGACCTTCCTATTTAAGCTCTTATAAAAAAAATCCACACATAAGTTCCGAGTTCAACTGATCACCTCAGAAGGATAAAGAGTGGAAGCAATCTTACTGTAATCTTAAAGGCCAGATCCTTAAACGTTGTTAAGCAGCATAAATCCATTGCAATGGCGCTGTTTTATACCAGCTGAGGATCTGGCTCTAATGCCTTATAAAGATGTCACCTTCGTATTCCTCACACCTGCTCTGGGTGGGTATGCAGAATCTGCTCACATTGCAGGCTAAATTAATGTTGTCTGAGTTTTAAACTCCTGTTAGCCTTGTAGAACTAGTACAGCTATGGGGAAAATGATCTGGATTCTCTTCTTTCTTGTGCATACTCAGTAGATTAGTGAACTAAGCACCAGACACACCTGAGCAAACCCATCGAAGACAATGGGACTGCACATGTCATGGAGAACATAATCTGAAGACAGTGGAGCATCCCGGGTGTCACAGAGGACCTAATTTGACCTCCAGAACCTTTGTTTGTGGTGGTGATGATGTGTGAAATAGGAAGGAGCCTGCCTGACTCTCAGATTCTTGGTTGCATTCACAGGGCTGGCAATTAGAAAAATGAGTAGATTTGTTTCTTGAAATTACTGAGAGGCAGTTATTATTCTGAGTAGAGCCACTCTTTAAATAGCTGATTCCCAAGCCACTAATCTTCCACTCTCTGGATATAGGCACCAGAAATATTTGGCTTGCAGAGGATACGCTACAAATCAATGCCACCTACCTCCAGGTAGACTACCCAGGGCATCACCAGAGTCGCCACCAAGAGATCTGCCACGGCCAGACTCACGATCAGGTAGTTAGTGGTGGTCTGAAGGGCTTTTTCCCTGGACACGGCCATGCACACCAACACGTTGCCGAAGACGATGACGAAGATAAGGAGGGTGAGAAGCATGGCATAGTAGTTGTATTGTGGCTTCTGGTCTTCATCGGACCCATTGAGAGGCTTGCTCCAGTTCCTGTTGCCAATGTCATCATTGTACCAGGACACGTTCAGGGGATCCATGAAGGTAAAAATGCCAGGTTCCAGCTCCACCCTGCCACAAAGAAGAAGCCACATGATACTCAAAGACTAGAGTGTAACGGATCCATCATGCACACACAAGCTCATGGAGGTCAGCTCCATGTTTCTGTCATATACGCGAGTAAACCTTGCAGAGGCTATGACACTTACTGGTCTTAGGCTCAAGGCACTGGAGTAGGACTCAGTACTCTTGGCTATGTCTGAGTCACTCAGACAAGTCAAGTAGGCCAAAATCCTCAAAGGGAGTTAGATGCCTAAATACCATTGAGGATCTGGGCTTTAATCTCTTTGAACCTGAGTTACACAGGTACTTAGTGGAGATAATACTTTGCTACCTCACAGAGACATTGTGAGGATAAATCCTTTTAGGTCTGAGAGGTGCTCACAGGCTACAGTGATGATGCCTTGAAAGTACTTTGCAAGGCAGATAGAACCTGAATAAGTGTATCCCTTTTACTCACTGCTGGGTTCCAATGGAATTGGTTGTTATGGTCACTTCAGCAATAGGTGAAGGGCGAACCTCTATGTGGTCAGAGTTTCCCTTGACAGATGCATGTGTGTACTGGAGGCAGATCCCAGGCTTGTCTAAACCTATTTAAGGTGGGAAACTCCGATCTTAAACACTTTTAGAACACCCTTTCTACCCTGCAGTAATTTATCCACCAGTCTTGCCCTAGGAAATGCGACCACTTGGATTTTTTTTACAAAGCAAACAAAGGGAGCTGAACTTTCCGAACCAATCCTCTAACATGCAGGGCCCACAAGTAATCCAGTGCTTGGCTCCCCACACACAAGCTTGCCAATGCACTCAATCCCAATGCTTCGCAATCCTGATCTGCAGCATCCCTTGTTATTCCATTGATCAGCCTTGTCAAAGCAGATGCACTGTGAAACTGTGATTTTACGAGGAGGGCAAATCTCTCTCAGAAGATTAGGATGAGACCATTCAGGCCCAGATTTTCCAAAGTGCACACAAATTTTGAGCACCTCTGTTGTTGTGTGCCCAGATTCAGAGACGTGCTACCTTATTTGCAGAGATACTGAGCTCCACCGCTTGCATTAACTTCCCATGGGAGCCAGGAGTGCTCAGTCCCGAGGCATCTGCTCTCTTATTGCCAGATCAATCTGATCCAATGCCTAGATCCCCTTCCCCTATCAAAAGCAGTGAGCTGTCCATCATCCCTTAGCAGTGCTGACCCTGACAGACTCCATCCACTCCTTTCCACGCTCCCCAAACATATTGCTACATCATTGTATTGAAAAGGGACCCAGATGAACCATGACAACTGCATTTAAGGGTCTCTGAACGTTCATTCAGATGGACTCAAGGCTGCAAGGAAATCAAACAAAAAATATCTAGTTACAAGACTGACATTTGAAAAGCTGACTAGCATCTGGCACCGGAACAAGGAGGAGGCATCAAACCCAGTCAAAGCACCAGCCCAGCATGCAATCAGAGCAACTCCTAGCGTTGCTAATACATTAAGCTCCTATTATCTTTCCTGAGTCGTTTTTCCTTTCATGCTTTTTAATGAGATTTCCTTCGCTTCACATTGGTTTCTTGCTGCTCGTTAAAATGAACAAGGTAGCAGAGAAAATATAAATAGTGCATCACTTTCCCAATCCTTATCTCCTTCCTTCAAAAGGTGTCCTGCTCCGGCTGACCTGCTGGCAACAAAATCCCAGGCCCTGACATTCTCTGCTCTCTCTTGATGTAAACAGCTGCTGTTCCAGCATGCACTGGAACCTAAGCTCGGAGTCGCTTACCTTGCTTTGCCGTGAGACTTCTGGGTTGGACCCTATGTGCTTTATTATTTTAGCTACACTGCAGTCAGACCACTGTGTGCTCCCATCAGTTCTCCTGAGCTATCAGGATGGGTCGCTGTTTCAATAGGAGACTTTCCAGGATAAACCTTTCCGAAAGAGGTATTGGTACCACAGGGGATGGTCCCTGAGTTGTTGCTGGACAGACCTGGTTCAGCGCTGAGTTAATGTTCACTGAGGTGACATAAGCCTAAGGTCCCGACTCCTGTCCACATGGAGGGGGGCTGAATCCTGTCTGTCTCTCTGACATAGGATCCTATATAATGCCTGTCAACATAGTAGCTATGTGATCCCGCCCTGCTAAAGTCAATGGCAAAACTCCAATTGACTTCAACGGTAGCATGGCTGGACTTGAGGTTACTAATGTCCTATGATACTTTTAAAAAAAACTATAAAAGTAGGTGTAAAATCCCCAGTGTGCTGAAATTCTAATTTTATTACTCCATTCTGCTTCCCTAAATTCCCCCTGCAGTTTCACCTGGATACGGGAGTCTCGGTCACATTTATGTCCTAAAATGTTGGGTCGTACTTTTGTTTGCCAGCTCGTTGTTATTAAGTGTGGAATCTAGCGTGAAATGTGTGACAAGAAAATGTCTATCATTTAGATTTGGGGAGCTTGGAATTGCCAATACAAGAGGGATTCGTCGGTCCCCTTAATTACATATTCCGCCGTTGGCAGGGTCCTACACCAAGAGCTCCAGAACTTGCCTTCCCATCTATGCACCAGGACTAGTTAGGTAATGTGTATTCATGGAGTCAGGGGACCCCCTACTGGAATCTCATAGTCATCATCGTACAGTCTGGAAGATAAGATGGTTATCTGTTGTGATACCTTTTTGACCTAACCTCCCAGGCTTGAACAGTTAGCCATGCTGCATTCTCATCACCTTTGCAACCCTGCCCCTTGACACTGGACTTATCAAAGAAGGCAAGCTCCAGACTTGGCTTTAGTTTAAAATCTTGACCTACTTTAACTTCCATGTGACCCAGAGTCCAACTCTTATGGTGTAAAATACCGCTTGCCCGTGACCTGCCCTTCCGAAAGCCAGGGTTCATAGTAACCCTTCCCTGTTAGGGACAGTTCGGTATATCCCTGCACATTCATAACCACCTGATAATGCTGATGAGGGAATCTTACAGACACATAAATGGCAGAAAGAACCCGCAGTGTATGCAGCTTCCTTTACCGCTTGGCCCTGATTTTCAGAGACTCTGAGCTCTCTACAATTACTCCCTGTATCTAGCAGCCAAAGTTCTTTGAGATCCTGAGAGTTTTCTTCAGCGGCTGGCCCCTGCTCAGACTGCATCATTTCAGGACCAACAAGAGGAGATAAGCAAGTAGGTCAGTCTGAGGGTGAAGCAGAAGATCTTCACACCCCAGATAAAAGCACAGGTATTGGCTGGTCTTCGACAAGCTCCTTATTTCCAGAGGAGAGTCTATAATCCACCAAATATCACTCTCAAAGGGATCAAAAGGAGCCTCGATTAGCTCCGAGTCCAATGCTTTTAGTGAAGCCCCTGGCTGCTGGGTTCCCAACTGCACCTACGATGCTGGTGTTTTCAGATTAACATCCCGCTGCCAGTGGCATTTTCTTCCAGCTGGAGCCCTTGTGAGCACTTCATGGAGTGCAGAAATCTGCTAAAAGGCTTTTAGGGGAACAAGGTACCTTACAAAGGGCAGCATAGCCCTGGGTTGCACAGCAACTGATTGCTCCAGACACAGCCCCTCACGTCCCATTTTCCACTAAAAACGAGGGGCTTACTACAATGATTGTGCTGCTGAATCATCAGCGGAAAGTGATGCTCTCATCTTGGCAATATTGTCCAGGCTAGGGATTGTTCAGACTATCCAGGGAAGAGCCAAGAGCTTTCCAGTATAAGGGTTTTTTAAGCTGTTTTATTGTTGTTTATTATTTATATTACAGGAGGGATTAGAGGTGCCCAGCAAGTTTGGGGCATTGCAAGGAAAATTCTGCACCAGTTTCATTACTATTAACCTTCCCATGCTTGTGAACTTGAAATACTGGGCCTGATCCATGAGCGTGTTGCTCTGATTTTATTCTGGTGTAAGCATTTAAATCAGTGGAGGCTCATTGGTGTAAGCCAGGAGTAAAGCAGAGGTGAGTCAGGAAATTGTTATTAAAATGTATCCCTAATAAATGCGCTGAAACCTGACATTTGCCAGTCATCCGTTTTCTTTTAAGAGTTGGCAAAGTCGGTTGTTGTGTTTTTAATTTTTTTCTGAAGAAAACAAAAGTTTTAGGACAGTTTTTACAGTACAAAATGAATGACAGCAGTGGAGTAACTGTAGGCAACCATATAATGGCAAAGCAGCATGCATGGCTAAGTGTTACAAGAAGGAGCAGTTATTCATGAGTATTCCGACTAGTGTTGGGTGTCTGTGAAGAACTTTGTGTATCCTGAAAACAGCAAGAATTTGAGTGCGGCTAATTATCAGGCCAAACGTGTGTACTGGATGGAGACAGCATTCATTGTTATTAACAATTCTCTGAATGGAATATTTCAGTCATCCAATCAGAAAGCAAAAACACTACCATGTAACCTAGGTCAGCAGCTACATCATATGAGTAACAAATAGCAAACAGTGGGTGTGACAGATGTGAGTCCTGAGAAGTGTAAAGGAGTTCAGAAATCGATATTGGGATGTGAAAGACAGGCATGGACTTTTGTGACCATAAATATCAAGTAGGGGAATCCCTGAGGTGTGGTTAATGCAAATTCCTCACTTTGGGTTATGCAAAAACCTAGCCTTCTGACACTACATCCTGAGCAGCAGCCCTTTGACTGGTGATTGACTGTTCCTGGAGACTGGAGATCAAAGACCTGAGCTGTCTGGTTGGGGTTCTTGTTCCTGGTCTAAAAAGGTGACATGGACTTGTAACCAAGTGGGCAAACCCAGTTGTGGGGTTTGAAAGACTGACACATACCAGAGCTCTAGGATGGAGTTGGGGTGACCTCTGGTAAGCTTTTATATGGGAACTTTCATTGTTTTTATATGTTTGCTTTGTGAGGGCTGGTTGGTAACTGGTGTACACTTTTATAGACCCAGGAGACAAGTTAACCACAGGTGCTGGACCCTAGACAGACCTGCTGGGGAAACCACAGTGAGATGCAGTGGTACTGTAAGCCTAAACTCCCAATCTGAAGGGAGAGAGATGCAGGTCTCTGCCTGAGAGAGGCTCAGAGCTGGAAATCTTAGGAGGGTGTCCTTGAGGAAGACCACAAGGTGTGTGTGTCAAAGGTGCGGTTAAGCCTGAAACTGTGACGGTGGGAATGAAAAGTTTGTAAACAATATCCTTGAAAAAATCAGTCAGCCTTTCTCCTTAGGCTCATATACTTTGTCTGTTGTTGTGGTAGACAGAATTATTCATAGAAATTATTTAGTCAATACTTACCAATCATGGTACATTTTAAAAAACACTCTTATTCCTACACACACAATTTGTAAACTAAAAAAGGGGCTGAATTCTTAATGAATTTTAATTCTACCAAATAGTTTCATCACCACTAGTTGTCATTATTGATAGACAAGTCATTGATGATTTAGAGGTTTGGTTCAGATGCTTTTCCAAACTTATCTGAACCGCTAGAGAATAAAAATCAATTTGGAAATACCATGAGAAGAGCCTTTCTTGTTGTATTGCAATATCTGCCTTTGTGGGCAAACTACAAAACACAGAGAAGTATGAAAATTAACATACAAATATGAATGTCTTTTTGGAAAATTTTGTGTGTGGGGCGGTGAAGGATAGGGACACTATGTAACTAATCAGTCCATTGTGCCATAATCTTGTTATGTGACTCATGCTACATCGTATCAACAATCTCTCATTACAGCCTTTGTCTTGAAGATGATTTATGAGACCTAGAATGTGCATTGCCCGGTGTATGAAATATACACTGCCAGATATTCCTCTGTCCTGCTTGGTTATCCGGTGCTTTGTAGTAGAAAGTTGAAAGAACCAGGGCATCAGACTGCAGCATGTGCAGCCGAAGCAAGGCAGTGCGCGTAATTCATAATTACGATCATGAAATTTCAGCTACCACATTCTTGGGACAAAACTCCCAGGGTAGTAAGGAATGACTCTAGTCTCAGAGTGTCTGTGAAAAAGGAGGGAATAGCATGAGCTTAACACATATTGAATACAGTCATTAGCTGCTTGGTTAATACTGAATACTCCAAGAACTTCCTAGTGGAATAACCCTGTGGTGCCGCTGAAAGTACCGGATATCTATAGGCAAAATGTACCTGCTCTTCTGCTTGATGTGCCAGGCATCCGGGTAGAAAGCATGTGCTGTGCTGCTGAATGGTCCTATGTGGCCAGGTAGAAGATGGACTTGTGGTCAAGATGCTGGACTGGAACTCAAGAAATCTGAGTCCTGTTCCCAATTCTGTCACAGACTACCTCTGTGACCTTGGTCAAGTCACTTAATCACCCTGTGCCTCAGTTCCTGTAAAATGGGGGTGATTAATAGTTCCTATCTCCAGCCCATTGTCTTTTCCATGTAGATTGTAAGCTTGTTGAGGCAGAGGTTGCCTCTTCCTGTGTGTATGTACAATACCTTGAACAACGGAGCCTGTTTCTCAGTTGGAGCCTCTAAGTGCTGCCATAACATCAGCAGAACACACTTGCTGCCAAATTCCAAGTAAAATGCACCTGATTTGCTGCGGAATGTACCTAAGTTAACATTCTGCTGATTTCCATAGAGTTTAAATAGATATAGCAGGACACCAGGTACCACTGGGGAACCAGCAGGTAAAGGGTTAAGCTCTAATTACTTCATCCCATGCATCTTTTAGCACATTCATTGTCCTCTGTGGCTGCAGATACACACAGAAAGTTAAAAGACTTCCTTCTGAGCGACAAGCAGAGAATCTCAACCGGCAAAGGAGTTCAGATAAGGATCCCAAGTTCTCTATGCTTTTCCACAGTCTATTGGAATGGAGCGTGACCTGTTTGGCCTAGAAGTCAGGATTGGAAGTTTGCTAGCCTCAGAACACGTTGGTTCCTTTGGGGCAGAATGTTCTGCCAAAATAAACTTTCCTGCGGCACTTAACGAAAAGAAACAAAAGAAACAAACATGAACTTAGCAGAACTTTTCCAAGGTTTGAGTCTGGGTTCAAGCTTTGGGGAAAGTGGAGGGTCATTTCCTGTTATACCCAAATGGACTCCCCAGCCCGGTTTTTGACATGAACTCCTTGAGAGCAGGCATTGTGGAGGAAGAATTGCTCCAAAACATTTCTGTTTTGATACACAACAGGAGCAACCACACTGATGCAGACCAAGGCCCATCTAGCCCAATTTCTTGCCTCCAACAGTGGCCGGCATCAGCTGCTTCAGAGGAAGATATAAGAAGCCCTGAACTAATGGGATAACCAGTCCCCAGAGAAAGTTTCCTCCTGACCCCTGTTAGTTAGCGGTTGGCTCATGCTCTATAACAGGTGAGTTCATAGTCTCTCCAAAACAATCTTTATTTTTACAGCTCTGGATGTTCTTGCTGTGCATAGAAATCACCAACCCTCTTTCAAACCCTGCTAAACTCTTGCCTTCAGTGATATGTGACGCAGGAGCTAGAAACTTGAGAAAGGTTCCCTGCATAAATTGATTTTCATGGCCAAGGTCTTCAGTGTTGTTTCTCTTCTCTATCCATCAAGAGCAACATTGTTAGCAGGAAAGGACAGCCAGACTTCTGCTCTAGTTTCATTCACCCCTGTACCTTCAGAGACAGATGTTGAGAAATTAGGTATTCAGCGAAGACATGCTTTGTCATTCATCGGATGAATGGACAGGCACAGCTTCCAAATCACACCTAAGAAATACTGGTCCTAACCCCACAGAAAGTCCAGCTGAGCTACCTATAAGTGGCTTTCATCTGGCAGAGCAAGGGTTGCTGGACTGGGAGGCTGTGTCGGTGTCCAGTGATTTGTAAATAACTCAAAGGCTGTAAATTCTGCTTTACAAATGGAATAATTGTGCCAGGGTTAGAACTAGTCAAATGTACAAAGATTCTTTCTCTTAAGAGTAGCAGCGGGAACTCCAGTCTAGTGCTACAGAAAATTGGCCAGATCCTGAGCTGGAGTAACTTGGCAGAGTTTCACTGAAGCCAGTGAGCTACACTGGTTTACACCAGTTGAGGATCTTTTCCAGTGCCGTCTTGTCGTGACATAAGTGGCATATGAGGGAATCAGTTTAACTAATTAAAGCCTAAACCAACCAATCAAAAGCCAAAAATGCCTCGCCAGGCTTCTTCTGTCTCAAACGTTTTATTTTCCTTTCAGCTCCTTTACATAGTTCGAGTGTAAACACCGAATTTGCATGTCAATAGGTAAGCAGGTAGGACTAGAGATGTGCTTCCAAACATGGAGGAGCTCAAAACATGACAAATTTGTTGATGTTCTACCTGTAATGTCTGTGGAGGTACGCTGGTTGGGCAGCATGTAGTATCCATGGATGTCGTGCATAAACCTCCCACAAATGTCCGATTTCCAAAAGACGTGAGATCACTTTCTGTCAGGGCCTTTGCAAAAGTTATTGACTTGGGAAGAAGGATATTTTTCAACACATCACCTGTATCCCCAGTACCAACAGGGTGAGGGCATTTAGGATTAGTAGCCTTGGCCAGACTGGAACACATGTCAGTTGACTGGTTTGTAAAATCTGCACCCATCACAATCAGTGAGCACAGGTAAGATGACGTAAAGCAGGTATGACGGCTGCCATCTTGGCTGATGCCAGAGATTGAATGGAGGACTTCCTGTGCTCAAAGCAGGAGTCTCTACAGCTTGAACTAAAGAAGCAGGCTCTCTGGCTGAGAGCTGACACCAGCATGAAACAAGAAATGACAAAGCTGACAGAAGGCAGCTCAGAAAAGTATTTGCTCCCTCTTCATGCTGGTGGATGTGAAGGCTGAGACCTCTCATCTTGCCCATCGTTGGGTGCTGAACTTATTGAGGCTATCTTAATGTGTACAGAAAAATCCCCCTCCTCCCTTTTATCTCATACAATGCCTCTGTAACTCCACTGGGGGCTCCTGGAGAAGGGACAGTGAAGCTCAAGTCCCTGGAACCACAATTCGGAGTTATGGTCCCTTTGTTGAGGTACACTTAGGATACTTTCCTGGACTGTAATGCATGACTTAAATAAATCT
Organism: Natator depressus; assembly: GCF_965152275.1. NCBI lineage: Eukaryota > Metazoa > Chordata > Testudines > Cheloniidae > Natator > Natator depressus. The sequence goes on from NC_134255.1 coordinate 15,688,083, forward strand.
TCTACCCCCCGCCTCCATCTCTTCCCACCACCCCTCTTCCTTTTCAGGTCCTCTCTTTTGTCTCTTCTTTTCACCCCTCCCCTTTTATTCAGCGATGGTTTCTGTGCATGCGCCAAACCCTTCTTCCAAGTGGCCTCCCATATTATAATGCTTTCCTTGAACTCTTGGGGTCCCCCCGCTTCCATAAGGGATTCATATGTGGGATTTGTTTTCCTGCCACACTGTATCTAAGCCCCATTTCTGTCTCCTTCCCCCTCACACAGGTTTATTAGTAGTAGTAATAATCTTGTACATTATGGTTGTGTCCAGAGGCCCCAGTCAGGATCAAGGGCCCATTGCACTGGGTGCTGTATTGGACTCAGAAAGCTGACATTCTCAAAGATGCCTGGGTATTGTTTGTACTCATAGCAAACATACCATCCAGCTGTTGAGATCCTGAGGCAGTGCCACGACAACACGGCCATGTTGTGTCGCAGAAACACGTTGCAAAGAGATGGTGTCATGTTATATTTCCTCCCCTGCCTGAATTATATGCAGGGCTCTTATGCAGCATGTAAGACAGGCTTGTAGGACAAGGGACAGACCTGGAGAATCAGGTGGAACCAATCCTGAAGGTTGGCACCAAATTTGTAGCTCCTCATTGCCTAGAAAGACAATGAAGCTCCGGGAAGACTAAAAAGAAAGAAAGAAGAGAATAACACCCAAATCTCAATCCTCTGAATTACCCAATCAGTGTATTTTGACACAAATAACGTTAATCTATGCAGTGCCTGTCAATGTGTCTGATAGAAATGACTCAGGGCCTCAGACTGAGAATTCAGGAAACTAAATTAGATATCACTTAATGCATAACCCCCCCAGTAACTTTGAAGTCTCCCTTTCCAGTGCAGTTTGTTCTAAAAGAATGTGTTCTTGTTTTGCCTGGTGACTGGAGACCTGAATGCCTAGCGGTTAAGTGCGAAAAATACATGTATCATTTAAATGAAAATATCAAAACCAAAACCTGGGAGACTGCTTTGTTGTTTCTCTTAGTCGTGCGAGCAAACAGAGAGCCTAGAGAACAGTGAGAGCTCTTTTGTAGATACATTTCTCTTGCAAAAGGAGATCTCCAGTTTTACCTTTCAGAAACACGTGTGAAAATGTAAGCTGGAATCAGAGCAACCTAGAAGTTTCCTGGACGGATGAGGAACTCATGCTGCATATGGTGATGGATCTAGGTTGGAGAATGTCAGGGGACTTTCAAAGAGCAGCAAGCAAACTAGTCTGGTTAAAAGAAGAACTGGCCTGTACTGCTGCTGCCCAGAATTGCAGGTAATCTCATCATAAACCTTTCTTGAAGTCTTGAAAGTTTAGCATGTGACTTCTTAATTTTCATGAAACTCTGCACTTCCTAATGTTAGCACCATGATGGAGGACACAGATACTTTAAGCATAACCCATATCAAATCTGATCAAAGCCTGCAAATCTTGGGAATCTCATGAGAGAGCCTTTCACAGACTAATTTCCACCCTAAAGATGTTTGGATAACTGTGAATAAGACTCAGACCTCAAGAGGGAGGCTGATCTTGTGGTTAAATGACTGGCATAGGTGTCAGGAGGTCCAGGTTCAATTTCTGGTTCCAGACTGTTGTCCTGTGGATTTATGAGGTATAAGTCACTTAATTTCTCTGTGCTCGAGTTTCCCATCTGTAAAAACTGTGATAATGGTATTTCCTTTCTCTCTCCCTTGTTCTGTCTGCTCTATTTAGACTGTAAACTCTTTGAGTGGGGAGTGTTTCTCTTACTGTGTGTGTGCACAGCTTGGACAAATGGGAGCTTGGGCAAATCACTTCACCTCTCTCTGCTTCTGTTTCCTCTGAATGTCTTGTTTATTTAAAGTGTAAGCTCTTGAAGGTAGGGTCTGTCTCATAGTTCCTCTTTGTTCAGCCTTTGTCACAATGGGGTCCTGATGTTGGCTGGGGTCTCTCAGTACTAATGTAATAAAATAATAATAATAATTAATAATAAATAACACTTGTCTTAACCAGACCTTTGCCTCTCACCCATCCCAAGTAACAATTTTGTACTAAGGACCGAGACATTATGATTATAAAAATTCTTCCTAGGAATGGAAAACCCGAATCTTTCATCTCAAGTGCCGATGCAATTTGGGACAGCTCTTTGATTCACAGAAATGGTAAAAAGAGCACATCAAATCATTAAAGAAAACTCATTATCCGGATTTTCATGAGTAGAAGTGCTAAGTTCAGTGGCCTGGTTTGTGCAGTCACATTATTCACTATGAGTATTCAGACAAATGCTAGGTGTTCATGGAAATGTTCCTGCGGGCTTGTCTATGCACGAAAGATATTCTGGAATAAGGCAGGATGTGAAGCTATTCTGGAATAACTACATATGTGCATATTCTGGAATAACCCATCGTCAGAAAATTATTTGTCTACACTCTTCAGCAACTACTTGGGAATGACAAATGCATTTAAAGAAATTCAGGATTGGTATATGCATCAGTCAACAAAAGGGGCACATTGGTAATGAATACTGCAGAGTAATAATAGTATCCCTGAATTAACTGGAATTACTCACATGCTTTAAAGGTATGCAAATGCTTGTGGGTCTTTGGTTTTATGGTAATGTATGTTATAGCAAACACTGAAATGGATGGCTAATTGTTCAGCTAGCTGTAATCCTAAATGCCTGGTGTAAAAAGGGTTAATTAAAGCAAAGAAGCTGATTCTGAATCTGCGTTCCAGCATGGAAGTCTACTTCAGAGACGAGTCACTGTATTACCGCTGATTCAGGCCTGCATCGCCACTAATATTCCATATCTGTGAACTCTCCACACACAGTTCAGAGCAGATGTGCCATGACCTGCTTTGCTTTTGTGCTTCATCGGCTGCTTGGGGCTTTGGTTTAGATTTTTCAGTAAGAAAATAAGTAAATAAACAATAATAATAATTTTAAAATAACCCTGAAATGGCTTGTGCTAATAATGACAGTTGACAAGAACAGTTTAGATTATCAGGGTCAGGGCTGAACTGTACATGACTCTGAGATCCTGCCTGAGTCAGACTGCAGTGGGCAGGGAAAAGTAGTGGGGCCAGGACAGGAGCATCATATCCAGCTTCTTCACCTAACCGCAGTAGAGATATGGGCCATATTTGGGGCTTCCCTTGAAGCTGGGGCCATTGCATCAACAGGACCACTATTCCTGGGTCTCCAACTCGATCCATGAGGGATCAAGTCCACATGGAAAAAAAAACAAAAAAACCCTGTGTCCTTCATGCAGAAAGTTCAGTTCTACCCCTGGGTCTTACAGGATCCTGTTAATTGCAGAATGAGTGCCTAGGTTTTCCAAACTTTCCTCTGACACTTGGGAGCAGAGATTCTTCATGCTCCTCCTGGACTTTGCTGGGCACAGGCTCTTGAGGAAGAGAAGATAGTTTGGAGTTTGCACATCCCAGGAGCCCAATGCTGCACATAAATAAAACGTTCTGTGTTTTCTGCAAAACGCTACTCCAAATCAACCCCCATGCTACAGTCCTGCCTTGATCTGTTCTATGGATAGAGAGCTGGGTTCATCCTCCAAGCCTGTATATCTCACTCCTGTATCGTAAGAACATAAGACCAGCCATACAGGGTCAGACCAATGGTCCATCTCACCCAGTATCCTGTCTTTGGACAGTGGCAGGTGCCAGATGCTTCAGAGGGAATTAACAGAACAGGGCGGTTAGTGAGTGATCCACTCCCTCTTGTCCAGTCCCAGCTTCTGGCAGGCCCAATCGCTGGCATTCAAGCATATATAATGCCGACAGACCCCCGTCATCAGCAGGTGGTATTGAACCGTGGAACTTCTGGAGCTTAGTGTATGAGCCTCTACCGCATGAGCTAAAAGCCAACTGGCGCTTAGCTAAGGCTGTAGAGCAGACTCATTTAACTGTCTCTCGAAGTGGTCTCGGTGCCACTAGATGGGACAGAACGCCCCACCCAGGAGGTGGGTGGGTGACACATACATATATGTGAGGTTTAAAAATCTTGCTAAAAGACACAACCTGTCACACAGGGCCTGATACCAAGAGGCTGCCTTGGGGAGTCCCATCTGGGGTAACACTTTGGGTGTGTCTACACTGCAGTCAGACACCCACAGCTGGCTCATGCCCACTGACCTGGGCTCACAGGGCTTGGGCTGTGGGACTGTTGATTTCTGATGTAGACATTCTGGCTCCAGCTGCAGCCCAAGCTCTGGGAACCTTCCACCTCACAGCATCCTGAGCCCAGACATCTATACTGCAATTAAACAGCCCCACAGCCCAAGCCCCGTGAGCCTGAGTCAGCTGGCGCAGGCCAGCTGGTGGGTGTCTGATTGCAGGGTAGACATACCCTCTGAGAGCAGAAGCCTGTGTTTGGGGAGTAGCTGCAGTAGGTTTGTATGCTGTCCCTTGGCACTCAAGAGAGAGAGATTTTTGTGTGTTGAAAAGATTTCTGGCGGTTGAAAGATGTAGCTGTGCTGATTGAAGATCTCCCGTCACAGGGCCAGGCCTGGCACAGAGAGAACCTGCGAAGTCTGGCGCCAGCTGGATGTATTTACACCCCAAGGTCCCGTCCCACTGGGATTGCAGAGTACAGAGAAGTGAGAAGCTAATGCAGCTGCCATTTGTTTCCTTATCCCCTTTTTGTGATTGCTGCAGTGCAAAGCAGCCATTTTTATATGAGCACAGTGATGCTCTGCTGCTCTTAATTGAGCGTCCCAAGCCCCAGAGCTCTGGGGAATGGAAAGAAGCCATTCTTACATGGGTTTCCCCTTACTGATTTCTGCCCTGGCGTCTTTCCTAGAAAGCTGGAAATGCTTCTGCCCCTCTGATTTGCCAGCCCTCAGGTGACTAGCCAGCCTCTGGCCTTCTTTGAATCTAGTTTGTTGCTGTGGGCTTCCCCTTTCTCTTTCTTCTCCCTAGGATGACAGGTAACTTCTTCTCTGTTTTCTTCTGTTTAGTTCACTTATTCCCTTCATTTAATAGAAATGCTTGAACTTATCCGGTTCATCATTGCAAACATGAAACCGTCCAGGGCATTTCTTTCCAACCTGGGGCTCTCCCTCTGGCCTGCTGCTCTTCCTCAACTCATTCCAGTTGCATCTCCTCCCCTGGGTTCCTTTCCATTTATTATTACTATGATACGCACTGCAGTAGTTCCTAAGCCCTCAGTCGGTGATCAGAGCCCCAGTGTGCGCAACACTGTACAAACAAGTCAACTAAAGATAATCCCTGCCCCGAAGAACTCACATCTCACAATCTAGAATGATGACAAATTGTACCAGACAGATACCAGACAAACAGGGTTGGAGGACAATGTCTCCGTGAAGAGTGACAGATTTCCAACATTAGTAATCTTGGGGCTAGGTGCTCAGATGGTGTAAATCAGCATAGTTTCTCTGCAGCTGATTTACACCAGCCAAGTTTCTACTCCTCAGTGCACTAGGAGTCTCCTTTGACAGCACCATGGATACAGCTGATTGGGTTTTATCTATTGCAAGACTTACTTATGTGTCTGCAGTGACAGCAGAGGCACTAAGGAGTTGTTAAAACTCTGCAAACAACCCTAGAAGGAAACAAAATGTTGTGACAGTTGCAATCGAATAGCTAAGTGGTTTCCTCAGCAACCAGTTGCCAACTGTTGTGCAATAATTAAACATCTGCAAACAGATGTGCTGCAAACCTTGCAGCTCTCGCCACCCTCACTACTTCTAGCTTTTACTAAGGCAGGTAATTTTTTTAATAAGGCAAAAACATTCAGCCTGTTCTTTCTTACCTACAACAGCTAAAGGCTGCTGTATTGTTTCCCTCTGAATGGTGGCATGGAAGCAGTGATGGTCAGAAAGCAGAGTTGTGTGCAACACCAGTTGGTTGTGGTGTGTGTGTGTGAAAGAGACAGTGAGATGTTCCTGATGATTTCCTGGGTGTTTGCAGATTTGATCTGGGCTAAAATGGGAGGATTTGCTCAATCAGCAAATGCAACATTTCACTCTGGAAATCCTGATAAAATGAAGAATTCTCCCGATTTTTACCCAGGATGAAGTGTTGTTGGTTTTGCACCAGTGCTGTCTTGGTCACTATTGCCTGAAGTGGCTGTACTGTACCTAGTTTCAGAGTAGCAGCCGTGTTCGTCTGTATTCACAAAAAGAAAAGGAGGACTTGTGGCACCTTAGAGACTAACCAATTTATTTGAGCATAAGCTTTCGTGAGCTATAGCTCACTTCATCGAATGCATACAGTGTATACATCTGATGAAGTGAGCTGTAGCTCACGAAAGCTTATGCTCAAATAAATTGGTTAGTCTCTAAGGTGCCACAAGTCCTCCTTTTCTTTGTACTGTACCTAGAGTGCCTGCAATGCTGGTAGAGTTCAGTTGCCCTCACAGCCAGCAGGGGGCATGCCTGAGCTCCGCCTTCAGCAAACCACAGAGAAAAATAACAAAGGAATGCTGTATTGAATTTTAATGTAAGCAATAATAGCTGCCCTGAGCTTATCAGAAGTGATAATGCCAGATGCTCTACAGAAGCAGCAAGCAGAATATTCTGGTTATAAGAATGTGTTTCTGGCTTGCAGCAGAGGCAGGTAAATGCTAGAGTCAGCCCGAGGAGGGATGGCCTTCTTTCCCCATCAGTGTCTAAGTTAAACCTATTTCCTCTGTGAGTGGAAAGGAACGACGTTCTCATCTTTCAAGAGCAGTCACTGCACATGTGGCATTGGGCACAACCCAAGGGCATTTGACTCTGTAGTTTGCATAGATGCAGCTTAATGCGTTGTGAAGCCTGCCTGCTGACTAGGACTTTAACGACCGAGTGAGGGATGAAAAGGGCTCCCCCTCCCAGGCTGCCATCTGGGAGCAGGGCACTTGTTGAACACGTGATTTTGTGCTAACCAGACACATTATGGTACTGTTCTGCCCTTGTGCATTGTAGTGAAGTCGGTCACTGAGGTCATGTGGAGCTAGCTCCATCCTGGTTGGCCTTGACCTGGTGTCATCAAGGCAAATGGGCTACTTCAAATAGTGCAAAGTACAGGAGAGGGAATATTGCCTTGTCGGTGCAGCAAAGGGGCCGGGAGATAGAACTCTGGGGGTCTGCTCCCAGCTCTGAGACTGACTCATTGTGTAACGCTGGGCAAGGGACTTGACCTCCTGTGTCTCACTTTCCCTGTTTGTACAATGGGGGTAACAGTGTTGATCTCTCTCTCTCTCAGTGGTACTGCATGGCTGAATCCATTCATTTCCCAGCACTTTCAGATGCTCAGGTGACTTTGGGGTGTTTGACATGAGGTCTGTTGGATTTAAAGGCGCAGATCTACAGCTGAATGTTAAGCCGTCACCCCACCAGACATTGGTCGGGCGCAGGATAATCTCACAAATGAAAGGTGAGGGGTTTTTCAAAAGTGATTAGTTATTTTGGGTGCCTCGATGTTTGGGTGCCCAACTTGAGACGTCTTCATGGTGCCTGATTTTCAATGCTCACCACTTCCTATGGGGTCTCAAGCTGGACCCCCCAAATCACGAGTCACTTTTGAAAATCTTGGGTGTATTGGCAAATCCCCTGTAGAAGAGACCTATAACAAGGTAGCCTGCTCCTTTAAGGGCCAGGGAGCCTGGGGCCAGACAGCCCTGCTGGGGGTGGGGTGGTCAGGTGTTCTCTATAAAGGGCTGAGACAAAAGGGCTACAAGAGGGAGATGAGCTGTCCTAGTAGGAGATTGAAGGGAAGGCTGGAGATGGTCTGGTCAGCACTGAGAGAGGTAAGGAGAAAAGCTAAGGTGGGTAGAGAAGCTGCTTTCATGAGCCTTTGTGGAGGCTTGGGCCTGATACTGAATCCAAACTGGGAAGGTTGAGAGACCCCACCTCACTCAGGGGAATCTGGGACAGTGGCCAGACTGAAGCCAACCTGGCTAGGCAGTGCTGCAACAAGGCTCTTTGCTTTCCTTAAGGTAAGACAAAGCCAAATTTGATTTATTAAATAAAGTAAGTGATCAAAATAGCAAAACATTTGCAAATATCAAGCTCACCTGTGAACAATGGGGTATTTTGTATTTCTCTGAGCTTTGTGTGCTTTGCTCATTCAGAGAACAATTTGTATGATAAACCTTGTAAATTTGTTGCGTATGGGTCCTTATTAGCTGATAATTCAAAAGGTGCTTGTCTGACAGTCCTATCAATGCAGCTTGATGGCTCTACAAATGTCTTCTTGAAAACTGTCAAAGTGTCACAAATTAATTAAATGTTAGCTTAAGTGACTCAGTGTGAAGAGAAGAATCTGTGCTAAATGCAGTAATATCACTGTTTCTATTCTCTCATTGCCCTTTGATAATGCAAAACTACCTTAAGAGAAGGCAGAAACTTGTGTGACATGCAGGGCTTTTTTTAAAAAAAAGCCCTCAACAAAATTCCCTAAATCTGTAAAACAATTCTCTGACAATGACTTACTGTTTGCAGGCATCCTCTCACTGCAGGCCTTCCGGTGACTTTAATGGGTTTTGGAACAGGCTTGGGAAGGCCACGCAGCCATTTGAGAATAGAATGTAGCCATTGACATTCAGGGCTAGTTTGTCATTTTTGGCACAACCTGAGCAATCCTGATGCCACTGCAGGAGACACTAAGAGCAGAGCCCTAGGGAGCGTGACTCAAAGGTACAATTCCCTGCCTGCTCGCTCAACGGGGAGTAACAACTTGCTGCCGGTACGCAGATGTTGCCTGCATGGGCTCAGACACTTTGTCTAGTGTGAATGTGGGTAGAGTCAAAGTTCCACCTGTTCCCTGCCATTTCCAGGGGGCAGAGTGGACAGTGCCTGCTTCCTACTATAGGCCTGGACCCAAGGCTTATGTATATTGTACAAGAGTGTTACTCTCCTTATCTCTTTGCTTGGGCATGTATTTAGCAAGACCTAGTCTAGCCCAGTGGTTCTGAAACTGAGGGTTGTGCCCCTCTTTTAATGGGGTCACCGGGGCTGGCGTTGGAGTTGCTGGGCCCGAAGCCAAAGTCTGAGCCCTGCTGCCCAGGGTGGTGGGGCTCAGGCTTTGGCTTCGGGCCTGGGTGGCAAGGCTCAGGTTACTCCCCCTGCCTGCCCAGGGCTGCAGTCTTTGAGCTTTGGGTTCAGCCTTCCCCCAGGGCAGTTGGGGTTGGGTTTTAGCCCTTCTTCCTGGTGTCGTGTAGTAATTTGTGTCCCCAGAAGGGGGTTGCAGTGCAATGAAGCTTGAGAACTGCTGGTTCTAGCCCCATGACTTCCTAAAGAGCTAAAAGATTCTAATTTGCAAATATACTATAGGGTGTACTTTGTGTCTCTCTTCATAAAAATCTACCCTTTCAAAGCAAAAGATATAAAAGTTACCCAAGTGATTTATTTTCATTTCCATTCCTGGCCTGTTATGGAAGTTGGGAAAGAGAACAGATCAGCACTTGATTGCACACTGCCTCCCATGGTGTGATGGCCATGGTACCTTGAACTTGACCTTTATTTTAATTTCAGAAAGGAATCATGAGAATGTGCTCTTGACTCCCAAGAAGGGAGGGAGATTTGCATTGTTATCACTTTGCAAAGAGAAAATACTCCTCAGTGTCTCACAGAAAATCACACTGCTTTACGGTAAAGCACGATTGTTCATAAAATGGCCAGCGATAAGGAAGGGTTTGGCTAATCAGCCAGCCAAGTCACCACCTGCTTCATGTACAAGAACCCTCACAGTCCAGCTGAGGAGTGAGAGGAACCAAACTTGTTTAGTCTCTAAACTATCAATTTATTCTCATCTCGCATGCCTGCAGGTGGGAATTGAGGGCACTTTGATAAATGGGCTGAAAGGTTCTCTCTTGCTTTTCAGTGTGACTTCTGTAAGTGCCTCTGTGCCCTTTGCAAAAATTGTGTTTTTACAGCAATAATAATAAAAAGCAGCTCTTTATTTCAGGATTCCCTGGAGCATCATAGTTGGGGATCTATTTATTTAGCAGTGTAGAGTGACATCCATCACCCTGGAGCCTGGAGGCTTTACATGCATTAAAACAAAAAATATTGACTAGCTGTTCATTCGCTGAGTACTGGCCATGCTGTGCATGGAATGAGGCAGGGGTCTTGTGGAAAAACCAGTAGGTGATCATGTAACTAAGGACTTGTAACATAATGCACACATGAGGGATAACCCAAGGATGCATGGGCAACCTTAATACTGGCATTTCCTAACTTCTGAGGGCTTGATTTGTAAACTTAATAATGTCCTTAAAGTTTGTGTCTATATTTCTATAGGTTTCAGAGTAGCAGCCGTGTTAGTCTGTATTTGCAAAAAGAAAAGGAGTACTTGTGGCACCTTAGAGACTAACCAATTTATTTGAGCATACGCTTTTGTGAGCTACAGCTCACTTCATCGGATGCATGCAGTCTATAGACACTATACCTGAATAGACACTGGAGGAATTCTTCCCCCGGACCTGAAGAGCTCCGTGTGACTCAAAAGCTTGTCTTTCTCATCAACAGAAGTGGGTCCAATAAAAGATATTACCTCATCTCTCTAATCAGGGGATTCTGACAGCATAATGTTAAGCATGGGAGTGATGACGTGTCCATTTTGAATCACTGACAAAAATTGCTATAAGGAACACTTTTTTTTTTATTTTTATTGCTGATAGTCTTTCAACAGGACAAAGAAGCACTTTGACAAATGCACCGAAAGGTTTTCTAAGTTGCCTGCATTTCCTTTATGAAAGCAGTGAAATGACAGTAACTGCAGAACAAACTAAGTGCAGTTGGTTAGCCAGAGCACTTTGCTACAGGAGATGTTACAAGGGGAAAAAAACCAACAATCCAATTACAGCTCCGACCCTCTTTGTGCCTGGCAGCTCATCATTAACTTGGTGCCTGGGTTTGAATGGTATTGCCAACATCAGAGGCCTCAAAATAATAAGATGATCTAGTGGTTAAAGCAATGGACAGACTCAGGATTGGTCGTGGCCAAAAAATGTCTGTTAAAACATTTTTAATGGAGAACTAAGTTTGTGTAACAATTTTTGTAGAAAGTGTCTACTTCCTTTGACATTTTTTATTTTTTTTCCCCCATCAGAAAACTGAAAACTCGCATCTTCATCTTAAAACAGATTTGTCCTCCCCCCCACTTTTGAATTTTTTTGCCCCTACATTTATTGCTTTCTTGGTGTCTGAAAAGCAGAAAGGTTTCAGATTTTTCAAAGCCTGGGCAATAGCCTCACAGTGTTAATTGAGGCCTCTGGGTGCTACCGTCATACAAATCATCATGCTGTACAGTAGTGCAACTAATTGCCACAGACTTTTGCTGACCCAGTTTCCACCTTTGCTATATTTAATAGAGCCAGCCAATGTTTGACTATTGCTTTGAAAGCATTATACATAACTCGGCAATGTTATGTCCATGATACTGGAAATTAGAGTAGATAAGGCACATCTTCAGGATAGGTTTCAGAGTAACAGCTGTGTTAGTCTGTAGTCGCAAAAGGAAAAGGAGTACTTGTGGCACCTTAGAGACTAACCAATTTATTTGAGCATAAGCTTTCGTGGAGCTCCAATAAATCGGTTAGTCTCTAAGGTGCCACAAGTACTCCTTTTCCTTTTGCGACTACAGACTAACAGGGCTGTTACTCTGAAACCTATTAGTATGCAAATAAGATATGTATATTTGTCCAGTTTCTGCTTCCTTTTGTCTTCTATGTTGGATTGGCTTTGGCTTGTCTGTATAAATGGGTTGGCTTGCACTCTTTGCAGGTGATTGAGTCTCAGAGGGGCTCACATCTGGGCGCATTGGCAAAGCGCTTTGCTAATAAACAGTGGTCTGACAAAATCAGTGAGTCTTGAATCTGACTTTGACAGGCTTTATGTTAAGGCAGCTCTCAAAGTTTATCAGAAACTGCCAGTTACATTAGAATCCTCCATTGGAGTTTTGGGCTACATCTTTTGTACATTGTTGATTAAACCCCAAACAAGTAGAGAGGCCAACTCCTACAATTTTGCTATACTCGGCAGCTCCCCGTAAGCTCCTTGTAAATATTTAAGCAGTATATTTGATTACTGGGAAAGGCACAAGCTTAGCAGTTTAGCCCTGGAATGTGTAAGTTGCCCAGCCATTTGCTGCATGAACATTTTAGCACAGCAGGCCATGGTATTACACACATACTTCCAAATTGGCAGTGGCAGACAGAGCACCATATATGTGCTGAATGTGTTTTCATGTATGAACATCCTAGAGCACAGAACAGTCCCTAGTAGTGCTGCATCTGAGGATGACTGAAGATTTGGCAGGGTTTATTTTTAATGCAGAAGACCACTCAGAACTGTTGTGTGTGGGAGTTAGTTGGTATCCCTTTAAATAGTTTGGAGGCCCTGTACAGGGCCTCTTTGTTTTCACTTGCTGTAGCCAACAGACCCCTGCCAGAGCTACAGTGAATGCACCCAGGTAGGAGGACTTGTATATGTTAGTAAATGAGGTGGAAGCCATCTGTGTCTGTGGTTTCTGTATATTCCTAATGTTAAGTAGAGAGCATCATTCAATGCCCCACCTTCAGCATCTCTGCAAATGTAGGACTTTCATCTCTGCTGGGCCTGCCTTTGCTAGTCTACGAACTTTCCAGCTAACTGATAACCCATCTGCATTCTTCTTTTCTTAATAACCAAAGCCCTCTTCCTGGTTTAAAAACTGGGTCTGTTGGCAATGCCAGTATTACTACTCTAATTAAATTTGTGGCAAACAAGCCTGCTGTCTCACTGGTAAATGTATATTGTTCACAGCAAAACATTTCATCTTCCGGGCAAGGTGCTAGCGAAAGTCTGAGTCATGAAACATTCATTAGGCAGAGACCTAGAGCTTCCCAGCCAGACAGAGGGCTGACCCCCTGATATCTCATTGGGCAACATGTAGCATGAAATCCAGGCAAAGGTCTCGTAAGATACAGGTGTACATTCTCACTCTTATCCGGATCTGCTCTGTGACTTGTCTTTGGCCTAGTAGGAGGCATTGCTGTTCTTGTCCACAAGCCCCTGTTTCTGTGGATGCTTATCCTTTTTTTTCTTTCCCATTTTGTCTTTCAAAATAACATTTTTAAGACTGCTGTTGCGAATTTTAAAGAAAACCACCTGCTAAATCCCTAGATGGAACTCAGAGCAGACTGAGGAAGGGTAGGGAGAAGGATGTGCATTGCAGTGAACCAAAACCAAATACTTTCTCACAAATCATTGGAAAGTTCCACAAAACTCTCACAGCCAGTTGCCACTTTGTCAATAGGCAGCACATGAGTGAGGTACACCTGCTGGAATCCCACCCTTCCCCACAGAATAAGACAGCAGCTGTGTGGGATGCAGGGGGGTTAATCGCTATATACAGACATTACTGACTCAAGCCTGCTCTCGGAGTTCAGTGTGATGGTTCTGGTTGATTATTCATGGCTTACTCAGCCGTGGGTCCAGCCACTGACCATCTGTTTGCTGGGAATGTTCAGTTGATAGGCCGTCTCAGTGACGTGGCTCCAGAGTCCTAGCCGAACATAAGCCATGGCGGAGGCTGCAGTTCTGTTCTCAGAACAGCCCTGCCTCCCTTTCCTAAGATGCTTCTCATGTGCAAGGTTAGCCAGCTGGCATGTTTCCTCTGACTGCTGACACTCAGATGCACCCACATTGTTAATGACTACAAGCCTCCCAGGACTCTTAGGGGAAGCTATTTAAAGATGGATTTACCTTGAAGGCATTTCTGCCTTGCAGAAGTAAATTCCTAAGCAATACTTACACACCGCAATACCGCCCTGAATCACACCGCCTGTCACCTCTGAAAATGCAGACTGGTGCACTAACTGGGAGAGACAGACTACTTTGGGGGCATTTGGAGAGGAAGGTCCCCCACACACACTTCTCTTCCTCCAGCAGCATTGTAAGAAATGTGATGTAAAGGGAGAACAGACTCTGGAGAAGCATCTGGGCTCTGACCTCCCAACCCCCAGGCATCTAGCAGGGCCAAGAAGATGAGTGACACAGATGTTTATTGCTTGAATAATTTATGCTGTGAATTCCTGAAGCGCAGCATTAGCCTGAGAGGAGAGAATCTAATGGCTTCCCATCTATTTTCCCAGGGTGAGAATAAGGGCATTGTTTACAGGCCTTGATAAGGGAGAGGAGACAAGGTCAACAGGGGAATGAATGGAGGGGAGGAAGGACCCAGCCTTGAGTCGGGATCAGGTAAAGCACCCCCATGAGGATATCAGGGGTGCCACCAACTGTAAGAACAAGGGCTTGGGGGGCCAGTTCCTCACTGTCGCTCCATATGCTTAAGTTCACCAGCTGAGGAGATGGCCCTCTGTGAGCCTAGGCTAAATGTTAATGCACCAGTGCTGCGGTTGGGTGGGATCTTGGCATCTGCAATCTGGCTCAGCATTTGATATTTCAGTATTGGCAGGTAAAACACTAGCCAGGCATAGCCCTAGTTCCATAGAAACCAGTGGCTCACCAAGCACTGGGTAGTGGTGGGAGCAAAGAGCACAAAATCCAGGAGCTGTTTTGTTTAAGTGTGGGGAGCATGTAAACTTTAAACAGCTCTAAGCACTGACTGTATCTCTAGAGGAAGTTGTTTTCCCAGCCCCTTTTAACTACTTAAATCCATTTATTATTCATGTATTGGGTTTACTGCCTGCATCTATCTATCATATTATTCCCATTACTACAGGATTTGGGCCCTCTGTCAGTCACAGGTACAAGTACAGGATATTTTAACTCCAAGGATCTCTGGCCCCTGGTTCGGTAGCATTGCTGCACGCCATTGGGGTTCTGCCTTGAGTCTAATTGAATATGCTCGCTAGAAAGCGTGCGCATGTTCCCCAGCTATGTTCCATGAAGCACCAAGCACTTACACCTGTAAATGCTCAGAACTGCTATTAAAACTGTGTTTTGGGCTTGGAACATCCTCCCCCCTCCCCGCCTCATGGGCCTTTCTGTCACTCCCTTTAACGATTCTTTCTGCTGGTGCCACAATATTTTCTACTCGCAGCAGTTCATTTCTTGATAATTGCACTGTTCAGAGCTCGTTGCGTTAATTTGGTAACATGAATCACATCTTCCCGGTGGCAGTCTAGGGAGAGGTTAGGGCACAGAAAACCAGAGTGAGTAGAAACAGAACAGCGCTAATCTCCTCTCTGGAATCTCCTTGTGGGAGAGGGAGAAATTTCAAATCTCAAGAACCCCTGCAGGATGGGGAGATCCGACCCAATGGTTGGCAGTTGAATTGAGATGAAGTTAGCGTGGAAATAAGGTGTAAATTTTTAACAGTGAGGCTAATTATTGGAACAATTTACTAGGGGTTATGGTGGATTCTCCATCACTGACAATTTAAAAATCAAGACTGGATTTTTTTCTTTTCCTGAAAGATCTGGTCTAGTTCAAGCAGGAATTAGTTTGGGGCAGGTCTCTGGCCTGTGTTGTACAGGAGGTCAGACTAGATGCTCACAACAGTCCCTTCTGGACTTGGAATCTGTGAATCTAAGACAACCATTTTTTCCACCCCCTCCCCCCGCAAATGTAGTTTCCAGGACTTCCAAAATGACATCTTGTCCCAACCCATAAATCACTTAAACCTGTATTTTAAACTCCACTTCCATTGAGGAAACCTGAGAAGTGCACGCAAAGTCCTTGCAGACTCGGAACAGCAGCTGTGGCTGTGTGAGTCACTCTTTCCCCTTCAGAGCAAGGTGACTTTTCTATGAGCCCACACCTGGGTGATCCATGAAATCCGCAGTTTTGGGTGTTAATCAATATAGTTTCCACCAGCAATTTTCCCTTTCAGATGAACAGCATGTCACTCACTACCCACCTGCCTTTCAGAAAGAGACAGAGATTTGGCTCCTGCCTGACAGCTGGAGGAGAGACACCTATTCATCTTTCTCTGAAAGAATATGTGGGGATGGGGGTGCTTCACTCTTTGAGCATTAGAAGGTGGGGATTAAGAACCTTCTTTTGCTGCAGCTCTCCTGAATCCAGTTGGCTCGAGGGGTGTGGCTACATTGTGGACAGACTTGCGCCTCTCAGCCTGGGTAGACTTGTGCTAGCAGGGCTCAGGCTATCATGCCACAAATCGAAGTGTGGATGGTGCAGTTTGGGTTCAAGCCCACCTGACCCCTCCCCCTCCTAGGCTGGAGAGCTTGAGCAGCAATGCCAGCAGTGAAGGGGTTAAGGAGAATCGATGAGCCCAGTTAGTCCCACCCCACTATACCTACAGCCAATGTTAAGCCTGGAGGGGGAATAAAAGGAGTCAGTCGGATTCACTTCAGTTCAGGGCTGATTGGCCAGGAAGGACGGAGAGTTGTCTCCACCTGAAAAGAGCTTTGCTTGCTGAGTTAAGGAGAGACTGGCCTGCTAACCAGAGCAGCAGGAGGAGAAGTTAAACATCACTGGCTCCCTGGTGTCTGAATCGAGCTGGAAGGACACCCCAGGGGAAGGCTGGTGGGAGGCCCAGTATTGAACTGGGTTTGCTTCTTGTTTTAGAACACTTTGGGTCTAAAGCTCTCCAACCACCTACCCCCCCCCCCCCAAAAGAGGATGGGACTGAAGGGGCAATTAGCCAGTGAGCTGGAGTCTGCTTCAGTGGACACTGGACACAGACTTCTTCCCTTGCAGGGAGATCCAGGGTCGCAGCAGGGCACCTGGAAGGTCCACAAGAGGATACTGCCTCAGCCACCCCACTACAGATATTAGACTTCATGCTTCAGGGTTTAAAACAATCTCTAATCTTTAGAGACTGGGATGAAGCCTAATTGGGAGGGGGCGTGCAGATTACCCCACAGCTGCTACAGCTTCCTTTGAAACATCTGGTGCTGGCCACTATCCAAGATGGGATACTGATCTAGATGAACCTTGGTTCTGATCCAGTTGGGCAATTCCTATGGGCTTATGTCCCATGTTGTCCAAAGATCCAGTTGTTCCTTAACACTATTGTACATTGCCCATGCACTGGATTCCACGTGACCAGAACTGAGCCATTAATTAAACTAATTTAACCTCCCTTTTTGTTTGAATTCTCCTTGAGCTATTTAAAGCATTCTGGAATTTATTTGAGTTTATCCACTGAATTTCTGCAAATTTTTGATCTGTACTAGTTTTTTTTGGTGGTGGTTTTAATTCAAATATTTGACATTTTCCCCTCCCCCCCCCGCATCCCCCTCTGTTTATGCTGGGTTTGGAGCTGGTTGAAATGTTAAAGAATTATGTCCTCAAACCAGTTGGGGGTGGGGGGGATTTAAAGATTTTTTTTTTAATTCCCCTTCCCTCACATTTTTTTCTATCCGATCTTGTCTGTAGATTGTTCATTCTAAATATTTGATACCCAACATTTGAGCCATACTGCTTAATTTTGATGGGATACATAGTGTTGCTTCGGTTTCCCTGATTGGATAAGTATGTCTTTTAGACTCAAGCTTCCATCTGTGTTTGTCCAGCAGCCAGCACAGTGTGTCCTGACTGTGACTTTCTCTGCTAGGTTCTGCCATAATAAAAAATAATGAATCTTCAGATTTAGAAGTTCAAATATTTGCATCTCACTTATAACATCTGTTCATTTAAAATCTGATCGTTCTGTGAACATTCCCGCCAGGAAACTCATTTCTAAAACTATTTGCCAAAGCAGCTAATTCAAGGGGGATGTGAAGCAAGTTAATGTTTGTTTGTGTGAATACGTGTGAAAATGTGTTGGAAGGTTTTTTCCCAGAACCCCACATGACTAATGTTTGCTGTGAAGCCTCTTTTAATAGATCCTTTCTGGTCTGATTTATGGAGTGTCAATCAACCAGAGATTTGTCTGCTTTAGGCTGGCTGCTAGCTCCTTGCATTTGAAACTAAAAGTAAACATTACATGACCCAGTGCTTTGTCTCAAGATGAGTGAGTAAAAATGCTGACATAGAGTAGGTATGTAGCAATTCCCCCCCCCTTACCTCATGCAGATCTGTCAATGCTCTTCAGCCCTGATTTCTAATGTTCTTGGATAATCATTGTTCGCACTTAGCTCTGCCACTGCACCTTCATCCTGACTTGCAATGCCCTCATCCTGTTCTACACATGTCTAGCCATAGAAATGTAGGGCTGGAAGGGACCTCAGAGGTCCTCATCAATGCATCCATGCAGAGGCAGCACTGCGTGAGTAAACCTGTTATGTCAATAGACATATGTCGTTGTTCACCAGCTAAGATTTGGCTTGTTTGTCCTACGCAGTTCTCGGACTCTGCAGTCCTGCATTCTTGATTTGTGGCTCTCCATTAAAATTTCCAGCAGTTATCTGACCGGCCACAGTTCAGGAGCGTGTCCTTATTCTCAAAGAAACACTTACACAGGTGCTGAACTCTAACTCTTGCTGAGTTCCCGCCATGGACTGCCTGGCCATAGTGCATCATGGGAGATGCAGAGACGAGGGGAGCTGAACTGCAGTTCTCAGGTGGCACCCTGGCAGCGTTTTCTTAACTGACATTTTGGAAGCTTTCAACCAAAAGATGAACCCATTTTGGTTTTGGGGGAGGAATGTCAGGTTTTTGATGGCAAAACTGACATTTTCTGCAGAAGGACACTCTTCCAGAAACGTTTAGTTTGGTCAAAAACCCCATTCCCCCCCAAAAAGCTGTTTGGTTATCCTAGCGCACCAACATCTTGACCTTCCTTCTGGGACGGGGTCTGGCCCTGCTTGGAGTGTGCACTGTCTAAGGTACTTCTCTGCCCCCTCACACTCCTTAATGTATTTATCCTCCGAACTCCCCTCGGTGGTAGGGAAGGGTCTATTCCCCCATTCTACTGCTCAGAGACTTGCCCATGGTTGAACAGGAAGTTGGGGTAGAGCACAGATTTGTGCCGAATTCTAGGCTAGTGCTCGAACCCCTGGGCTGTTCTTCCTCTCTGTTCACTTTATTCATCTCATGGAGGGGACCAGCCTAACCCATTCCACAATGCATCTCTCTCATCCTGCTGTGGTACAAGAGAAGGCCTCTCCAGTAGAATTGACACCAGGCCTGTCTTTCCTCCCACTGAAGTCATTGATGATGTTTTGATCTGGCCCTTAAAGCATGTGAAGCAGAAATATATATGTATTTGAATCTCAGTCAGGCATTCAATAGACTGCTGCTTATAGTGAAACTGGCTGGAGAAAGCCAGGGCACAGACTGCAAGAGGGAGCATAGAGTAGTCATTAGCAGGGTGCAGTGTTATATGGCATATCATAGCTCACTATTGGGACCCATGTTATTTAGTGTTGCCATTAGCAATCTGAGCCTGGTGTAAATTCAACAGAGATCCATTTCCTGGTGACATCCAACTGCAGAGGCTGGGGAAAGAAAATGCACATGCAATGCAGTGCAAAAGTACAGAGCAATGAACTTGCACTCCCTTCCATTCTGCACCCTGGGAGAGAGCTTCCCCATCTGAATGTACAGCAGGGAGGCAGCCTGTGAAGCAATGAGGCATCCAGTCGCTGAGTTACTGCAAGATGCAATGTGACAGGACGTGCCATGTTAGATCACATAATTCCACAGAGCATGGCCCCTGTGTGACTCATCAAGGCTGCAACAAAACACTCATTAAGAAAGTGAATCAAGAAGGCAGAGAGCTTCCCACCCGTCCACCCTGGCCCCCCACGCCCACAATATTCCTGGGTCAGTAGCAGTCTACTGACTATTCCCCTGGCTTACTTCACAGCTGTGTTCTGAGGGCCATTGGTTATGAAAGCACATCCAGTTGATAGCAGGGGAAGAAAAGCATCTGGGAGCTAATCCAGCCACTGTTTTAGAACGGGATTTTCCAAGAAGACCCAGGTACTTAGGCACCAACTTTCATTGACTTCCAAGGGGACTTGGGCACCGCATTGTTTTAGGCTCTTTGAAAATGCCAGCCTTGAACTCCCTATTCCATATACTGGGAGTGTAAAATTGGACTCTTGTTCCTTAGAATCCATCTGCTCATTTCCCCATTCAGACTTGTTACCCTTTGTGGGTGACATGATAGTTCTCTCCAGCGTAACCACTCCCTGTCACCTGCTGCTTGCTAGGGTAGCACAAATAAATGCAACAGAAGAGCCCTGCTATAAACTGCTGGTTTTCTACCGGTACTTCCAAGTGGTTGCAAACACACCTTACCTCCTCCCAAGCTAAGATGGAGTGAGAGCTCTGCAGTGTCTGCTATCTTGTGGCTGTCCCATTCAGCGCTTCCGTCTCCCAGATGACTGCATCAACTCTCAGTCTGGCTCATTAGGATCTGGAAGTCCAATTACAGCACCTGTGCAGACCGTAACCTAACAACAGAGTCCGTTTCCAGGGTCCCAGCCTATTGCCTACGGCCCCCAGGCAGCACAGAGCAAACTGCTTCAGGCTGATACTTCCACGGGGAAAGTAGACTCTTGTGAATCTGAAAACTACCTGGCCTTTCGGAGCAAAGGCTTTTTGTAACCAGATGTGTCACGGTCCCTCCCTCATCTGCACAAGATCACACAGGCAGTGCTTTTTAATCTGGACTGGAAGTTAACAGAGGCAACATTTTCCATCAATCCCATTTGCTCTAATCGTTCGGGGCAAAATCCTGCTGTCAGTGATGCTGGGGTGGAAATTGGACCTGTCTGGAAAATGAGAACAAGGATTTATCCCTAAAGGTCTCAAACACTGAAAGTCAAATGGAAGTAATGCTGAGGCTAAAAAGCCACCGTAATACTCTGTTTTACCTGAGCAGAAACATGAAATGGGGCTGTCTTGTATTGCATGCATCAGCCCAATCATTAATACAAGCAAAATGCCCAGTGAGCACTATTCCATCTACTGTGTGCTGAGTAATGACAGGAAAGGACTCCATGCTTAGAAAACTTAAACTGGCTTTTGATGGAGAACTATTTGTACAGTGCAGCAACTGCAGCTCCCCGTGGAGCAATGTGCATGCAGACTGATGCCTGGTGCCTCCTCCAAACTCTTACGCGATCTGGCTCTCCGTGGAACAAGCTCAACGGTATCTTAAAAACCATTCCGTAAGCCAGATAAAAGCCTTGAGGCAGACTAACAATCAGTCTCCATAAGTGCATCTGTTCAGACAAAGAGTGACTCTAAACCTCAGAATCAAACCACAGTCAATACACTGCCCTTCCACGAGGTATTTCTCCACTTCCTTGCATCCTGGCACTTCCAACTTTCAGTTGGTACTAGAAGCTGAAATACTGGATGTTCTTGCTGTATCTTTCTCATGGAGCTCTTACTAGAAAGCCTGCTCTTGTAAGATTTCCAGACCCTGGAGATTTGGAGAAGAATCTGATATGATCCTTCTCTGTTTTGGGCCATCAGCTAATTTTTCCCTTAAAGATGATTGGACACTTTAAAGAATTTTAGGAAACATCCTCCTTGGACAGCTTTGCTCTGTCATGTTTCCATTAGATTTCTTGACTCCTGGGGTTTGTTTTAATTTTGGGGACCTATATGTGGAAACAGGTAATCTGATTGGCTACTTATTGCCCACAGATCCCTCTGACATTCCAGTTACTATGGGGATAAATGTAAATAACTAGTTATCCTTTATGGATGATTAAGGTGAAGTTGGCTCAAGTTCTGACCTTTTGGGACTGACTTCGTCATGTAGGTGATGTTTGCACCTGAAGCACCAATACGTGCCAGAAAGGGAAATAGCCGATCTCATTTGCAAGTCTGACACATCTCTAGCATGGATAAAGAGCCAGTGCAAACATTTTGGATGGAACAGAGCCTGCCAGGCTGGAAGGCAAAAGGTTAACTAGTTATGGAAATAATGCCTTCCTCCTTGCTAGTGGGCGATAGGTCAGAAAACACTGGGACAAATTCTTTGCAGGTGTAACTGTGTAGAAAACCATTGAAGTGAAAGGAGCTGCACCCAGTCACACCCACAGAGATTATTGCCCACAAATTGGCCCAGACAATAGAAGTACACAAATCATTTGATTTGCAATCAGGACAGGTGAAATCCAGCTGTTAACAATTCACTATCAGTTGCTGAAGGCCATGTTTTCTAAATCAGACTAAGGCCAGGTCTACACTACAGACCTGTATTGGTATAATTATATTGCTCAGGGGTGTGAAAAATCCACACCCCTGAATGACTTATTTACACCAACTTGGCCCCCTGTATAGACAGCACTCTGTGAATGGGAGAGCTTCTCCTATCAATATTGCTACCACCATTTGGGTAAGTGGATAAACTATGCTGATGGGGAGTAGCTCCCTGGACAACATCAATGTCCAGGATTTTGCAGAGCAGATGCTGCAGCTCAAAGAGCTCCAATTGGTCCATTCCCTTGCATCTGCAGCTGCCGGATCCTGCCGGCACTGGTAAGGGGGGCCCTCAAGGAGGTGCTGACTGGCGCTGGGTCCTGGGCCCAGCCGCCCTGCCACTCTGACAAGGATTGACACTGCCCCCTACCTCCAGTGAGTACCCCTGCTGCAGGTACATACCTCCCCCCCCCCAATACCTCCTCTGGCAGTGTCCTCTTTTGGGGAACCTATAATGTGGTAACCCTACTCTCAGTGCAGGAGTGTTCACTTAAGCACCACAGCAGCAGAGGTGTGCTGATGCAGCGTTTTAAGTGTAGACCTGCTCTGTAGACAGAATGGAATAGCAACGTGGGTGGAGGGAAGGAGTAAGATTTCTAGTTAGCTTTATAACCTAGACTAGTGGATGTATTTAGTTTCACCTAACCTGTAGGAAAGGGTCTGTTAAATAAAAGGGGGAAAGATTTACTCAAACCAAATAACTTAAGCTCTCGGAAACCATGTCTCCTGTAACTCATTCATTTGGGATCAGCTACTGTGGGTTTTGTGATGTGCCTGAAAATGGCGGTTGGGAGAGAAGTGAACCAAACGGCGTTTTCTGAGCATGTGATTCAGTTTGCCTTTGGGTTTCATTCTTCTTTGAGTGGAGCCCTATGGCATGAGAGAGTAGGCAGCTTTGAAAATAGAAATTCCTGGTGGTCTGAGAGAAAAATGTCGGAGTGGCTTGCAGCAAGCATGTGACAGAGCAATGCTGGGCAATCATCCTCCGTGCATAATCCATTGCGATTGCTACATCTGTAAACTTTCTGTTCTTCCTTAACTGCTAGTCCCAGCAAAGCTGGTTGCTGTCCATTTGTCCGTCTGGTTGCTTTCCTATCCCAAACTATCTGAGATCTCAGTCACACTAATTGCTTATCCTTTCTCTTGTCTTGATTTGCATTCTGCTTCGTGAGATTAAGCAGCAATTAGAGGAGATGGGTGTTTGGGCAAGTTCTCCTAGAAAAGGGTAACTACAGAGAAATGCTCCTGCCCATGTGGAGATCAGGGTGACCTCAAATACAGACAGAATTTAGGCTTGTGTGAATCCAGGCACTCGCTGTGGTGATTGTACAGGGCAGCAAGTAGCCCAAATGACAGGCTGGTAGGAACTCCCCCATTTTGAGAACCATGGCGGACACCCTAGCAATACTGTTTGCTCCCTGTTTCCTTGAAATATCTGTTGCTTCTCCCCTTACTGCAAATCACGTAATGCAATACTGACAAAGCCCTTAGACACGGGAAAGGTTATTCCAGCCATATGTGTTCAAATAAAGTTCAATTTGTCAATGCCTTGCAAAGCAGATCAGCTTCAAAGCACAGGAGTTATGCCGCAGCACTGAAGAGCCATTAGAAGTAATGGCTGGGTCATGGGTCTCGCTACTGTAGCAATAGACCCAGCTAACTGTATTGGGATGAACTTGACCTTGTGCAGAGGGGCAGAAAACAGTTGGTTTAAGTCAGATTTAAATGCTGCCCAGGCCTTGTGCTGATCCTCTCCACAGGGGTGAATGAACACTTGGTCTGTTGGACTGCTAAGGTTTTGTTTTAAAGTTTAAAAAAAGCTCTCTGCAGATTTACTGGAATCCAAATGCAAAGAAGTAAGAAATGTACACATGCCAAACTCTGTGAAATGTCTGTCAATTCGTTACTAGGGTTGACATTGCCGTGGCTCCTGGGATGTCATTGTGCTAGGTGCTATGTAAAAGCATAAAAGACAGTCCCTGCTCCCAAGAGCTTACAGTCTCAATCAGAGGTGCCCAGCTTATGGCCCACAGGCCATACACGGCCCACCAGAGCATTTCATAGGGCCCACAGCCTACTTCAACACAGACTAATGGCAGATCCATTAGCGCTTTGTTGGGTTTACATCATTTTAGTTTAGCTGTGTTTACTGGCTTTTTACTGTGTTCTGTAATCCTAATGCACATTTTATGCACTGTTTTGTCTATTTGTTTTTAAATAGACAATTTTGTACATAGACTGTTTGGCCCACACAAGGTTGTGCTTGGGTTTATGTGGCCCTCCTGTGTAATAAGGTTGGACACCACTGGTCTAAATAGACAAAACAGCAGATCAACATTAAAGTGGCGAACAGGACTCTGGTGTCCTGAAGTCCCATCCAGTGCAGTCTCCATGAACTCTGCTGTCTCTGCAGTTATCACTGGTAGTGAGGTGAATATTTCACAAACAATGATTTATGAACACTTTTTTTTTAAACTCACTGAATTTGGCTCACGTGAGGTCATATTTAGATGCTTGCCAGGCATTTTTTTAAATGTCCACATCCTGGAAGCTGTACAAGTTATAGCAAAAATATGTCATGACAGCTCACTATTACATATTTGTTCTTCTATTCTAAAACTTTCACTCATCCTATCAGGGAGCAGAAAGAATGCTCTGTGACGCCGGTGACCTGTCACAAGACAGATAGCAAATGCTGAATGTCTGAAGCAAACAGTTGTAAACAAACCCTAGGCTGAAAACTATTAATTTTGAGGATTATGGGATGGTGTGTTTTACAAATACTGTATAGGCTCAGTTCAGGGATGACTTGATAACCACCAAAAAGGCTACATTAATCAGGTCTGAGCCAAGGCTCAGAGATCGGAGATTCCTCTGACTTCCATGGGCATTGCATCAGACCCTATTTCTCCACCCACTTTCAGTAGTGGCAATCGGGAGTTACTCCAATCACCTCCGTACAATTACATTGGTGTAAACCCACTGTCAGTGAGAGGCTCACTAGACTCCAAAAATATTATGACCTAGCGGATAGAGTCCTAGACTGAGCACTAGGAGTGTCAGGTTCTAATCCTTACTGTGACCTAGGGACAAGTCAATTTATCCCTCTTTCTGTTTCCTTTGTCTGTCAGGTCTATTTAGAGTATAAGCTCTTAAAGGCAGGGACTGTCTCATAGTATGTGTTACAATGGGGCCTGATCTCAGTTAGGGGCTACCATAATAATGATATCCATAATGAATATTATTTATAACTAATAGTTGGGACTGGCTCTAGTTATAAAATATGTATTATTCCCTTATCCATTTTATTACAAAAACTCATTAACAGAGCTCTATATATTCATGAATGTTTCCATCCCATTATGTTTGGGAGCATATAATCTTTCAGATTCAAATGCCATAAAGACCCAGTAATGTTTTTAATTATTGAATGCTGGGTATGAGTAATTTGGGGGAGGGAATAAGGCAGAAATGAACCACTGATGCCCTGACCATGCTGTCTTCGTTGGCTGTTTTTATTCATCCTCATAAATAAGGAATAAACGTGGCCCAGTTTGCTATTTGCTGAGGGTGACTCCAGCATCGAAGCCCAAACCTAAGCATGGGGGGACACTGGTGAACTGCTAAGCTTCAAGCAGGAGACCTTTATGTTCCTTCAGAGCTGATGAACATGTGCTTACCACACAGCTTTAATCTACTTTCTCCTCTTCACACACCTTATTATACTCCTGGTTCCCTGCATCTTCCCGTTGGAACTCTGTCCTGACAAATAACATGATATGGCAGATACCAGGATTTGATTTTTGCAGTGAAATACATCTGGCTGCAGACACTCTCCCCTGATCTTCTAAATTTACATACAGCTATTTAACACTGTAAAAATACTGGTGAGTTTCCTCAAGTGCAACGCTTCCTTGGTCTGGAAAATGTTTAAACAAAGGCTTATAGTGGGAGGGCAAAAAAGTTTTTGACAAATTTAGACAATGAGCCAGATTCCCCGTTTGGTGTAAATCTGCCTAGCTCCATTAACTCCACTGGACTATTCAGCCCTTGGTGTCTTTGAGACCTCCAGTAATGGGGTCAGTTGTGGATACTTATCCCACTAATATCTGGAGTGAGTCTCCATACAATGTCATATGTAGCACCAAAATGATACAAGGTGGGAGTAACTTCGACTTACTTGACCTAAAGATTAAAGTCTTTATATGTGATTAACCAAACAGTCACAAAGTTCCCCATGTATCCTGTTTAGCTGCCATGGTTCACAGGCTCCAGAGTGATTTTGTGTGAGCACATCAGTTATGCTCCCCTCAAGCCTTTCTATTTGTTTTGGCCCCAGGGGCTTTTCATATATATATAATTTGTTCTGATGAAGCTTGGGACATCTGTCCAATGTCACATTGCAGAGATGGATATCCTAAAAGCAAGTAAAGCTACCACTCTTACATTTAATGAAGGTGACAAGGACAGGACTGGAGCTTGGCAATGTCCATTGATTGTGCTGTGGGTAATACTCAATAGTTTTGTTTGAATCAGTGAAGCAATCGGAGAATGACATTCTTCTCTACATCTGTATGTGTAGAATCTTAATTGGCAGTGGGAAGAGCTGCCTGCAGATAAGTAAACAATATCTCCAGGATACAGAGAATAAGGAATTCACAGATAAATGAAAGCCCCACATGTGAAAATGCTCTTTCACCCGTAATGATTACTCATCAATGTGGCATGGGCTACATTTTTTTCCACAATCTTGCAAGTGGAAATGGACAGTGTTGTATTCTAAAAAATGTTTTGCTTTTTCCTGCAGAAAATGATGGAAACCAAAAATCTTCAGCAGAAAATTCTTGACTTTTTGGTGACAGGTTGGAAACCAGAAAACCAATTATTCCAGGGATGAAAACTGAAAAATGTCACCCCAAAACTGCCAAAGAGCAAAGAGTTTGGTTGAAACTTTTTTGGGGAAGTGGGGGTCTCAGTTTTCTGATGAAATATGAAAATTTTTGAGGGAAGCAGAAACTTTCCTTAAATTTTCATTTAGCCAAAAGCCAGTTTTCCATGGGGAGAAAATGTTTTGACAGAAAATTTCAAACAGCCTGAGTAGTTGCAACACTTCAGGAACAACATTATGATCAAGAGTTTGAAAACTGCCTTTGGAAATAAGAGACTCCTCTAACATCCCAGATGTGCCCCATAGGGATGTGTCCTTCTTTGACAAGGACAGTCAAATCCTCTTAATTGGCGCACATCCTGCTGGAAACAGACATTCCAAATGAACAATCATTGCGACTCTCAGGGGGCTGCTTTACACTCAGCAATTTAAAACAATTTGTGAATTGGAGAAACATAAAGGATAGACTATGAAGCAATGTTTTAAAGAACATGACAGTGAAGTGAAGAAAAGCTCATTTAGCAACCATCCAGAGCTGGGAAAATACCTGATGTGAATGAAACCTACAAAGCTTGGGCCAGATCCTCATCTCGTTTAAAAGGGGCCAATCTTTATTGAAGTCAGTGCAACTACACTGATTTACACTTGCTGAGGATCTGGCCGCACATCTCTAAGGGCTTAGTCCAACATTCAGTGAAGCCAAGGGGAATCTTTCCATTAAATAACTTTCTCTACCATTCACACCTATCCGCATGCTAGCATTACCACAACAAATAGTTTTAAAATAGTATTTTAAAACTATTTTGTGAGCCTTTGGATCACAGACAGTGGCTTTTACTCAAGTCTTCACAGCAGCTAGGACAGTGGGTACTTAATAGTTGACTGGTGCCCCTCTGTGCAACTGTAAATACTACTACTTTGAGAAATTGTTGGTGGTTCACATTGCAATAGAGCCTAGGCACTTCAGTCTTGGACCAGGACCCCATGGTGCTAGGTACTTTACAAACACAGAACAAAATAATCGTAATACTAATTTGCAGAAGTCTTCCTTAACGTAGGGATTTTGGTGTTGACTTTTTGATTTCCTTAATTAAAAAGCTTTAATTATTCCTATCCATATGTAATTCAGAAACTTTAAATAAGGTGCTTACACATTCATTTGGTGTCATTGTGAGCTGAAGTATCTGTTCAGTTGCAAACACATTTTGCAAGCTTCCTTAACCCCAGGGAGAATACAAATGATTCAGCTGGATGCTTGTATCCTAGGAAAAAGTGACTTTTGCTGTTAAACAGCATGACTCTGATTTTAAATGGGGGACAGGAATGGTGCCCTTACCACTGTTTCTTTAAATTTAACCATAATTTTCATAGGCCAACATTTTCAATCTTGGATGCCTAAAATTAGGCTCCTAACTCTACATTTAGGCACCCAAATAAATGGCCTAGGACATCTGTAGCTCCCACTAATAGCAATGAGATTTGTGAGAACTCATTACTTCTCAAAACTGGGTCACTTTTATTTAGGCCCCTAAATAGGGAGTGAGGGATCCAGGTCTGAGAACGTCAGAAAAAGTGGTCAAGGCACTAATCTAGGACATGGGACACCTAGTTTGAGTTCCCTGCTCCACTACAGGTTTTCTGTGTGTCCTTGGGTAAGTTACTTGCCCTCTCTGTGCCCCAGTTTCCTATCTTTACAATGGGAATAACAGTACTTCACCACAATAAGTACCTTAAAGACTTGCAGTGCTCAGATACTGCAGTAATAGAGGCCAGATGAGTTCTCAAGATAATAGAATCTTAAATTGATAAATTCTGATAAGGAATCCCATGTATTTTTGGGGTGAATAACCAGTGCACAATGGTAATTTAGATGGTGTGATATGAGTTAGTAAACGTGACTTGAGTTATTCTAGATCTCAGTTCTAGCATTCAAGGGAATGTGAACACATTAACACTACTTAATTAAGAATTCCATTTTGTAACACTGACAGATGCACTGCAACCTCTCTGTATAATTTATTTTGATTACACATCCATGGTATTAGCACTTAGTCTCTTGAAATGTGTATTTTATTTTACTGCATATCTTTCAATGAAAAATACTTCCAACATTTGAAACCTGTAAAGCAGCAGTATTTGCAATTGTAGGACTGAGGTTTGGGATAAATGAAACCACACACAACAGATAAGGAGCTATGAATCAAAATTAATTTTGGTTACAAAGCACAGGCACACTCAATGCATTTCACTTATTCAGCTAATTTTGGATTGCATCCTGATAAGCTGTCATGAAACAGTTTTTTACACAGATTCAGCAGGTTAATTTAAACCCACTGGGAACTTAAAATGTGACTCAAGTCATGATTACACTGGACTACCTATAGGGCTTAACATTCTGTCTTATTGACTGGCTTTGTTGCTGCTTTTTTTTCTTTGTCCAATACTGCATAACACACACAGCTGCATGTACATTTTCTGAATGGACTAATCATGTCTCTCTCTTTTGATGAAGAACATGCTGCCACCCACATGGAAAGCATCAGAGAAGAGTAAACCAGAAATAAAACCATTCCAGGGGGATGGAGAGAAATACCCACGAAGATAATTGTGAGGTATGTACAAGCAGATAAGTAACAGATCACTCAGGCACATCTTCAAAGAAATAATGAAGCTAAAAATATGTACATGAGGGACAGCAAGAGGAAAACATGACTGATGTGGAACAATTGAAAGAGGAGTTAATACTTATTAGCAACCATTTTAGATTGAATATTGGTTGGTTTTGTAACAGCGTAAGGAGTGATGCCTTTGATAAGACTTAAACAGTTGCCTTCTCCTTTAGAATCTAGTTAGCAGCATGCTGGAGAGTCAAATTAATCAAGCTTATTTGTGTTACTGAAGAATTAGCCAGAACAACTGTGGATGCTAAAAGCTTTTCCATGTAAGTTTCAGTGCATGGGAGAATCAGACCCCAGTCAAATCTCTCCAGTGCAGCTCCTAATTCTCCAAACTTTGTCTTGAATTTGTTTAGAATCCAATGTACTGCTTCCCTTCCCTTATCCTGTCATCTTAGACTTGTTTAAATGTCTGTTGCACAAAAAGTGAGACACTGATATCACTTACAGATTTTGCAACACTAATAAGAAATCAATGCACAGGGGCTGAAACTCACCCCTGTTCAGAGGGCCAATACAAGGTCAATGCACACTTCAGTCCCACTCCTACCTATAGGATAGTGCATAGAGAACTACTCATGCATTTGATGTTATGTGCATGCTTAAATGCTTTGCTATATCAGGGCCCAAGTAAGCAGTGTTCATCCACTAAGTTTAAAATGACAAGGTAGCTTAGGTGAAGAGATGGGTCAGAGAAGGGTAGATTTAGCATTAGCATGTGCAGGATAAAGCAAGAACGTGCTTTGGCAGCTATGCTGTACCAGGAAGCAAGGAGATCAGGCTTATATGTGCTAGTCTCTGTTTCTGCAAAGTTTGTAAATAAGTTCCCATGTAGCTTAATATTCTAGTCTCTTCTGGAGATTTTTTTCCCATAACTGGATGTTCTCTGTGTTGTGGAACCAACTATTTCAAATTGGCTACCGTAAAGAGTTCCTATTAACACTTTTGGATGCCAGTGGTAGAGACTGAGGAAGCTTTGACATAAGTCAATCCATATCTGGGTGTATCTAGATCCTCCACTCAAAGGACCATCTGGGTTGTTATCTGAAGTAGAGTGACTGTTATCTGCCCAATGGGATTAAAGATTCTCCTTCCAATAGCATGAGGTTTCATGGCATGACCACCGCACATGAATAAAATGTTGAAGAATCAAAATTGAGGCATCCAAGACAATAACTGCTTCTGAGAGTAAGGTGTTGGTTGATCCTTAAATGGAAAGGGATTGAATTCATTCCAAGCTGCACTCTCTCTTTAAAGGAAGGTTTGGAGTTTCATATATAAAATTGAATAGGGAGGTGAGTCCCTTAACTTTCACCTTCCTATGAAAGAAGAGAACATGCTACACCTCCCATAATTTTCCAATTATGTCTGCTTTATTAGAGAAAATAGTTTGATTTTTCTGTTGCTCTGCACCCTATTTCATCATTTACACCTATGCAAACTGAATGTTAAAATGCTGATTTGGTAGCATTTCACACCAATGGGTGATTGTCATTTTAATGATTTCCTTAATAAAACCTGTTAGTACAGTAACTTATACCTGTGATTGTGTTTGTGGTCACTGTCCTTGGTCTTTGTGTGGTCAAGGAGCCTCCCAATGTGAGAACCACTGAAGGTGGTTTTCACCCTGTTGAGCTTGAAACTGTAACAGGAGCTGAATCCCCACTCTGGTTTAACACCAAACTGCTCATTCAATTTAAAAAGAGGCTACACTTGGCTCAGGTGCAAACGGCTGGACAAGGTGCAGGGCAGTGGAGAATGAGACCATTAATGACTAAACTGACTCTGGATTGAGGGAGTAGAAGGGAGGGTCTAATTAGCTTGTAGCGGCTCAATAGTCGTGATTTGGGCCCTACCAAATTAACAGTTCATTTTGGTCAATTTCAGTCACAGGATTTTTAGAATAGTAACTTTCATGATTTCAGTATAAAGGGGTGTGTGTGGCAGGGGTGTGTGTAATTATTTCTGCGCTGCTGCTGGTGGTTTCGCTGCTTTCAGAGCTGGATGGCTGGAGAGTCGTGGCTGCTGGCTGGGAGCAGCACAGAAATAAGGATGGCCTGGTAGAGTATTGCCACCCTTACTTCTCTGCTGTTGCCTGCAGAGCTGGGCCCTTAGTCAGCAGCTGCCACTCTCTGGCTGCCCAGCTCTGAAGACAGCAACACAGAAGTAAGGGTGGCAATACCGTGACCCTCCTAAAATAACCTTGTGACCCCTCTGCAACTCCCTTTTGGATCAGGACCCCCAGTTTGAGAAATGCTGGTCTCCCATGTGAAATCTGTATAGTATAGGGTAAAAGCACACAAGACCAGGTTTCACATCCATGATGTGTTTTTTCCATGGCTGTGAATTTGGTAGGGTCCCAGTCATGGTTCTTGTGCTAACCATCCCGTGACAATGATGCACTGAAGCCAACTGCCAAATGAATTGTCCTATTCAGATGAGAATTTAGGCTTCTGATGTTACAGCAAAGATGGAAAGGCTTTGTTTAATTATTCTACCTGCTTCCTTCCTAGTGTATAAAGACTGAAGAGGAAGTAAGCTACAGTGCCTTTGTGATATCTCTGGGTATATGTGGAAGTTCATCTTTGCTCTAATGAGTTACCGGAGATACTGGGCCCAATTCTATACTGCTGTAACTCCATTCATTTCAGTTGGTTCACTCCTGATTTACACTGGTGTAAATGAGAGATGTTTCAAGACTTGGACCTCTGGAAGCCACCTGTGCTGACAAATCACTGATTCCAAGACACCTTGGAAAGAACACTTGGAAATCCTGCTGCCTCTGCTCATAAAGGAGGAGCAATTATAGAATTGCTTTGGGTTAGATTGTGGCTTTTGGCAAAGCCCTGCACAGAATTGCATTACTGCAGGAGTAGCCCAGGGAGGTATTGACTGGGGCAACCCTGTCAGCCTCAGCTCCCCTCCTGCATTTTCCTAGGCACTAGTTGTTCACCACTGGTCTATAGCAGCAGCAGATTACCATCTTCCTCTGTGTGGACTTGGCTACTCCAGCCAGTGACCAAAAAGCAGGAGTCGAAGCTCCACCCATCCCCTGCCCACTTGTCCCAGCCAGGAAGCAGTAAGTAGATGAGGATCCTGGCAAATGTGTATGTGCCTGGACCTGGGTAGCCCATATAAGGGGGCCAGAGATCCTTATACCCTCTGACTGCTCTCTTTCACAGGCATCTAGGCCATGTCGCACAATCCTGCCTTTAACACATCTTGTAAATGACACTAAGGGGTAATATGAATAAAATGTGAGCTGTTTGCTTCAGTAGTCCTTGTATATTGACCACCCTGTAAATGGTACTGAATATTAACCCAGAGTCACTCTATTTTTGTGGGGGTTCGTGTGAATCTGTCTGAAGTATAAAGAAAAATCTTTTTAGAAGATACCAATGGTTTAAAAAATTCTAACCACATCCAAGGTCTTAAAACAGCAGCTGTGCATAAAGCTCCCCTGTTCTTTAAGTGGTAACATATTACCCTCATTCTGGAACAATAGCTAAGATCCTGCAGTAATCCTTACTGCAACAAAGGGGTGTCAGATCATTCCATGAAGTATCTCACAAGATTAATGTGGCATGTCATGCTGAAGCCATATTGTGCATATACACACCATGCATGTGGGTATAAAGATATGCCTGAATATGATCTGAAATGTCAGACTATCGTGCACATGGGTATCATGGCATGACACATGCATTCTGTGTGTGTGTGTGTGTGTGTGTGTGTGTGTGTGTGTACACACATACATATGGCACTTAGTGTGACATATCATGGAATTATGTGATACATCACACAGGAAACTTAGACGTGTTAACCTAGGTGTGAGTAGAAACAGAGATTGGCAGAATCCCTCTCATTTGAGTCAAACCCTAGACCAGTGTAATTCCAATGACTTTAAGAGTTATTCTGCCTGACTTTCACCAGTGTAATCGTTTTTAATGCTCTCATCAATCTGTAGCTCATCTGTGCCTTTCACTACAGGGACAGTGCCTGTGACAGAGATTCACTTTGTTCATAAATGAACACAGGAGTAATTTAAGAAAAGTTTCCTTTCAGGTGAACAGTTTTTGATTAGGATGCAGGCAAGGTGAAGAATGGAGATTCAGAGAACAGAATTTCCAGAGATGTGAAAATGAAGCAGACAGAATGGAAAAAGAATACACCCCAGCAATAAACTGGTCAGATTTGGTCAATGCTACTCAAAAACTGCTTATCATACTTTCTTCTTTTAGGGAAAGAGCAGTAGCAATAATAGGTGGCCAACTTATTTTGAGTGGCTAGGAGCAACCATACATATTTTTATTCTTTCCAAAGTAAATGTTTAATATAAGCCTGTGCATTGTTAAGACCATTGGGTGACTGAGGAATGACACTTAAATCAAATGTGTAGATGCTAAAAACGTATTCAACGTCTTCTGCAGTGAACTACACATGTAACCTGTGTTGGCAAGGGATAGTATCATTTCTTGGTTGGTTATTTGTAAATTATTAAACTTCACTTGCATGGACAGCAGAGCATAATCCACATCCTAACATACTGTTTGTACTTTTGTTCCATATCTTACATCTTGACTACCCTGACTGAGATTTAATTGTAGTGTACAAGGAAGGGCCACCTGTGTATAACCCATTTACACCCAGCAACTTGGACAAAAATGCTCTATCAGGAATGCAACTCTCACTGAGGTCACTGGAAAGATTCCCACTGAAGTCAGATGAAGCCCGTGGCAGAGGCATAAGTATCAATGTAACAGTGAAGACTGGTTCATTCCCTCCAAGCCACTGTAAATTGTCCACAACGACTACTGTCAATGTTTCGAGGAAATAGCTTTAAAGATCTGTTTTCCAACCTCATTCAGGAAAAGGTGAAGAAGACAACTCCCCCCTCTGTCATTCAAAAAGATTATTCATCATAAAGATCTGCCTCATTTATTGTGCTGAAAAATAAATAAGGGATGATGTGGCTCTGACTTGAGGTAAAATACTAAGTGGCATAAGGGGAAAAAAAACATTTTTCCTTAAAAACCTAAATTTTTATCTTTGGGATATGACAGCAATATCCAGGGGGCCAGAGTGAACCCTAAATGTGTTCTCCTCTGTCTAAGCATTTTCATTGGGAGTTTGCCCTGTTGGTTTGTTTCATGTGTGTGAGAGAGAAATTAAGCATTACACTTCTAATGAGAACAGTGTGTTCCTTTGGCAACAATAAGTGCATCTTACTGTGGTTTATCCACCGAGCTGGTTGAAAACGGGGTGGGGGGAAATCATGAATAATTAGGTTTTTGCTGGGGTGTGGGGGTTGATTCAAATTGAGCAGAGAATTTTCACTGCAGTTTTGAAATTTGGAGAAATAAAGTAAAAACCCAGTCCAAACCTTAGCTCTGCCTGTCCATCTCCTCCTCATGGTATCTGTACCATCCATATTATTTGAGAAGAAAAAAAAGTCTTACCTTCAAGCCATACGACTTACTGGAGCAGAGACGGCAAGACTTCTTGTCCTGTATATCCACAACAGCACCACTCTCCACCGTGGCTTCTCCCACCCTTTTCAGAGCCTGCCACCAGACTTTTCCATTTTCATTGGCACTTTTCCTGAACACACAGTAACCCCAACAAACCAGGAATCGCTGGTGGGGAACGTGCTGTTATTGCCTAGCGAAACTGAGTCAGCAGCTGCCAGAGCTTCACGCTTTGGGGGGTGTCAGGGTTTTGTCAGGAATCCGACTTCGGAGCAAAGCTTTCCTGTCGCTGCCCAGGGCTCGGTGAAGCGCTGTGCAAAGGCGGAAGCAGTATGTCAGTTTCCAGCAGCCCAGACGCGGAGTGCCTGTGGAATAAAGCAGTCCTTTGTCTCTCCCACACACACCACACACACACACTAAACAAAATGCCCTGCAAGGGATTCGGGTCAGCCGCTGCTCCCCTGCCCTAGGACCTGGTAAATATTCTCTCTTGCACTTTTTCTGGTTTACGCGCCTAGGAGCAAAGTTTCCCCCTCGGATCTCAGCGCGGGGGCTCGGGCTCACAGGAGCCGGGCTTTCTCCGCTTGCAGTCCCCTGGGCGTGAGGCTGCCGGGCAGCTCCTCCTCCCGCCAGAGCCCTGGCTGCGAGACAGGGTGCAGCCTTGGCGGCGGGAGGCGGGCAGTTCCGAGCCCGGGGGCCGAAGGGGCAGCGAGCGGCCGCAGCTCGCGGGGCTCAGCAGGCTCCGGGCTGGGCTTGGCTGAACTTGCCAAGCCCTCCTCGCCCGGGCTGTTCCGGGGGGCGGCCTGGCCGGGCAGCGGGGAGGAGCGGGTGCCCGGTGAGCGGCGGGGCTGCGCCGAGCCGAGCCAGCCGCGCTCCGGCAGCGGCGAGCGGCGGATTCAGCACCGAGCGCTGGACAGCTCCGCGGCGAGCCGGGGCGGGAGGCGGAGCCGAGCTCGGGGCTCGCCCGCGCCCGCGGCTGCCCTACCCCGCCGGGCAGCGGGCCCGGGCTGGCGGGAAGGGAGCCGCCCCCCCGGCATGCTGCAGCCCTGCGGCACAAGCCCCTGTGGCCGGAGCTCACCCCCAGAGACAGCTGCATAGGGGCCGGGACACAGGCCAGGGCAGGCGCCAGAGGCCATCACTGCCCAGGCCTGCGCCGAGCACCGCCCAGCCCAGGGACGGGAGCACTTCCGTGCCCCCTTGGCTGAGCGAGCGCCCAAAGGCCAGCCTGGCAAGGCCTGAGCAGAAGCTGGGTCGGTGGCCAGAAGTCCCCCCGCCCCGTCCCCAGGAGGCTGGCAAAGGCAGGGGCTGGTTGCCCGCGGCGGGGGCTATGAATGGTCTCGTTATTACCGCCTCCCGCCCTGGGGGCCGGGGACTGGACCAGGTGGCTTGCTGGGGGCCCCTCGCAGTACGACAGCGGAGCAGGGCACTGGCGGAGCGGGTGCGACTCCAGCGGCTGCCTCCCCGCCGGGTTACGAGCTCAAGTTTCGGCAGCCTGTGAGCCTCACTCTCCCCCCACCTCCCCCCCGGGCCCTCCAAACGAGCCAGCGAGCTCCACCTTAAAGCACTGGACTAAAGCGGCAGGTTGCTGGGGGGGGGGGGGGTAGGAGTCAGGTTAGGGGCAAAAACGGAGTTCCGCCGTGAGCGAACATTGCGGTGGAGACGAGCCCCGGGTGAAAGGGACCGACAAGCCGCGGGAAGGCAGGAGAAGCAGCTGTGAGCATGGCCCTGGGCTGAAGCCACGGGGCAGAGCTTCTGAGCCGAGTGCTTGGGGAAAAGGCACCGGCGGATTTCTGACCCAGGACATGGCTCCTGCCGTTTGTTTCTACTGCGTTCACAGACACCGCACTTAGTTTGCACCAAATTAAAGAAATACCCGACTCCCCTCCTCAACTTCGCCTACTAGCCGAAAAAAAACCTAGTTAGGCCCTGAATACTGGCTAATTTCTTGGGTGAAGAGGGAGAACAATACTCATGGTGATAGACAGATAGATCCTTGTATCCTGAGGATAGGAAGGGGAATTAGTTCCGATTATCCAGAGACTTTTCCTCTTGATGCTCTGTTAAAATGGAACGACCGGGTGATAAAAGTGCTACCAGGATAACCTTTTGTTGCACTATTTTAACAGACGTATTAAAAACTACATTTTTCAAAGACTAAAGTGTCTTGCTTTTGAAGACATTGCCCAGCTCTTTGAGGAGGCTTTTAAAAAGCATTTATTCAGCTTTGTGGAAAGTGGTCAACCAAAGAGGATCTGGATCTTGACTGAGCCACAGGCTGAATTCAAGGAACTCTTTCGTTTTTATGCCTTTGTTTAAAATAGTGTCCCTTTGTGCATTTTATACTAAAATAACTATACATTATTTATACATTATCCCGGAGGTAGCCAGATTCATAACAGAGCCTTCAGCACCTTCAGCATAAGACTCAGAAACATTTAAATGAGTTGCCTTTTCTTAGGAAAATTTTGCTAGCCAACTCCTGTTAAAGGAGGCGTTATATAGTGTCATTTCAGTATGTCTAAAGCAATCTGATTTCTGCTTCAACAGGGTCAAACCTTAGTATATTTTTATTCCAACTTTTACCACCCTTTTCCCCCTCCCTCAAAAAAAAGGTATTTAATTCCCAGATGAACAGCACTTAGAACAGGATTATTTATTTGAATCTTTATGCTTCTCATGTTTCAGAGTAACAGCCGTGTTAGTCTGTATTCGCAAAAAGAAAGGGAGTACTTGTGGCACCTTAGAGACTAACCAATTTATTTGAGCATAAGCTTTCGTGAGCTACAGCTCACTTCATCGGATGCATACTGTGGAAAGTGTAGAAGATCTTTTTATACACACAAAGCATGAAAAAATGGGTGTTTACCACTACAAAAGGTTTTCTCTCCCCCCACCCCACTCTCCTGCTGGTAATAGCTTATCTAAAGTGATCACCCTCCTTACAATGGGTATGATAATCAAGGTGGGCCATTTCCAGCACAAATCCAGGGTTTAACAAGAATGTCTGGGGAGGAGGGGGGTAGGAAAAAACAAGGGGAAATAGGTTACCTTGCATAATGACTTAGACTGGGAGTGGCTAAGTCATTATGCAAGGTAACCTATTTCCCCTTGTTTTTTCCTACCCCCCTCCCCCCCAGACATTCTTGTTAAACCCTGGATTTGTGCTGGAAATGGCCCACCTTGGTCCCCTCAACCCACCCAGCAATATTGTTAACCTATCCAACTATACTCTCAGCCCAGCAGAAGCAGCTGTCCTATCTCAGGGTCTCTCCTTCTGCCCCTCCACCCCCTCGAACATGATACAGTTCTGTGGTGACCTAGAATCCTATTTTCGACGTCTCCGACTCAAGGAATATTTCCAAAATACCTCTGAACAACATAATGATCCACAGAGGCCTGCCTACCAACATTACAAAAAGAAGGATTCTAGGTGGACTCCTCCTGAAGGTCGAAACAGCAGACTGGACTTCTACATAGAGTGCTTCCGCCGACGTGCACGGGCTGAAATTGTGGAAAAGCAGCATCACTTGCCCCATAACCTCAGCCGTGCAGAACACAATGCCATCCACAGCCTCAGAAACAACTCTGACATCATAATCAAAAAGGCTGACAAAGGAGGTGCTGTTGTCATCATGAATAGGTCGGAATATGAACAAGAGGCTGCTCGGCAGCTCTCCAACACCACTTTCTACAAGCCATTACCCTCTGATCCCACTGAGAGTTACCAAAAGCATCTACAGCATTTGCTCAAGAAACTTCCTGAAAAAGCACAAGATCAAATCCGCACAGACACACCCCTGGAACCCCGACCTGGGATATTCTATCTACTACCCAAGATCCATAAACCTGGAAATCCTGGACGCCCCATCATCTCAGGCATTGGCACCCTGACAGCAGGATTGTCCGGCTATGTAGACTCACTCCTCAGGCCCTACGCTACCAGCACTCCCAGCTACCTTCGAGACACCACTGACTTCCTGAGGAAACTACAATCCATTGGTGATCTTCCTGATAACACCATCCTGGCCACTATGGATGTAGAAGCCCTCTACACCAACATTCCACACAAAGATGGACTACAAGCCATCAAGAACACTATCCCCGATAATGTCACGGCTAACCTGGTGGCTGAACTTTGTGACTTTGTCCTTACCCATAACTATTTTACATTTGGGGACAATGTATACCTTCAGATCAGCGGCACTGCTATGGGTACCCGCATGGCCCCACAGTATGCCAACATTTTTATGGCTGATTTAGAACAACGCTTCCTCAGCTCTCGTCCCCTAACGCCCCTACTTTACTTGCGCTATATTGATGACATCTTCATCATCTGGACCCATGGAAAAGAAGCCCTTGAGGAATTCCACCATGATTTCAACAATTTCCATCCCACCATCAACCTCAGCCTGGTCCAGTCCACACATGAGATCCACTTCCTGGACACTACAGTGCTAATAAACGATGGTCACATCAACACCACCCTATACCGGAAACCTACTGACCGCTATTCCTACCTACATGCCTCCAGCTTTCACCCTGACCACACCACACGATCCATCGTCTACAGCCAAGCTCTGCGATACAACCGCATTTGCTCCAACCCCTCAGACAGAGACAAACACCTACAAGATCTCTATCAAGCATTCTTACAACTACAATACCCACCTGCGGAAGTGAAGAAACAGATTGATAGAGCCAGAAGAGTTCCCAGAAGTCACCTACTACAGGACAGGCCTAACAAAGAAAATAACAGAACGCCACTAGCCGTCACCTTCAGCCCCCAACTAAAACCCCTCCAACGCATTATTAAGGATCTACAACCTATCCTGAAGGATGACCCAACACTCTCACAAATCTTGGGAGAAAGGCCAGTCCTTGCCTACAGACAGCCCCCCAACCTGAAGCGAATACTCACCAACAACCACATACCACACAACAGAACCACTAACCCAGGAACCTATCCTTGCAACAAAGCCCGTTGCCAACTGTGCCCACATATCTATTCAGGGAACACCATCACAGGGCCTAACAACATCAGCCACACTATCAGAGGCTCGTTCACCTGCACATCCACCAATGTGATATATGCCATCATGTGCCAGCAATGCCCCTCTGCCATGTACATTGGTCAAACTGGACAGTCTCTACGTAAAAGAATAAATGGACACAAATCAGATGTTAGGAATTATAACATTCATAAACCAGTCGGAGAACACTTCAATCTCTCTGGTCACGCAATCACAGACATGAGGGTCGCTATCTTAAAGCAAAAAAACTTCAAATCCAGACTCCAGCGAGAAACTGCTGAATTGGAATTCATTTGCAAATTGGATACTATTAATTTGGGCTTGAATAGAGACTGGGAGTGGCTAAGTCATTATGCAAGGTAGCCTATCTCCCCTTGTTTTTTTCCTACAACCCCCCCCCCCAAGACGTTCTGGTTAAACTTGGATTATTGCTGTGCACATTGTAAGATGAGCTATTGCCAGCAGGAGAGTGAGTTTGTGTGTGTGGTTTTTGGAGGGGTGTGTGTGTGGGGGTGGTGGTGGTGAGAAAACCTGGATTAGTGCTGGAAATGACCCACCTTGATTATCATGCGCATTATAAAGAGAGGTTTCAAAGAGGGATGGGCTATTACCAGCAGGAGAGTGAGTTTGTATGTGTGTCTGTGGGGGGGGGGGGGGAAGGGTGAGAATACCTGGATTTGTGCTGGAAATGACCTTCCTTGATGATCACTTTAGATAAGCTGTTAGCAGCAGGACAGTGGGGTGGGAGGAAGTTTTGTTTCATGGTCTCTGTGTGTATATAATGTCTTCTGCAGTTTCCACGATATGCTATGCATCCGATGAAGT